>NC_064261.1:39284171-39909171 GCF_003254725.2 Canis lupus dingo
CTATCATTGTTTGTATTTTACAGATAAGGAAACTGATGTTCTAGGAGGCTAAGTAAATGGCAAAACATCATGTAAAAAATGATAGAGTTGAGATTTCAGCCCAGCTTTGCTGCACTCAGAGTCTAAACTAGATGTATTTCTCTCTCTAGTTTATGAGATCTCTACCCTAAGTAACCAGGTAATGACAAGGTAGTATATGATTTGTGCAGAGACATGAAGGTAAAATAAGAGACACAGTTGAGAAGCACCACAAACCAGAAC
Organism: Canis lupus dingo; assembly: GCF_003254725.2. Taxonomy (NCBI): domain Eukaryota; kingdom Metazoa; phylum Chordata; class Mammalia; order Carnivora; family Canidae; genus Canis; species Canis lupus. The sequence goes on from NC_064261.1 coordinate 39,284,433, forward strand.
TAAAAAGTGAGGGGGAGAGGCGACCTACAGGAACCCTCCAAGTAAGGATCAGTATTTGCAGAGGCCCAGCGATAAAGGAGAACTTGACAGATAAGGAATTAAAAGATTCAGAGAAGCTAGACTATAGCCTAGGTGACAGAGGAAGTGAGGAAAAGTTTAGATTAGAGAAATAAGCAGGAAGCAGATGACTCAAGCATGGAAGCTGGTTAAGATGGTTGGGCTTTTAGAGCAGGACTCAACAAACTTTTTTGGTAAAGGGCCAGATAATTAGTATTTAAGGCTTTTAAGAGCCATGCAGTCTTTATTGCAACAACTCACATCTGCCTTTTTTTTTTTTCTTTTCTTTTTTTCTTTTCTTTTTAATGATTCTATAATAAAAATTTATCACATCTACCTTTTTAATATGAAGGCAGACCTGGAAAATAAATGGATGGATATGGCCATGCACCAGTAAAACTTTATTTGCAAAAACAGGTGACTGACCATAGTTTGCTGACCCCTGTGCTAGAACATTACGGAAATATTAAGGAGGGAAGACTTGATCAGATTGACATTTTAGAGAGACTGCTGTGGCTTCTGTTGTTTAACTTGGATGAATTAGGGCAAAAACTACTACCTGGGAATCTAGTTAGAAGACTGTTGTAATAATACAAGCAAGAATGGGGTGGCCTTAGCTGGGTTAATAGCATTAGAAGAGTTTGGCTATGAGCTGCATTGAGGTATAGCTGCTTGTTCACTGCTATAACCACAGCCAAAGCACAGGTAATCAAAATATTTGTTAAATGAATGAGGCGGGATCTACAGATTGGTGTATACCTTCAATATATAATCATGAAAATGGGTTTACTTGTTTAGAAGAGAGTATTTGAATTTCAAATTAATGTGTACCACAAAAATGAATGGCTTCTAGATGTAGATCTGTTAAAAGAATGCATTGTGTCTCCAAGCCAGAAATAATTTCATTATTATTGTTTGTGTATCCTTATCACCATTCTGGATTTTGGGGGCAGGGTGGGTAATACTTTTTAAATATTATACATGTTTTTGGTTGTTGTCATTGGTTTACAGATGCATGATGTATTTGACAAAAGCTCAACTTTTTATATCTATTCTTTCTTTCTAGTCCCTGTGTTCCCAAGAGAATTATATTATTGACAAAAGGTGAGGGAATTTTTAACATTCGTTTGTTAACTATCTGACTGATGCTAACAAAAATAAAAATGTCTTATTAAAATGCCAACAGAATCCAAGACGAAGATGCTAGTAGTACCCAGCAGAGACGTCAGATATTTAGGTATTGAAAGCATGTTTTCATACAGTATTGAAACATCAAAGCATTTTCTTCTCTATTCTTTCCCTTTTTGTCCCTATTAGCTTCTCAAAGTTGATTTCTAAATTACAGAGTTAATAAAGATGCTTCAGGGAGATCAACAAATAGCCATCAAAGCAGCACTGAGAATGAGCTGAAGTATTCTGAACCACGACCCTGGAGCAGTACGGATTCCGACAGTTCTCTCCGAAACTTCAAGCCTGCTGTAACCAAAGCCAGCAGCTTCAGTGGAATCTCGGTCCTGACAAGAGGTGATAGTTCTGGGAGCAGCAAAAGCATAGGCAGGCTTTCAAAAACAGGTATAAATGTTTATCTAGAACTGTGCAATCAAAACAGTAGTTTCCCTGTTATTGTCTTAGCTCTTTATCATGTGGCTTCTGCAGTTATCCTAACATAAAAAGTTCCTACTAGCAGTGCTTTGAGCACCTCCACAGTACTTAAATGGTAATATATGTATCAACATTAGGATTCATTCTCTGTTGGAGAGAAATTGACAAACATCAATTAAAGTAAAAATTCTCTCTTATGACACAAACTTAATCAAGTTAGTTCAGTGAAATGTCATCTCTTTTTTGAGTCCCCAGAGGTGGTTGGAAATTCTTCATTGCTTATTTATAATTGGAAGGCCTGGTTTCTCACCTAGGATTATTTAACATTGATTGTATTTTCAGCTAATAGTATCAATTATTGATTGCATTTTTCATGAGAAAGTCCTTCATTTGCCATTCAGAAAATCAATAAAATCATCAAGGAGTTTCTGAGGAATTTTAGAACTAAGGAAAAATGATGTGATACAATTATCATGAATGAGTGAGAAATTTTGGTAACATGCTCATTTCTTAGTTCTTTGCTTAAATTTAGAGTGCCTTACATTGAGGCTCATACATTTTCTCTTCACCTTCACTAACTGGATTCAGTACTAGAGAAGCTCACATCTCGCTTAGGATCCTTATAAATCTTTATTTTTATCCCAAAATAAGCATTGAAAGTTAACAGAAATGGCTCTCTATCTTTAGCCTATTTGGGTGAGCCTAGACACATGGTATTGTACAGATAATAATCAAAGGGGGGAGATATTTGAAGATAGCCAAATATTTTTTTTGATCCTTATCTTTATAGTCAGTGCTTTAACTTGTTAAGGCTTATGAACTGCACCTTTACGCTTATGATGTGGATATTAAAAATGTCTTAGTGTATATGATAGAATATGGCTAAAGACAGATAAATTTTATTGACTTTATTAATATAAAAATATGCATATATTCAAGATATGCATTTATTTGAAAAATAGTTGCTCAGTCATCATAACAGAAAAAAATTACTGTTTATAAGAATGTCACTTAAGCACACACTACTAAATTAAAACATTTAAGATCATGTATTATTTGTAATTTGTACTATCTTTAGAGATGAAAAGAAACATTGACCCTTCTTTTAATAGGGAAAAATTATTTTTGATGGAGTTTTTATCAGTAGTCATTTGGCACAACTTAAAATAGAAGTTATCCATCAGAAGGCAGTCTGTATAGCATATCATATTTGTTTATTTTATTCATTAAAGATCAATTCTCCATCCCAGGGTCAACTCTTATTCAAAACCTAATTAACTATATATATTTTCAAAATCTTTTTCTTTCTTTCATTGTCTTATTATCTACTTTTAGCCATAATACTGTAAGTCAGTAACATTTTCAGTCTTTGGGTAATAGAAAATGAAATAGATTGCAGAGATGAAAACATCTAAAAATAAACAATGAAATTTTTAAGTTTAGTGAGAAATTTTAAACTGATGCAAATATAAGTACTCAGAATATTTTTCATGCTGTCTTTGTCCCTTGATATGATATAAAATGTAAAGTTGACTTTACATCATAGGAAGATGCTATGATTATGAGCATAAAATGGAATTCTGCAGTGAGACTTCACAGTTGTTTCTCTTGATTGAGAATTTATCATTTTTGTTATCTCCTACACTACTCTTAATCTTTCTGTGTTCTTATAGATAAGGGGTTTCTGATATAAGAGGTTTTGGGCATTTGGCTGTACTATGTTCTTTTTCCTGGGGGAAACTTATACTCTGTATATTCCTAAGTGTTAATCTAAAAAGGTAAAATGTACATAACTTTGTGCTTTGGGGAATGTGGGTAATGTGCTTTTTGTGGCTGTTTGTGGCTGGTGTTATTATACACTTGCTTAAGTTGCATGCTTTGGCTATGACTTCTCTGATGACTTATGTGATCAGTTTGCTGTATTAAACTTGTTCATGATGGGGAGGGGGAAGCAAAATTATACAGTAAATCAAAAATAGCCAATGCTTTATGTGGTAACCGCATGTTATGCAATGTGAATTTTATTGTTACGTATTTAAAACGCGAGTTTTTATATGAGGTTTAAAAAATCCATATTTTTCATTACTCCTCCCCTAGGTTCTGAGTCTTCTGGTAGTGTAGGGTCATCTACGGGCTCTCTTTCTCACATCCAGCAGCCTCTTCCAGGTACAGCTCTCAGCCAGTCTTCTCATGGCGCACCTGTCGTCTATCCAACTGTCAGCACTCATAACTCTCTTTCCTTTGATGGTGGCCTAAATGGGCAAGTCGCATCTCCTAGCACTAGCTTCTTTTTGCTTCCCTTGGAAGCGGCAGGCATACCACCTGGCAGTATTCTGATCAACCCACAAACAGGTTGGTATCCAGAAAAAGGTGTTTATTTCAGTTGAGATAGCAGAAGTTATTGAAATTTAAAGAATGTATATTAAATGTATTATTTGTGTATGTGTTGTCAGCTTTTTATTTTTCATGGATAATTAGCATTTCCCCAGAAGTTTAATAAAACATTTCTGCTAGAAAATGTTCTAAGACATATTTATATCAGAAAGTATTTTTCTCTTTGTGATATCCATATGTCATCTTTTGGGCCAAATGATGGCCTAACCATAATTGGAAAAATAGTTCATTTCCTAGAAATGAGACAACCACCATTGAAAGAGCTTTATTTGATTTAGAAAATAAAAATTGTCCTTGAGAAAAATAGTACACATTTTGTGAAGAAGGAGAAAGTAAGCAGCTCTTATTCTTTATAGAATAAAATAGAAAGAACCTATAAGTCATTATCCTTCTGAATATGCTAAGTTTTTTCTCTTGAGGAAAAAGGTAAGGGACATGTTATTAGAAAAAGAAACTAGGTAGTCTTTATGAAGTAATATTGAAGACACATTCTTTACAGTTAGGAAGTAGAAAATGAATATTTTCTATTTCTTTGAAAATAGAAAATTACCTAATTACAGTTAGGTAATAATTTCATTTATTCAGCATTTACTGTGTGTCATTTACTGTGCTAGGTGCTTTAAATACATTATTTATAATCATTATGACCACCCTATTAGATAGATGAAATTCTCATTTATAGATAAGGAAACTGAACCTCAGGGATTCAGAAACTAGTCATAATATATTTCATTATGCATACAGTATGGGCAAATATAGAAAACATCTTTTAAAAGATCCCATTAAGTCTTGGTCTCTGTTCGCAATATTATAGCCCAATAATTTTGTGAGATAATGAGAACAACCTTATAAATCATTTGATAACCATCTTAGAAATTCTCACACTTAACTGATACGGTCACGTCAGCATGGCAGTAGTGGGGCAAGGTAGGTACAGGTGAGAGTATCAGGGTCTCTGTGTGCTCCTGAACCTTTTCTTTTGTTATAGAGAAGACCATGGCTTGGAACTCATTAGCTTCAGATTTCTTTGCATCTCTTTTTTAAGATAAAGATTTGGAACTTTTGTTTCTATTATAAAAAATTGAATAACTGGCTATTCCGAAATTCAGTTTTTGCTTAATAATCATTATCTTCTTAACCTTCAGATGGATCATATTACTAAACTTCTAGCTTTTCTGAAGCAGGATATAAGATGACTTAATTTGCTATTTACTATTATTTTTCATTCAAAACATTTTACTGAGTTTTTGATAATATGAAAGGTTCAGCTGAATAGGAAACAATAAGAGTGAGCAGCTGATCAGCCTGAAATTGAATTGTATTCTTAATTTTAAATGAATCCAAAAGTGATCTCTTTGCCTTTTGAGAAAAACATTACAACACATCCAACTTTTTTCAGACAGTCCTCAAGTTACTTTTAAAACATGTTTCCACCCAAATCTTCTCTTTTTTTTTTCAAAATTATTTAACAGTCAACAAATACCAGCATGATTTGTTCTCATATAACTAAATCATCAAGAAACTCATGAAAATCACTTGAATTTGAAGGACTCTGCCCACTTGATAGTAATGGAATGGTATATATTCTTCTCTCCCCACAATTATTTTATTATATGTCACAAGTTAAAAAAAATGAGGAGGGGGATTTACCCTGGATGAAAAGATATTATGAGAACAATTTTTAAAATTATTATTTAGTCAAATTTCTCTTACTTCATTCTGTATTCTTCATATTCTCAATGGATATCATAGTGTATTTCACATGGTCCTTTTTTTTCCTGGTTTCTTTTAAAAAAAAATAATATACTGTATAGAATAAGGAAAAATACTAACCTGTGAATCTGTTTACCTGTACACTGAAAAAAAAATCGGGAAGAAGGTATCTAAATTGTTAACTATACAATTATGGGGAATTAGTTTCTTTTGATCTCTATTTATTGGTTATTTTCCCACAATCAAAATAATACTTTATATAATTTTTAAAAAGTTGTTTAGAATGTATATGTAGAAAAGAGTAGAATTTGTTTACTTGGGCACTTAAGATATCCCCCCCCTTGTTAAGTAAAAACAAGCCTCAAATACTAAAGTTTTCTCTCTTATCTATGAATCAAGTCCACTGGAATTAAAAAGAAATAATTTCAGGAAATTCTTTAGAATTCAAAACTTACTTACAACTTTAGAAGTTATAAAATAAGGACTCTGCCATCAAGTCCATGATTTAAAATTTGAAGCTGTCAACCATTTTTAATTTTCATCAGTGTTAGTTTCACTAGTCCAGTATATGCAGCGTGGTCTGTAAATTAGGTCTTTCTCATCACCTAATAGAGGCTAATTAGTAATATTCCAGTATCCCAAAGACAAGAACTTTTTCTTAAAACTGAAATGCATTACAGCACTACAGGACTGCAGTCCTGTAACTGAATCCCTTGAGCAGGATATGTTTCAGAATTCAGAGGTATTTTAAAAATACCATGTATTATAAATAACCTCAGATTTTAAAGCAGCACCTCCCTAGTAAGACATTGAAGCACAATTTTCAAATATTTACATTAAGTTGCAAAAATATATACTATTAAAATAGCTTCATGTAAGGTCAGATTTGTTTCCCCTATTGAGAAAATCTTTTGGTTTACAGAAACTTGGGTCTTTAGGATTGTGAATCAGGATTATAGATGTGTTGTGAATTGTTTGTAGGATGACCTCTGTTCTGTCTCTATCGTAAATATTTTTCCCCCTCTTTTAATTTTTCAGGTCAGCCCTTCATAAACCCAGATGGAAGTCCAGTTGTGTATAATCCTCCTATGACTCAACAACAAGTTAGAACCCAAGTGCCTGGACCTCCACAGCCGCCTCTGCCACCCCCACCACCTCAACAACAAGCAGCTAATCACATTTTCTCACAGGTGCACATATCCATGATTACATAATGCTAAGTTTACCTGCCTTTGCATATTTGGGACTAGACTCACTAATTATAATTGGGATAGCCCAAGTATTTCTTAGAACTTTAATATTCTCTACCAGCAATGTCCCATTCCCTACTTGTAGGAAGAAAGGTCAACATGGGTTTTTCAGCTAATAAATATAGAATATGTATTGGAAAGAAGGGAATTTTGTATCTTATGAGCCTGTGTGGTGAGAATGTTCTCCCTATACTACAACAGCAAGAAATGGTTAAAAGGAATAAAAACAAAACTAGGATTATCCCAGTGAGCAAAAGTAAGTTGCCCTAAGGTTCAACAGATCAAGAAGCTAGAAGAAACTGAGTTGGGGTGCTCAGGTTCTGCAAGGTACTCTCCATCCCACCTCCCATGTGAGAGACAGGCAGAAACATTCTAAATTAGAATTCACAGAAGCACTCTTAGTAATGTCTTGAATTTGTATGTTAAGAGTTTACACATACACTTTCACAATCTGGCTTTTCCCCTCTAGATGTGTTATTCATCCTTGAGGAATTCGATTATACCAGTGTAAACTCTTTTACTTCTTTTCTATCTTTAAAGGTTGTGTAACAACTCAAAGACCGTTTGTACAGTTAGTTACACCTCTTTTTCCCATAAGGCTATCTAAATATTCCACTGATGGAACTTGCAGAATACTTTCTGATGATGTATGAAAAAGTATGATGTAAAATTGAACTGGAGAAATTTCCTTAGTTTTGCTCACAAGTTACATCCTTTGTGTTGTAAGGATAAAGAATGTATGAGCAGTTTGATACGGTTATCAAATATTTTTAAAGTTTTGTAGATAATTGTACCTCTGGCAATTAAGACTCTCAATACTGGGCAAGGCAGTTTACATACTGTAGAAGGATTTCTAGGTTTTTGCTGTGCTCCTAAGACAGAAATACATAGAGAAGAAGTTACCTAAAATTGATTCTAAAGACTCCCATATATCTGCTTCACCGCCCCATTTGATTACAAATGCTCAGATACACATTGGACTACGTAAAACTCCCTCCCTGGCCTTCTGTGCCTTGCTTTCATTCAGTTTGGTCCTGAAGTGTTTCTCCTTCATCGTCCTATGCATAGTTGTCTTTGCAGTGCTATGTATTTCACCGGGAGCTTTATACATCTGATTTTCATTTCATTTGGTAGAAATGTTTGTCTGGCAGCTTCAAAAAGTCTAAGGGTTTATCTATGGTTATATATTTCAGATTATTATCTCCTAGGAATAGTTTTGTCTGATTCAGATATGAGGCTATCCTAAATGAAGGTGTAGACAGCTTACTTTAGAAATAGAGCCTTATTAATGAACTGTAATTTGAAATCTTGGGATATATGTCAAACTTCATGGCTGCTTTTCCTGGCGTTGCCTCAGGTGATTCAGGCAGTTCATCTTCAGATACTAGAAGAGAAAGTTGATGAACAGATGATACTGAGTAACCATTTTTTGTGCTGAGATAATCAATCCATCCACTAAATTTCAGATAACCAAACAAAATAATACAGTGATTTCCAAAGCTTTCAGGTGGGCTACATTTCTTAAAACTAATCACTTCAAGAGGATGTCGTTTTACAGCCAGTTTTAATTTAAATAGGAAAAGGAAGTGCTAACTAAGGCTTTTTCTTTTCTAACTGGTGGCAGAATTTCACTTTGATCAACCAGGGTTCTCGCCCACATTTGTCTCATTACCACTTGACACACTAGGAGACAATAATTTATACTTTTGGTGCTCATAGGACTCGCCTTTCTTTTATCCCCCAGCAGTCTGAAGCTTTTATTTCATCTGACATTTACATAGTAGGTCAAGATGTCTGGAAGAAAGTTATGTCTTAATGGTTGTCTGACTTAGTAACAGATCGAATAGGCTGTATTTGGAAGTTCTAGAGCTACTGCACCTCATTTAGTATGATATGTGCTGTCATCCATTAGGAAGTTTGCTAATTTTTAGTTAAGAGGTTGTTGAGAGACCCCTGGCTCTATAGATCTTTCAGCTTTTACCTTTTTACCTTTTTTTAGTGCTTTTACATTTACTAGTTTTTTTGTGGGATTCTGATCTGAGCCTTCCACTTTATAGAAACTCTTGCATTGATTTTGTGGTAGAAGTACAACTCATCATTACACATCTTAGTTGTCAAAAGAATTTCCTTATTTAGATTATTTCCTGGGCAGTCTTACTCAGTTCTTTTATTTTGCATTTGTAAAGTATTCTTTTAGAGAGTACTGTTTAGAGGGAGATTCATGTACATACATTTTAACCAAAAGTAAAAGTTTTCCTGGATAAAATTACCTGGGCTCCTCCAGTGTTTGCTTTACATGACTGTCTGCAGGTCACTTAACTTTTCTTAGCCTGATTGCCATCTATAACATGGATTACAAGAGTCTTTAAGCCAGTATGACTATTACCCCTTGAGAATAAACTATATAATATAAATGCAATATTGGCAAACTAAATCAGATGCTGGTATTAGCCTACAGATGGCCAGCTGTACTTCTTAAGATTTAGAAATGATTAAAACATTTTTCATCTTCTATAGCACCTGTTTTTGAGTGTTCCTGGGAAACATAAAACTTAGTTTTATTTTCCTGAAATGCAAGAGTATTTCATTGGCAAAAAAAAAATTCAAGTAAATAGTTTTTCAGCTCTTGGCACCTACTCTCTCGATAAAAATTTTTAATTGAAAGAAAAATGTGTTTATCTATCTTGTGTAAAAGAGGTATGTTTGTGTGTGTACGTGTGCCTGTATGTGTGTGTGTTGTTCTTTAGGCTGTTACTCTTAATGGTACCCACAGTATACTTTTCTTTAAAAATTCAAGCACTTTGGTCCCAACAGAGTATTTAATCATGCCTTATCAAATAGAGAGGGTAGTTGACATACATAATATATAACTTTTTTATTGTGAAGTTGTTCTTTTATTATTCAGTGTCATAATGCTAAATAGAGCAACTCCTCCATCAAACAAAGAAGTAAGAATGAGTGGTTTTGCTTTTACTCACTTAACCTGGGGGTTTGATTACATAATAGAATTTGAAATGTCTAAATCACCTGTTTCTGTGAATTTAATAAATATTTTTATGAAAAAATTACCTAATTGTATATAAAAGCACAGGTTATGTTTTTAAACTTTTTATTATTCAGCTTCTTCATTTAGCATCATTTTGTTGTTTCCTATATCATTGTATAAGATGACTTTATAAATGTAGTTTAAGCTATTGCCAAAAAAGTGTTAAGTTTCCATTTTATGCAGTTCTTGTAACATTTTATTCTGACATTAACATTGTTTGCCAACCTGTTATTCCTTAGCCTGTTCGTCCTCTGCAGTCCTCTTCACAGCCTGTTCAGTACTCTACAGCCCCTTACCCATCCCCGCTCCTGCCAGTCTCACCCACCCAGCAATACTCCGTGGTACTATATCTCTATTCACCTCCTGCATTGTTTCTGTGGGCGGATGTGTGATGGATGCTCATGAATGTGATTAAAGTGATACGATCTTCTGTGATTATTTAAAGTCATGGACACGTTTATACTGAAAAAGTGTTTCTAACCTGGATTAGAAATCATTTACTCTCTACTGTATAATATTTGTTATATTGGCATATTGCAGTGATTGTATAAATCCTAATCTTTTCCTGCCTTTTCATAATGAAATGATTTTCAGGTTGACTATTCTAGTCCTGAGATGGTTTAGCTACTTTTCTCATTGAGATCAGTGCGATCTTTGCATTCCTAGTGTGGTAGCTTTCATCTAGGTTTAAGCCTTTCTATCCCCAATACATAGGTCCAGTAAACTTCATACTGATTATTAGGTGAATTGGAGTTTATATACCTAAGACACTATGTATATTTCCAAGGAAGATCCCTAGATATTTAATCTGTGACTATAAAGTAATGGTACCTCCTTCAACCTAAAGTATGTCCCAAGTTATATCTCTCAGTAAGAGCTTAGGAGCACCAGTGCCATGTATTCTCTGACCTTCTCTATTTTACTAAGTATATGAGACAAGAGTGAAAAGTACTTCCTGCCTAGGGCCTAAGGTGAAATCAGTATTCAATAAGTGTCCCTTTCCTTCCCTTAAAGTGAGCCTCAGCCTAATATACTTTTCCCAGTGATGCTGTTATTTTTCCAGATTATATGGCATCACATTTTGACATTACTTTTCAAGTTAAATTGTAAGGTATATCTTAAAATCACTTGACACTTTTTAGAAATGTTTTCTTTTATTGGGAGTGTGTTTATTTTGAGCTGGCAGCAACCTTAAGAGCATCGGTTCTGAGTGATTTTCAAAAATCACTTCCAGTCTGAAAAAATAAAATTTTGCCAGCATTGAGAAAATCGAAAGCATCATTAAGAATAGCATAAAAGCCTCAAAGATGTTTTGGAAAATGGTAGATAATTGAAATAAGAAAATGACTTTTTTTTTTTTTTTTGAGATGACTCTGATGGTGTATGGTTAAAAATTTAGCCAGATTACTATGTAATTACAGCTAATCGATATATTTTGGTACATTTTTCCCTTTTGAAAATATTTGTTGAATTAGGCTAATAGTGCTAGAGTATATCAGAGCAGCAATGGAAGGAGTAAAACCACATATTTTCAGTCATTAAATCAGGTGCCCTTTTCAATCCCTTGTCTTCTCCATAGCCATAATGTACTTTGCAAAAACCAACAGACTGTAGAAATTGCAGACATGTCAACTTTTATCTGACAACTCAATTGCCACAATTTTTTAAGTAACTTTTTCCAAAATTCTCCTAGCAAATTATGGTACATATTGTTACCAGTCTTTGGCTCTTTGGGAGCAAGACGATGCCATTTTAACCCCATTTTTGTCATTTCAGTGATACTGTTCAGACTAGTCAGAACTGGTCTTTATGCTGTTGAGTCAGAGAAAACATTTGTCAGATAGCATATAAATCATAACCCTATCCTGGCTGGACACCATTGCCTGCTCACCAAGTTGCAAAAGCTGTAGGAAACTGTCATTTAGATTCAATTTGTGTAACATCTGACTTTAGAAAGAGACTGAAATACACTAGGGAAGAACAGAATTTATGGCCAAATTATTTTTCCTAAATATATATATTCTATTTATGTATTTCTAAAATCTTTTACATTAGAAGACTGGAGTGGGTGAATGTTATATATTTTATTTCATTTCTACTAGTATATTCAACAGGTATGGTAAAATAGACAGAGATACATAGAACCAGAATCTTGCCTTTTAGGAAGAGAGATAAAGAGTATAATTAGTACCATGCCTTATTAGTTACCTGGTCCTTGAAGTCCTTTCAGAAAATGACTATATAATATGAGTATGTCCAGTTTCCCCTCCACATCCTAATGTGCCTTTAATTGTCATTTAAATAAGTATCTTATCATTTCTTATTGTGAAATGTTATTACACCCTGCTCTTCTGCATGCTATGCACTCCACTAGATACACTTTATAAGTTATTTGTAATGACAGCATTGTAATAGTCCTACTTTCCTGCTTAGAGTTCTAATTTTATTGAAGCTATTCTATTAAATCATATCTGTTGTAGATATATGATATCCATAATACATACTACTGCAGTTCATCTTAAACTATATGAAGTGGGGGTTTTTGATAAGTTTGGTTGATAAGTTTTTTGATAAGTATGTATGGAAGGCTTACTGATTTCTGACTTTTGCCTTTTTTAGCAGGACAACCTTGGGTCTCAGTTTAGCCACATGAGTCTTGCCCGCCAGCCATCTGCAGATGGTTCTGACCCTCATGCCACCATGTTCCAGTCCACTGTTGTTCTACAATCCCCACAGCAGTCTGGTTATATCATGACGGCAGCCCCTCCACCACCACCACCGCCGCCGCCGCCACCTCCTCCTCCCCCCCCACCCCTGCCCCCCGGGCAACCAGTCCCTACTGCTGGCTATTCTGCCTCAGGCCATCCTGTCAGCCAGCCTGTGCTGCAGCAGCAGGGATATATTCAGCAGCCCTCACCACAGGTAAGTCACCTTTTGGCTCCCATGGAAACCTCTTCATTGATGATCAGTTTTAACCCTAATTAGAAAGCTTACTTTTAGTGTCACATAGAATTTGTGAGAATGTATATACAAAGCTGGTCATCATCTTCTCTTCTTTGAAGATTTTCAAATGCATACTGACAACCACATGACTGGTAGATACTTCAGTTGGATGGTTAACAGTATGCGACATTTGATTTTCCTTTTGACTGATTTGTTTTCATTAGTTCAAGAGAAACACTATAGGGTAAATACACTATAAAAATAAAATGATGCATTTCAGGAAGAAATAGATTAGTTTAGGGAGAATTAAAATCATACTATTTAAGCTTTCAGTGTTTTCTCTACATTTATTTAGATATTCCTTAATTTTTCTCAGCAGTATTTTGTAGTTTTCATTATATAAGAATTGCATATATTTTATAAATGTATCTCTAAGTATGTAATGTTTTTAAATGCTTAGTGGGGCACCTAGGTGGCTCATTTGGTTAAGTGCCTGCTTTCTGCTCAGGTCATGATCTCAGGGTCCTTGGAACTGCACCACGCTTTGGGCTCTCTGCTCAACAAGGAATCTGCTTCTCCCTTTTCCTCTGACTCCTCCCAACTTCCACCCCCAGCCACCATGCACACTTTCTCTCTCAAATAAAGAAATAAAATCTTTTTAAAAAGAAAATAGGGCAGCCCGGGTGGCTTAGCGGTTTAGCACCGCCTTTAACCCAGGGTGTGATTCTGGAGACCTGGGATCGAATCCCGCATCAGGCTCCCTGCATGGAGCCTGCTTCTCCCTCTGCCTGTGTTTGTTTCTTTCTCTCTCTCTCTCTCATGAATAAATAAATAAAATCTTAAAAAAAAAAAAAAAGAAATGCTTAGTTTTCTCAAGGAGATTATTTTAAATTGTTTTATTTAAATTCAATTTGCCAACATACAGTATACACTCCCAGTGCTCATCCCATCAATTGCCTTCCTTAGTGCCCATCACCCAGTTACCCCATCCCCCTACCCACCTCCCCTTCTTTAACCCTTTGTTCGTTTCCGAGAGTTAGGAGTTTCTCATGCTTTGTCTCTCTAATTTTTCCCCATTCAGTTTCCCTCTTTTCCCTTATATAATCCTTTTCACTACTATTTATATTTCACATATTAGTGAAACCATATGATGATTGTCCTCAGAATGACTTATTTCACTCAACATAATACCCTCCAGTTCCTTCCACATCAAAGCAAATGATGGATATTCGTCCTTCCTGATAGCTGAGTAATATTCCATTGTATATATAGGCCACATCTTCTTTATCCATTCATCTGTAGAAGGACATCATGGCTCCCTCCACTGTTTGGCTGCTGTGGACATTGGAGTGCAGGTGTCCCAACATTTCACTATATCAGTATCTTTGGGGTAAATCCTCAGCAGTGCAATTGCTGGGTCTTAGAGTAGCTCTATTTTTAACTTCTTGAGGAACCTCCACACAGTTTTCCAGAGTGGCTGCACCAGTTCACATTCCCATCAACAGTGCTAGAGGGTTCCCCTTTCTCCACTCCTCTCCAACATTTGTTGTTTCCTGTCTTGTTAATTTTAGCCATTCTTACTGGTGTGAAGTTATATCTCATTGTGGTTTGATTTGTATTTCCCTGATGGCCAGTGATGTGGAGCATTTTTTCATGTGCTTGTTGGCCATGTGTATGTCGTCTTTGGAGAAATGTCTGTTCATGTCATCTGCCCATTTCATGACTCAATTGTTTGTTTCTTAGGTATTGAGCTTAAGAGGTTCTTTATAGATCTTGGATACTAGCCCTTTATCTGATGTGTCATTTGCAAATATCTTCTCCCATTCTGTAGGTTGTCTTTTGTTTTGTTGATTGTTTCCTTCACTGTGCAGAAGCTTTTTATCTTGATGAAATCCCAATAGTTCATTTTTACTCTTGTTTCCCTTGCCTTCATAGATGTATCTTGCAAGAAGTTGCTGTGGCCGAGTTCAAAAAGGTTGTTGCCTGTGTTCTCCTTCTAGTATTTTGATAGATTCTTGTCTCACATTTAGATCTTTCAACCATTTTGAGTTTATCTTTGTGTATGGTGTAAGAGAATGGTCTAGTTTCATTCTTCTGCATGTGGATGTCCAATTTTCCCAGCACCATTTATTAAAGAGACTGTCCTTTTTCCTGTGGATATTCTTTCCTGCTTTGTCAAATATTAGTTGACCATAGAGTTGAAGGTCCGTTTCTGGGTTCTGTATTCTGTTCCATTGATCTATGTGTCTGTGTGCCAGTACCATACTGTCTTAATGATCACAGCTATATAATAGTTTGAAATCAGGCATTGTTTTTTTTTTTTTTTTTTTAATTTTTATTTATTTATGATAGTCACAGAGAGAGAGGCGCAGAGACACAGGCAGAGGGAGAAGCAGGCTCCATGCACCGGGAGCCCGATGTGGGATTCGATCCCGGGTCTCCAGGATCACGCCCTGGGCCAAAGGCAGGCGCCAAACCTCTGCGCCACCCAGGGATCCCTGAAATCAGGCATTGTGATGCCCCCAGCATTGGTTTTCTTTTTCAATATTCCTCTGGCTATTCGGGGTCTTTCTGAGTCCATACAAAACTTAAGATGGTTTGTTCCAACTCTGTGAAAAAAGTCCATGGTATATTGATAGGGATTTCATTGACCGTATAAATTGCCCTGAATAGCATAGACATTTTCACAATATTTATTCTTTCAATACATGAGCATGGAATGTTTTCCATCTCTTTACATCTTCCTCAATTTCTTTCAGAAGTGTTCTGCAGTTTTTAGAGTATAGATCCTTTACCTCTTTGGTTAGGTTTATTTCGAGGTATCTTATGCTTTTGGGTGCAATTGTAAATGGGATTGATTCCTTAATTTCTCTATCTTCAGTCTCATTGTTAGTATACAGAAATGCCACTGATTTCTGTGTGTTGATTTTGTATCCTGCCACATTGCTGAGTTGCTGTATGAGTTCTAGCAGTCTTGGGATGTAATGGGGATTATTTTAAAATTTCATTTTCCTATCATCATTTGGTCATATGTGGAAATAAGGTTTATTTTTGTGTATTGATCTTGTGTCCTGTGGACCTTCTAAATTTAATGATTCTAGTACTTTATTCATACACTGCTTAGGATTTTCCAAATTGAAGACCATTTCTACATATATTATCCTTTCCAATATATATGCCTTTTATTCCTTTTCTTGCCTTATTGAATTATCTATGTGCTCCGATGTTGAATATACACACAACACAAGAGAAAGTAAAATCCCTCGAATTCATTTATTAACTTAAAGTTAAGTTTTGAAAGTACATATTCTTCCTTGTTTTCAGTCTTAGGAAAAGCATTTGTTCTTTCATCCTTAATTGTGATGTTATCTGTGGGTTTTTTGCCTCTGTCATGCCCTCTATCAGGTTGAAGAAATTATCTTAGTTTGTAGGTGTCTTTACCACGAATTATTTAATCTTATGAAATCTCCTTTTCTGCATCTCTTGAGATCATGTGATTTTTCCCTTTTACTCTTTACAGTCAATTATTGTGACTGACTTTTCAATGTTAATGATAACCTTTCGGGGCAGCCCCGGTGGCGCAGCGGTTTGGCGCCACCTGCAACCTGGGGTGTGATCCTGGTGACCCGGGTCCGGTCCCACATCGGGCTCCCTGCATGGAGCCTGCTTCTCCCTCTGTCTGTGTCTCTGCCTCTTTCTCTCTGTGTCTATGAATAAATAAATAAAATCTTAAAAAAAAAAATGATAACCTTTCATTTTGAGAGCACATTCCCACTTAGTCATGATATAATATCATGACTTTTTATATATTGCTAGATTTATTTTGCTAACGATTTCTTATGGATTGTTTTTAAGATTTATTTATTTATTTATTTATTTATTTATTTATTTATTTATGATAGACATAGAGAGAGAGAGAGAGAGAGAGAGAGGCAGAGACACAGGAAGAAGGAGAAGAGAAGCAGGCTCCATGCCAGGAGCCTGACGTGGGACTCAATCCCGGGACTCCAGGATTGCGCCCTGGTCCAAGGGCAGGCGCTAAGCCACTGAGCCACCCAGGGATCCCTCTTATGGATTTTTTAATGCATGTTCATAATGGATACTGGTCTGTAGTTTGTGTGTAATATCCCTTCAGGTTGGTTTATCAGGATGGCACTGATACTGGCTTTAAAATGAATTGGATATTGTTGCCTCCTTCATTTCCTAAAACAGTTGATGTAGGATTCTTTTTAACATATTTTTTAAATGTTTGCCAGAATTCACTAATGCATCCATCCGGACTTGGAGTTTTTTTCTTTTTTTTTCTTTTTTTTTTTTTTTGAGTTTTTTTCTGAGGAAGATTTTAAAATTACAAATTCAATTTTTTAGGAGATACAGAGCTAATCCAATTTGCAATTCCTTTTTGGGTTGAATTTTGTATCAACTTAATGGTCAAATTTATTGGCAATAGTCAGTCTTGATATCCCCTTATTATATTTTTAGTATCTTAAAGATCTCTAGTGGTATCACCTTGATAATTCCTAAATGTTGATAATTTCACTTCTCTCTTATTTTTGCTTTAGTAAGAGATTTACCGGTTCCATTGATGTTTTTAAAAAACCAACTTAAGATTTCATCAATTTTATTATTCATTTTCTACTTGAATGATTTCTACTTTTACCATTGTTTTCTTCTCTTTGCTTATTTTGGGTTTCATTTGCCCTTTATTTCTGGCTTCTTAAGGTGGAAGCATAGATCATTGATTTTCAGGTTTTCTTCCTTTCTAACAGTTTTTAAATGCTACAAATTAAAAAAAAAATTTAAAAAAATTTTTAAAAATGCTACAAATTTACCTCTAAGCACCATTTTAATTGCAATCCACAAAACTAGGTGTGTTGTTTTGTTATAATTTCGTTCAAAATGTTTCCTCTCTTTTTTATGTAGCTATGTGACTTTTTGACACCTGATTTATTTAGAAGTGTGTTATTTAATTTCCAAATATTTGGGACTAAGTACCTCGTTATTGATTTCTATTTTAATTTCATGTGGTCAGAGAACCTACTCTTAAGATTTCATTGTTTGGAAATCTCTTGAGTCTTGTTTACATACCATTATGTAGTCTTTTGGGGGGAAGATCCCTGTGCACTTGAAAAAAATTTATATTTTATCATTTTGGTGTTTTGTGATTTCTTTTGGTTTTGTTTTGAGATAAGTTCACAAAGCATAAAATTTATCATTTTGAAGCAGGCAGTTTAGTGACATTTAGTACATATGGTGTTTTACAACCATCACCTCTCTGTAGTTCCAAAACATTTTAATCACCCCAAAAGAAAAATCTGTACTCATTAAGCAGTTAGTACTCATTCACTCCATCCCCGAACCCCTGGCAACCACTGGTTTGCTCTCTGTCTCTAAGGATTTACCTATTCTGGGGGATCCCTGGGTGGCTCAGTGGTTTAGCGCCTGCCTTTGGCCCAGGGCGCGATCCTGGAGTCCCGGAATCGAGTCCTACGTCGGGCTCCCAGCATGGAGCCTGCTTCTCCCTCCTCGTGTGTCTCTGCCTCTCTCTCTCTCTCTCTCTCTCTCTCTCTCTCTCTCATAAATAAATAAATAAATCTTTAAAAAGAAAAAAAAAGGATTTACCTATTCTGGATACTTCATGTCAATGGACTTGTGCAATACTGTTACCTTTTGTGTCTGACTTCTTTAGCTTAACATAATGTTTGAGAATTAATCTACACTCTGTAGCATGTATCAGTACCTCATTCCTTCTTATGTCTAAATAATATGCCAATGTATGAATATACCACCATTTGTTCATCTTTCCAACCATTGATGGATTTGGGGTATTTCCACCTTTTGCCCATTGTGAATAGTGCTGTTATAAACATGTAGGTACATGTATTTATTCAAGAGTACCTACTCTCATTAATTTGGGGTATATACCTAGAAATAAAATTGCTGAATTATATGGTAATTTATGTTTAGCTTTTTGAGAAATCGCCATACTGTGTCATTTTAATATTCCTATCTGCAATGTATAGAGGTTCCAACTTCTCCACATTTTGATAATAAAGCTTATTATTTACCTTTTTAAAAATTATTATTATTACCCTAGCCATCCTTTGGATGTGAAATGAGTATTTCATTAGGGTTTTGACTTGTATTTCCCTAATGATTAGTGATGTTGATCATCTGTTCGTATACATGTTGGCTAGGGGTGCCTGGGTGGCTCAGTTGTTGAGCCGTCTACCTTCAGCTCAGGTTGTGATTCCTGGGTCCTAGGATCAAGTCCCACATCAGGCTTCCCACGGGTAGCCTGCTTCTCCCTCTTCCTATGTCTCTGCCCTTCTGTGTCTCTCATGATAAATAAATAAAATCTTTTTAAAAAAATTTGTGTAAAAAAATATAAAAAATAAAAAGTGTGTGTGCATATGTAAATACACACATACACACATCCATACATACATACATGCATACATGTTGGCTATTGTCTGTCGTCTTCGGAGAAATGTCTGTTTTAAGTCCTTTGCCAATTTTTTTCAGGAGATGTCTTTTTGTTGTTGAGTTGTAAGAGTTCTTTTTATATCCTGTGTACTAGACCTTCATCAGGTGTGATTTGCAGATATGTTCACCCATTCTGTCAGTTGTCTTTTTGACTTTTTGATAATGTTCTTGATGTACAGAAATTTAATTTTAATGAAATCCATTCTATCCATCTTTGCATTTTACCCCTCGTGATTAACTAGTTATATCTAAGAATCCATTGCCAAATCCAAGGTCATGAAGATTTTATCTGTATGTTTTCTTTAAAGAGTTTTATGGTCTTTAGCTCCAATAATTAGGTCTTTTATCCATTTTGAGTTAATTTTTGTAAATGATAATGAGACATAAGAGTCCACCATCATTCTTTTGCATGTGTGTATTTATTTGTTCTGGCATCATTTGTTGAAGACACTATTCCTTTCCCATTGAATGGTGTGGTACCCCTGTTAATATCAGGTGACCATCAATGTAAGAATTTATTCCTGGACTCTTAGGTTTATGCTAGTCTGTGTTTCTACCTTTATGCCAGTACTGCACTATTTTATTACTCTACCTTTGTTATAAGTTTTAAAATCAGGAAGTGTGAGTCCTCCAACTATTCTTTTTCAAGATTACATTGGCAATTTGGCTATATGACTTGGGATTCCATGTAAATTTGATGGTTGGCTTTTCCATTTCTCAAAAGAGTCCATTGAAATTTTGATAGGGATTGCATTGAATCTATGAATTGCTTTGTATATTATATTATATTAATGAAGATTAATATTAAATCTTCCAGTCTTAATGAACATGGGATGTCTTTCCATTAACTTAGGTCGTCTTTAATTTCTTTCATATTTTACTGTTTGTTGTATTTAATGTTTTCTTTTTTTTTTAATATTTTTTTTAATTTATTTATTTATGATAGTCACAGAGAGAGAGAGAGAGAGAGGCAGAGACACAGGCAGAGGGAGAAGCAGGCTCCATGCACCGGGAGCCCGATGTGGGATTCGATCCCGGGTCTCCAGGATCACGCCCTGGGCCAAAGGCAGGCGCCAAACCGTTGCGCCACCCAGGGATCCCTATTTAATGTTTTCTAAGTATCAGTTTAGCCAGTGTGATTGTTTCATGTCTTTTATATCTTTTATTTGATTCTATCAATAAGTGATAGTGGTTAGTCTATTTCTCCCTTAAATTCTGCCATTTTTATAACATTGAAACCTATATTAAGCAATTTATATGTATCATTTCTTCCTGATATATTGACTTATTATGAAATGTTTTTCTCTCTCTAGTACTATTTCTTGTCTTAAAACGTACTTTATCTGACTTTAATATAGTGACTTCAGCATTCTTTTGATGAGCATTTAAATGGTATGTCCTTTTCCATCCTCTTATTTGTGACCTTAATATTTCAAGTCTGTCTTTTGTATATAGTTCATCTTTGCTGTTCTATCTAGTCTCGTTAGTATGTCTAGTCCTCTTAGCTTTAATATATCTTTTGACACAGTTAGAGGTAGCTTTGCCACATTGCTCTTTGTTTTCCGTTTGATCTGTATTTATTTTATTCCTGCCTTTTATGTTAGTTAAACTCTTTTATTGTTCCACTTTATTTTTTCTTCGGCCTTTATACTACAGTCTTTTGACTCTTGTGTTTGTATAGTTTCTTTATGGATATGATACATATCTTTAGGTTATTACTATCTACTTCAAGTTTGTATGAAACTACAAGTAAAATATAGTAGTCATATTAACAATATAATTTTATTTACCCTCCATTGTTTGTGTTCTTCTTGTCATATGTATATATGTGTCAATGTGTATACATTATAAATAAAATAGATGATGGTACAATTTGTGGCTTAAACAATAATGTCTTTTTAATTAAGAGGGAGAAAAAATAATACTGTTATTTATACACATACTGAAAAGTATAATAATAGATTTAGATCTGAAATTAAAAAAAAAAAGATCTGAAATTAGGACATACTTATTGTTTGTTGATATGTCCAAGAACAATTAAGAGATCACATATGTATTCCATCTATTGCATCTAATGGTTCAAAAACAGAAGAAATATTGCGGTAAACTTAGGAGATTCTTGGCTTATAACTGATCTAGAAATTTTTTTTTTAAGATTTTATTTATTAATTCTTGAGAGACACAGAGAGAATGGCAGAGGGAGAAGCAGGCTCCCTGCAGGGAGCCTAATGCGGGACTTGATCCCAGGACCCTGGAATCACGACCTGAGCCAAAGGCAGATGCTCAATCACTTAGCCACTCAGGTGCCCCTAGAAATTCTGTATTCAATTGGTTTCCAGATGAAATAGGCACTCTTTAAGATGCCTATAGAAGTCTCTTAGAAGTATCCCAATTGGAAGGGTGGAACTCAAAAGAGCTTATGAAGCTAATAAAGTTAATTTACCACATACTTGTACATCATTGGATTAATTGTTCATTCCTTATTCCAAACTAGGTCAGATTACTTTAAGAGAAATGCACAGCTGATATAAATAGCTCCAGAAGGAAATAGAATCGAGCTAGTCTTACTGGTTTTTTTCCCAGCTTTATTAAGGTATAATTGACAAATACTATTTGTATTGGCATTTTAATTTACATTAAAAATATGAGAAAAAAGAATGGAACCAGCACAACTGTGTTTTAGCGTGAGAACAGATAAGCTGGCTAATTTATATGATGATTGCAGTTCTGCACTCAGATTGAATGAGCTAGCAGTGTACATGTTTCAACCAATGTAAGTCTCAAAGAATATAAATTGCAAAATAAGTTGCATGGAGTTATATATAGTAGAGCACCATTAATGTAAATTTTTTAAATCCTCAACAATTTTTCTGTATGGATAACATATATAATAGAATTTTGAAAACATATATAGGATTCACATACACCAACTATAGGATAATGGGTTCTCTGTTAAATATAGGGCAAAAGAATATTGGACTGAGCCTTTAGCTATTTTAATAGTGTTTGGTTTTATAAAAGAGGGAGAAAAATCTGAAAAAAATGTGGCCAAAATTTAAACCTATTAAATCTAATTGCTGGGCATATTAATAGGTGTCTTTTGTTATATATACTCCATGCTTAAAATTTTTTTCAATTAAATTTAAAGCTAAGAAAATCTGTTTTCAGGTGGTACTAAAAAGAATTATTACTCGTTACACTCTGTTGTTCCTCAGAGAAGACATTTCTGTTGCAAGTGAAATTGATTTTTTTTCCCTCAACACTTATCCTAGATGCCAGCCTGTTACTGTGCTCCAGGCCACTATCACTCCAGTCAACCTCAGTATCGCCCAATCCCTTCTGTCCATTACAATTCACATCTAAACCAACCACTGCCACAGCCTGCACAGCAGACAGGTGAGTAATATTTCTGAGGCTATGGTTTCTTAGCTATGGATATTACTTTTTCCATTCTGCTTTATTTCAGTCCTACTATTAAGATATTGCCACACTCCATCTATCAGGGGTCTCAGATATGGTCCATATGAATATGCAAACCAGTGAGATTGAAAGAGTAGGCAAATCTTAGCACCTGCCAGGAAGTAACTGTCAGGTTTATATGCTAAAGTGTTCAGAGACATAATGAGAAGACTATACCAGGCCAAACAGAATGGTGAGCAGCTTCCTGTTACTCCCTGCTATTGTAGTGAAGCCTCCTTTGCAGCCTGATAGTCCACCTCTGTTAACAACAAAGCAGAGACAAGGCAAGCTAAGATGTCTCCTGAACAGCTAACCAGAAGCAAGGACCAAAGTGACCCAACTTTGAGAATCTAGCCTGGTGAAGATATTTTGTTGTCTTGGTCTCAGTATACCTTTAAAAGGAATGTTCTTAAACACCTTTTTTGTGTTTTGTTTTTCTGTTTGCCCATTGTATAGTGAAAGGTATCTTTAAACCAAATGCAATCTAATCCTAAGCATATCAAATATATTAAAACTCAAAAGATTCTTTTCCTTTTGCCCCTCTCAAATTTTCTTTAAGCTTTCAGTGAAAACTACTGTGACCTCAGAGTAAAAACAACAACAACAACAACAACAACAACAAAACTATCTTGACTGAATTCATTTCTTTGTATGCTTCCCACCTAGATTTGTACTTCTGCCCCAGATATGTAATAAGGTACTTTTCAGCCTTTCATAACTCTAGCAGTTGAAGTGAAATGTTTACTGGTATCTTTAAGGCCTTTTTAGCCTATGGTCACTGTTGGAGGTTCTCACACTGTATCAAAGTGACTGACTCACCGAGGCCACATAACCCTCCACCTAGGCAGTTTCTTGCTGTTGGTATGTCTTAAGGGGAGCCGCAGTTTTAGGAGAAAGACGCCTGCACAAGGCAATCTGATAAGAAATATTCTTGCTTCTCACTCCTGCAGTCTTCATTGATCCGCTGTTCCTCAGCAGCTTCCTTAACCAGATAAGACTCTTACTTATCACTCCTATAGGGGAGCTTTCACATCTTAATCTATCATTCCTAGGAGTCATCTTATACTTAGTATAAGGTCTTCCCTTTTTTTCTATTACTAGCCCTGTATTGTACATGTGGCAGATGTTCTTCCAAAGGATGTTGAGTACAAACATTGTTCATTTTATTAGCCAACTTAGAATTTGTCTTCTTTCTTGTCTATGACTCCCGTTAGTTCAGGTTTCCTGAAGTTTAATAATACAGTCCGCTTTAAATAATATAAATAAGTACAAGCTCTAATTTTGTAAGTCATCAGAAGTTGTTCTTCATATGGGAACATTCATCATGACACTGTTTATTAATTAGCTTTAAACATTTGGTTGTTTTATTCAAATAGAAATTATTTTCTGAGTTTCCCTGGGCCACAGTGACTGACTTTGCATATTGTTTTTTGTCTTAATTTTTTTTCTTTCAAAATTATAATATAGACTATTGTGAGTGTCCTGATAACAAAAAAGAAATTTGCCTTCACCCTCCCCATTCAGATATCTTCTGTGTGACTAATTAACTTAGTTTATTAATTTATTAATATAGCCTATTATTGAGGCAAGCAAAGATCCTTTACTCTGTGTAAGCTTACTAGTTTCGTTCTTTTCTATGGCTAAATTTTTATTTCTCCTCTTGTCAAACTGCCTACAGAATTAAAACTTTCAATCACAGATCAGACCAGTGTGCTTTTACAAATTCATCTCAGCAAAAATATTCCCACCTAACGGAAAACAACTGAATATGCCACTCCTCACAATTAAGGGAATAACACAGTATTTATGTTACAGATAGTAGGTGTTCTTCAGTGATAACTTTAATTGTGGATATTTTCTAATGATAGTTACGGTGAGAAGAAAGGAAACAAAAGGAAAGTTGCATATAGTACAGCCACATAAAAGAAGTATGTCTGAATACTTTATGACACCGTGTTTGACTCTAAAAGTCATCATAATGTAACATGTTACATAGAATTTGTCTTTCCAGGTATTTTATGTACAGTCCTCTTCATTTTATAGGCTTAAGTTAGTTGAATATCATTCCGTTTGAAGAAAAAAACAGAAATAAATCCTCAAAACATTCTTATCTGAAAGGGAAAAGAATTTTATTATGTAAGTACAATAGCAAACTCCTCTTTAAAGAAAAGTTCAGAAGTACCAGTGGCAAGTATTGTGCTGGTAATTTTAAAAAACCTTTTTATGGAGTTAGAATTTTAACTACAAGAAAGTTATAATCTAAAGATTTTTTTTGTAGTTAGCTAATGGTTATTTTTTATACTAAACCATACAGAAAATTATGCATTTATGTTTGTGTATATCCTAATAGAAGAGTAAAATGCAGTGGGAAATGGACAAGGCAATTTTTTTTCTGATTTATTTTAATAATTTATAGCAGTTTCTGTCTCAGTAATTTACATTTTTATATGTAAACAGCATACTTTCTTATTCCTTTTGTCTTTTTCTTATACTTCCCTACATACATCCCACCATCCCAATCTGATTAAAATTAGAAATAATTTGTTAATATCTCTTACGTTTGCTTCTTGTCAAACAACACTAGTGAAGAAGCATGTTATTTTCTTTTATTACATAAAAAGTTAAAACTAATTGTGCAACCAAATAATACATTAACAGATTTGGAACAGTTTTTCTTCACGGGGCACAAATAAATAATTTTTACATGTTTATATATGAATTTAAAGAGATTTTCCTCTAACTTAAGAAACCCAATTAAATTAAAGTAGTCAAAAATAGGGATCCCTGGGTGGCGCAGCGGTTTGGCGCCTGCCTTTGGCCCAGGGCGCGATCCTGGAGACCCAGGATCGAATCCCACATCGGGCTCCCTGCATGGAGCCTGCTTCTCCCTCTGCCTATGTCTCTGCCTCTCTCTCTGTGTGTGTGACTATCATGAATAAATAAATAAAATATTTTAAAAAATGAAAAAAAAATAAAGTAGTCAAAAATAAATAAATAAAAATAAAAATAAAAAATAAAAAATAAATAAATTAAAGTAGTCTATTCCCCACCCCCCACTGAATTAAGTATTCTTAAACCAGGGGATATTGCAAGAGAAATATAAAATTTTCTGTTATTTTCCCTTTTGGGGGGCAGGAAGGAGGTTGGGGAGATATCTCAAAGAAAAAATGCTTTGGTCTTCTATATGTGTGCCAGAGGTCCACAGTAGTTACTGATTCCCTTAAAAACCTCCCACCTATTAAAGGAATTGAATTGAAAACAGTGCTGACACTACTGCTGAGGAATGAATATACATATCTTGTGTTATGAATGTGAAAGTGTCATGGTCTTTTAAAACAAGGTTAACTCAACCCCAGTCAATAGGAGCAGAAGAAATGCTGGCTACATGAGGCTTTTCAGACACAATGGATTGTATTGTGAAAGAAAACTAATAAGTAGGAGTAAAATCCTATATATTTTTACCTTTATTAGGTCTGTTACCTAAAACTTCTGGGTTTCAATTTACTTACTTGCAAAGTAAAGGAAGTTTACTGTATTGTCAGTTGAAGCTTCTGTGTACTCTAAAATTCCATGTTTCTGTGCTTCTGTCTTATGTGAGTGAGTCCTAATTAGTTCAGAAAGGTAGAATATTGGAAGATTGGTTTGCAATAGCTTAGTGACTTACTGTCATGTCAGTAACAGAAGTCACACAGGCAGCTATTTCAAAAGATATGGTTATTTGCCAGTTGGAATAATAAGGATTTATTATTTTAACCCTTTATCATAAAGTTTACAGCTTGAATACTATAAAGTATACTACATGTAAGGAGCTTAATATAAAGAAACCTATTCCTGCACATAGTAGTTAAAGCAAAGATTTGGGGTTTATGAGGCCCCCGGCTGTTTTCTGTGTAGCTGCTTTCATTCTTATGACTGTTTTTTGAAAGGTTTGCAGCTTTACCATATATGTTTAATATTTTGCAATAATTGGCCTTGTTCCTGAGCTGTTGGATTCGGGGCCGTAGCACTGTCTGAGAGGTTTACATTTCTCACAGTGAACCGGTCTCTTTTTCAGCTGCTTCCTGGCTTCTTTTTACTCAGGTTTCCACTGCTTTTTTTTTTAATGCTGTATTAAGGTATTAATATTTGCTTATATTTTCCATTATAATGCCTTTTAATTATGCATCATACTCAGAAATAGGGATATGAGTTTAAATGACAACCTTATCTTAATATAACTTAACTTTTAAAACTTTGTGAAAGCTATTGCTTTAATTTCTTTTCCAAAGCAGATTTGAATGGCAGATTCAGTTTGGTTTACAGCTTTTCTTAAAAATCTAATGTCTTCAGCATGCCAAACTCATTAGCAAAAGTTGAGTACATCTCTTTCTCTATTGCTACATAATTTTTAAGGAATATTAGTGTGCATTAATGCATGCCATCTAATGGACCTAAGATACCTAAAAGCATCTGAAACTACTTGGGCTCTGACCAGGGATATAATTCAACTTTTCCCCCAAACTGTGACATTATATGCATGTGGGAAGCAAAATGACTGTAAAATGAAATGTCATTTTAGTTTTGCAGCCCGTTAAGAAATTCAAAGAATATCTATGCATTATATTGTCAATGTTAGCTTTTTAAGTAACTCAGAACTGTGTGTTTCCAATTAAGCTTCGTTACCAGCAGACTATGGTAGGTTCCGGATGAACCACAGCATAGAAGAAACATTTTAGGATAAACAGTCTGTAACATGTGGAGAGTATTGGCAACATTGTAGAGCACAAATTGAAAACTAACTTGGTGTTAAAGGCTAGCAAGGAAGAAATGGACATACTTAAGTACCAGAGGGATATTAACAGGGGATTTAGCTGTGTTAAATAGGGACTTTGATACAAAGTTAGTTTCTTTACTGGCATCTTTTTACTCAAGTAATAGGAATTTTGCAATGATGTTACTACTTTCATGATGGCTCTGGTTATCCTTGTTTTTTCATTGACTCTGCAAGCTTTTCTGAGTATTGTGTGACCAGCACAGAATCAGACATTGTGTAATACCTACAAATCCACCTATTTCCCTTTTCCCTTCTCCATTAACCTGCCGCCACTGAAACCTGGAGCCAAAAGTATCTGGTAAGTACCCACAGATTTCCTTGAGCTGTACAGACTCTTCCATAGGGTCATCCTTTAAATAGCCCTGAGCTATAACCTCTATGTGGCTGTTTTTATTAGATTCAGTTTTTTTGTGTTTGTGTTTATGTTTATTTCAGGCACAGAACTAGTGGAGCAGAAGGTAATACAGGAGAAAGAATAGTGAAGGTGTGCTGGCATTTGCATCTTCTAAATTCACCTAAGAGGCTATCCTTAGTTGAACTTAACAGCACACCAAAAATGTGCTACAGGAGTGTAAGACAAGACAGACTGAGATTACAAACTTGAGGTTTTGATGGTTTGGAAACAGTTCATCTAAATTATATTGTGGATATCTAGTTCCAGATAAACTTAGAGTTGGCAAAATGGCTTATCAAAAAAAAAAAAGAAAGAAAGAAACTACCCTCACAATGTTTCTGCTATACAAGTTTAGTTTTAAAACCTTTAATGAAATCACCTTAGATTTAGAGCTGTTCTAACTAAACAGCCCTTCAATTATTTTTATTATCCTCCTCATTTTGTCTAATTCATATTACTAAAAATGCTTCCCTTTAACGCAATTGCTGTTCAGGTCACCTGCATAAAGTAAAACTAGCCTATTAAAGCCTGTGCAATACTTTTCTGCTGAGCACTGTGTTTCCTTCTTGCTCTCTTCTCTGTTGAAGTGAAAGAGAGTTAAAAATAGAATATTCTTTGGAGCCCTCCAGGGAAGTGCCTAAGCCATCAATTTATATTGTCCTAGTTCTCTTTGCTTGCAGAATTGATTGTGCCCTCCTCTGAACGTGCTGGAAGAAATGGAGTAATATTGCAGCAGTGCAGTCCTTTAACAAAGGAGAATGACAATGTTAAATAACACCTCTGTTGAGGTCTGGATGTTTATTCTGTTGTTTGGTATCACTTATGTTGGCTTTGCTAACTTTACAAAATACATGTTTTCCCACAATACTGACACAAATTTCTACAGATGATATAGATCCTATTTTCCTCTTACTTCCAGTTTAAACCCAAATAGATCACAGGAAGGATTTGGTGGGATTTTTTAAATTTCTGATATGCTGAAACACTTACTATTAAAAAGAAAGAATAATTTATCTGTAACCAAGTTGGTGATACATTAAGTGTTGGAATACTGGAAATTCTCTTCTCTTAGAATTTTTTTTCTTAACTTTTTATTTAAATTCCAGTTAGCTAACACAGAATGCAATATTAGCTTCAGGAGTAAAATTTAGTGATTCATCACTTACTTACAACATGGAGTGCTCGTCACAACAAATGCCCTCTTTAATACCCATCTCTTTTTGGATTTTTTTTTTTTTTTTAGTTTATTTATTTAATCATCTCTACACCCAATGTGGGGCTGGAACTCAGGACTCTGAGATCAAGAGTCACATGCTCTTCCAACTGAGCCAGTCAGGTGCCCCTACCTATCACCTATTTAACCCATCCCTCCACCCACCACCCCTCCAGTAATTGAATGGTACTTTTCATTCTCTAGGAGTCTACTTCCTCTTTCCCAATCTTGAACTTTCTCCCTCTTTTCTAGATTTTTTTTAGGTTTTTTAGATTTTCTAGGTTTTTTTTTTTTTCATACTTGGCAATCTTTACCATCTAAACTATCAGAACTATGTCCCTTCCCTTATTTATTTATTTATTTATTCATTCATTCATTCATTCATTCATGAGAGACAGAGAGAGAGGCAAAGACACAGGCAGAGGGAGAAGCAGGCTGTATGCAAGGAGCCTCATGTGGGACTTGAACCCGGGAATCCAGGATCCGCACCCTGAGCCAAAGGCAGGCGCTCACCCACTGAGCCACCCAGGCATCCCCCTTCCCTTTTAGACTGAGTAATTAAATAAAGAACTTGAATCACAGTGCCACTTCTCTACTAAGTGCCACTGTGTAACAGTTGATGCTTAGCAGTGTGAGATCCTTTGTTTACACACAGATTCAGAGGTATTTGTGAACAAATTGAACAGTTCTTTTAAATGTAAATTTTATTTACCAAGTGTACATAAAGTGAGGTATACCTGTGATTAGATGATCCTTTATATTATGTTGCTATTAAATTATTAAATTATTAATACTTTGTTTTGCATAGACATTGGTAAGGTTCTTAAATTTGATTAGTAGAATGATGTGATAGATTTTTTTGTTTTTAGTGTTTTCCAACTGTTTATTTCTAGTTTTCCTTGCAGTTTTACTAACTAACCAACATAGATCCCACGGTCTTATGTCACCTAAAAGAAGTAGATTAATTCTTTTTACAACTTTTTTTTTTTTTTAATTAATCTCTACACCCAACGTGAGCCTCAAACTCATGACCCAGAGATCGAGAGTCACACATTCTTCTGACTAAGCCAGCCAGGCACTTAAATCTTTTTGCAGCTTTTAATATCCTGTCCTTTGGAGAGTATACTCCAAAATTATATACTTTTCAACTAGTTACTAGATTGTGGTTTTTGTTGATGTCATTATTGGAATGAATGGTCAGACATCTCATTGTGACTTCTAGAAAAATGTTCGGGTACCTATCCAAATTACTAATAGAATTTCCCTTCTGGGGTGCCAGTCATACAGAGTATCAAAAGTTAAATGATGCTTTTTTTCAGCCATGACAGACTTAGAAAGATTCCTCAGGCCCTGGCAGCTTCCTGCCTTGTCTGGTTCATACCTGGTGAGTTTTCCTGACTCAAATATGAAAATGAATGTAAAGCTAATCAGTGTATAGAAAAGAATCATTGCTTCACAAGAACTTCAGACTTAATCCATGATACAGAATGTGGCCCTTTGTACACAGGCATCCAGGTTAAAGCTAGCTTTGCCCCACTGGGTAAAGTCTGATTTCTTGGTAAAGCAACTCAACTATTCAGAGAAGACAGCCAAGTTATGACACTTCTGTTAGATCTTGTGTGGATTCATCTGAGAGATAGCAACAGAGTATACATTTTGAGCAAACTCAGTCTTTGAAGCAAAATAGCAAAGCTAAACCTCAGCAAGGAACATTGAAGTTTGGCATGAAAATACTGAGGTTGAGAGACACAGACCAAGGGACTTGAGCCTGAAATATGTCACCATTTGAACCTCCTTTTCCTCTTTCAAGCTCTTCACATATATGCAAGATCTAATTATAATAAGGCAGGGAAGTGTAAGCTTGAAATACAAGAGGTCACAACTGTGCATCTTGAGAGTATTGGGCAAAAACAAGTAAAAGTCCCTCCCAAGGAGAGGACATTGTGGGCTGATCTTTGAAACTCTGATAAATGGTCTTTTTTTAGCTCTGAATTCACATAACTACCATCTGGACTGGAAAAGTTCAACTTTTCACTCTGATTCCTATTTTGGGTAACCTCATTTATACCTATAAATAATCTTCAAATGAAAAAAATTCCCTGGTTGATTGACTATTTGCAATAATTTTTCCCTATAATTAAATTTATCTTGAGGATTAAGTATCTTAAACTACAGTAAAAGTCTTCATTAACCAAAATGCTCAGAAAATGGAAAGAGATCAAGTTACTTAGTGTTCCACTTATTTAAGCAGTATTATTACTCTAATACTCTTTCTACTTCAGCATTTGTCCCTGAGAAAAGTAAAGTTTAGGATCAAACTAACTATGTGCAAATCCTCTCTGTGCTATTGTTTCTTCTTTTCAAAAAATGAGAATAATTACACCTATTTTCATAAGAATATAAGTGTTAGTATTGTTACCTTGTGGTACCATTGAAAAAAATGAACATTATATAATATTCTAAATGAAAAGGCATAGGAATTTTGGACTAAATTTGTGTTTGGTACGAATTCCAGAGTGGCCAGAGAAGACTGACATAGTTTGTTCTAAAATATTTAGTCTTTTTGTCTTGTTAGCTTCTTAATTCATGCCTTTTCCTTAAAGTACAACAGATGTCACATCAGCTAAATTTTTTCCTCATCCTTGGATTGTTAACTTGAGGTCTAAAATATGTTCTAAGAAAATTTACTTAAATCCTTCCCATCTTTTTTTGTTTTTGTTTTTTTAAATTCAATTAATTAACATATAGTGTATTATAGTTTCAGAGGCAGAGTTCATTGATTTATTAGTCTTGTATATATAATACCCAATACTCATTACATCATGTGCCTTTCTTAATGCCCATCACCCAGTAGCCCCATCCCCCGACCCCCTACCCTCCAGCAACCCTGTTTGTTTCCTATGATTAAGTCTTTTATGGTTTGTCTCCCTCTCTAATTTTGTCTTGTTTTACTTTTCCCTCCCTTCCCCTATGGTCCTCTTGTTTTGTTTTGTTTTGTTTTGTTTTGTTTCTTCAGTTCCACATGTGAATGAGATCATATGATAATTGTCTTTTTCTGATTGACTTACTCCCCATCGTTTTAAACATTTCTGTTAATCTTATCCATAGCTATGGAAATCTTACTTGGAAAAGATTTTGAAACACTATGTGTGCCATTTCTATAAATAACGTAAGTGGATATTTATATTGATATCAATGCATAGAAATAAGGCTACCTATATATACATGTAAATGGTGATTATCTATGAGTAATTGTTTTACAAAAATGATTTTTTTCCATAGTGGCTTTTTCCTTTTTCGTATTATCCAAACGTTATACCATGAAAACCTATAGTACAAATCAAATAAGGCTTAAGAGATGTTTTAAATATCCAGGTTTATTCAGAAATATTCAAATAAAACCTTCATTTCAAGCTTTACATATTAAACCTAAACTAAAACAGTTTTGTGTTCCTCTTTATCAAGTAAACACTTTAGGATTAATGACATGAAATCTGCATTTCACCTTCAGTACAGTTTCTAAGGAGAGGATTAATGAATGACCCATGAATTCACTGAGATAATTTGTAATCATGCAATCAAGTCATTTCATTTTAATGAAATGGCAATTAAATCTGTTTAACCTTATTTTAAACATAACACCTTAAAACTTAAGTTCAGCTTTTGCTTGCAGAGCTATTTGCTTATACTGGAAAGTGAAAAATGTCATTCTCAGTCTGTCAGCATATATAGTAAACGTCTGGTTTTGTGTAGAAGCATATATTATTTTGATTCTATTCTGTTAAGAATATGTTTTTCTCTATTATCTATTCAGTGAGTATAAATATTGAGTGCCCACTTACTGGCTTAGCTTTGCCATAGCTGATACAAGTTTCTTTGTTTTTAATGGGAATAGGGGCAGGGGATGTTAAAGTTACCAACCTTACTCTTAAAAGGCACACCATTTCATTTTTTTGTTTTTTAAGGCATATACCATGAGAGAACAATTTTATGTTACCTATACAGTGGGGTTTTTTAAAGTATAATTAACATACAGTGTTAATAGTTGTAAGTATACAATATAATCATTCGACAATTCTGTACATTACTCAGTGCTCAAGATATCTGTACTCCTAATCCCCTTCACCTATTTTTACCCATACTGCCAACCACCTACCCTCTTGTAACCACCTGTTTATTCTCTTCATTTAAGAGTCTGGTTTTTTTTTATCGTTCTTTCTGTTTATTCCTTTGTTTTGTTTTCCAAATTCCATATATGAGTGAAATTATATGGTATCCATCTTTCTCTCACTGACTTATTTCACTTAACATTATACTCTATAGGTGTATCCATGTTGTCGCAAATAGCAGATTTCATTATTTTTTATGGCCGAGTAATATTCCATGGTGTACATATATTGTACCACATCTTCTTTAATCATTCGTCTATTGAGGGACACTTGGGTCGCCTCCATATCTTGGCTATTGTAAATAATGCTGCAATAAACATAGGGGTGCATATATCTTTTTGAATTAGTGTTTTCATTTTCTTTAGGTTAATACCCAGTAATGGAATTACTGGATCATATGGTATTTCTGTTTTTCATTTTGTGAAGAACCTCTATACTGTTTTTCCCCAGTGGCTATACTGGTTAACATTCCTCACAGCAGTGCACAAGGGTTCCTTTTTCTCTACATTCTCGCCAACCTGGTTATTTCCTGTGTTTATGATTTAGCCATTCTGACAGGTGGAAGGTGATATCATTGTGGTTTTGATTTACATTTTTGTGATGATGAGTGATTTTGAGTGTTATTTCATGTGTCTGTTGGCCATCTCTATGTCTTCTTTAGAGAAATGTTTGTTCATGTCTACTAACATTTTTAATTGGATTATTTGGGGGGGTTTGTTGGTTTGTTGACTTGTATAAATTCTTTACATAATTTGTTTATTGACCCCTTACCAGATACATCACTTGCAAATATCTTTTCCCATTCAGTAGGTTACCTTTTTGTTCTGTTGATGGTTTCCTTTGCTGTGCAAAAGCTTTTTATTTTGGTATAGTCCCAGTTGTTTAATTTTGCTATTATTTCTCTTGCCCAAGGAGACATATCCAGAGAAGTGTTTCTAATGTCAGTGTCAAAAAAGAAATTACTGCCTGGGGGATGCCTGGATGACTTAGTCAGTAGAGCATGTGACTTTTGATCTCAGGGTTGTGAATTTGGGCCCCACGTTGGGTGTAGAAATGACTTTTAAAAAATAAATAAGTAAACTTTTTAAAAAAGGAAGAAATTATTGCATATGGTTTTTTCTAGAATTTTTATGGTTTCAGGTCTCACACTTAGGACTCTAACTCATTTTGAGTTTATTTTTGTACATGATGTTAAGACAATGTTCCTATTTCATTCTTTTGCATGTAGTTGCCCAGTTTTCCCAGGACCATTTGTTGAAGAGTCTGTCTTTTTCCCATTGTATGTTCTTGTCTCCTTTGTCATACATTAAATGACCATATAAATATGGTTTATTTCTGGGCTCTTAGTTCTGTTCCATTGATCCATATATCTGTCAGTACAATATTATTTTGATTACCACAGCTTCATACTATACTTTGAAATCTAGGAATGTGATACCATCAGCTTTGTTCTTTTTCAAGATTGTTTCTGTGGGGTCTTTCGTGGTTCCATACAAATTTTTGGATTATTTGTTCTAGTTCTGTAAAAAATGTTGTTGGAATTTTAAGGTTTTTGTTAAATATCGAGGCCTTTTTAGGTAGTATGAACACTTTAACAATACTGGTTCTTCCGATCCATAACCATGGAATATCTTTCTATTTGTTTGTGTCATCTTAGATTTCTTTCATCAGTGTTTGGTAGTTTCAGAGTACAAGTCTTTCACCTTCTTGATTAAGTTTATTTCTAGGTATTTTATTGATGCAATTGTAAGTGAGATTGTTTTCTTAATTTCTCTTTATGCTACTTCATTATTAGTGTATAATAATGCAACAGATTTCTGTATATTTTGTATCCTTTGACCTTACTAAATTCATTTATCAGCTCTAGGAGTCTTGGGGTGGGATTTTCAGGGTTTTCTATATATTATATTATGTCATGTCCAATTAGTGAGTTTTACGATGTTCATCCTTTCCAATTTGATTCCTTTTACTTCTTTTCTATTCTGATTGCCGGGGCTAGGGCTTCCATTACTTTGTTGAATAAGAGTAGTGAGAGTGGACATCCTTGTCTTGTTTCTAATCTTCAAGGAAAAGCTCTGTTTTTCACCACTGAGTATGATGCTAGCTGTGGGTTTTTTATATGTCACGATATGTTCCCTCTAAACCTTTACTTTGTTGAGGATTTATCATGAATGGATGTTGTCCTTTATCAAATACTTTGTTCTGCATCTATTGAGATAATGATGTGGTTTTTATCCTTTCTCTTGTTAATATGATGTATCATGTTGATTGACTTGTAAATATTGAACCACTCTTGCATCCCTAGAGTAAATTTCATTCTGCACTGAATGATTTTTTTGAAGTATTGTTGGATTTTGTTTGCTAATATTTTGTTGAGAATTTTTACATTTATGTTCATCAGAGATATTGGCCAGTAGTTTTCTTTTCTTTTTCTTTTTTTTTTTTTTTTTGTAGTTTATCTGATTCTGATATCATAGTAGTTGTAGTCTGATACAATGAACTTGGAAGCTTTCCTTCCTTTTCTATTTTTTGTAATAGTTTGAGAAGGAGAGATATTAACTCTTCTTTAAATGTTTGATAGAATTCCCCTGTGAAGCCATCGGGTCCTGGACTTGTATTTTGGGGGAGCTTTTTGATTAGTAATTTAATTTCATTGCTAGTAATTGATAAGTTCAAATTTTCTGTTCCTTCCTGATTTCATTTTAGAAGATTATATGCTTCTAGTAATGTATCCATTCTTTCCAGATTGTCCAATATGTGGCATGTAATTTTTTGTAATATTCTTTTATAATCCTTTGTATTTCGGTGGCTGTCAGTGGTTTCTCCTCCATTTCTGATTTTACTTAAGTTCTCTCTCTTTTTATGAATCTGGGTAATGATTTATCAATTTTGTTGATCTAGGATCAGATCCAGGTTTCATTGATCTGTTCTCTTGTGTTTTCAGTCTCCATTTCATTTATTTCTCCTCTAATATCTATTATTTCCTTTCTTCTACTGGCTTCGGGCTTTGTTCATAATTCTTTTCCTAGCTCCTTTAGGTGTAAGATTCTTCTTTTCCTAGCTCCTTTAGGGGTTTATTTGAAATTTTTCTTGCTCTTTGAGGTAGGCCTACATTTCTATGAATTTCCCTTTAGAACAGTTTTTGCTGCATCTCAAAAATTTTGGACCGTTGGGTTTTCATTTTCATTTGTTTCCATGTATTTTTTTTTTATTTCCTCTTTGATTTCTTGGTTGAGCCATCCACTGTTTAATAACATGTTATTTAGCCTCCGTGTATTCATGTTCTTTTCAGATTTTTTTCTTGTGATTGATTTCTGGTTTTATACCATTGTAGTCAGAAAAGATGCATGATACATTTTCATTTTTTTCAATTTACTAAAATTTGCTTTGTGACTTAACACGTGATCTGTTGTGGAGACTGTTTCATGTGCAATTGAATGTATGTTATACTGTTTTTGTTTTTTGTTATCGTTATACTGTTTTTGGATAGAATGTTCTGAATGTATCTGATAGGTCCATTTGATCCAATATGTCATTTAGATCCAGTGCTTCTTTGTTTTTTGTCTGGATGATCTATCTATTGATGTAAATGGAGTTGCAGTCCCCTACTGTTATTGTATTACTATCAGTTTCTTCTTTGATGTCTCTTAATAGTTACTTTATGTATTTAGGTATTCTCATGTTGGGTGCATAAATATTTACAATTATTATTTCCTATTGTTGGATTGTTCCCTTTATCATTACATAGTGTCCCTCTTTGTCTCTTGTTGCAGTTTTTGTTTTAAAGACTGTTTTGCTTTGCATGACTATTGCTACCCCGGCTTTCTTTTCACTTCCATTTGCATGGTAAATGTGTTTTGTATCCTTTAACTTTCAATCTGCAAAAGTATTTAGGTCTGAAGTGAGTTTCTTGTAGACATCATAGACATGGGGTCTTGCTCTTTATCCATTCATTCAGAATTACTGCTCAAAAATCAGTTTATTGTCTTCTGAGATTTCCCTTCTAACTGTTCTCTGTTGCTGCTTTTAAAATTCTCTTATTATTACTACTTTTAATTACTAAGTATCTTGGTGTGGACCTCCCTGGGTGGATTTTGTTGGGCTCCCTCTGTGCCTTCTGGATCTGGACATCTGTTTCCTCAGATTCAGGAAGTCTTCAGCTATTGTTTCTTCAAATAAATTTTCTCTCCTTTTCTCCCTTATCTTGTTCTGGGATCCCAGTAATCCAAATGTTGTTATACTTGGTGATGTTGCTGACCTCCCTTAACCTATTCTCATTTTTTATTTTTATTTTTGATTTTTGCTATTCAGCCTGGTTGGTTTTCATTACCCTGCCTTCTAGATTACTGATCTATTTTTCTGCATCCTCTAATCTGATTCCCTCTAGTATATTTTTCATTTCAGTTATTTATTCATCTTTTTTTTTTAATTTTCTCTTTGTTGAAGTTCTCATTGAGTTTGTCTAATTTTTTCCCAAGTCCAGTTAGTATCTTTATGACCATTACTTTAAATTCTTTATCCAAATGTATTGCTGATCTCAGCTTCATTTAGCTCTTGCTGCGGTTTTGTCCTTTTCTTTCATTTGGGACATACTCCCTATCTCCTCATTTTGTCTAAATCTCTGTGTTTATTTCTATGTATTGAAAGGTCAGGGCAGCTCAGGGTGACTCAGCAGTTTAGTGCCACCTTCAGAGACCCAGGTACCAGTCCCACATTGGGCTCCCTGCATGGAGCCTGCTTCTCCCTCTGCCTGTGTCTCTGCCTCTCTATCTCTCTCTGTGTCTCTCATGAATAAATAAACAAAATCAAGAAAGGAAGGAAGGAAGGAAGGAAGGAAGGAAGGAAGGAAGGAAGGAAGGAAGGAAGGAAGGAAGGAAGGAAAGGAGGGAGGGAGGGAGGAAGGAAAGAAGGAAGGAAGGAAGGAAGGAAGGAAGGAAGGAAGGAAGGAAGGAAGGAAGGAAGGAAGGAAGGAAAGAAAGAAAAGAAAAAAGAAAGAAAAGAAAAGAAAAGAAAGAAAGAAAGAAAGAAAAGAAAGAAAGAAAGAAAGAAAGAAAGAAAGAAAGAAAGAAAAGAAAAGAAAGAGAAAAGAAAGGTCAGCTGTGTCTACTGACCACTGAAACTAGTGGCCTTATGAAGAAGGGGTCCAGTAGTGCCCTGAAGTACAATGTGTCTCGTGTTCACCTGAACCAAGTTCCTCAGGGTATCTCCTCTGCTTATGAGTGCTCTGCTGTTGTATCTGAGCCACTTTTGCCTTCAGTCCTCTCAGCTACCGAGGCCTGCCTTGCATGCTGTGGGCAGGATTCGGTCCCTGTGCTGTTTAGGGCCAAGACTAGGGCCACTGTGGGCTTGCAGTTGGGCAGTTTCAGCAGTCAGACGAGATGCCTGCCCTCAATTTGTCTGACATGGCTGCAGTGATCCAAACTGCAAGGCTCTCTTCCTGTGCTGCCCCTTGAGAGCTTTTTGTTGCTGAGCATGACTGGCTGTCAAATCAGATATCTGCCCCTAGTACATCTGCTGGGGCTGTAGTGAAACTAGTTTGTATGGTTATCTTCCCATCTTCCTAGGGCCTGGGTCACTTTGGAGTGCCTCCCAACCCTCTCCAGGCTCCTTGCAGGATGTGACATGGCAGGAGCCACTTAGGAGGGTTCCCTGTAGCTTTTAAAACATCTGGAATAAGGCAATGAACAAAATTATGAGAAAACTAACATGAGCTTCTTAAGAAATATATTTTCTTTTAAAGTGCTTAACATTCTTGTTTTTAATAGCTCTAGTATTATTTAAGAATATACTCCCAGTTTATTTGTGCTACTTCTGAATGAAGTACTAATATTTAGTCATTGTTCTAAATTCCAAGTCTTTGTGTTCTCAGAGTTCTTTTACTTCTACTGTATCCCCACAGGTATTATTCATTTTAGAGTTTTTTTCTGAAATTTTTAAGTCCAAGCTCAAATGTTTACCTCTGTCAGGATTAATTTCTCCCTCCTGTTTTCATAAGCCCTATTTATACTGCTATTCTAATATGATGTTAGGGCTGAGCATGCCTAATTCAAAGATAGGACCGTGTCTTACTCATAATTACATCACCTACCAGTCACATCCTGGGTTCACAGCATACTATCCTCTGTTACAAATGAGATGCTGGAGTCAAATGTTGTAGATATCATGTTATATTGTCACATTTTGGAGATGTGTGTGGTGTTTGTGTGGAGATACACTGTGACATGGATATTGATGGGGATTATGTTGCATTAGGGAATCTAAAATACCATTGGAAACTTACTGATGCAAATTCCATAATGTAGTATCCTATAACATGGAATCTATAGCTGTCTATTGAAAGTTTTCTCTGCCAGACATTTTTTTTAATAAGAGAATTTTCAGCTGAGAGGCTCCAATGTGAATCTCCAAAAATTAGTGAATTTAAATAAAGGAAATCAGCCACATTTGCCCATAAATTGGCTTTTTTTTTTTTTTCAAAGTTTTATTTCAAGGTAACCTACTTTGAATGTATTTTGAATAAACAATAAAAGTAGTAAGAGAAATAGTTGAAGTTCCTTGGGGGGGATGTGACTATATAAGTCAAGGTATTTTAAGTCAGATTGTTACAATTATTTCTGCCAGTATCTGCATTTTTCTTTTCATTTATAGTGGATTATAATTCTCACAAGACTGTTATAAGTCACTTTTCCAGTCTATTAAGAGCTGAGCCCAAATTCTTACACTGCAGTCTATGCTTGTGTATGTGTATGTTCTGAGGTAGTATTTCCAACACAAGAAAAGGTTGTATCTTCACATCTTATTCCTATTCCTGCCCTTTATGTTTCTGGGAATGGAAATGTGTCAATGTATGCTTTGATGATGCTTGGAATTAGAGCGCGAATTTGAAGTCCATGAGATTTAATAAACTGAAAAGAGTTGACTTAATGTTAGACCAAAGAGCAAGAAAAAGTTTCTTCTCCTTATCCTCTATTGGCCTACAAGTTTAAGTATTATAGTATAGAAAATTCATTCACAGAAAAGTTTAGGAAATAGCATATTCTCAATCACTTCATTACTGACTAGGATTAGATTATAAATTTTTTGTACTCAGAAGTCATTTGTAATGTGGTCATAAAGCACTGTTGCCATGGAAATAGCATCATTGTACAAAGTCCTTCACTATTAAATATTTCACTATAACTGGATTTTACTTTGTTGTTGTTAATATGTTGTTTAGTTAACAAATATGCTTTGTATTTCTGTCTTTAGAGAAGGTTGATGCCAGATTTTATTCAGTTATTTAGTCATTGAGCAGAATCATTGAGACTTCTAGGCAACTACAGTGATGCTGTTGTCTATAGTCAAATACCTCAGATGGAATCTTTGCCATTTCTGATGCTTTAGGGATTAATAACAATAAAAATGAAAACTGATATTTATAGGATAGTAAAATACTGTTTTGGTGTTACCATAGAAGTCATTTCACTGATGTTTAGTTGTGGAAGTTTGTTAAGCAATACTATAGTTTGGTTCATCTTTGTAGAAACTTTTTAAATACCCTGAAGCTGGATGGTTAGTTGTATTTATCTAGTTTCTTTAAAAAAAAAAAAAATTTTTTTTTTTTTTTTCTGGTAGCTTCTAATACTTTACGTAAGTTTTGAGATAATTGGTCTACCTAAAGGAATCCTCTTGGGGTAAAGAAACAAAATAAAATTATTCTTTTTTTTTTTTAATACAATTTTTATTCACTAACTCAAAGCTTATCATTGTGGATTCTTATTTAATAACTGATTAATTCACTTGATAAAAGTAAATTTATACTCTTAATTTACTACTTTAGTTACTAATAGTGCCTTTAGTTTAGAGAAGAGTTGTCCCTTAGATGTCTGATTTGTGACTTCAGGCAAATTACTTAATCTCTTTCAGGATCTGTTTCTCTGTCAAGTGACCTTAAGAATACAATAAGGAGAAATAATCTAAAAATTTACTAAATAGTCCATTTTCTTTGTGCCCTTGACACAGTCCTGATAAAAGGATTGCTATCTTAATGTGACAACTGTTCTATAAAAGCGTTTCTCCTCTTTCCTACTTTTGGTCTTCAGAATGGCTAGCTTCCTGAGCATGCAGCCTCTAATGTAACATAGGGCACTGTGTTTGGTTTAATGTTCTGTTATCACCAACTCAAAATTCTCAGTAATTTTTAATAAGCAGCCCTGCATTTTCCTCTTGCACCAGGACCAGAAATTTTGTAGCCAGTACTGGTTCTCAGAAGCTAGTTGTCATAATAGTTTGTAATATACACTGAATAGTAGTTGTCTGTGACCATATAAATTTCCTCAACTATAAAGGAAATCTCTACATAAATTTTATCTGAATATATTTTAAATGGAGAAAAATATAGCTGAGAGTTACCCACACAGTAAATCCTTTAAATGTTAACTTTGATAATAGTGGGTTTTTTTAGATTTGGTATTTTAACAATTTTGTCATTTCAAAATACAAAAGTATTTGCTTAAAACACAAAAACATTCTATTAGATGAAAACAAAATAAATTCAAAGCAGAATTTAACTCATTGTGCCATTACAGGTTATCAAGTTATACCCAACCACCAGCAAAACTACCAAGGACTAGTTGGAGTTCAGCAACCCCAGAGTCAGAGCCTAGTTGGTGGCCAACCCAACAGCATTGGAAATCAGATCCAAGGAGTAGTCATCCCATATCCTTCAGTGCCATCATACCAGGTATGTCACTATTGCCATCTTTGGGTGAAGGTGATTTTGAATAAATGAAATGTATATCTATAGTTTATCTCCTCTCTTCTTAATATAGGGAAAATGCTTTGGGATACATAATTTTATAGTCTTAAGAGTTGTATTAGTTATAGCAGCTTTGTTTTACCCTTATCGTATTACTTTATTCATTCACGTCTTTAATTTTTATAAAAAAAAAATGTGAACTATAATTTGAACCACACTGATAGTGGCAAGTAAATTTTGTTGAGCACTGTCTCTCTTTCAGATGACATAAATATATAATAAGCAAGTATCTTATTCCATTCTTTAGCTTCTTAGAAAGTCTCTTGAGAAAAGAGTGGAATAAGGGAAAATAGGGAGAGGTAGGTATTTAGGAGAATGAGGTAGTGTGTGGACTATAAATCAGTGTTTACAAAATAGAGAAGAATGTTAAGTTTTCCATGCTGGAACTGATCGTTTTCCCCACCTCAGTCCCCAAAAAAGAATGGCATATCATGTATTAAAAATGTTATGGATTTTAATTAATAGTTCTAAAGTAGTTACCTATTGTTTCATAAATAAGTCAAATATATTTAGTATTATACGGCACATTTTCACAAATTTGTTTTACTCTTCCTTCATCTTCCTAGAATAACTTGCAAGTTAGTTTGTTTTATTATCTTTATGGTTTTCCATAGCTGAGCCTAATATTAAGAACTCAAAAGACCATTTTCATTCATCTCAACAAGGTAAAGACAATGTAGTTAGAAATATAAATGTACATGTAAACAAGTTGATGATAGTGTATAGACCCATAACTAGAGGGATCATGATACAAAGCCATGAACAGAGTAGGACTTGAACTTCTGTATTAGGTACAGAAGTTCTCTGGAAAGATAAAAACCTTTAATTAGCTCTTAAAATTATGGGCATAAATTGATTAAGAAGAAATCCTGGGGGTGGGGAAGGATATGAGTAAAGATGGTAGCATAATCCATGTAATTCCAGAAATTTAAATTGAAGTTAAATGTAAACTATGTAATTGTCAAAAAAAAAAAAAAAAAAAAAACTATGGAATTGTCAAGGACGGTGAGGACTAAGAGTATGTCTAGCTTTCTAGTTTCTTGATAATAATTAGTAACTAAGGGGAAAAAAATCAATCATATATCTAGATTTTGCATCTTTGTTTTCTCTCCCATCTCCCATGCTTCTTATTCCTTATCCTCTGTGCTTGAGCCCAGGCACATGAGACTGCCCATTCCCCACTTTTCTGTAGCTTGATATTAGGCAAGATCCAGTACCAGGCAGGAACCCTCCTTTATCAAGGACCTTGGTTGTGCTACCTAACCCAGTACATTGAGCATCTGTTAGATATCCAGGCACTATGGAAAAAAAGATCTTCCTTTTACCTCTAGGGGCTCACAGTCTAGTGCAAGTAATACAGTTTGTTTGTTTGTTTGTTTGTTTGTTTTAAGATTTTATTTATTTATTCATTCATGAGAAACACAGAGAGGCAGAGACACAGGCAGCGGGAGAAGCAGGCTACATGCAGGGAGCCCGACGTGGGACTCCATCCCGGGTCTCTAGGATCACGCCCTGGGCTGAAGGCGGCGCTAAACCGCTGAGTCACCCGGGCTGCCCAGTAATACAGTTTTTAAATAAATTAGATTGTTAGTGTAGCTTTGTTTTTTTTTAAGCTAGATACTGGAAATGTGTCAGAGCTAAGACAGTAATTTGTATAGCATACTTTTTTATAAGTTATAAATCATTTCTCAAGGTATTTTATATAATCTTCATACTGAGTAGAAAACTATGAGAAGGATGACTCTGTAGAGCAATTAAAGCCTGCTTTACAATTCCTATTATCTCTGATAAAGAGGTTGGGTGGGGGATAAAATGCTGACTAAAATAGTCAGAAAAATCATCTGTCCTCAGTAGAGTGTATTGGTGGCCATATGTCTCAAATACTGTTCCCTCTCTCTTGCTCCTTCAGTTTTTCTTTACCGCTAAAGATTTGTTCTATATCTTTTTTTTCTTGATT
Organism: Canis lupus dingo; assembly: GCF_003254725.2. NCBI lineage: Eukaryota > Metazoa > Chordata > Mammalia > Carnivora > Canidae > Canis > Canis lupus. Next base: position 39,328,726 of record NC_064261.1, read on the forward strand.
TGTTCTATATCTTAAATCATCTAGATTAAACTGTGTCATTTTCCCTGGATCTGCTTTGCATATATATTAACTTAGATACAATCAGAAATAATACTCTTAGAATGTTACATTCCTTTGGTAGACAGAAAGACTGAAATATGTTTTACAGAGTTGGATAAATCAAACCAGTAACTTTCTCTTTGCAATAATTGAGCCAATTGAAAGTAATTAAGAGATTGCTGTGCATTTTGAAAAGACTAGTTTGCATTTCAAAAACATGTTATATAGGCAAGACTTATTAGAAGTTAATCACCTTGTAAGTCATGGAGGCCAAGTAGAGAGAATCATGAAATGGTTAAAAGAGCTGAAGCTCTGGAACCAGAAGGCATAGGTTCAAATATGAACTTACTTGCTTACTGGCTATACAACCTTGGGCAAGTTACTTAACCTCAATTTCCCCATTTATAAAACAGGGGTGGGGATCCCTGGGTGACTCAGAGGTTGAGCACCACCTTCGGCCCAGGGCGTGATCCTGGAGTCCCAGGATCGAGTCCCGCATGGGGCTCCCTGCATGGAGCCTGCTTCTCCCTCTGCCTGTGTCTCTGCCTCTCTCGCTGTGTGTGTCTCTCATGAATAAATAAATAAAATCTTTAAAAATAAAAATAAAAATAAAACACGGGTGATAAGAGTACCTTCTTAAGGTTATTAGGAAGTCTTAATACTATAACATACATATGATTAGAACAGAACCTGATGCATCGTAATAAATAACTACTCAATAATATTAAATTGCATTAAGATCGCTGTTACTACTGTTATTATTGTACTACTATTGCTAACATCATCATCATCATCATCATCATCATCATCATCATCCTAACCTTCAGAAGCTTTTATCTTGGCCCTATTTACCCAAATCAGTATAATCCACCTGTAATACAGTGGCACATTTATAAGTTAAGGACCCATTACAATATCAGAAGAGCCCTTCATGTCTGTGGTTTCTATTTAAGAAACTTAAGAAGCCAGAGACCTGAAAAAAACCATTATGTTCATGTGGTTTCATAGAAAACAGAATTGAGAGGTCTACTGTTGTAGATCCTGCAAGTAGAGATTACAGTGGAGATAATGCCTCCCATGAGATGGAAGTAGGATCTCATTTTTCACATAAGGAGCTGTTGGGTCTCCCACTAGATTAGTCATTTGCCTAAGGTCACATAGATAGCAAAAGGGTAGAGCCAATACCACCTCTAGATATCTTAAGCTCCAGAACTCATACTTTTCTGGTCCAGTGTATCTCACCACTCCACCTGAGTTTTACTTCACTCTGTGTGAGGCAAAGTATATTATATTACTCTTTCCACATCAGATGATCATCCTTATTTGGAAACTGTTTCTTTCTTAAAACTTTTACTTAAGGATGTAAGTCATATTTTATTTTTATGATGTAATGCATCAAGCCTATTGTTCAACTGATAAATGCCAGCCAAAAAACAGTAGCTGGCTGAAAAGAACAGAAATAAATGGTAGTACTGTGGCTGACGTATCATGATTATTGGCAGTTCAGCTTATTCCTAAATGTTGATACTGGAAAAGTTGATAGAGGTTAGAGACATTATCATTTGCACGGTTTTGAAGAACCTTTTTCACTTTAAATAATCTTTCAAATTTTAGGTTTCACTGCCTCAGAGTTCTCAAGGAATTGCCCATCAGACTTATCAACAGCCTGTTATGTTCCCTAATCAGTCTAATCAAGGATCTATGCCAACAACCGGAATGCCAGTTTACTATAGTGTCATTCCACCTGGCCAACAAAATAATTTAAGGTGAGTACAACTAAGAAACCTAATCCTATAGCTTCTCATTGTTTATCAGGATTATGGTCTGTTGCTAATTTTAACATTGATTAAGGGGCATGGCCTGAAATTATTATCTAAAATAGAATAGAAAAAATAGGATAGAGTCTCCTTTTCTCATAGTTTTTCTAACACAATCAGTGTAAGTCAGACATTTCATATGTAACCTAAAGAAGTCACATCTTCTCTCATGTGCCTAAGGGTAGGCCATTCTCCTCTTAGCCAGAAGGGGTGATAGTTGGCCATGGGCCTTGGAGTTGGAGCATTTAGTATTTAAGATTCTTATAGGAGTTGAGGGAAAATGTATTTCTTGTATATGACCTCAGAAACAAAATTTCTTGCTAAAATTTTTTAGGCTCTAGGGAGCTCGTTTATTATCAGTAAGAGGAAGGAGGTATATAGGAGAAGCAAATGATAGTAGTTCTATGTAAAATAAAAGCAAGTCACGAATCTGCTTCTTTAACTACCTTTGCTTGGAAAAGCAGAAGCTCTTCTGATAAGCCAAATGTGATACAAATAATAATCTTCCTTTCTGAATAATGGACTAAAGTTACTCAATTCAAAGTATTACAGCCTTTCATTTATTCTCATGATATCCTTGTAAGGTTGCCAGAGGGACTGCACTGCTCTTTTTAGGAAGGAGGACCTATGTTTTAATTGCTGATAAGAGGTTGGCACTGGTTATGGTTACAGATGATGGTATTTAGGGGTGAGAAAGGGATTGACAGACTTGCTTCATTGAATATACTTGGGAGAGTGGAAACTTGGCTCTTACTTTGTTAGCAAATAGACATGTGCACACACACACAGGAACTCACATATTTCCTCCATCTTGGTTCTCATTTTATTTGTCGTCACACACGCACACAGGACTCACTTATTTCCTTGCCTTTCTGGCTCTGTGTCTGTCACTGATTAAAGAGGCCCAGGCTTTTTAAACAGCAAGTTGGTTGTGAATCATAGGCAACTTTGAAACTTTATATTCTAATGAGCCCCAACTCTTCAGAGGTGGAGCAGCTACACAGTGACAATAGAAATGTATACTGTGTTAAATTTTCCATTGGTTGTGTAAATTTAAAATCTCTAAATAAGGGGGAGATGCTCCCAATCTGAGCCTCTTTTTCTAATTTATGTAAATTTGGGGCCTGTAACACCAGGTCAGGTTCAGAGCTGTTAATAGCAAAATTCTGTGCTAAAACAGATGAAATGGATGGTGTGAAAATGACTGGATTATCTGCTTTTTGAACCAAAGCGAACTTTTTATCTGAGGGAAAATTACCAAAGAAATCATTCCAGTATAGAGCAGAAGCTAAGAGAAGTTGGTATTAATACAATGACTCATTCAAAATCAAAAGACACCTATTTTTATCGGTTAACTTGTATAGGCTTAGATGCTGGATAGAGGGGCTTTCTTAAAGGAAGGTCAAGCCTAAAAGGACCGATATACAATGGCTTAGACTTTAAATTTTCCCATGTTTGTTATATTTATGGGTACCTTGAAGCAGAAGCGATCTTGTCTCCTTGACTCTTAAGAGAGCTGACCTTGGAAGTGGGTGTAGAGGTGAGAGCCATAGCTCTGTACTGTCCCCTACATTCAATGTTAAGTATGATAGCAGGATCTAAAAGCTGTCAAGTGGAATATAAGAAATAGTGAAAGGGATTATAAGGGAAAGGAGGGGAACTGAGTGGGAAAAATTAGAGAGCAAGACAAACCATGAGACTCCTAACTCTGAGAAACAAAGGGTTGCAGAAGGGGGAGGTTGGGTGGGAGCTTAGGATAACTGGGTGACGGGCACTGAGGAGGGCACTCGATGGGATATGACCACTGGGTGTTATATGTTGACAAATTGAATTTAAATGTTAAAAAATGTAAAATAAATAAAAGCAAGTTGTCAAGTAAGTGCTAATAACTACACCTTGGAAAGAACCATACCAACTTTTAGTTCTTGGGCCTGCTTCTGCAAGAAAATAAAAATTTGAAGAGCTACCCTTGGCTGAAGGAATAACTTCGAAGCCCAGGAATTAAAAGGGAAGTGAGATTACCCTCCAACTTGAATCTCAAGGAAAAGTTATGGGAATTATTCACAGGTTAGGGCTATGACCTGAATGAGTCAGGGAGATTTGAAATACTCCAGCTGTTACTTGACAATAGTGGTTGGTTACTGTGTAACAAACTAGCATTGATCTCTTCCAACTACGAATTACTGAAGTGAGAAATGGAATGGGTTGCAGGTAAAGCAAGGATGTGTATCCTGTCCCACTTGTATTCTGATACCTTTTATGCTAGTTATTAGGTAGGAATACAAGTCCTATGGAATTAATTGAGGATACCTTTGGGTGACTAATGTTCTTTTTCAAAATATAGCAGCATTCTTTACAGAAAATTTTGTTTCTGATTCTGGGCAATAATAAAGCAAATTGTTATAATATTTCAGATTTCCAACTTAAAGATCAACTTATGGCATTTATTAATCAGATCACTACTGTCCAAGGGCTAATAGTATAGAGACTATTCCTTCATAAATCTAGATTTACTAGTTTGTATAAATTGTATTTTATCTTACTTATTGCACTATGTTTACACACTGAGCAGAGGTTTATCTGAATATTCCAGCACCTAGAGCAGGGCCTAGGGTAGAAGGTTGGTAAATGCATACTGAATGAACACACTTCTTTAATGGTAAAGGCCAACTTACACATATGTATGGGTACATACATGTTACTCATTCTCGTTTATGTAGAATTATTGGCTTTAATATTATTATTTTGTTTCTGTAGCCTCTATATACTTTTTAAATTCTTCATTTTTTGTATTACAAAATATACTTGTTGACACAAGTTAAACAATCATTACAAAAATGTGTAAAAACAAAGCTATTCATCACGCCCCGCTCTGCCCTCCCGTCCAGGTAACCAGTGTTCACATGCTAGTATATGTATTCTCACATCCTGACCAAACATATACACATAAAAAAATACGCATATATTGAAATTAGGTGTTAGAGTCTAATGAAATAGATATTATCTTACATTTTTTCTTTAATGTCAGATTAGTAAAATTTAGTCTAAGACATTCTCATTCTGTGTATGTTTGTTCCTTATTTCTTCATGAACATAATTTTACATAAATCATGTCATACAGGCAGTTTTCTTTTGTTCTAACTACTTTCTCTCCCTTGACCCTTTGAATGAGATTATTCCCCATATATACGCATGCTGGGTAACCCATGTTTCCATCCTGGTTTGTATCCCTCCTCACTTTCCTCCTTGCATCTAATCATATGCTAACATAGATAATGGGTATGGAGACACAATTAAGAGTGATTAGCACAGACACAAAATGGAATTTATAAATAAATTTAAATATGAAATGTCTATATCTTGCATTTTTTAAATATACAATCATATCATGTTTGAAATATGAGAGATTTAATCTTTCAAATTTAGTATTACAATCTATAGTTTTTTTTCCTGTAGCTTCGTTTGTTTGTTTTATTTTATGACACTGTGCTTGTAACTTCTGCCATTTTCTGAGGATTGTACAAATGCATGCCATATTCCTTGAGGCTCTTCATCATGGAATCTAACTGATTTGATATCAGGTTATGAGGTGATCTAAGTTAGCTACTTTTTTAGTTAACTGAATCTTGTACCTTTAGATGTTAATTGATGGGGGGCATGATATGGTTAGAAAGATGAGCTTTGGAATCAAACAAAGCCTGACTTCAAGCCTATGTGACTTTAGGCAAGTTACTTAGTCTTTCTGCACTTTGGTTTTCTCATTCATAAAATAAGAATACCTCAAAGGATTGGTGTGCGAAATTCCATGTGTTGGAGTTTGTATATGAAAATTATTCTAAAACTTATACTTGCCTGTGTTCTTGAGTAGAGGACACTGAAAATAAAACTTTTTACTGCTGATTCAGAGCCATAATCCTGAGCATTGGTAATTACATTGTGCCCCCACAGAATTTTGAAGAATGTTGGAGATATTTTCATTTACTTTCTTTCTTTGTCAGTTATTAGTGTAAGTGCTTCAAATCTGCAGTGAAGTTACCAGAACTAAGTTTTTAAAAAGGCTTTGAGTTAGATTCTGGAGGCTCTACTGAGTCTGTCCTTGAAGCAGAAAATATTTTTGGGTGTTATTCTCAAGTAAACTAAATATGGTAAAATGTTCATTTCTTTTCTGAATTATTTGTGTTTTCTGTGTGAACAGAACATATTTGTTCTTTTCTGGTATGCCAAGCCAAGACTTCTTAAAAGACACTCCATTTTGTAGATTTTTAAAAAATAATCTCTACTTACCTCACTGAATTTGAATCCTGCATTTTTACCAAACATTAAGCTGAGAAATGAAAAAAGGTATTACATTATCTCTTCAGAATAACTCACATAAAGAGAAATATGTACAGTTGATCATCATTGTGGATTCGTATTTGCAAATTTGGCCTATTATAATTTATTTGTGATCCCAAAATAGTATTTGCAGGCTTTTTCAGTTATTTGCGGACAGGCACAGGGCAATGAAAAATTTGAGTCACCCAGTGAATACATTCTCACCGAGGTTGAACAGGTTGACAGTCTTCCTCCTTACTTCGGTTTTCATATCGTAAATACATTTTTCAGTCTATTTAGTGCCATAGTTTTGGCTTTTTTGTGCTATTATTTGGTGGTTTTGATGCTCAATGGCCCCAAGCATAGTACTGAAGTCTGTGTGATGTGTCTTATGGAATAAATATGTATGTTCTGGCATGAACTATATTGTTGTTAGCCATCAGCTCAACGTTAAGGAATCAACAATGTGGCATATCCAGAAAAAGGAAAAAGAAATTCAATCTGTAGGTGAGACCGCTCCAGAAAATGCTAAAGTAACATCTAAAGTCTGTGATTAAGCTATGAAAAAGATGGAAAGGCAGATAAATTTGTGGTTTTGTGGGATGACAACCAATAAAAAAGCATAGTCACAGCATTATTCTGAGGCCAAAAACCAAAGAGATTTATGGGCAAAGTGCTCTGGATCAGGAAAATACTAAAACCTTCTCAAGTAATGTTTCATTATAAAGAAATACTGGATAAAATTATTGTAAGAAATCTATATTAAATAAAATAAACAGAAACACACATAAAAACAAGGTTATGTGTTGATCAGTTGATGAGGATGTTGTGACCGGGGCTCTCAGTATATTTTTTTTTTTTTTTTTTTTTTTTTTTTTTTTTAAGATTTTTTTATTTATTTATTCATGATAGACACAGAGAGAGAGAGGCAGAGACACAGGCAGAGAGAGAAGCAGGCTCCATGCACCGGGAGCCCGACGTGGGATTCGATCCCGGGTCTCCAGGATCGCGCCCTGGGTCAAAGGCAGGCGCTAAACCGCTGCGCCACCCAGGGATCCCGGGCTCTCAGTATATTAACCCTGTATTTCCTGTGTGGACAATGGCTCAGTATTTGTTAATTCAGTGTTCATATGACTTTTAGAAGTCAGAAATAACAAGAACCAACTGAATTTTATACATAGTACTGTGTTAGGCACCATAAAGGCATACAGAATGCAGTAGCAATATAGAGTTCATACTGTTAATTGAGTTTTAATCATTTCTACTGATAAAGCCTACTAAATCTTAGTAAAGTATGATGTTCGAGTATAAAATTTGCCATAGATTTATGGCCTTTGTTTTTCAGAACACTAAAAAGTTTGCTTTCCTCTCTAATGCCAGAGACTCAATCAAGCAAGAATTTTATATTTAAATATATTTAGATATGGAAGAAGAATAGGACAATAGTCCTTGTCCTTATGGAGCTACAGGTTTTTTTAAGATTTTATTTATTTATTTGAGAGAGAGTGAAAACCAGAGAAATCACAGAAGGACAGGGAGAAGCAGACTAGCCACTGCGTGGAGAAACCTGTATGGGGCTCAATCCCAGGACCCTGAGATCATGACCTGAGTTGAAGGCAGACACCAAACCAGCCAAACCACCCAGGCTACCCTAGGGAGCTACAATTTTTTATGGGAAGTTAAATGTATACATAAGAAAACAAATAGAAATCATACAAAATGCATACAAGGAAGGGATAATATGAGAGTATTAAAGAACAAAATGTGTATAGAGACTAAGCATTTTGCTAACCAAATGGTATATAACCGTATTACCATTTGAGCCCTACCTACCTGGTCAACATTTCTTCACCTTCAGATTCATTACATCTAAAGTGGTGTTTTTATTATAGTAACCTTACAAATGCAGGTAAAAAACCTTTCTTCCAAAATTTTTTCTTGTCTATAAATATTTTACATTTCTAGAAGCTTGTCCTCAGAGTGTCCTCCTGAAAAGGATAAGATTGTGCTTTTGTTTTTATTTTACATATAGACTATGAAACATGGAAAAAGTTAACCATAGAATTTAACCTGAAAGCCTAAATTCTTCAACTCTGATTTCTAGTACCCTACCTTATTAACATATTAGGAATCATTATTCCTAATCTTACCAGCATGTTAGAATCACCTATAGGGCTCTTCAGAGTACTGGTAATAACCCCTAGTTCTCCACATTCTCATTTCACTGGCATAATTTTTTTGAAGCCCTCTAGGTGATTCTTCAGGCAACAAGAGTTAAGACCCATTCACACACTTAACCAGCCCTTCTCATCTTTATCCATAGACTTGAGCTGTGTGTAGCCATAACCCAGTAATATTTTATACATTTGCCAGAAAGGTATTGTGTCTGTCACTGTTTTTTTGCAAACTTCATCCTGGACCCAATGTTTGAAGATAAAATTGTATAAATTAGCCTATACCAACAAGTATACCCAGTTTTAGATGGAAAGTGTATGTTAAACTCTGGGCTTACAGGGTCCCCCTCTAAACATTCTTTATGTTTTTACTAAGTGGACTGTGATGAGCTTCATTCCATTACCAGATTACAGGGAGATAAGATTTCTGTAAGAACAGTAAGTGAGATTTTGTTTTGAGAAATGTCTTACTTAGCTTGAGTTGCTTAGCAACCTCTTTTTTCTTTTTTTTTGCAGAAGCTCCTTATGCAGAAAAATAGAATTTGAATTATTATTTTTACTTTCAGCTCAGCTTTTCAGTTACCACTGAGGCAACTCTATGTTTAGATTAAATTGTGTTGTTACGTATACTCTGAGGATTTGCCATAGCCTGATACATGTTACGTGTCTTGTCACTTTCAGCAAGCCATATAGTGGTCAGAAAAACTAGTTTTACAACTAATTGTGAGATTTCTCTCAATCTTTGGCATGGAGAGAAAATGAATTCCATTCCTGCAGTGTCTTCAAAAGTGGCAAGCTAGTTGGATAAATCTTCAAAATACCCTCATTTTGGTAGGGGTTTTTTCCTCCTGTTTTACCTTTCATTTCTCATTTTTATCTTGAAACTCAAAAGGAAAATACATACCTTTGTTTTTTATCTGTCATCTCAAAGGGCTAACCTACAGAGAGAGAAACTTGAAGAGACTGTAACCTCTATCTTTCAGAACTTGCTAAAAAATGCTTCACAGTATCTTTATGAAATGATGAAAAAGAAAACCTTTTAAGTCTTTTTCCTTTTTTCCTCCCCACAGTATGTTTTTCCCCATTTCTATATCCTACTATTCCTGCGGTATCCCCTTTGTCCTACTTCTGGAATCTGTCTTGCATTCATTTTATTTCTCCTAAACTTCTGATTTTGCATTTTAATTTTTTCATTTGCCTCAGCCATCCTTTGAAATGATTGTCAATAACAAAGTGTCAATCTGATCCATATCTTTCAGGGAAGTTTTGCTTTTGTTGTTACTAATAAGGAAGTTAACACCTAGCCTAGAGAAATAAAATGTAATAAGGAAATGACATTTGGAGCTAAAAACATTGCCTTTCCATAACATTCATTTCCTCTTCACTGAGTATAAAAGCTTATTATTTTTATAGGCATGAATTTATCAGCAAATTCATTAGTAAATTAAGTTTTATTGACAAAAACGATACTGAATAGGAAGGGAAGAAGATGCTATAGCTATTTCATTTTTTGTGAATTCACCAAAATGACTGATAGTAGTAATATTTTACATTAAAATAATAGTATATAATAGGTACATAAAGAATTACGTGGGATGAGCAGTGACCTTTCATGCAAAAATCCCTTATTCTATACATAAGTAATACAAATATGGTCATACTTGTGGCTCTCCCTCAATCTATGTTTTGTCTTTAAAACAGTCTTTTCTCTATCTCTCATTATACATATGATACATTGTCATTGTAGAAAATCTGAAAATATTAACAATTAAAAATATAAATGAACATGAAAAAGCAAATCAACTCTAAGTCTCACCAGAAATAATTACTGTTAAATTTTAGTGCACTTCTCAAGTCATTTCTCAGTGTATACATAATATGTAAACTTTGTTAGGAATTAAATATTTTAAACATTGTATTTTCTGTGTTTTTAATTGTGTTATTCATCAGCTCTGGTTTAAAGATTAAACCATATAAAAATACATGGAGTACAATTCTAAACTTCTGCCTGGCCCATGGCCCTTGGTGCAAAGCAGTTACTATTCACCAAAATAATCCCAGTTTAGACCTTGGATGTACTTTTCTAATACTTTTACTGCTTTTTTTTTTTTTTTTTTTAAGATTTTATTTATTTATTCATCAGGGACACAGAGAGAGAGAGAGGCAGAGACACAGGCAGAGGGAGAAGCAGGCTCCATGCAGGGAACCTCACATGGGACTCGATCCCGGGACTCCAGGATCACACCCTGGGCCAAAGGCAGGCGCTAAACCGCTGGGCCACCCAGGGATCCCCTTTTACTGCTTTTAAGTAGATAGGTGAAACACTTGCAGTTTGGAAAGAGCATCACTGTTTTTGTTTTTGAGGTAAAGAGATTAGGAGTGTTTTTGTTGTCAACTGTGAATTTTTTTGCATATATGGAATTATTTATATAAATGTTTTATTCTACAGCTTGCTTTTTTCATTAAGTGTTAGTTTTGAATGTCTTTCTACAGAGTAGTTGAATTTGTCCTTTCAGGTTATAATGGAGGGAAACCAACTTGTAAGAGGTCAGGCTAAGGAATTTGTGTTTTAGACTTTTAATAATAGCAAATAACTGTGGTTTCTGAAGTATGAAATTGATGTGATAAAGTGTCTGGTTTTGTGTTTTTTAATTAGGTCAGTAACAGTCATCAAGATACATTTTAATTGAGCAGAAACCACAAGATCAAGTAGCAGAATCCTTGCCTGTGGTGGTGGCAATAGGAAGGGGACACATTTAGGAGGCCCTTTGAAAGAAGATATAAATATGTGGTGATATTGTGAGTGTTAAAGAAAAATTTCAAATATCCTGATGGAAAATGTTTCACTAGCAACAATAGAATGCCAAGATTGGAGATGAGTGTGATTATTATTTGGATATCATTTACTTAAAAATACCTACTAGATCTAGGGCAAACAGACTTTTCTATAACAGGCCAGAAAGAAAATACCCTAGGTTTTAAACACAGAAATACAAAATTGTGGGTACTGTTTTAGGTGTTTATGTAATAAAAGAGAAAATAAATTTCCAGCAGTACCTGGGTGGCTCAGTAGCTTGAGCATTCGACTCTTGATTTCAGCTCTGGTCATGATTTCAAGGTCCTAGGATCAAGCCCCACATCAGGCTCCCCACTTAGCAGGGAGTCTGCTTGTCTCCCTTCCCCTGCTTGTGTGTTCACATGTTATCATGCACACACAACCCCTTCAAATAAATAAGTAAATCTTTTAAATAAATAAATAAATTTCCAAAGGAACTTTTTTGACAAAATTCAATAATAGAGCACAGTTTTTTTTAATACAGTCCTAATAAACAGAGAAGAATAGAATTACTTTAGATAGGGAGATAACATTTCATCTCATTGGGGCTAAAGTACGTGTTCTTTATCATCAAATTGATTGCAAATGTTTATCAATAAAAACCATTCTTGGGGGGAAAAAAAAGACATTCTTGGCTTATGGGCTATTCAGAAGCAGACATTAGGTCATAACTGGCCTGGTGGCCATACTTTTCCAGTACCTGTATTAGATGATTCATTGCAAAAAAGACCAGCAGGAAATGGTCTGAAATGAAGGCTTATCACAGAGGAAAAGAAGGAAAGAGAAGCCAACATACAAGGAGATTTCAAAGATTAACAGTCAGGTGTTGCTGGGGAGCATGAAAACCTTTATTAAAAGGGCAAAGACAATGGATATAACAAGACGAGATCATTTGCAACCTTCCAGACCATATATGTAGATGAGAAAACTCTGAGAAGGAAATAATAAGTTTAGACAGTTCATAAAGTCTGTGTATAAAGGGTCCAGAGTATTTATTCAAAAATAGATACTACTTTTTTGAAAGATAGAAAGGAAAGAACACATAAAGGAAAAATTCAGATTAAAAGGTATATTTTTTAGACATTAGGGGAAAAGTAAATCTCTTAATTTTCTCTGCCTACTTTTTGAATCATTAGATTTTCACTACTTTTTTCACTATGTACATTTTAAGCTTTTCCAAAATTTTTTCTAAATATCCACAGTGACATTCTGCATAGCCCAAGATTTTGAATGGCTTTCCATTTTATTTGGTATTTCTCCAGGCCATAGGTAACCTAGATAACATGCATCCCCTGAGATATGCTAAGTGTTTAGGAGACAAAAGAGGTTTGTCTTGAAAGCGCCCCTATGGCATATCCCATGTACTTTATTTTGTGAATAATTCCTGTGGCTTTGGAGTGTGCTGACTTTGTATTTTACTTACTGGTATTGGGAACAATATGAGGCAAGTTGATAAAAGGATCTGAAAAACCTGCATCCTCTTTGTCTTCCATTTCTAGCCAAGATTGGGTATTAGGGACTGGATTTATTCTCCTACCTTAACTTATAAACCAGAAAAATTTATGAAACAAGCTTTCTTAAGACAGTGAAGGACAGTAAACCCTGTGAGAAGAAAATAAAATGAGTATCATCAATGCCCCAGCTTGCTGCCTAGAGAAAGTTTCCAAGCCACCATTCAGGGAGAGGGCCCCAAGCAGAGCCTCCCTCTAAATTAAGGAGATGAGGTTAGGAGTGCAAGGAAGCCAAGGTGGCTGGAATTTACAGGACAGAGTGCTGAAGAGAAGAGGCTACCAAGAAGAAGCTGTGGAGATCTACAGAGGGACCATTTTGAGTGAGTCTGGTTGATTTCTGCCTGGTGCTTGTATGTGCAAAAACCATACGAGGCCAGCAAAGGCTGGACAATCCTTGGAACTCACAAAGGACTAGAATAGTTTATATTCCTAGCAGCCAGACTGTCAAAATCTCATAATATATGAAGCATCAAGCCGAGGACCTGAAAGGACATTATCTCAGTAGTGGGGGAACATTAGCCCTAGATTAAAGGCTGCTCTGGTCATGCCTAAAGAAAAGGACTCAAAAGGATTAGTTGTTTCTAGATAACTGTGACCCAAGACAAAGCTCAAAAATATTGCTAAAAAATAAAAGAATATCCAGCAGTTAACAAGGTTAAATTTACAGTGCCTGTCATGCAATCAAAAGTTACCATATATGAAAAGAAATAGGGAACTAAGGCAATAATGAGGAGAAAAATCAGTTAATTGAAACTGATTATGAAACAATGTCAATATAAAATTCAGAGAAAAAAAAAAAGACAAGAGTTAAAAATGAAGAGCACGTCAGTCCGCTTCAGGGGACCTAATATATGTGTAATTGGCATCCTCAAAAGAGAAAAGGAGAGAACAAAAAAAATTTTTTGAGTAAATAATGGATAAAGTTTTTTTAATTTGATAAAAATAATAAACCCACAGTTTCAAAAATTCAACAATCTCCAAGCAAAAGAAGCATGAAGAAAAAAAACTTCTAGAAAAGTAATAAAGAGAAAATCATAAAAGTAGCCGGAGGAAGGAAGAAAGATAGTACATATAGAAGAACAAAGGTAAGAATGGCAGCATGCTTCTTGCTAGAAACAAGCTGGAAGACAGTGCCACGACATCTTTATTTGAAGTAATGAAAGAAAAAATCTAGAATTTTGTACCAGTAAACATAATGTTCAGAAACAAAGACTATTTCAAATGTACAAAAACAGAATTAATCACCAGCTGACCTGCACTGCAAGGAATATGACAGGAAGTCTTTCAAACAGAAAGAAGACTATATCTGGTGGAAATTGGCCCTGTACCAAAGAATAAAAATTAAAATTCAAGTAGTATACTGGCTCAAAAATCAAATATCTTAGAAACGACCTGTAGAGAATGTATCAACAATTCTCAAACCTCAGTTAAAATGAAAACACACCTTGGGAAACAATTTGTTTACAAAGCTTGCACCTGCGATGTGATCCAACTATTCCACTTCTAGGTATTTAACCAAGGGAAACAAAAACTGGAACCAACCCAAATATTCAGCAACAACTGAATGGATAAACAATTTGCATTATATTCATTAATGGCATATTACTTAGTAAAAAGAATGAACTATTGATATATACAACAAAATGGATGAATCTCGTAATTATCCTGAGTGAAGAAAAATTAGGCAAAGGTATATACCATATGATTCCTTTTATAGAAAACTCTAGAAAATGCAGCCTAATCTCTCTGGTGACAGAAAGCAAATCAGTATTTGGTCAGGGTATGGTAAGGGGGAGTTGGGGGAGAAAGGAAGGAGATACTACAATGGGAAATAAGCCAATTTTGGGAGCTAATGATGGTTTCACGGTATATACATATGTCAGAACTCATCAGATAATACACATTGTGTGCAGTGAATTTTCTACCAGTTATACCTCCATAGGGCTGTAAAAAAAAATTTATCTTGATCTCCTTTTCTAAAAGTTTGAGCAAAGACTAGTTTTATTTAAAACCAACACTCAAAAAAAAAATAAAATAAAACCAACACTCAAAATAATAAAATAAAATAAAATAATAAAATAAAGTAAAATAACCAACACTCAGTGGAGTGTCCAGCTCTTAATTTCAGCTCAGGTCATAATCTCAGGGTTGTGAGATCAAGCACCACATGGGCTCTGCACTCAGCAGATTGTCTGCTGGAAATTCTTTCTCTCCCTTTGCCCCTCCCCACCCCCATTTTTTTCTCTTTCTCTCTTTCAAATAAATAAATCTTTAACAGAAAATATAAAAATAAAATGAAGAGAAAAGATGCAAAACTAACAAATCTTTAAAATCAAGTATTCATAAATAAATAAATAAATATTTTTAAGGAAAAATAAATACCACAGAGCATTTAACAGTGGCATAAAAGTAGACTCACAATAATTGATTTTGAAACCTATTAAAGAACCTTTTTGAAGATATTTATTTATTAGAGAGCATAGTAGGAGGTAGGTAGGACCAGGACCCAGAGATCATAACCTAAGCCAAAGGCAGATACTTCACCAACTGAGCCACCCAGGTGCCCTGAAAATGAGTAAGTGATTTTTTTTTAATTTAGTTTTTAAAGGCTTTTTAAAAAGTAGTTGCCTGAAAGTAACTCCAACAAAATAGATATAAAGTCTTTATGCAGAAAACAGGCAGAGGCTCAACCGCTGAGCCACCCAGGCATCCCATTTATATATTTTTAGAGAAAGAGAGAGAGCATGAGTGGGAGGTGCAGAGAAAGGAAGAGAGAAATTCCATCCATCAGACTCCCCAATAAGCACGGAGCCTGACACCTGCTCAGACCCAGGACCCTTGCGATCACTACCTGAACCAAAACCAACTGTGCCACCCAGGTACCATATTTTAAACTATGAATTTCCTGTTTCTCTGCTAGGCTGATTATTAAGTTTGCTTTAAATTTATAGGAGTGCATCTGCCTGGCTCAGTCATTAGAGTGCACAAGTCTTAATCTCGGGGTCATGAGTTCAAACCTTGTGTTGGGCATTAAGCCTACTTTAAAAAAAAAAATCCTAAGGAAATTTGCTTAATTGGCACTGGTAAATCAGACATTGGAACCGGTGGGTTTTAAAGTGTTTCTTCTGTGTTAACTGCTTTAGTCTTTTTAATTCAGAAGAATTAAATATGTCTTACCCAGACTATTATAGTCCACAAGTAGATTATGTTGATTATATCTTCAGGGAACACGGCCATGCATACTAAATAGTGTTATAAGTTCAGGAAGCTTTCTTAACTATCAAGTTTGAAACAGTAAACATAATATTTGCAGAACCATAAAGAAAAGATGATGGCAATAACACTTTTGTTGAGAATTTCCCATGCTGTATTCTTAAGTCATCAACCTTTTTGTGGGCAACTTCACATGATAGAACTTCTTTGTGAATACCTTTTATGTATATATACACCATTTTTGTCCATTCTGCCATTTCCTTATTTTTCTTGTTTGCAGCAGTGTTACTGACATAAAAAAATCTCCTACTATACAATTCATCTACTCAAAGTATAGTTTTTAGCATATTCACAGATATGTAGCCGTCACCACAGTCAATTTTAGAACATTTCATCTCTTCAGAAAGAAACCCTGAGGTGGGGGAAAAAAGCAAGTGTCCATCAGCAGATCAATGAGTAAACAAAATGTAGAGTACACGTACTATGGAATATTATTCACCCTTAAAAGGAAGGAAATTCAGACATGCTGCATCATGGATGAATCTTAAAGATAATATGCTAAAACAAACAAACAAACAAACAAACAAAAGACAGTATGCTATACGAAATAAGCCAGTTAAAAAAGACAAGCATTGTGTGATTCCACTTATATGAGGTACCTAGAATAGTCATATTCATAGATACCAAGTAGAATGGTGGTTGCCACGGGCTGAGCAAAGGAGTGGAGAGCTGGAATTTACTGCATACAGTTTCAGTTTGGCAAGATGAAAAGACTTCCGGAGATGGATGGTGGTAATGATTGTACAGTAATGTGAATATACTTAATGACACTGATCTACATTGACATAGTTAAAATGGTAAATTGTAAGCTATGTGTATTTCACCACAATTAAATGTTTTAATGTGAATATACTGCTGAAAATCAAAAGGAAAGAAACTATACCCTTTAGCTGTTACCCGCTGATTCCACTACCATCATCATTTCCCAGCCACTGATCTCCTTTCTGTCTATAGGTTTCTCTGTTATGGACATTTCATATGGAGAGAATTATAGGTAGTCTTCTGTGACAAGCTTTCACTCAGCATAATGTTTTTAAGTCTTCCTATGTTAGCATATATCAGCAGTTCACTGGATGAATATATTCATATTCCATTGTATGGATCTCCTATACCCATACAATAAGATGGATGAATAATATTTATAGATGAATAATATTCATATTCCATTGTATGGATCTACTATATCAAGCTTATACATTTGTCAATTAAAGGACATTTGGGTTGGTTCCACACAGTACTGCTATAAACATTAGTTTGTAAGCTTTTGTGTGGGCATATATTTACATTTTTCTCGGGTCTCTACTGAGGCGTGGAATCACTGAATCACATGGTGACTCTGTTTAATCATTTGAGGAACTGCCAGACTTTTCCAAAGCAGCCACACCACTTTAAATTCCCATAAGCAATGCTTGAGTGATTTAATTTCTCCACATTCTTGCCAACACTTGTTGATTATTTGACTTGTTTATTATAGCCATTCTAGTAATGTCTCGTGATTTTTTATTTTGATTTCCCTGATGACTAAGATATTGAATATCTTTTCATGTGCTAATTAGTCATTTGTATATTTTCCTTGGAAAATGACTATTCAGATCCTTTGCCCAATATAATTGGGTTATGTGTATTTTTATTATTGAGTTGAAAGAGTTCTTCCTGTTTTCTGATAAAAGTCCCTTAGGAGATGTATGACTTGCAGATATTTTCTTCCACTTTATGGATTGTCTTTTCACTTTATTGATGCAGTCCTTTCAAGTACAAAAGTATTTAACTTTGATGAAGTTGGGATCCCTGGGTGGCGCAGCGGTTTGGCGCCTGCCTTTGGCCCAGGGCGCGATCCTGGAGACCCGGGATCGAATCCCACGTCGGGCTCCTGGTGCATGGAGCCTGCTTCTCCCTCTGCCTGTGTCTCTGCCTCTCTCTCTCTCTCTCTGTGACTACCATAAATAAATAAAATTAAAAAAAAAAATAAAAATAAATAAATAAATAAATAAAATCTTTAAAAAAAAAAAAAAAACAAAAGTATTTAACTTTGATGAAGTTGGGATCCCTGGGTGGCGCAGCGGTTTGGCGCCTGCCTTTGGCCCAGGGCGCGATCCTGGAGACCCGGGATCGAATCCCACATCGGGCTCCCGGTGCATGGAGCCTGCTTCTCCCTCTGCCTGTGTCTCTGCCTCTCTCTCTCTCTCTCTCTCTGTGATTATCATGAATAAATAAATAAAATCTTTAAAAAAAAAAAAAACTTTGATGAAGTTCAGTTTATCTATTTTTTGTTGCTCATGCTTCTGGTGTCATATCAAATAATTAATTACCAACTCCAGGATCACAAAGATTCACATCTATATATTCTAAAAATTTTATAGTTTTAGCTCTGACATTTAAATCTTTGATCCATTTTTAAATTTTTTTATATGGTATGAGACTACACCTAACTACAGTCTTTTGCACATGGCTGTCTAGTTGCCCCAGCACAATTTGTTGAAAAGACTCTTCTCGGGACACCTGGGTGGCTCAGCAGTTGGGCATCTGCCTTTCGCTCAGGGCGTGATCCTTGAGTCCTGGGATCGAGTCCCACCCCACATCGGGCTCCCTGCATGGGACCTGCTTCTCCCTCTGCCTGTCTCTGCCTCTCTCTCTCTATCTCTCATGCATAAGTAAAGATTTTTTTTTTAATCTTTTCTCTCAAGTAAATAAATAAAATCTTTTTTAAAAAGATGGTTGGGCAGCCCGGGTGGCTCAGCTATTTAGCACCACCTTCAGCCCAGGGCCTGATCCTGGAGACCCCGGGTTGAGTCCCACATCGGGCTCCCAGTATGCTGGGAGCCTCTTCTCCCTCTGCCTGTGTCTCTGCCTCTCTCTCTCTCTCTCTCTCTGTGTCTCATGAATAAATAAATAAAATCTTTTAAAAAACAATCAGATGATTGTAGATGTCTAGGTTTATTTCTTTTTTTTTTTTTAAGATTTATTTATTTATTCATGGTAGACAGAGAGAGAGGCAGATACACAGGCAGAAGGAGAAGCAGGCTCTATGCAGGGAGCCTGACATGGGACTCAATCCCGGGTCTCCAGGATCACACCCTGGGCTGAAAGCAGGCACTAAATTGCTGAGCCACCCAGGGATCCCCTAGGTTTATTTCTGAATGTTATTCTTTTACTATGTCTATCCTGTGCCAGTGCCACACTGTATTGATAAAGTTCAAAACTGGGATATGTGAGTCCTCCCAACTTTGATCATTATCCAGATTGTTTTGGCTATCCTGGGTCCTTTGCAATTTTATATGAATTTTATATCAGCTTATCAGTTTCCACAAAGAAGTCAGCTGGGATTCTGATGGGAATTGCAATGAATCTGTAGATTAATTTGGAGTATCAGCATCTTAAGTCTTCTATTCCATGAACATGGGATGTTTTCCAATTACTTAGATCTTTTATTTTTTTCAACAATGTTCCTGAGTTTTCAGAGTTTGTTTTTTCTTTTCTTAAATTTATATCTAAACATTTCATTCTTTTTGATGATACTATAGTAGAATTGCTTTAATTTTATTTTGATCACACAATGGAACTGTATATAAATACAATTTATTTTTGTATATACTGTATGTTGCATGTATTTGTATTTTGTATTGTATTGATATTGTATCGTACAATCTTGTTGAACTGATTTGCTAGTTACAATACTTCTTTAGTGGATTTTTTGGGACTTTCCATATATAAGATCATGTCATCTGTGAAGATAATAGTTTTGCTTCTTCCTTTTCAATCTGGATACCTTTTTTTTTCTAGCCTAATTTCTCTGTCTAGAACCTCAGTACAATGTTCAATACAGTAGTGAGAGCAGACTTGTTTATGATTTTAGCAGGAGCGCACCCAGTCTTTCACCTTAAGTATGTTACCTGTGGATTTTTTTTTTCTTCCTTAATTATGGTTTCCTTTGGTTCTGTGAACTTGTTTATAATGATTACTTTATGGTCTTGTAAACATATCATCAGCCCCTAATAAAGGAGCACCAAAATACATGAAGCAAACACTGACAGAAATGAGGGGAGAAACAGAGAATCCACAGTAACAGGTGAAGATACATTGTATATTTATAATTGTTATATTGTCCTGAATTATGCTTTTTTCATTATGAAATGATTTATCTTTCAGAACATGTTTTGTTTTAAAGTCTATCTTATCTGATATTAATATATAATCCAACTTTCTTGTGGTCACTGTTTGCATGATATATTTTTCCATCTTTTTATTCCTGTGTGTGTCCTATAGACAGTGTATAATCCTTTTTTTATTCTTATGACAGTCTTTGCTTTTTAATTGTTTAATCCACTCTGATTTAACATTATTGATGTAGTTGGCTTATGTCTACCATTTTGCTTTTTTTTCTTTCTTATGTGTTTTTTCTCCATTTCTACTTTTCCTGCTTTCTTTTGCATTTAGTGAATATTTCCTATTGTAACATCTTAATTCTTTAATGATTTCATTACTTTTTTTTAGTATTTTTCAGTGACTTTTCTAAGATTTATCATGTAAGTCTTAACGTATCCAAATCAACTTATTTATACTAGCATCATACACAGAAAAAAGTACCTGTTATAATTATTACCATACCATCTATAGACATTTCCTCATCCCATTGTAGCTTTGCTCCCACCTACTTCCCTTATGCTATTGTTGACAAATGTGTTACATTTCTATATGCTATGGGCCCAACGTTACATTCTATACATACTCTTTTATACAGTTGCTTTTTAAATCCATTAAAAGAAAGGAAGTAAAATATGCATTTCTACTATCTTGTACAATCACATAATTTCCTGTACTGGTTGTATCCATCCTCATAGGCTGCCGTAACAAAATACCATAGACTACTTAGCTTAAACACAGAAATTTATTTTCTCACTGTTCTGGAGACTCTAAATTCAAGATTGATTAAAGTAGCAACAGGATTGGTGTCTGGCAAGGACTCTCCCCTTTAGGCTGTAGGCAGCTACCTTCTTCTTGCTGTGTGGTCACATAGCCTTTCCTCAGTATGTGAAAGCAGGAGTGAGAAGAAGCTCTAATGTCTCTTCTCTAAAGAATACTAACCCCATTGGACCAGGGCCCACCCACATGACTTCATCTAGCCCTAATTACTTCTCAAAGGCCCCACCTCCCAGTACATCACGCTGAAGTTAGGGCTTCAGCATATGAATGTGGGGAGGAGAATACATTCAGTCCATGATACTGGTACGCTTTATCATTTTATGTATACTCTTTTTTTTTTTAAGACTTTATTTATTTGAGAGAGAGCACAACAAAGGGAGGAGCAGGCAGAGGGAGAGGGAGAAGCAGGCTCCCCAGCAAGCAGGGAACCCAGTGTGGGGCTCAATCCCAAATCCCTGGGATTATGACGTGAGCCGATGGCAGATGCTTAACCAACTGAGCGACCCAGGCACTCCATCATTTTATGTATATTCTAATTAGTATTTACTGTAAGATACGTCTGACATCAACAAATTCTCTCAGTTGTTACTCACTTGTGCGAATTTTTATTTTGTCTACATTTTTGTAAAAATAGCTTTGTTGGATATAGGAATTTTGGTTGACATTTTTTTTATCTTTGACTACTCTGAATGTGTTATCCTACTACCTTCTGGCCTCCCTCACATCTGCTGAAAAGTCAGCTATTAATCTTAATGGGGTTCCATTATCAGTAACTAGTCATTTTTTTCCTTGCCATTTGTCTTTGATTTTTAGCATTTTTACTATAATGTCTCTTTGGATCTTATTGTGTTTATCCTGTTTAGAGTTAATTTAGGTTCCTGATGAGTAAGTCATTGTTTTTCAATAAATTTGCAGTGTTTCCAGCCATTATTTCTTGTACTTTTTTTTTTTTCTCTCTTTCTCTCCTCTCTAATAATCCCAGTATACATGTCTTGGTGTGCTTAATAATGTCCCACATTTCTTTGAGGCTCTTTTTTTTCTCTGTTCTTTCTTCTCTAGGTTCTTCAGCTTGCATGATCTATTTCTGTCTGCAAGTTCACTTATTCTTTCTGCTGCCAGTTCACACCTACTATTGAGCTCTGCTAGTGAATTTTTTATTTTCTCTATTTTTCAATGCCATAATATCCTTTTGGTTCTTACAATTTCTGTGTCTTTATTAATATTCTCTTTATTAATATTCTCTAATGTGATATTAGTTAATGTGATATTGTCACCATTTTTTCTTCCTTAATCATGGTTTCCTTTGGTTCTGTGAACTTGTTTATAATGATTACTTAATAGTCTTTTTCTGATGAATGTGAAAAATCTGTTCTTTTTCATAGAAACTGCATATTCCCTGCTTTTATCTAATGTATAGGTCATACTTTTCTGTTCCTTTTTATGCTCTATATTTTTTCCCTGTATCTCTTTTTAAATTAGACATTTTAGATGACAAATTATGACAACTTTGGAGGCTTAATTTTATTTTTTTGTCTTTTTTTTTTTTTTTTTTTTTTTTTAAGTAGGTTCTATGCCAAGCATGGAACCCCACAGATCTTGAACTCCCAAGCGGAGGTCAAGACCTGAGCTGAAATCAAGAGTCAGATATTTAATCAACTGAGCCACCATGACCCCTGCTTGCTTACTTTGTTTAGTGACTTACTGGATCATTTTAGTGAAGTCTCTTTACACTCTACCACCCCCAGAGTTCAGCCTCTGATATTATTCCTCAAGCAAGAAAAGCTTTGGGTAGTCTCACAGTCGTCCTAGGATGACAGTGGTTTTTAGTAGGACTCTGTTCCTCTCTTCCTTAAAACAGCCAACTCTTAAATTCTGCCAGTTGGTTGCTGTATTGTTTTTAAAAATGCCTTTGTACATAAATTGCTCTACAAAGTAACCCAGTCAAAACTTGACTCCTTTGAAGGTAAAGTTTTTGGGATCAGTGTTTGATTTTTATTCTAACCTCAAGAAGACTCCTTCCAGCTGTTTTTTCACCTGATATCCTCTTGCAAACTAGCAGGCCTACAGTTTAGCCTGAATCTTGAATTGTCTCCCAGTTGTCTTTACCACAACCTCTGCCATTCTTGACAGCATATGTAGGCTCAAACTTCTTACCTCTCTGTTGCAATTGAAGATAGTTCTCTTTGGGGTGAAATTAGGTACTATTGGTTTTATGGAGTTTACTCCTCAGAACAGTCTCTGAGTGAGAGCTCTGGAACTAGAGATGTAGACAGTGGTGAGCTTCTCTCAGAATAACTTCCTATCTCCCCTATGAGCTGAATATTTGGTGGAGAGTGAGGGGACCACAACCTAGGGTCCTCAGTTTACCATCCTGGCATGGAATCACCACTTCAGGAGCTGCGGCAAGAGTGGTCATGTTGGGTGGGAAGGTGGAGCAATCTTGGTTCAAATACCAGACTCACCTTTCTTGCCAAATCTTGATAGATGTTCTTAAGATGTTTCTTTACTGCTCATAGTTTGACTACTTCCACTAGGGAGCAGTTAACAGAAATGCTGTCGTGCTAGAAGTCAATTTCTAAAAAGTGAAATATTGTTTTAAAAAATACGAAATTAGGGCAGCCCGGGTGGCTCAGTGGTTTAGCGCCGCCTTCAGCCAGGGTGTGATCTGGAGGCCTGGGATCGAGTCCCACGTCGGGCTCCCTGCATGGAGCCAGCTTCTCCCTCTGCCTGTGTCTCTGCTTCTCCCTCTCTCTCTGTGTCTCTCATGAATAAATAAATAAAATCTTTTTTAAAATAAAAAATAAATAAATAATATGAAATTATACAATTCTGGCATCTCATCTTTTGAAATTATATTTTTAAAAGATTAGATGAAGCTTTATGAGGAACAGTATCCGTGTTCCTTAGCTTATCCCATAGGTGTATAAGTATCGTCTTCAGTGTTGATGGCAATATTATGTTATCACTCTAAGAGCAGATGTAATAAGTAGCTAAATTATTGCCAGAAGGAGCAGCTCAGGATCAACTATAATAAAGCTAAAATCATTGTTTGGCAGATGTTTTCTACTACTTCAGTGAGCTACTAAAGTGATGTATCCAACAGGTCCAGTAATGCAGCTGGGGCTTAATGATAATGAGTTTATCCTAGCAGATTGGTCAGGATATGGTCCTTCTCAAAATCATTCTCCCAAAAGCACTAGAGATACATTTATGGTTGATTGTGTTTGATGATAGCTGCCTCTATAGTGCTTACCCCAAAGGCATCTTTTATCTGAAATACTATAGTGGACTTTGGCTCTCATACTAGTACTTGAAAAATTCAAAGTTCATTTTTAAGGAAAACGTTAGCCCTTACTGGAGGTACCTTTGCTGCCTGTCTATTTATTTAATGGGAAATGACCCTATCTTAAGGCCAGTTTTCCACCCCAGTCCTTCAGTTTCCTAGTAAAATATGAACTAAAAAGACTAGATTCTTTTATAGTTAACTACATGCTTTAAATTCATCATGGAATATATTATGATATGTCTGGAATTCAGCATCTGGCAGAGGCTTACATGCTTGCTTCTTTTATCATCCTGGCAGAGTTTTATAACCCTTCGGGTTCACCATTTTGTCTTAGCTGCCAAGAAACACAAAACTAAATTCAGTGCTTAATGAAAGCAACAATTTTATCTCAGGTGGCCTTATCCTATCTTTGTTTTGTCTTTTAAATGTTTTCTTTTCTCTATTTTTTAGTCTATTGAGTTTTTAGAAATAGTTTACATTTGGGAATAGGTAAGCTATAAGTGAGTATTTGTATAAACATGAACATTTAACCAGAAAGCTAAGAAAAATTGGCCATTTGCATTTAAGGGAAAACCTAAAATACTGTGCAGTGAAAATTATTTGATATTTATTTTTATTAATTAAGCATATAGTTTGGTCAAATTCTAATTAGTTGAGAGTTTCATTTATTTTGTCCTACATAGGTACCTGTCATCACAAAAATACATAAGCTAGAAATCACCTTGATTTGCAAAAAGGTTATAAGGCGGAAAGCTATATTTTCTTCTGGAGACAGCATACTTGGCTCAGCAGCTGACCCTCAAATGAATTGAAGGTTTATGTTGCAGAGGATCAGTAGAACTGTTTCCAGATGGCTGTGCTCTGACATCTGCTGAGGAATTCTGAAGGAGATTCAGATCATTCACTGAAATTAAATCCCTAAAACAGCATTTAAAAGTCAAACTTCCCAGTCGGTTTTCATTAGATATTTTTAGTGTTTGTTTTTTATACTTACAAAATGTATACGTGCCTTTTTGGAAAATACCAAATAGTATAAATTGTCAAGAATCAGCTATATTCCCACACCCCTAAGTTGACTGTTGTGACATTCGTATTTCTCTCTTTTTTTTCTTTCCATAAAATTTGAAAGAACATATAGGTCAGATGCCTGGGTAGCTCAATCCAGTGAGTCTTGACAATTGATTTGGCTCAGGTCACGATCTTGGGATCATGGGATAGAGCCCCACATTAGGCTCTGCACTCTGCACAGAATCTGCTTGTCCCTTTCCCTCCCCTTCTGTTCTATCCCTGCTCACATCCTCCTTCTCTCTCTCTCTCTTTCTCTCTCTCAAATAATCTAGAAAAAAGAACGTACAGGTCGTATTCATCTTTTTCACTTTATTTTAGTGAGCAATCTCAATTTCTTGGCATAGAATCCTTAGAGGAGAATTAACAGAATAAAAAATATGTCTTGTTTTAAAAAGTCTTAGTACATTTTAACAAAAATCTTCCTTTGCTTTACAATCCTTGTAGGTACTGACTTGTTTTTCTTGTTTTCATATTTAATAAATAGAGACATATCACATTTTAATTTGGTCCTTTGATCACTAATGAAGATGTGCATTTGACTATTTGTATTTTGAATTACATGGCCAAATCTTTCCTCGTAGTTTGGTAAGGTAAGTATTAATCACATAATTATTGATGAGAGGGCTGACGTTCAAAGACATACTACAAATAAATTGAGTTTTGTAAACTCATGCTGCCTTCTGACTCTAAAACTATTTTCCTCAAAGAATTTGCTAAACAGAAAACTTTAAAGATCTATTGTGACAGATCTCATATTAGCTTGAATCTCAAAGATGAACTTGAAAAATATAGGAAAAAAACAATAGTTTTATACTAACAGCCTTTAATTTTGTCAGTTTTTATGTTAGAATATGTTAGAATTATGTTTTACTGTTTCCTTTATTCTTAGTACATATTTTAAGCAACAAAACATTTTTCTGAATCTCGTCAAATTGCATATTCTCTTTTCGAAAATAAAGCTCAGTGAGATCCAAATAAATTGCCCTTTCACTTTGTAAAGTTAGTTATTTTCTTCCTTTTTAAGTAACTTTGAATAATTAAAAAGTCATATTTAGAATAAGTTGTACAAGAGTAAGAGCAATGAGGGTGCTTGGGTGGCTCAGTTTGTCTGCTTTGGTGTCAGGTCATGATCCCGGGGTTTAAGGATTGAGTCATGCAATCAGGCTCCCTGCGGGGCAAGGAGTCTGTTTCTCCTTTCCCTCTGCCCCTCAGCTTGTGCTCTCTCTCTCTCTTGCTCTCAATAAAATCTTTTTAAAAAAGAATAGGGGCGGGGGCTCTGCGGTTTAGCACCGCCTTTGCCCCAGGGCGTCATCCTGCAGACCCAGGATTAAGTCCCACTTGGAGCCTGCTTCTCCCTCTGCCTGTGTCTTTGCCTCTCTCTCTGTTTCTCATGAATAAATAAAAATCTTAAAAAAAAAAAAAAAAAAGAGTAAGGGCAATGAAATTAGGAGTAGTTTCTTCGTGGTTTTAAAAAAAAAAAAAAATAGTATTGGGACTCCTGGGTGGCTCGGCTCAGTGGTTGAGTGTCTGCCTTCGGCTCAGGTCATGATCCTGGGATTCTGGGATCAAGTCCCGCATCAGGCTCCCGGCAGTGAGCCTATATCTCCCTATGTCTCTGTCCCTCTCTGTGTGTCTCTCATGAATAAATAAATAACATCTTTAAAAATTTTTTTAATTAAAAAAAATGTTTGAATTAGTATTATTGTCATAAACATAAAGAGACTTTTATCCAAAAAATAATTATAACTTATGGACAATAAAGTTAGATTTTATTTTTACTCCTACTCAATCTGGAAAATAATTTCATTTAAATAAATTTGTACGATTGTTCTTTCAAAGAATCTTTACAGTCTTCTCCATCTCCCTTTGCTATGTTTTTATGTTTGTCTGATTTTTTTCCCCCATAGCTCATCAGTAGGTTACTTGCAACATCCAGGATCAGAACAAGTACAGTTTCCTCGAACTACTTCACCATGCAATTCCCAGCAGCTTCAAAGCCACCAATGTGCAGGTATGAATATAACTGAGAAAAAATAATAATAACTGAGAAAAAAAGCAGTCATTTGTAGGCATTTCTAGAACACAGTTTTCACCTTGTTATGTGCTGAGATATACCCAAGATATTTAGGATGCCTTGCAAATTCAGAGCTGACAGTTGCTGAATACTTCTTCCTTTTCTGCTTTACTACTGCCACACTGCTATCCTGTTTCTCTTCCTCAGACTCTCCTTCCTTCCCCACCTCATAAATACTGATTCTCTCTGGGATCATTTCCTTCATCTTCATGCTTTCCCTAGGTGAGGCACTCACCTCCCAGATTCCAACAACTGCTTTTTGCCAGCACCTCCCAAGAGGCTACATAGTGAACTGCCTATTGGACATCCCTACCTGGTTGTGTCAAAGGCACTTTAGATTTAATACTTCTCCCTCTTCCTGCGCCCCTCACCTCACCTCCTTTCTAGGGACCAGAACAGTTTTCAAAGTCGTCATCACCTCTCTTCTCTCCTTTTACATTCATGCTGCCACCATTCCCTCAAATCTCATGCCTTCTTTCCTTCCCCTCTGCCACCATTCTTGGTCAGTCTTTTCACATCTTATTTGCAGCAAGTATCTTGCTGATTTCATATTTCCCCCACAACCAACTTTCCTCCTCCCCAACACACACACACACACACACACACACACACACACACTCTTCAAGTAGTACGTTCCTGAAACAAAAGTCTCTTTAGGTCACTCCGCTGAATTGGAAAGGTACATGGATTTCCCATCCAAACTCCTAGCAAGTAAGCCTCCTATTTATACTTATATGTTCAGGTCAAACCATGTAAGAAAGTACCATGCTTTTTCATGCCAAAGATACTTGTCTTCCTGTGTGTTTTGAGAAAGTACCATGCTTTTTCATGCCAAAGATACTTGTCTTCCTGTTCCTCCCTCTGCCTGGAATGCCCATCCACCTTCTATTTGCCAAAATCCTGGTCATCCTTAACGTTTGACTCAAAAATCACCTCTTCTACAAAGGCTTCTCTAGTCCTTAAGCCACAGTTTGTTGCTTCTTTTTTCTGCTTCCGTAGTGTCTTACACAATTCTTTATCATGACACCATATTTTATTACAATGATTTCTTGACATATGTAAATCTCTGAGAAAGAGAGAAACAATTAGTGATTATCAAATAAATGACTCTTGGTGTGCATCCAGCACAGGCTGCTGTGGTTGAGGAGAGCTTTAAAATGTACCTAAGCAGTCAGCCCTCTGTGGTTTGCCTAGCCGGTCAGGCTGGCTGTATTTCTAGGGAACTGGAAACTACCATTTTGGTGGCTGTGGTGCAAAGAATCCTACCATACCTTACCCTGAAGGGATGAGTGGCATGCAACAAACCTGCCTAATACTAGTAGTACTGCAGACTAGTACACAGGAGACAGAATAGTCTGTTTATCTTTAGTATACAATTAACAAAGTGTTTGTACATGTATGTGATCACCAGAACTTTTGAAAGTTAGCCAAGGAGGTCTTTGCTGCCTTTTTCAGATGACAACATGTAATAAAAGAGGTTAAATGATTTCCCCAGAGTTACAGGACATTCAGAGTATTAAAATTACACTGATTCCTACATCCCAAACTTTTTCTTCTGAATACTTAATGCCAGTTTTAAAACTAATTTATTTTTAAAATCAAACACTTTTATAGATAATATCTCAAATATGCTACTCTCTGCTAGGTCATGTAGTAGGTAATTGGACTTTTCTGAGTAACTATGGACCTGTTATTTTTAGAATAAGTAAGATGTTTAAGCCGAGAGTCCTAGTTTAATTAATGCCTTTTTAAACACACAACACTTGTAACATGAAGCTCTAGGGCTTAAATCTGGATCACATATATGATAGTAAGTTTTTGTTCGGAAATGTGAAATTATTGCCATTTTCTTATTGTTTAAAGATACCCGTAGTTGGTTAAGCATACTGACTGCAGTGTCCCAACTCTGATTTTCAGCTGTGCCACCTCCGCCCCCTGGTGGAGGAATGGTGATGATGCAGCTCAATGTACCAAACAATCCACAATCTCGAGCCCACTCACCCCCGCAGTGGAAACAAAACAAATATTACTGTGATCACCAGAGAGGGCAGAAGTGTGTGGAATTTAGCAATGTAGACAATATTGTTCAGGTAAGATGCTTCTTTGTTTATTATAATTTTTAGACTTTTCAACATTTTAGTCAAATAAGATGGACCTTACAAGGCTTGACTTTGAATTTGAAATCTCAGATTAGTAAAGAAGTTTGAAGATTCTCTATGTCCATGCTATTTCTTTCAGTAGCAAATATTATTTTTCAATTTTTGCATATTCAAAATATTTTTAATTTAAAAAATCAAGATATACTAGATCTAAAATTTGATAAAGAAAATTGAGTAGTTTTCCTACATTTTCCACATGAACTATTAGTGTAGCCAGAAGGTTACATTACAATACTCTTTATTGTAGAAGAAATACAATTAATAAATGTAAAAGCAATGGTTTAATTTAAAAATCACCATTTTGAAGTCTCGCTAAAATAATGGATCAAAATCATCAGTACATGTCAAGAACATTAGAAAAAGATTTATGGGGAATTTAAAATAGATTAAGCAGAGAACACTTGAAGGAACTGATCAATTATAAGATCTCTGAAAGAAGGTCAACTAAATATTATTTGCCTCCTAATGTGGTATAGAAGGAAGTACACAGCATCACTTACAATGTATTTTATCAAAAACACTGAGCCTAAATCTAACCAAGCCACTAAATCTAGCTATCAATTTACAGAAAATATAGGAAGGGGGGAAAAACAAACCGTGGAATATTTTACTCGGCAAATGGCCTTATTTATTTAAAAAATACATAGCATTTTGAGATGAAGGCTGAGTATTTCATAGATTAAAAATACTTAGGAGTTGTAATCAGATGCAACATGTGGATCTTCCTTGGATATTAAACACTCAAAAGACATTTTTCAGCATTGAGAGGATATTTAAATATGTTAATTATGTTAGTGTGACAATTTTTTAAAAAAATAATAGTTCCTGGGGTGCCTGGGTGGCTCAGTTGGTTGGATCTTCAACTCTTGATCTCAGGGTCGTGAGTTCAAGCTTCATGTTGGGCTCCCTGCTGGGTGTGGAGCCCACTTTAAAAAAAAAATCATAGTTCCTCCAGATAAAAATATTTTTTAAAAAGATAAAAATATTTATTTAAAAATAATTATATACTAAAATATTTGCAAGTGAAATGCTGTGATATCTGAGATTTGCTAAAAACTCTTTAGAAAAAAAAAAACTCTTTAGAAGGGACAAAATGGGAAAACACAATCAAAGCTGTGTGATGAGTTCATGGAAGTTAATTCTGTTTTTCTGCTTTTATATACTTGAAAGTTTACAGCATTGAAAGGTTTTAAAAATATTTTTTAGTGGCACCGGGCTGGCTCATTCTGAAGGGCATCCAGCTCCTGATCTTGGGATCATGAATTCGAGCCCCACATTGGATATAGAGATTATGTAAACTAAAATAAAATCCTGAAAGAAAATATTAATAAATACTTTTTAAAGATGAACTGAATAAATATTTCAATGCACATGACAAAATCATAGCAGAATATAAAGGGCAAACGTCATTCATAGGCTAGCTCATAAACTTTAAATAGCCCATGGCCATTATTCAGATGAAAATACAAAAATATTTTTTATCTATATAATTGGGAAATTTTAGGAAGACTAATAATTTGCAGAGTTATCCAGTTACAAACTCTCCTGTACATTCCTGGTGGCACTGCAAATTGATAGAACTCTTTTTGGAGGCAGTTTAATACCATTTCTGAAAATGTAGAAGGCTCATAGCAACTCAACACCAAAACCACAAACAATCCAATTAAAAATTGGGCCAAAGACTTCAATAGACATTTTTCCAAAGAGGACATACATGAAAAGATGTTCAACATCACTCATCAGGGAAATAGAAATCAAAACCACAATGAGATGTCACCTTACACCTCTCAGAATGGCAAAAATTACAAAGACCAGAAATAGCAGGTATCAGTGAGGATGTGGGGAAAAAAGGAACCCTTGTACACTGTTGGTGGGAATGCAACCTGGCACAGCCACTGTGGAAAACAGTATGGACTTTACTCAAAAAACTAAAAATAGAAATACCATGTGATTTAGTAATTCTATCGGATATTTATCTAAAGAAAATGAAAACACTAATTCAAAAAAGCAGCTCTGTATTTATTGCATCATTGTTTACAATAGCCAAGATATGGAAGCAACCTAAATGTACACTGGTAGATGAATAGATAAGGAAGGTGTGATATGTATAAACAATGGAATGTTACAACAATGGAATATTACTCAACCACAAAAAAGGATGAGATCTTGCCATCTGCAACAACATGGAGGGACTTAGAGGGCAATATGTTAGGTGAAATAAGTCAGACTGAGAAACAGATAGCATATGATTTCACTCATGTGGAAGCTAAAAACAAAACGAATAAACAAAAAACAGAATCAGACCTATAAATACATAGAATAAACTGATGATTACCAGAGGTAAGGGAGATGGGGAGGTAGACAAAATAGATGAAGGCGAGTGTGGGAGATACAGACAATACAGTAATATGGAATAAATAAGTCATGGGGTGAAAGGCTCAGCATAAGGAATATAGTCAGTGATAAGTGTAATAGCACTGTATGGTGACAGATGGTAGCTTTACTTGTGATTATAGCATAACATATAGAGAAGTTGAATCACTGTGTTGTACACCTGAAACTAATGTAACTGTCAACTGTACTCAAATTTAAAGAACATTTAATGTGGAAGGTACATAGCCTTTGATCCACAAATTTACTTCTAGAACTTTGTCCAGTAAAAACTGTGGAACAAACATTTACAAACAGTAAACAAATCTGTATACACAGATATTCTTGCCTGCTATAACATTGAAAATCTAAATATATCTTGATGTTCAACAGTGATAAACTGATTAAATAAATTACTATACCATTTAGGAAAATATCTTAAGTGTATGTACTAAAAAGAATGGGATACACCTACTTCCCAAATGGTAGTTTCTAAATACCATTCTCTGCTAAAAGCAACCAGGGTTCCTTAGTGAAAATGCTGTTGCCAGGATTCATTCAGGGAAAAGTACAAGATGATTCTGGAACATGTTGCTGAGCCAGAAAGTAATGAAGTACCTTAAAGGATGTTGGAGATGTGTCAGGGGACACAGGACCTGCCATGAATACTTTGGGAATAAAATAATTAGAAATGGATGATCACCCATTGAATAAAATCGAATCCATGAGTCCATACTGATATAAATGAATAAATGGGGGGAAAGTGAAGCTCTTCTTTACAGCAAAATGTGAACTAATAAATATAGAAAGAATGATAAAATTAGAAAATCACCACCTGGAAACCACAAGGCAAGAATCATCACCAGAGGAGAGAGGATTCTAGGAAAAGTGGCAGAGTAGGAAGCATCAAGAGTCTTTCTACCTAGAAATACTTGTACTGGCAGAAACTGTCTGATGTAAGTTTTAAGCTTTAGAATCTTTTGAAGGCTTGGAACTGCCAGGGAAAAGCTTGGGTGATAAATTGCAATTAAATTCAGTCAAATTCAGCTTTTACCCCAATAGCAGCTGCCTATCTTTTACCCCCAACCCCTGACAGGCAACTGTGCATGTTGTTCCTAGAGTAGCTTACAGGAGGAGCCAGGGTGGTCAAAAAGGACCCTGTCCTTCAAATAAAAAGGATTTGTGTTATCATCCTAGGTCTCTGCTTCTGATCACAGAGGTGTAGAAAAGGGGACAGTAACCATTATTGTTGCACCTCCCCACATTATTGCAGATCTCTCTATCCCCCACACACATACACACACACTTCTGAGGGACTTAAAGGGCTAGAACCCTGTTTTTCCTCCCTTCATTTTTCTCTTTGAATCTATTTTGGGACCAGGACACACACAGTAAGGACCAGGACAAAAGCAACTGAATATATAGAGCACATGCCCAGGGAAAGGCACAAGCCAAACCCTAAGAAAACCTCAGGGGTATACTTCAGGCCAATCTTTGACACAGTGACAGCCTGCAACAGTCAATAAACAAAAACCATAACAACAACAGAATACAACAAAGCCTGGGAAGGGGGAAGAATCTAATATCCAGTAACCACATTGATAGATCCAAATGTCTAGTTTTCAACAGAGCCACAAGGCATGCAAAGAAATGGGACAGCATGGCCCATTCGGGGGGGGGGGGGGGGGGAGTCAACATAAATTGTCCCTAAAAAAAACACCTGATGACAGATTTTCTAGACAAAGATCTTAAAACAGCTATCTTTGGGTTGCCCAAAGAACTATAGAAAGATATAGAGAAAGACAAGAAAACAATGTGTGAACAAAATGGAAATACCAATAAAGAGATAGAAAACCTAAAAAGAAGCCAGAAATATATTCTGGAGCCGAAAATATAATAACTGAAATGAAAAGTTGACAGGAGGAGTTCAGTGGCAGATGTAAACAGGCTGAAGAAAGAATCAGAGAACTTGAGGACAGGATAGTAAAAATGATCAAGTCTGAAGAAAACACAAAAAAGAATGAATAAAAGTAAACAGAGCCTAAGGGACCTGTGGGACACTAGCAAGTTGACCAACATACACATTGTGGTTGTTCCAAAAGGAGAAGAGAAAATATTTGCAGAACTAATGGTTGAAAACTTAACAAATTTGATAAAAGATATGAATAGAAACATCAAGCAGCTTGACAAACTCCAGATAAGAATTCTCAAAATAGACACACCAAGACACAATATAATCAGTTTTCAAAAAATAAAGACAATATTAAAAACAGCAGGAAAGAAACAACTTGTCCCATGTAAAAGATCTTCAAAAATATTTTCAGCAGAAAAAAATATATTTTTTTATTTGTTCATGAGAGACACAGAGAGAGGGGGGCGCAGAGACATAGGCAGAGGGAGAAGCAGGCTCCCCACAGGTGGCCTGATGCAGAACTTGATCCCAGGACCCTAGGATCACAACCTGAGCCTAAGGCAGATGCTCAACCACTGAGCCACCCAGGTGCCCCTATCAGCAGATTTCTCATCAGAAACTGGAGGTCAGGAGTGCCTGGGTGGCTCAGTCAGCTAAGCAGTTGCCTTCAGCTCAGGTTATGATCCCAGGGTCCTGGGTTTGAACCCCACCTGAGGTTCCCTTGCTTCTCCCTCTCCCTCTGCCACTCTCCTGCTCGTGCTTGCCCTCCCTCTGTCAAATAAATAAAGTCTTTTTAAAAGAAAAGAAAGAAACTGGAGGTCAGAGGCAGCAGTCCAGAGTATTCAAAGTGCTTAAGGAAAAAAAAAAATGTTAACCAAGAATCCTGTATCTGGCAAAACTACCCTCCAAAAATGAGGTAGAAATGAAAATCCCCAGATAAAAACTGAAACCTACCCTGCAAGAAATTCTCAAAGGAGTCCTGCAGAGTGAAATAAAAGGAACACTAGATAGTAAGACAAAGCTATATGAAGAAATAAAGTTCTCATTTAAGTTAAATACATGAGCAATTATAAAAGCTAGTAGTATTTTTTTTTTTAATTTTTATTTATTTATGAGTCAGAGAGAGAGAGGGGCAGAGACATAGGCAGAGGGAGAAGCAGGCTCCATGCACCGGGAGCCCGACGTGGGATTCGATCCCGGGTCTCCAGGATCGTGCCCTGGGCCAAAGGCAGGCGCTAAACCACTGCGCCACCCAGGGATCCCTAAAAACTAGTAGTATTGTACCAAAGGTCCATAGCTCTACTTTTTACTTTCTATGTAATTTGAGAGACTAATGCACTTAAATATTTTTTAAAACATTGTCTGAAAGGTAGTGTTATAACTTTGATTTGTAACTCCAAATTTTGTTTTCTACATAATTTAAGAGACTAATGCACTTAAAAGAATTAGTAGGGGGCAGCCCGGGTGACTAGGCAGTTTAGCCCCGCCTTCAGCCCAGGGCGTGATCCTGGAGACCTGGGATCGAGTCCCACGTCAGGCTCCCTGCATGGAGCCTGCTTCTCCCTCTGCCTGTGTCTCTGCCCCTCTCTCTCTCTCTCTGTGTCCCTCATGAATAAATAAATAAAATCTTGCCCCTTTCTCTGTGGAATCACCATGGCAGCCGGGACCCTGTACACATATCCTGAAAACTAGAGGGCCTTCAAGGCTCTCATTGCTGCTCAGTAGAGCGGGGCTCAGGTCTACGTGCTCTCCGCACCACCCCACTTCCACTTTGGCTAAACCACACCCCTGAATTTCTCCGTAAATTTCCTGCCTGCAAGGTTCCAGCATTTGAAGGTGACGATGGATTCTGTGTGTTTGAGAGCAGTGCCATTGCCTACTATGTGAACAATGAGGAGCTGTGGGGAAGTACTCCAGAGGCAGCAGCCCAGGTGGTGCAGTGGGTGCTTTGCTGATAGCGACATAGTGCCCACAGCCAGTACCTGGCTGTTTCCTATCTTAGGCATCATGCACCACAACAAGCAGGCCACAGAGAATGCAAAGGAGGAAGTAAGGCGAATTCTGGGACCCCTGGATACTCATTTGAAAACGAGGACTTTTCCTGGTGGGTGAACGTGTGACACTGGCTGACATCACAGTTGTCTGCACCCTGTTGTGGCTGTATAAACAGGTCCTGGAGCCTTCTTTCTGCCAGGCCTTCCCCACTGCCAACCACACTGGTTCCTTACCTACATTAAGCAGCCCCAGTTCCGGGCTGTTTGGGGGAGGTGAAACTCTGAGAAGATGGCCCAGTGTGATGCTAAAAAGTTTGCAGAGAACCTAAAAAGGACACCCCTCGGGAAGAGAAGCAGAAGCCCCAGGCTGAGCGGAAAGAGGAGACAAAGGCTGCTGCCCCTGCTCCTGAGGAGGAGATGGATGAATGTGAGCAGGCACTGGCTGCTGAGCCAAAGGCCAAAGACCCCTTTGCTCACCTGCCCAAGAGTACCTTTGCGTTGGACGAATTTAAGCGCAAGTACTCCAATGAGGACACTCTCACTGTGGCACCGCCGTATTTCTGGGAGCACTTTGATAAGGATGGCTGGTCCCTGTGGTATGCTGAGTACTGCTTCCCTGAGGAGCTCACCCAGACCTTTATGAGTTATAACCTCATCACTGGAATGTTCCAACGGTTGGACAAGCTAAGGAAGAATGCCTTTGCCAGTGTCATCCTCTTTGGAACCAACAACAGCAGCTCCATTTTTGGAGTCTGGGTCTTCCAAGGCCAGGAGCTTGCCATTCAGCTGATTCCAGATTGGCAGGTGGACTATGAGTCCTATACATGGCGGAAACTGGATCCTGCCAGTGAAGAGACCCAGACGCTGGTTTGAGAGTACTTTTCCTGGGAGGTGGCCTTCCAGCATGTGGGCAAAACCTTCAATCAGGGCAAGATCTTCAAGTAAACGTCTCTTGTCATCGCCTAGCTGCCTGTACCTGCCCTTCAGGGAGATGGGGGTCATTAAAGGAAACTGAACATTGAAAATTAACTAATTAATTAAAATAAAATAAATCAGTCTTAAAAAAAAAAAAAAGAATTAGTAGGGCAGCCCGGGTGGCTCAGTGGTTTGGTGCTGTTTTTGCCCCAGGGCGTGATCCTGGGGACCCGGGATTGAGTCCCACATCGGGCTCCCTGCATGGAGCCTGCTTCTCCCTCTGCCTGTGTCTCTGCCTCTGTGTGTGTGTGTGTGTGTGTGTGTGTGTGTGTGTGTCTCATGAATAAATAAAATCTTTGGGATCCCTGAGTGGTTCAGCGGTTTAGGGCCTGCCTTTGGCCCAGGGTGTGATCCTGGAGTCCCAGGATCGAGTCCCACATTGGGTTCCCTGCAGAAGCCTGCTTCTCCCTCTGCCTGTGTCTCCGCCTCTCTCTCTTTTTCATGAATAAATAAATAAAATCTTTTAAAAAAATAAAATCTTTTTTAAAAAAAAGAAAAATAATTAGTAGTTTATGTTTTGGGGCACACAATGTATAAAGGTCAGCAAACAAAAGTCGTGGGGACCGAGCTATAAAGGAGCGGAGTTTTATTGAAGTTAGACTAGTATAAATTCAAATTAGAGTGTTATTACTTTAGGATGTTAGGTGTAATACCTAAGGTAAGCACCCCCCCCAACCAAAAAGAAAAAACCTAGGGAATATATACAGAAGGAAATGAGAAAGGAATTTAAACATTTTAGTACAAAAACTTGAGTAAAACCAAAAGACAGTAATGCAGGAAATGTGTGGGAAAAAGCTGGAAGGCATATAGAAAACAGCAAAATGACAAAGGTAAGTCTCTGTTTATCAGTCGTTATTTTAACTGTAAAGACAGAGATTGGCAGAATGGATAAAACCACCTGATCTAACTATGCTGTCTATAAGAGACTTACTCTAAGTCCAACGACACAAATGAATTGAAAATGAAAGAATGCAAAAAGATATTCCATGAAAATAGTAACCAGAAGAGAATAGGGGTTGTTATTGCTAACAATAAACAAAGTTAAGACTCTAGATCCAAAAAATTTTCAAGATACAGAAATTCAATACAGCAAGAAGGTATAATTGTTATAAACCTGATTATATGAACCTAATAATTGCTTACCTGATAAAAGACCATCACATAATACTTGGAAACTTTAGTGCCCCGTTCTCAATAATGGATGCCACAATCAGGCAAGAGTTAAGTGAAGAAATGGAGAATTAAACACAACTACATCCGTCTCATGTAAAGAACACTCTACCTGACAACAGCATGCATAGTCTTCCTGAGTACATGGGACATATCCCTGGGTAGACCATCTATCTATACGTTAGGCTACAAGTTCATTCTTTTTTTTTTTTTTTTTTTTAAGATTTTATTCATTTATTCATGAGAGAGACAGAGAGAGGCAGGGACACAGGCAGAGGGAGAAGCAGGCTCCATGCAGGGAGCCCAACGCAGGACTCCATCCCGGGACTCCAGGATCACGCCCTGAGCCGAAGGCAGGCGCTAAACCACTGAGCCACCCAGGGATCTCACTGTTAAGTTTATTCTTAACAGATTTTAAAAGGTGCATGTCAGCCAGCATTGTCCTCGAAGTTCTACCTAGAGCCATTAGACCAGAAAAAGAAATAAAAAGCATCCAAATTGCAAAGGAAGAAGTAAAATTTTCTGTTTACAGATAATATGATCTCCTCCTAAGACCCTTAGAAAAAAATAATAACCTCACAACAAAGGAACCTGGCAGACACCACCTTACCCAAGTGATGGGAAGTATACCTCACCAGGACTGTGTTGACATGTGGACCTCAGGTTCCTCTCACAGTGCAGTGAGAAGACCCCATATCCCTTCTGTAGCACTGCTTACCCAAATGTATATTATGAATTTGGGAATGAGGAAGCAGCCGCAAATTCAAATTGAGGGACATTCTGCAAAATAACTGATAATCAAAATGACCTTCAGAAACTGATCTTCAAAAAGGCCAAAGTCATGAGAGAAAAAAAAAGACTAAGACTCTGTTCCAGATTTAAAAGAAAAAGGGACACCTGGGTGGCTCAGTCAGTTAAGCATCCAACTCTTGATTTCAGCTCAGGTCTTGATCTCAGGGCTATGAATTGAGTTCCAGCCCTGTACTACTTCAAAAAAGAAAGGAAAAGAAAAGATGAAAGACACATGACAACTAAATGCACCTTTTGATTCTGGACTATAAAGGGAGGTTTTTTGTTTGGGTTTTTGGTTTTTTGTTGTTTTTTGGTTTTGTTTTGTTTTTTTGGTTTTGGTTTTTGGAGGTTTTTTTTTTTTTTGGTTTTTCAAAGGTTTTTTTGTTGTTTTGCTATAAGGTATGTTAGTAGAACAATTGGTGAAATTTGAATAAATCACAGATTACATAATATTGCTGTATTGTTAAGTGCCTGATTTGGATCCTTTTTTTTTTCTAGGACTTTTCTTAGAAACATCTTTATTTCAAATGTTCCTAAACACTCCACTGCATATATCACATTTTTTTTATATATCACATTTATATAGATTTTGACGATTTGACTCTTACTTATATAAAATGTCCTTGTTTTTAGGAAAAAGACACAAAATTATTAAGGGATGACATATTGTAAGCAACTCATTCTCAAATAGTTTGGAAAAAAATCAGTATATACAATATATATAGAAAGAGGTAAAGATTTGAAAATATACAGGGAGAATTATATAAAAATATAAGAAAATAATATTTGAGAAATCTGAGAATTCTTTGTAATATATTTGGTAACTTCTTTAGGGATAAGTTGTTTAAAAATGAAATGTTAGGGGATCCCTGGGTGGCGCAGCGGTTTAGCTCCTGCCTTTGGCCCAGGGCGCGATCCTGGAGACCCAGGATCGAATCCCACATCGGGCTCCCGGTGCATGGAGCCTGCTTCTCCCTCTGCCTATGTCTCTGCTTCTCTCTCTCTCACTGTGTGCCTATCATAAATAAATAAATAAAATTTTAAAAAAAAAATGAAATGTTAGGGGCAGGCTGGGTGGCTCAGCAGTTTAGCGCCACCTTCGAAGAACAGAGCGTGATCCCGGAGACCCAGGATTGAGTCCCACGTCAGGCTCCCTGCTTGGAGCCTGCTTCTCCCTCTACCTTTGTCTCTGCCTCTCAGTCTCTCTCTGTGTCTCTCATGAATAAATAAATAAAATATCTCTTAAACAAATATGTATTATATAAACAGTTTAACATGACAAAAAGAATGTGATAAATGTGTATTTTTTCTTATGGAGAATGTTCCTATCCAGATCCAAAAGTCAAGATTCAAAAATATGATGTATAGTCTACTTCTGTTTTTGTGAAACATAGACGTATGAATGCATATACATAGAAACAGTCTGTTCCAGTGTTTATCTTTGGGAGTTGAAAATTATAAATTTTTATGTTATGATTTTTTAAAAAACAAGTACGTATTTGTAATCAAAAAAATAAGAAATTTTGTTCAAAAGTTAATTTGCAAGAAAGTGACTAAAATGCTAACCAATTTTTTTGATATGATTACAGCACAGCCCTCAACTCAGTAGTCCCATTATTTCACCAGCTCAGTCGCCAGCACCAGCTCAGCTGACCACTCTGAAAACTGTCCGTCCCTCTGGACCACCCCTTTCCATCATACCTCAGTTTTCTAGACCTTTCGTACCGGGGCAAGGTAAGTGCACGAAATTAGTCACAGCCTCAGAGGACTCTAGGGCATCCCTTCCCCTGGATGTTGGATGGAACTGTTGAATCACTGTATTGTACCTCTGAAACTCATGTAACACTGTATGTTAACTACACTGGAACTAAAATTTTTTAAAAAATTGAAGATAAAAGACATCCCTTCCCAATCACTTTGTGATTTCTTTTGGTACTGCTTTCAGTTCTCCACAGGACTGCATTTTCATCTTCCCCTGGGCATATTTGTTTATTACCGTATGCTCTCTTAACCTTAGTGTTTCATCACTAGTTAATGATTACTATCTTAGTAATTACTTCGATTAAATAATTACTTGTGTTAGAGTTAAAATGACTTTAACTTACTAGCCTTAGACTCCGTTTCTCTATAGTAGTAATGCATGATGCTATAAATCCATAAATTTGTTTTTTATTTCTAATGTCTTTATTACAGTAGTGTATATCAAGAGTTTATTCAAAAGTGTATTCAACTTATTATTGAGGCTTCATTGAGGGCCTCATTGTGCCCGTGACATACAGAAATGAATAAGATGAAGTCCTCATCCTCACTGACCCTCTCAGTCTAGTTGGAGGAACAAATAGCAAATGGATGATTATAAAATAATATGGAAAATATTGATTTTCTTTTCTGGAATTTATCCTAAGAATAGTGCACACAACAATTTGTCCACAGAAGAGTTTGGTCTATAGCAGAAAAATGCAAAACCTAAATGTCCATTAGTAAGGATTAGATTTGGTTTATCTATATAAGGAATACTATGTAGTTATCCACAAATCATGTTTTAAAGAATTGTTAAAAGAAGAAATATTCACAGTACAGTGAATGATTTTAAAAAACAGGTTATGCAAAGAGGAGTGGGAGATACAAACTTCCAGTTATGGAATGAATAAGTCACAGGGATAGGAAGTACAGCATAGGGAATATACTCGGTGGTATTATAATAGCATTGTACACTCGTGATTGGTGTAGCATAACATATAACTTGTCTAACCACTGTGTTGTACACCTGAGACTAATGTAGCATTGTGTGTCAGCTATACTCCCATTTAAAAAGGTTGGGGAGGCAGGCAGCACTTGGCTGGCTCAGTTTGTAGAGCATGTGACTCTTGATCTTGGGGTCATGAGTTTGAGCCACATGCTGGGCATAGAGATTACTTAATTTAAAAAAAATATTTTTAATTAAAGAAAAAGTTATATAGGCATTTCAAAAAAGAAGATACACAAATGTCTAGTAAATCTTTGAGAAGGTGCTCAACATCATTTATTATTCATTAGGGAAAAGAATATAAAAATCCAAATGACATATCACTTTGCCCCACTAGCATGGACATAATCAAAAAGATTAACACCACTGCATGTAGGTGAAGTTACAGAACAGTTCAAATTCTTGCACATTGGTGTAGAGGTGTAAAATCTTAAAGCCACTTTAGAAAAAGATTTTAGTTTCTTACAAAGCTGATCACTTACTTTGCAATGCAGCAAATCCACTTCTAGGTATTTACCCAAGAAAAATGAAAGCATGTCTATGCAGACTTGCACAACAACATATATATCCACCTTATTTTATTTTGATTACTGCTGTCTATAGTTCATCTCTGTATTTCAAAAGAATACTGCTCCATAGGCCTAAACTTAACTCTGACTTTCTTGCAATTGTTTTTTATGCATCTTCATGCTTCTCTGATCTCAACGTTAAGCCATCATGGCATATCTGCCCTTCAAATAGTGCTTGAGAAGGAGCAAATCTGTCCTGCCAGAGAGCTGGCCTAGCACCTTCACACTGTTGTTCATCTGAAAAGAGCTCCATGGAGTAGGGGAAGGTCTGCACCTTGCTTTTCTGTTACGAAGCTTTCAAGAGAAGGGATATATGATTCCCTGAAGTGTTTTTCTAGCACCTATGCATAGTCCCTCTCCAAATACAGAATATGCTGAATTGGGGAGCTTATGGATAAAATAAAATGAGAATTTAAGAAACATTTTTTAAGATTTATTTATTTATTTCAGAAAGGCGTCCCTTTTTTTTTAAGTTTTTTTTAAGATTTATTTTAAAAAAATAAAAATAAATAAAAAATAAATAAATAAATAAATAAAAAGATTTATTTATTCATTCATGAGAGACACAGAGAAAGAGGCAGAGACATAGGCAGAGGAAGAAGCAGGCTCCCTGCAGGGAACCTGATGCGGGACTCAATCCCAGGACCCTGGGATCTGTCTCTGCCTCTCTCTCTGTGTCTCTCATGAATAAATAAAATCTTTTTTTAAAAAAGTATTTTTCAAAAAAAGTAGTGACTTTAGAGAAGTAGAGAGCTTACTGTTTTTCCAGGATTTTTTTCTTTTCCTAAAATGTAAAGTATATTAATTTTTAATCATCATAGAAAACGTGGATTTTAGCATCTCAATTGGGTGGAATGTGTATTACAGTTATTTTGGAGGATCGCATATGGAATGTCAATGTAAATTAGGGAAGTTTCTCTCCATCCTATCCCCTGTCTACATAGTTCCCACCACTTTCCTTCCTCCATAGCCACTGTTATTTGTCCTTACACCTCTCAGAAGTTTACCCCAGCTCTTTAGGAAAACGGAAACTTTTAATTCTTTTTAAAAATATGTCAGGACCTACACTTTTTTATTCTACCAAATGTGTTTCCCCTACGCATCTTAACTCTTTTGGACATTTTAGAAAACTTTGGGAAATACTTTTATACCTGAGCAGAGAAAAATGTAAAGATGTTTTTTTATTGACTTTCAGGAGATGCCAGATATCCATTACTTGGCCAGCCTCTGCAGTACAACCCTCCTGCTGTTCTGCACGGACACATTCCAACCCAACAGGTGTAAAGCTCGCGGTCTGACGACCTAGGCTTTGTTGGCAGAACATCATACTTGTGTTGCAGAGAGTGTAGCAGGCCCTGGGTCCACCTGTTGGCGCTACACAAGGGAGACCTGTGTGCCTCAGCCAGCGAATTTATCAGTGTTGTCTGGCTGCATTGAGCCTGGGTCTGGCCCCCCTGCGAGCAGACAAGGGAGATGGTGGTGTGCTGTTTGCTTGAGCAGTCATGCTCTAGTGCTGTCCAAAAATGAGGGGTGGGGGAAGGTGTGGCTGAGGCATTAGGGCACCCTTGCTTATGCAAGTGTCTGGTCATAGTGAGGGACAGGAATGCCATTGCACAGGGGCTGGGATTGGATTTTTTTCTGTTGAAGTACAAAACCCAGACTGAGTATCTTTAGGTGTTAAGTGTTTAAACATTACAGTCACACATTTTTCAGCATTCTTAACCTTATTTTTCATCTGTTTGTGGGTCTTCAGGGTCAATCTGGCAATAGGCATGGAAATCGAGGAAGGAAACAAGCTAAAAAAGCTGCATCCACTGACCTTGGTGCAGGAGAAGCAGGTATGTCCCTGAGAGGCAATTGGATGTGGTTCTACAAACTGTTGACCAGTTCAGCAGTCTTTAAACAGAAATGGGTCCTCTGCTTCCTAAAGTCCTTCACAACATTACAGGAAGTTATGCCATCTATAATAGGGCTCTTAAAATGTGTTATTTTAATTGTCTCATTTCAGATTTCAGAGTGCAGTAAGGTACTGGTGGATTTAGGAGGGATGCAGGGACCAAAGGGGAAAGTTCTGTGTGAAAGGAACAGATAGAATGATATTCTTTGCCTCTGTATTTGTGGAGAAAGGAAGTAGTCCGTACACCCACATAGACATAGTCTGATGAACAAATAACTGCCTTTCTGTGGCAGAGCACTTTCAATTATGTACTCCACAGCCTTGGGTGGCTACAGCAAGTGCTGTTATGTTTATTTTACAATGAGAATGGGAAGTTTGGGAAACAGCCCAAGATCACACACCTAACTAAGGGGATCTACTATACAATGCTGTATTTTCTATGTACGGCGATCAGGAAAG
Source organism: Canis lupus dingo (assembly GCF_003254725.2). Classification (NCBI taxonomy): domain Eukaryota; kingdom Metazoa; phylum Chordata; class Mammalia; order Carnivora; family Canidae; genus Canis; species Canis lupus. The sequence goes on from NC_064261.1 coordinate 39,373,081, forward strand.
ACTGAGGTGGGTAGTTTAGTACCAATAGCTCTATACCCCCTGCCTTAGGGATCAGTAGGAATGATTTAAAAGATGGCCGTAATTGTATTTTTGTGGGTTTGAATGGCTTCACAAAATCCCATTCATTTCTTACATCATATTTGGGCCTTTAGTATTTTCTGCCCACCATTTTGGTAACAGGGATTAGTAATTCTATACCTTTTCCATTCTAGTTGTTGGGAAGGTCTTGGAAATTACTGAACTACCAGATGGAATAACTCGCATGGAAGCAGAGAAGCTTTTTGGGGAACTCTTTAAAATTGGCGCCAAGATCCGGTGGCTCCGGGACCCTCAATCCCAGCCCCAGCTGCGTCGTCACCCACTCTGCTGTGGCAGCGGGGACAACGCCGTCAACCCTGAACGCTCTAAGCCCAGTGACTTGGCCTCCACATATACCGTCTTAGCCACATTCCCCTCCATTTCAGCTGCACAGAATGCATTGAAGAAACAAATTAACTCGGTTAACAAGTTTAAGCTGAGAACAAGCAAGAAGCACTATGACTTTCACATTCTGGAAAGGGCAAGTTCTCAGTAACAGAGCCACCCCGGACCCTTGGCCTTTATGATTCCCCTGTCCTCACCCATCTTTAATTGGCTTGGTATTTGGAGCTTCTGTTAACATGATAGAGACTCCTAGGACGTGTGGTCATGGCGTTATAGCTTTTGAAGACAGGCCAGTGATCCAGCAAAAGGGGAGAATTACACATTTCACCCCAAATGACTTTAGGAATCCACATCGGAATGATACAGAGTTAGCAGCTTTTTCTGAGGAAATGCTGTTCAAATGCCTCCTAACTTTTATAGTTATTTTGTTTTATATTTCTGAATTCTTGTATCAGATCCAAAGCTCTATTGTACAGCAAATTATTCTTCAAAGTGATTACAACCAGTTGCAACCTGTATTTCTTTTTTGCAGCCAGCACAATGTGACCCAACATAGAATTTGGGGGGAAAAGAATGCAGGAGTGGAATAACCAAGTCAAAACCATGTACTGTCTTTTTGGGGGGCTGGAGGGTGCCTAAGGAGAGCCCACAAATAGAAGATTACTCTTCCCCTGTATCTCTAAACACAAACAAGTTTCAGAAAATACAGAGCTCCCTTGTAGGGTCCTTTTCTTATTCATTCAGGTAGTATGAACATTAAGTGTAAAGTAAATTATGTTCTTAACACTTCTTAATCAAACCACTTAGATTCAAAGGGGAATAGGAATCATTTTAAGCAGGAAAATACTTCCACTTTTTTTTTTTTAAGCCTCCCTCTGATAACTAAATGCCACTAATTTGCATTCCCCTCCTTGTGGATTTTTTGTCACCTAAGGAAATGCATTTGATGAGTGCTGGAAACTTCTTAAGTGGTTTAAAATTTGTTTTCATTGTTTGCAGCGGATCACTGGACATCAAAGATTCATTGCACTTATGAACAAGGAACCTTTTTTTCAATTTCTGTGTAATTTGCAAGGCTGTACAATGTGTGCTGATGCAAGCCTTTTTCAGTTCAAGAGAATAAATGTTTACAAATATAGACCCATTTTGTCTTTTGTAAATTAAAAAACACCTTTTTAATCGGTATTGAAGACTTAACCTGTCTTAAATATTTCAATTTTAGATTTACAAAAGATGGTAGACAGTAAACACACTCATTTTATGAAAGTCCTACAAAGCATCGCTTTCTCAGTGGGAGTGATTCCTGTGGGTATGATTCACGTCATTTTGTTCTATCATAAAGTTAATACCAATCAACTAAAGACAGTTTTGAGTATAAATATACTTAAAGTCAGACAACTTTTTAAAAAAGAGAACATTATGTTTAGCTGGATGAAGAATCTGTGGTTTTAGCAGATAAATTGAGCAACCATTTGTCCAGGTTAGCTCAAATGCTTTATAGAAAGCTTTCTCTGTTTGCAAGCTGAGCACAAAGTGCTTAGGAAACCCAAAAGGTGGGAGTGTCTGCCATCTGCAACTTGCCTGGAGCCTGGTTTGCTTCCAGCCCAGAAAACAACAGGTTTTTTGCAACTCAAGAGCAACAGGTGTTACCAGACTCTGGGGCAGATGTTCACTCACTCTAAAGCTTTTGCAAAGTCCAACTTGATCTCAGGGAATCCCAGGCCTCCCCAAAAGCTGGTACATCCTGATGTTGAATATTGTACTCCTGGGAGAAGTTGGAGCTGCCTTTGAATCATGTCAAATTAAGGAGCCTTGCACAGAGGAAGAAGTAAGAATGAGCACCGTGAAAGTGCCTCATTTCCACGGCCCATTGAATTTTTATTATTTTTGACTGGAGAGAGTCAAAGGAGAGGATGCACAGTTAGGGCCATCACTGCAGCAAGAATCATTACTCAGTCATACATGGGGGATGGAGACCAAAAAAACTAAAACCTTTGGGGTTATTTCAATTCTCTGAATATGTAACTTCTGCAGTAAGATTCCTGGTAAATGTAAGTGGGTTGTTGTTTTTTTTTTTTTTTTGATTGAGATATAATTGACATACAATGTTATATTAGTTTCAGGTATACAACATGATGATATTTATATGTATTGCAAAATGATCACAATGTCTAGCTAATATCCATCACCTCATATAGTTATCAATTTTATTGTGTGATGAGAACTTCTTTTGAGAGAGAGAACCTGCATCCATAGGGGTCCAGCAGAAGGAGAGAGCGAATCTTAAGCAGACTCCACGCCCAGAGCAGAACCCATCACAGGGCTCAGTCTCACAACCCTGAGATCATGACTTGAACCAAAATCAAGAGCTGCTTAACTAACTGAGCCCCACACACACCCTTATGTGTGATAACTTTTAAAACATATTCTCTTAGCTACTTTCAAATATACGATATGGTATTATTAACTGTAGTCACCATACTATACATTAAAATCTGTTTTTTCTTTCAGCCCTTGGTTTACCCTCCCCAGAGAAAATAGGTCAGAAACCAGAGCAAAGCTATTATGAAGTCAGCTCTTAGCCATCCGCCTACCACCCCTGCAATTCCCTGACAGTCACATGGGAATACTACTGAAATTGCCAACCGCCCACATTACAAAAATATGCACACATTCCCTGGGCTATATTCCTCTGTTCTTTTTGATCCTCCAGAATCTGATTTCACCTACAGAAAAATGGTGGGAAGAAGAATCACATACAGGAAGCTTTTAAGATGTGATTTGGCCCAGACTTTAAACCTTCCTAAAGACAGCTTCAAATGTCCCACAGCCTTGGCTGTGGATTTTCCCAGAGCACTGACCATATTTAGGGACATGTAGTACTTTTACCAATAAAACAGTCCATTCTAAAAAAAAAACAGTCCATTCTTTTTTTTTTTTTTTTTTAAGATTTTATTTATTCATGAGAGATACACGAGAGAGAGAAGCAGAGACACAGGCAGAGGGAGAAGCAGGCTCCATGCAGGAGCCCGATGTGGGACTCGACCCTGGGACTCCAGGATCACACCCTGGGCTGAAGACAGGCACTAAACCACTGAGCCACCCAGGGATCCCAAAACAGGCCATTCTTAACTATGCCAATAATAGCAGCTCCAGCAGTCCTTTGGGAATGATAGAGGTCACTTTATAAGTGACCACTTTTTTTTTTGTCCACTTTTGCTACTGTATTAGAAAAATGAGAATATGGCTTAATGTTTTTAGGCACTTGGTCCATGAAGAACATGAATATATTAGGTATGTGTTTGTGAACCTAAAGCACAAAAAGTGTTTGCCGTGGTGCCAGCAGTAATTAATAATTGTCATCTGAGCTGACAACAAAATAGGTGTCTGAACCCTCACCCAAGCTAAGCCATTGTTTTTTCCCACCAGGAAGGACCTGCAGCCTGTGACTAGTGTGGAAACACAGGCCTCAGGAGAACCACAGTGCCTGAGTGGCTTGAGAAGAGTCAAAGCCAATACATCCACAGCTACCTCAGGCAGCTGCAAAAGTTGGGTTCTCCACATGTCATCAGCAACAGAAAAACTGCAGATGTAAGATATCAGCAGAGGCTAGCCTCAGGGCCTTTGTGAGGAAGCCAGATCCCCTGTCCCATTATGAGTTGATGCTAAAAGAAACTCAGAAGCTCACATGAACACATGAAGCCTATAGGCCTTCACCAGTCCAGAAACAGGAGGTATGGTGGCACTTTTATCTACCTCATGCCTACATATACTCAGGCTGCATATGACATATTAGTTCTTTCTCCCTTTAGTGTCTACCCTTGGAATCATTTTGGCTTGATTTCACCAGCATAAGAATATTGGAAGTGTATAAGGAAAGACAGTAGGAACTTCTGAATCCAAAAACTGATAAAAGTTAGTTCTTTGAAAAGGAGGGGGAAGCATTGAAATAGATAAATTAGCTACTGTAATCTCCCCAGCACCGCCCCCCCAAAAAAAAAAAAAATCCCAGACTGTTTGCTGTTTAACGAACCACCCAGAATTGTGTGCTTTGAAGGCAGACCTCAGAAAGATTGACTTGGCTCCTCTCTACCTGAAATTAGCAGCCCTCAGCTCAGGATGGGTTGGGCTGAAAGTTCCAAAGTGGTGTCATTCACATCTGAAGTCCAGGGGCTGACTCCCCAATATGATGTGATGCCTCAGTTTTCTATGTGGACACTCGAGGTATTTCACTCTCCAAGGATGCTCTGTCCACGTAGCTACTCCAACAGCATAGCCTGGGCTTACATATAGTTACCACGCTGTACGTTAGCTCTCCAGAACTTATTCATTTTACGACAGAGTTTACCCATTGCCTCCTCCCCACCCCAAGGTGCCTGGTTTCTGTAAGTATGGGTTTTTTTAGATTCTACATATAAGTGAGATTGATCATACAGTATTTGTCTTTCTTTGACATTTTATTTAACACAATCCCCTCAAGGTTCATCTATGTTGTTACAAATGGCAGAATTTCCTTCTTTTTTTTTCTTTCTTTTTTTTTTTTGTTTTTTTGTTTTTGGGTTTTTTTTAATGGCTGAATAATTAAAGGCCTCTTAAGACCTGGTCTTGGAGTCCCAGAATGTCATTTCTTTTGCATTCTACTAGCAAAACAAAGTCTTGGAGCCAGCCCACAGCAGAGGAAATAAACTCCGCCTCTTGAAGAAGGAGGTGCCAAAAAGTGTGGAGGATGAAAGATGTGGCTGCAGCCATCTTTGGAAACAATTTGCCACAAACACAAATACACAAGAAGTCCCATTGACTCTGCCTCCCAACCAAATCCTGAAGCTGACACTTTCATCTTCATTACCCCCACCCAATCCAAGCTATCGTTATCGATGTGTGAATACTGACGTGCCCTTCCTGACCAGTCTCAGCTTCCACTCTTGCTCCCATGTCCTCGCATAGCCAGAATGATCTAAAAGATAATTGCCTTGCCAAAATCCTTCGATGGCTTTCTAGTAATTTTTTTTTTAAGATTTTATTTATTTATTCATGAGAGACACAGAGAGAGAGAGAGGCAGAGACACAAGCAGGCTCCAAGCAGGGAGCCCGACCTGGGACTCAATTCCAGATCTCCAAGATCACACCCTGGGCTGAAGACGGCGCTAAACCACTGAGCCACCCAGGCCGCCTGCTTTCTAATATTAAATAGCAAATGTTTATCCTGGCTTACAGAGCTCTGATCTGCATTTTAGTCTCTGATCTTATCCCATACCACCCAGGCTGTCTGCACTTGTTCCCTCTACCTGAAATGCTTTTCCGTGAACTCTGCCAATTCCTTTATCTCTCATATGTCATCAGCAGAGAGATCTTTATTAGCTACCCAACTGCAATCTTCTTTATCACTTTATCTCAATTTTCTACGTATCATTTACCACTATTAGGTCTTTTGTTTTTGGTCGACCATTAGAATATAAGTTCCATGAGATCAGAGATCTTGCCTATCTTGCTTGTGGCTATATTCCCAAGCACCTATTAGTTGTTCAACAAATATTTGTTGTCTGTTTAATGACAAAGAGAGGATCAGAAGAATCTTAGCTTCCAGCTGTGGTCATTTTGCTATCTTGAACTCTCCTACTAAGTGATGTCAGGAGATGGCAGGGAGCTGGAATAGAAGGATGATACACATACCGTGCTCTGCTTTCTTGGCATTTAGTTTGGTTCCTTAATGACTGAGGCTGTGGCAGTGCTGTTTGGTCACAAAAGGAAGTGGAATAAAATGTGCATATAAATCCTCTAGCTGGGTAATTTTTTTCCCCTGGGTAATCTTTTAAAATGCAGATCCTAATTCAGTAGGCCTGGGATAGGGCTTGAGTCCCACATGTCTAACAAACTGCCAAGTCGATGTTGCTGGTACTAGAACCACATGTGGAGTAGCAAAGCACTAAGTCATCCCTATTTTCAGAGAAATAATTCAAAGTACATGGCTATAACTGGGATTTGCCTAGACATCCTGAGAGGAAGAGGTTATTAATATTCTAGGTGATGAGAAAACTCATATTAGTTGAAAATCACACAACCCTGACATATCAGTAGCTTCATTAATTCCACATGTAAACAAGAAACAAGCATCTTCAACTAATGTGGAAAAAAGCCAACAAATTACTCATTTTATAGTTTGGCCCCCACAATATCACATCAGCACAAATATTTATGAGTTTTTCCTCTTTAATTGTGGTCTACATTATCCTATATTCCGCTGTCACCAAAACATCATTCTGTGTGGAGGACATCTGTCAAATTTTGACACCTTTTGAATACCCTACTTCTATATTTGGGGACATTCCGACATTACAAGTCCTTCTTCCCAAAAAGAGTGGCTAGGATGACTCAATTGCCAGCTTCCCTTTTGCTCAGAAGACCATGGCTATGATAGGACTTGTGATGAGACTCCACTAGCCACATTCACATCCAGGAGAATGGGATCAGAAAGACAACAAGAAGAGGAAGCAGGTGCTGCACAGAATTCCTTGTAGTTGTATTGTTTCTGTGTGTACTATATAAATGATCTGGTTTCATTCTTAAAATAATCCATTGAAGTCAGTATTACTAGCTACCATACTGAATAGAGCAGATACAAAACATTGCATTTCTCCATTGCAGAAAATTCTAGCAGACAATGCCATCCTAGAAAACTGAGATAAAGTCTCCTACATCCTTGGTGTCCAGTAGAATTTTACATACAGTAGACTCCATAAATATTAGCTGAAGACTGCAAATACAGTAAATATCAAGTATGGATCGTGCAGTAGAGCCCGGCTGGCTCAGTCAGTAGAGCATGTGACTCTTGATCTTGCAGTCATGAGTGTGGATCCCAAGTTGGGTGTAGAGTTTACTTGAAAGAAAGTATGAATTGTATGATTTGAGAGTATAAACTCAAAAATATGCAGAGATACAGAGTAGAATAGTCAACATGTCTTCTATCTTTGGTAGCATAGGAGAGCAGTGTAGTATCTAAAGTCCCTGCCATTTCATACCTGGGCAACTGCAGCAGGTTCTGAGTGCTCTCTCCACATACCTTCCCTTATTCCCCTCACCATCTACTTTCCACTCTGCAGTCAGGGTGAACCTTTTTTTTTTTTTAAGATTTATTTATTTATTTTAGAACGAGAGAGAGAGAGAGAGAGAGAGAGACTGAGCAAGGGAGGGGCAGAGGGAGAAGGGAGAGAGAATATCAAGCAGACTCCCCCACTCAGCACAGAGCCCAACATGGAGATCAGTTCCACAACTCTGAGCCAAAATCGAGTCAGACTGTTAACCAAATGAGCCACCCAAGCCCCCCAGGGTGAAATTTTTAAAATACAAATCATATATCACTTTCCTGTTAAATACCCTTCAGTGACTCTCCACAGTCCAAAATCCCTAACTTCACCTCCTAGTCTTGCATGCTATGACCTTTGCCTACCTACCCCTCTAGGCTTACCTGACACTTGCTAGATTCCTAGTCACACTGGACTTCCTAAGCTCCTTAAACATGCCATATTGTCTCCAGAGTTCTATGCAATAATGATCTCCTGCCAGAAACTGGAAACATCTGTGGCAGAGTTCGGTTAGTTTTTCGGCAAACTGTGAGAGGATGGAGGTCTCTTCCCTGGCACGTTGCTAGATTAGATTTTCCAGTCCTCTGCACCTAGATGGCCATGTGTCTGAAATTTAGCCAACAATGTGAGCAGAAGTACATGCCTGGCTCCTAAAACCTTCTGAGAGTTTCCTTCTGTCCTTGTTAATCAGAGTAGGGCCTAGAAGCTAGCTGTTATTAGTATCACCAGAGGGATAGATAGATAGATAGATAGATAGATAGATAGATAGATAGATAGATAGATAGATAGATAGATATGCAAAATCTCAGGTCTAACCCCAGATCTACTTGAATCAGAATCTATGTCTTTAACAAAGATTTCCAGGTGATCTGTAGACATTGAAATCTGCTTGTTGGCTGCACGTAGAGAAGCTATTGGAGATCTCTGGGGATCAGCCCCTGGACGGGAAGATTCAAGAGGGGCAGCCCTGGTGGCGCAGTGCTTTAGCGCTGCCTGCAGCCCAGGGCGTGATCCTGGAGACCCTGGATCGAGTCCTACGTCAGGCTCCCTGCATGGAGCCTGCTCCTCCCTCTCTCCCTCCCTCTCTCTCTCTCTCTTTCTTTCTGCATGTCTCTATGAATAAATAGAAAATCTTAAAAAAAAAAAAAAAGGAAGATTCAAGAGTTCTTGACTATATGGAGGCGGGCCCCATGCACCAACTCCCCTTTATACCTCTGATTGGCATAGTCTGTGAAGTGAATGAGAAATAAGTCTTTCTGAAATTTGAGGATTTTTTTTCCCACATGTAGCTTACCCTCTGCCTGGAACATTTATTATTGCCACCTTACCTCCACCTTCTGGCTAATTTGTGCTCACAATTCAGATCTTACCTCAAATATCATTTCTTTCAGGTAGCCTACTCTTCCTCCAGAGCTCCCAATTTCGGTACTCCAAACTAAGTCATTTCTGCCAGTATTTTTTATCTTTTTTTAAAGATTTTATTTATTCACAAGAGACAGGGAGAGAGAGAGGCAGAGGCACAGGCAGAGGGAGGAGAAGCAGGCTCCATGTGGAGAGCCCAACATAGAACTCAACCCCAGGACTCTGGGATCACAACCTGAGCCAAAGGCAGAGGTGCAACCACTGAGCCACACAGGTGTCCTCATTTCTGCCAGTATTAACCCTAATAATATCCTATACTTTCTCTTCAAAGCATTAATCACAACGGTAATTATATGCGTAATTGGCCAATTAGTTCCTTAATGTTTTTCTATCCATCAGTATGTAATTTTCAGAGCAGGAAAAATGAGTACCGCTTTTGTTTACTAACACATTCTCAAATCCTACCAGTGCCTTTCTCAATAAATATTTGTCCAGTAATTAAATAAAGAAATTATCTGGCTGAGTCAAACACTTTGAATCCTGAAAGGCACACATTTATTTTTCTTAAGCATGGTTTTGGCAGGCAGGCAGAAATAATAGCTAGCATGTGGAAAGCAGCTAATTACTATGTACCTAGCACTTGCTCAACACTTATAAAGGTACCTTCTTTATGACAATAGCCCTAAAAGAAAAGTTTCTATCTTTATCCCAGTTTATTAGTGAGGGAAATTAAGTGTGAAAGGGGTGAAGAAGTTTTCTCAAGGTCACACAGTAAATGTTGGCTGTATAAATGAACCAGGAAAGCCTGACTCGAGAGTTCATGGCCTTAACTACTTCAGTTATTGCCTTAACCCTTGCTAATATAGTGCCACTTTTTGTCTTACTCACCTTGATCTCTATGAGAAGCCAGAAAAGAATGCCATCCCATCTTTACTCATGAAAATGTGATTGTTGTGAGTGAAGTTCGGAATATATTCAAGAATTTCTTCTCTTTTTAAATTTATATGCATCCATAAGCCTTATCTCGTAACTAAACTATTCTCTCACTGGTCTACAGGCAAGTGATTATCCTTTGTATAATCTTTGTAATTTTTTTACAGGTTTCCCTCTTTCACTCAAGAAAAAACAAAAATAGAGATTATTTTTCCCTTTACATGTTTTTTATATAACGGCTTTGCAATATATAAGTCATACAGCCTCCTCTGGTGGTAAACAGGTACAAGCTTTTATGAACAACAAAAAAAGAGGTCCCACGGTGGGACTTTATATTTCAAGATGATAATACCAGTCCAGCTTTGATTTCTTCTTCAAACAATGGTAAAGGGCTGGCACTGAGTCATTCACCTTCTTATGATTATTGGAATATATCTGAGTGGCTAGCATTAAGAATTCCATTTGTGATGGGTTTTTACCTGTGCAAGTTGATGTAGAAATCTTTGTGGTGGGGAACCTTTGGCTTCATGATACTAACAACCCAGTTGATCCACAAAAGGCATAAGGCATTGTGGGAGATAGATTAAATAGAATTGCAGCTTTTTATCTTTTGGAGGAAAGAAGACATAAACCCAGAAACTTCAATAGCTACATCAAATAAAATGTTCACAGGAGAAAACGACTATGAGAAACTGCACTCTTCCTCCAGATGTGCCACTTTACCTTACCAATTGTCTTCAGGTTCTCAGATGGAAGCCAATCCTGAGCAGGTTGGTGAAATACCAGACAACATCGTTTGTATACTTATGCCTGTCTGATGCCAGCTGAAGATGTACAGCACGGTTGGCAAACTCAAATACTTAATACTTGATAGTGCCAGAGAGTAAATAAAAAAGCAAAGTATAGGACACCTAGGTGGCTCAGGCAGCTAAGCCTCCGACTTTTGATCTCAGCTCAGGTCTTGATCTCAGGGTCATTGAGTTCAAGCCCCATGCTTGGAGCACATGCGCTTGGAGCCCACAATGGGTGTGGAGCCTACTTTAAAAAAAATATTTTTTTAATGCAAAGCTTAAAAGTAGGAGAGGCTGTGGCAGACTAGTGTACACATGAATTTTCTCAGACCGCAGTCATTAAGAGCATCAGGAGACCAGATACAGCTCATGGGCTTCAGCACAAGTGCAGAACCAAAACCTTCAAAGCTCCCACACTGCCCAGACTCAAAGGGAGCTGGGGTCCTGTATGGGATAAATAGCTGCATGACCATGGAGGCGCCTGGGTGGCTCAGTCAGATAAGTGTCTGCCTTAAGCTCAGGTCATGATTCCGGAGTCCTAGGATCAAGTCCTATATCGGGCTCCCTGCTCAGTGGGAGTCTGCTTCTCCCTCTCTCTTTACCCCTCCCTCAGCTGATGCTCAGTCTCTCTCTCAGATAGATAAATAAATAAACAAACAAATAAACTCTTAAATATATAGCTACAGGACCTCTATGAACAAACCTGAAGCAGCCTCTAGTGATGGTCACAGAGGAGAACTTATAGAGTTCAAGAGTTGGAAAACTAGAGAATTTATGGTCTGCCAAATGGAATAGTTCCCCATTTCGGCCCAGAACCGCTGTGGATAACCCTTCTATTTTTTATGACCAGAAGCCAAATTTGCGAATTCACAGTGGGGTCAGGCATGCGGGTCAAGCTGTTATAGTGTGTGTTCTTCCAATGGTCATAGACATACCAAGTAAAACCTGACTTTCTCTTCAGTGCCTCTAGACCCAAGAACAGGCCTGCTTTCTAAGATCCCTCAAAGAAGAGCTCATTGCAATGAAACCATTCTTTTTGTATCAAAGAAGTCCGTAAATCCTTGAAGCCTAGCTCACAGGAAGTCTTTTATCTCAAGAACCCAGTGTGGTAGTGGGAAGGAAAACAACAGGATATAACTATTAATACTGTATAACCATATTTCATAATTTGCCTGCTACACATCAATAAACAAGCTTCTCTTTAAGGGTCTGAATGTAAAATGGAACTTAACTTTTCATCATTGATTGAAGTCCAAAATAAGATTGATGCCATTTCTTCCAGGAGACCATCCCTGCGCCTTCCTTCTTCTCTGCAACACCCTGTACATGGCGTTTTCATTTTACCCAAACTAATGTGTTATGGTCACCCATTTATATATTAGTCTTTTCCACTGACTAGAATGTAAGCTTTTTTTTTTTTTTTAAGATTTTATTTATTTGACAGAGAGAGAGAGCACAAGTAGGCAGAACGGCAGGTGGAGGGAGAGGGAGGACAGACTCCCCACTGAGTAGTAGCCTGACAGGGCTCAATCCCAGACCCTGGGATCATGACCTAAGCCAAAGGCAGATGCTTAATTGACTGAGCCACACAGACGCCCCAAGTGTAAGCTTTTTGAAGACAAAGATAAGATTTTTTTAATATATAAATATATATATATTTTTTAAGATTTTATTTGTTTATTCATGAGAGACACAGAGGGAAAGAGAGAGAGAGAGAGGCAGAGACACAGGCAGAGGGAGAAGCAGGCTCCATGCAGGGAGCTCGACGTGGGACTTGTTCCTGAGATTCCAGGATCAGGCCCTGGGCTGAAGGTGGCGCTAAACCGCTGAGCCACCCGGGCTGCCCCAAAAATAAGATTTTTGATACAAAAATAGTCTCTATGATCAATCAGCTAATAGTTCTATCCCAGCACATCGTCTACTGCCCATCTCATCACAGGCACTAAAATATTGTTGACTGAGAGAAATTTGGTGTAAGAAGCTTGATACAAATAAAAACAGAGATGGCAAGGAGTATGGCTACATTAATGGTAGCTAATGTAATCTGGTTGGCCAAGAGAACTTGGATGGGAGAAGTAGAAGAAACAAATGTTAGAAATGTAGATTGGAGCAAAATTGTAGAGGATTTTGAATGTTGGGCTACAGAATTTGTACTTTATTTTTAGAAGCACAACTGAGCCAGTAAAGATCTTTAAGCAGGAACAAACATGCTAAAAATTTGGGGGATGGGGTGCCTGGCTGGATCAGTCGGTCAAGCATTTGACTCTTGATTTTGGGGTTGTGAGTTTGAGCCTCACATTGGTAGTAGAGTTTACTTTAAAAAATAATAATTTTGCGGGGTGCCTGGGTGGCTCAGTCAGTCAAGCATCCGACTCTTGATTTTGGCTCAGGTCATGACCCTGAGGTAGAGCCTCGCATTGGGTTTTGTAGCTCAGTGGGGAGTCTGCTTGGGAATCTCTTCCTCTGCCCCACCCTCTCTGGGGCATGGAGGCTGGAGGGGGTCCCCCACAGCTCCCTGTATATCTGTATAAATAAATGGGATGTTAATGGAGCCCTGCACCCCCCCCCCCCATGTCGTTATCACTGTGTGATAGTCTGTGTCTCCTTTCCTGGTCCTCCACTCTCTTCCTCTATTTATTTCACTCTCTTTTTTTGGGTCCCGCCCTGAGCCCTCAGGCCCCCTTCCAGGTTCCTGTTTATAAGCCCCCTCTCCTCTGCCCTGGACTTGGATGTGAAACTTGTCTCAATAAACCCTTTGGAGAAAAAAAAAAAAAAAAAAAACTCTCTATCTCAAATAAATCTTTAACATAATAATTTTAGATGACATCATTGTATGGGACAGGCCAGAATGAGTACTTAGGAAAGTTGTGTGAGTCTTTCAGGCAATTAGGATTCTGTCTCATTCAGGTTCACAGAAACAGACTGAGAGATCTGTTTGCAGGAAGTTTATTAGGGAGTGAACTATGTTGTAATAACATTGGTGAAATGCAGTTGTAACAGAAGCCTAAGGTGATCCCAGGGGGAGGGTTGGAAATGGAAGGCCCCTCAGAGGCCAAAATGAGCAAGGGACCCAGGCCTTTGTGCCTTCAGCTGAGTGCAACTCTCAGAGGAGGCCAGAGCTTCCAGCCTTGGGCAGCCAACACTTCCTGCCTCTGGGGGAGCAAGTGCCATGGTTTCCAAGCAGGGATCTGGGTGGGCCACCGCACATCTACTATATTGAAATGTGTTGCATATGGAGTAAAGCAGGGGAAATTGGTTTCACCCCACACAACAGAAAAAAGAAGGGCATGTTGATTCAGGAAGCAATACATTCTGACTAATTGAATTTGATAATATTGGACTTCAAAACTCAAGAATCTCAGAGAAATCAGGAAATTTCCCTAATTTCTGACTGCTTCCCCCCCCCCCCCCCAGAAATTTAACATTTTAAAATCTCATATTACTGACCGATCCCTTGTCCATCCCTCACCTTCCAGGCCCTTGCCTCCCCTCCATTTCTTTTTTGTTTTGTTTTGTATCCCTTGTCTCCTTTCTGCATTCACCTCTCTTCCTATTCAGTTTAAATTCTGTGTTCCATCCATATGGCTCACTCTTGCTAATCTCCTAAATTCCTTTGTTCCCTTGTTCTTTCTTGCACTATCTAGTGTCTGGAGCCCTAGATAAAGCCATGTCTCCACTTTCTCAGTGCCTGTACCACAGGGATTGGATGATCACTGGACAAAATCATGTAATTGGACAAATTCAGGGCCATTGCCCATTTTATCTGCCCCTCAGCACTGCCTGGCACACTATGTTTCCCTACTCTCTTGCCCTCCAACACCCATCAGTATTATTTCAAATCTTGCCCCCTGTCCTCAAGGTGCCAATTTCTTTCCTTCCCCTATTACGCTCAGCCAGTGACATCTCCTTCGGAGGGGAAAGTTGAACCTTTAGATGAAAACTTCCTCAAACTTACTCTCTTGAAAAACTTACACATGGATTTATGTCTAAAGTTATTTCTTTTTCCTCTTCTTCCTGTTGAAATGGAAGGGGCATCTCTTCTGCCTATGCTCTGGATCCCAGTCCAGCTTGTTTAGAATGGTGATTACCATAAGAAACACTTGACTTACAGTAGCTTAACCAATGAGGACAGTCATTATCTCACAAGACACAACTTGTGTCATTATAGATACAAGTGCTTTCCATATTCCATTTTGTCATTCTCAGAGTGTTGGCAATGTCATTCCTCAAGGCCACACGATAGATGCAGCAGTATCAGGCATCATATGCACACAACCACATAGAGCAAAGAAGGGTTGTGCTTTCTTCATGTGTCTCTTTTATCAGGGAAACTCCTCCTAGAAATGCCCCCTCCCTTCTCATGAGGCCCTGCAAGGATGGGAAGGTTGAAAAAGCAAATATCTGGCAATTTCCCCATTGAGGGGGAATAATGGGGGCATGGGAGAAGAATGATTGTCAGGTGTACTATTAGAATTTGTCATATACCTCATATTCCCTCCAGTCTTCATAGAACCCTCCATCTTTCCTGCGTATCCATAGCTCTTTTTCATCAGTACTGAATTGCGTACACGTTTCTTCATTTAAAAAGGCTGTTTTTCTGTTGGTGGGAATGCAATCTGGTGCAGCCAGTCTGGAAAACAGAGGTTCCTCAAGAAGTTACAAATAGAGCTACCCAATGATCTGGGTACTACTCCTGGGTATTTACCCCAAAGATACAGATGTAGTGAAATGAAGGGGTACCTTATAGCAGCAATGCCTACAATAGCCAAACTGTAGAAGGAGCCAAGAAGTCCTTCAACAGATGAATAGATAAAGAGGATGTGGTATATATATAAAATGGAATATTACTCAGCTATCAGAGTGAATGAGTACCTACCATTTGCACTGACATGGATGGAGTATGGAATATAAGAAATAGGAAAAGGGACCATAAGGGAAGGGGGAGGGTTGAGTGGGGAAAAATTAGAGAGGAAGACAAACCACAAGAGACTCTTGACTCTGGGAAACAAAGAGTTGGGGAAGGGGGGTGAGTGAGGGGCTGGGGTGACTGGGTGATAGGCATCAAGGAGGGCGCGTGTGGGGATGAGCACTGGATGTTATACTATATATATGTTGGCACACTGAATTTAAAAAAAAAGAAAAAGGCTGTTCCTTCCCATTCCAAATCCCTGTATCCCTTTCTTACTTCTCCCTTCAGTCTTCAACCCACTACCATCTAACTCCCACAAAGAAGAACCCAAAGCCCCTCTTAATAAGTTGATAATCACTTCTATGTTGCTAAAAACAATGCACATTTAAAAAATCTTATGTAAATTGACGCAACAGCAGGATTCAACATAGCTGCTTCTCACTCCTTTTTCAAAGGCTCTTTACCCTTGGCCTCTTTGGTATCACATTCTCCTGTTTCCCTCCACGCAATCCCTGTGTGCTGCCCCTTCTCATTTTTCCCAAGTTCCCTTTACTGGTGTGTGTGTGTGTGTGTGTATATGTGTATATATATATATATATATATATATATATATATACACATATATATAAAGATTTTATTTATTTATTCATGAGAGACACAAAGAGAGAGGCAGAGACACAGGCAGAGGGAGAAGCAGGCTCCATGCAGAGTGCCCGACGTGGGACTCGATCCCGGCTCTCCAGGATCAAGCTCTGGGCCGAAGGTGATGCTAAACCACCGAGCCACCCGGGCTGCCCTTGTTTATACTTGCTACACACCCCTGTAGATGTTAGAGGTTGAGACTTCAGTCATATACTCTTGTCTCACCTCGCTTTGCATATTCCATAAGCGATAGCATCCTCCAGAACCTCAATTATCTCTCATATGTAGAGAATTCCTACCTCTAGGTTTAAGAACTGTTTTCTGAGCTCCAAACCTAATATCTGCAGACTTAATATCTCCACTTTGTGTCTCCAGCACTCCAAAAACATGTCTAATTAATCCTGAACTCACATCTTCACTCACTCCTCCCCCTCAACCTGCTCTTCCTTCAATGTTCTCCCTCTCCATAGCACCTTCTATACAATTTCTCAAGACAGAAACCCAGGATTTCTTCTGGACTCCTCCTTCCTCAAATTCTGTATCTAATAAACCAACAAAACCTCTTGGGTCTGCTTTCAACAAAACATCAAAGGTATCCACTTCTCCATTTCCTTTACACATGGACAGTAGCCTCTTAAACCAGTTTCTTCACATTTACCCATTCCACTTCCAATTTAAATTGTAGCATACTCGCATGTTAAAAACACAGGTCTTATATGTAACTCCTCTGTTTAAAATTCTTCAATGGCGGGGCACCTGGGTGACTCAGTGGTTGAGCATCTGCCTTTGGATCAGGGTGTGATTTGGAGTCCCGGGATGGAGTCCCTGCTTCTCCCTCTGCCTATGTCTCTGCCTCTATGTATCTCTCATGAATAAATAAATAAAATATTTATAATAAATTTAAATAAAATTCTTCAATGGTTTTAGAAATATATTTGCAATCTTTAACATGACTTCCAAGGCCCTGTATGATCTAATTCTTGCCTATTTTTCCAACCTTATCTGCACCAAATTCCCCTTCCTATGTTCTAGTAACACGGGACATTTCAGTTCAAGTGTACTGTTCTCACTTGCCTCAGAGGATTCACATTATTGTTTCCTCTTTTTTTTTTTAAACAAATTCCTTTTTAAAAAAGAATATTTATTTATTTATGATAGAGAGAGAGAGAGAGAGAGAGGCAGAGACACATGAGGAGGGAGAAGCAGGCTCCATGCTGGGAGCTCGACGTGGGACTCGATCCCGGGACTCCACGATCACGCCCTGAGCCAAAGGCAGGTGCCAAACTGCTGAGCCACCAGGCATCCCCCCTGTTTCCTCTATCTTGATTAGTCTTCTCCTTCACCTGGTTAGGTTTTTCTCCCTGATGTGTCATTTTTTTCTTAACTCTGCTCTCCATGTTTGGTCACATCATCACACACTTCTGAAGCACTTAGAATCTCCCCTTTTGTGACATTCATCCTCACATACAATCACTTGTTCAATGTCTGCCTTCTTCTTTAGATTGTGCAGTCACAAAGGCAGGGCCCTTGTCTGACTGCCTCACTTTACCCATGCCAATTATGTATGTCTAGCTCCTAGTAGATGAGCAATAAATATTTGATAAATGAATTAACGGCTATGAATGGTTCTTACATTGTTTAAGTCTAACATTAGAAATAAAGACATCACTCTACTGAAAGAATTTATAGGTAAACTGAATTTTAAGAAATCCATTTAAAGTTGATATGCAAGAGGCCTGATTAGAAAAAGGTAAATATAAATTGGATTGCAAGCTGTTAACTGTTTTTAGGTAAAATATTTAGAGGAAAGAGGTGTTTTGGGCAGCCCAGGGCGTGATCCTGGAGACTGGGATCCTGGAGACCTTGCATGGAGCCTGCTTCTCCCTCTGGCTGTGTCTCTGCCTCTCTCTCTCTCTGTGTCTCTCATGAATAAATAAATAAAATCTTAAAAAAAAAAAAAGAGGTGGGGATCCCTGGGTGGCGCAGAGGTTTGGCTCCTGCCTTTGGCCCAGGGCGCGATCCTGGAGACCCGGGATCGAATCCCACATCGGGCTCCCGGTGCATGGAGCCTGCTTCTCCCTCTGCCTGTGTCTTTGCCTCTCTCTCTCTCTGTGACTATCATAAATAAATAAATTAAAAAAAAAAAAAAGAGGTGTTTTCAGATGTAGCACCTTAATTCTGCAAAGATTGTCAAATGATTGTACCGCTGAGGGGGCAATTCAATCGATGTAGGATGTATAATATAATAATCTATGCAACTTAAAAAAAATATAAACCTTAGCTAATAGTTCTTAGAGGCTGTAATTCCAGAACGTATTAAATATGGATCAGTTTTCGTTTTATATTTTTAATTTTTTTTTAAATGATTTCATTTTTAAGTAATCTCTACGCACAATATGGGGCTGGAACTCACACCCCAAGATCAAGAGTCACGTGCTCCACCGACTTAGCCAGCCTGAGCTCCGGGTCAGTTATTTTAATGGCAACTAACCACGAAATGCCATATCTCGATTAGAGGACATTCTCATATGAAATTGTAAACAAAAGCATTACCTGACCTCCTCTTTTGTATTACCATGGAAAATGAATCGTTATTGTCTGTCTCTTTTTTTTTTTTTTTTTTTAAGATTTTATTTATTTATTCATGAGAGACACAGAGAGAGGCAGAGACCCAGGCAGAGGGAGAAGCAGGCTCCCTGCAGGGAGCCCGACGTGGGACTGGATCCCGGGACTCCAGGGTCGCACCCTGGGCCAAAGGCAGGCGCTAAGCCGCTGAGCCACCCAGGGATCCCGATTATTCTGTTTCCAAGTTACTTTGGGAAGTAGCTGTGGCAACAGCGTAGCCAGTGTTTTGAGGTTCCGGACCGAGGCCTAGCGGACAACTAGTGAATTGCCGGGGCCCTGCAGTCTCCCTCCAGCCGCCCTGGGGTCAGGGGCTGTCTGGTACCACGGAAGGGGGCTGCGGTGGTTTTCACCCTCTCTTCCCCTAAGTTGGGCTGACAAGTTCAGCAGAATCAAAGCCCACTTCGTTCCATACAGAGAAACACCCCCTATCGCACAACGGCCACTAATCATTAAAAAAAGAATTACATCGTCCACAATTAGGGCTCTCCTCGGGGCGGAGGGGGGACGACTTCCTCCATATGTAAGGTGTCCAAGAGCATCTCCTCCACCAGGAGCACCGCGTCCGCTCCCCTCCTCTACGACTTGAGAAAAGGCGCTCACTGCCGCCCCCTTCAGCCGTTCCCTCGGAAACCACAGTCACATCTTCCACGCCAGGGGAAAAGCGAGCCTGGGAAGACTACCACTCCCGTCATGCCTCACGCGCCGCGCCGCCGACGCGCCGTAGCGGCGAGTCATCTTTCCCACCGGCTTTTTCCGCTTCCGGAACGGCGGGGTCTGAGGCCCAGCGGCTGCGCGCACGCCCCAACGTGCCAACGAGACAAGGCTCTGGGGCGTGGCGCCGACGGCGACGTGTTGCGTCACGGGACGCAGGGAGCGCCCGGCCCGCGCGCTTGCGCGCACCCCGAGGGGCTGCTGACTGGATTGCGAGCCTGCGCGGAGGCGGGGGGCCGGCCGCTGGGGCTGCGGGGGCCGCGGGGCCGACGAAGGGGAGGGCGGGGCCGCTTCGGGACCGCGGCGACGACACTCGGAGCGAGCGCCTGGGCCCGAGGAGAGCGATGTTGTGGTTCCAGGGCGCCATTCCGGCCGCCATCGCGTCGGCCAAGAGGAGCGGCGCGGTCTTCGTGGTCTTCGTGGCAGGTGAAGGGGGCGGGGGCCCGAGTTGTGGCCGGACGCCCCTCCGGCCTCGCTCCCATCCCAGGGCGCCCCTGCCCTTGCTCGGCGCTCCGACAGACCCGGGCCGCCGTCGCCGGCCTCCCAGCGCCTCCGTCGTCCGTCGGGGGCTCGCCGGGCCCGGCCGGGCCCCCGGCGCCCGCTTCTCCCCTCACCCCGGCCTGAGGCGCCGTCCCCGCCTCGCCCCCGGAGCGCGCGGAGCCCCGCCCACCGCCCTGGCGGAGCCCGGGGCCCGCGGCCGCGTCCCGCAGGCCCCGCCCCCCCCGCCCGCCGCGCTGCGGGGCGCCCCGCACGGGGTGGGCGCAGGGACCCAGCAGCGCCTGCTCGGCGCCCGGGTCACCCCTCTGTCCCCCCGGACGCGCTCCGCGACGCTTGAACGCGGGTGTAGCCTGAGTGTTTAGGTGCGGGTAGAGACAGGTCGTTCTGCAGACGGTTGGGTTCGTAATTAGTTGTGGACTGTCAGGAAGAAAGCTGTGTCATCGGTAAGCCACAAAGAGAAGCCACCTGATGTTCACGGCTGCTGGCGGTCGCACGTTCCTGAAACGCAAACTTTTGAGCTTTATATAGGTTGGATTTTTCTTTTTTCTTTCTTCTTTTTTTTTTTTTTTTTAAATAATAATGAGAGGGGGCAGAGAATCTAAGGTGGAATATTTGCCGAGTCGCAACTTGATTTTTGTGCCGTTTGTTGAGAAGAAGTCGACGTTGAGTCCTTGGTTCGTTTTTGTCGTCTGCCAGGCCTGGTATCTGTAGTTTCCAGAGCGTGAGCTAACTCGTTTATCCTGTGTTAGCTCTGGTTTGTTTTGCTCCGTCTTTTATTACTGCCCTGTTTTATGACAGAAATCTTCGGGATTTACAGTTAAAACCTATGCCTGTGTGGTTTTGCTGATTCTCATGACATGAATCAAATTCGCGCTTGTGACTTATGTTACTTTGCGGAGTATTATTATTATTATTATTTTTTTTTTTAGGATTTTATTTAATTATTCATGAGAGAGCCACAGAGAGAGGCAGAGACACAGGCGGAGGGAGAAGCAGGCTCCATGCAGGGAGCCCGAGGCGGGACTCGATACCGGGTCTCCAGGATCATGCCCTGGGCCGAAGGCGGGAGCTAAACCGCTGAGCTACTCAGGGCGTCCCCGCGATGTATTATTTCAACTATTTGTGTTTAATAACGGTGCACTTACTAACTTACGACTCTCGAGAGTCCAGATAACAGCTCTGTAACTTTGTGCACTGCAGCAAAGAACAAATGCTAAAATAGGAGTTTCGCTTAACCTCAGATTTGAAATTGATGATTGAGTCCTACCAAATTTTTAGCTCAGTGTTGTTAATTAGAAGAGCAGTTTGATCCTCCTATGCTGTTTTAGAGTTGAATTTCGCATACATAACTGCTGTAATCCTGTAAGGAAAAAAAAAAGTGGGATTAAAAAAGGATTAAAAAGGAAAGGAAAATTAAATAACTCTGCTTATTGAGAGTATGGTAATAGTTTTATGGCACTTTAGATGTTTTTCAAATAAATTTCAGTTGATTCCTGTGGTAAGTAGAACAGGTTTTATTACACCCATTTTATAGCTGAGGAAATTTACGTCCACAGTGGTTAAGTGACATGCATTAGGGTCACAAAAAGTATTTCCATCTTGTCTTGACAATTTTTTTTTTTTTAGCAGCTTCAAGGTGTCTTTTTTGTTTTTGAGAAAAACAGGGCAACTGTAGACTTCATATATTAATGAAATTGGTGTAGAAATCAGGAAATCTAGGATGATAGAAGTCTTTTTTTTTTTTTTTTTTTTTTTTTTTACTTATTTATTTATTTACTTTAGAAAGTGAGGAGAACAGAGGAAGAGAAATCCTCAAGCTGACTCTCTGCTGAGCCCGGAGCTCAACACAGGGCTTGATCCGAGGACTGTGAGATCATGACCTGAGCTGAAATCCAGAGTCAGACAGTTAACTGATTGAACCACCAGGTGCCCCTATGGTAGTCGTTTTTTAAACGAAAAACACAATTGATGGTGTCTCAGTGTTCCTAGAAGGCACTTTTAGGCTAAATAGTTAATTAGAAATAAATGTTAGATTTAATTAACCAACATTTGGAAACAGTAGTGCTGATTATTTGTGTAGCAAAATAAAGTTGGAGGTCTTTGGGGCTCTGTGTGTGTATATATACATTCTTCAGTTAACCCTTTACTGATGAGCACCTATTAGATGCTTGTAGAATATCATTGACTCAGTTGAATGTTGGAAGACTAAGCAGTGTGTCAAAGGAATTTGTCCTTTGACCTGTTCAAAATACCGTTGGCTTTTCTAGAGTTCTAGGAAGTTAATCTCCAACACTAGGTAGGATTAGTTTCATGCCAGGAATATGTAGACAGCGGGGTCTTGAAACTGCAATGCTTAACATGTTGCGTAGACCTTTGTTCATATCCAGAACTCATGATTTTCTGGTATGGGATACCTCAACAATAATAAACTAACTCAGTAGGAAATTAAAAAAATATCTTTCAGGTGAGATGAAGTCATCTTAGGGGTCTATTTTGGTTCATATAACCCCTCAAGTGGGAAGCACTTTAGGCAAGTTGTTTAGTGAAATTTTCGTGCATGAATTAAAATTGTAGTATTGAAACTGGAGAGATTACTACTAGTTCAGACAAGAATTTAACAAGTATTTTCAAAGTATTATGATTACGTAAATTGAATTAAAACTGAAGTTTGTTTGTTTTTTTTTTTAAAGATTTTATTTATTCATGAGAGAGAGGCAGAGACACAGGCAGAGGGACTGTGGGATCCTGGATCAGGCCCTGGGCTGAAGGCAGGCGCTAAACCACTGAGCCACCCAGGGATCCCCTAAAAACTGAAGATTTTTATTCTATTCATGGGAAGGTAGAATATCTGACAGGGAAACTGAAACAAAGGTGTCAATTCACAGACTTGTGTTGCTAGTGGGCTAAAATTTTTTTTTTGATTTTTTAATTTATTTTTATTATTTTATTTTTTCTTTTTTTTAAAGATTTATTTACTTAGGAGAGACACACTGAGAGAGAGAGGCAGAGACACACAGGCAGAGGGAGAAGCAGGCACCATGCTGGGAGCCCGACGCGGGACTCGATCCTGGGTCTCTAGGATCACACCCTGGGCTGAAGGCGGACGCCCAACTGCTGAGCCACCCAGGCGTCTCTGGGCTAAAATTTTCATGACAAAAAAAAAAAATTCATGACAGACACTATTTACTGCCTTTTTTGGTTCATACAGACCACAAAAGCTTTTAGATTTTTGGCTAGTTGACCTTTTCTGGGTTGGAATTCCTGGCTCTACTAGGGTCTGCAACTCTTTGCTTCTGAGTTTGTATTCTTTTTTTGTTTCTTTTTAAGTTTTAATATCTACACCCTATGTGGGGTCAGACTCGGAACCCTGAGATCAAGAGTCTCATGCTCTTATCGGGTGAGCCAGCCAGGAACCCTTGATTGGTCTTTTTAAGTGTCTTTAACTTTGGATATTGCTGATACTACCGAGGAAGGACACATTTTCTTTCTTTTTATTTTTTTTAAATATTTTATTTATTCATGAGACAGAGAGAGAGGCAGAGACACAGCCAGAGGGAGAAGCAGGCTCTCTGCAGGGAGCCTGATGTGGGACTTGATCCCGTGACTCCAGGATCACGACCTGACCTGAAGGCAGACGTTTAACCGCTGAGTCACCCAGGCATCTCTGGACACAACAGTTTCTGCTAAAATTTTAGGCCTATCTAACTCCATAGCATAGTTCATATACTGATTAATAAGAAGCTAAAGATACTGAAGTTGGCAGTTAATCTTACTCTGTAGAGTTAAGAAAGGTCTCAGTGGATTAAGTAATTCTGTTCAACCTTGTATCTCTGTTGGTCAAGCTGCTATTGCTGCCATTAGAGTGAATTATGGACACACACTGCTAATGGGGATGTGATATTTGGGAACCTCTCCACATGGTACAACATAGTAAAAAGTACCAACTTCAGAAGTAGGAGATCTGTACTTCAAGCTGCCACTTGACAGCCCCACTTAGATGCCTCATAGGATTCTCAAGTGTGAAAATGTATTTACTCTGAATTTGTTTTTTTCTCCCACCAGTGTTGTACATTTAGTAAATGGCACGACTTTTACATCCAGGTGGATAAATCCGAAGTGTGGAATTCATCTTTGTCTCTCAACCCTTTTGTCTTCTCTTGTCTTGTGTTCCCTGTTCATGACATTCCTAGTCACAGGCCTTTTCCTACACATAAAGTCCTGCTTAGTGAACTGTTCTGGCTCTTGACGTGGCTCAGCTTTTTCATCCTTTAGGTCTTACCTTAAATGTTGCCCTAGAGAAGCCTTCCCTGGCTGATCTAAAAAAGGTCTCATTATTTTCTCTCCTAGATTTGTTCTTTTTTCCACAGTGTTTATTACTATAATTATTTATAACTGTTTACTAAACAAGTAATTTTTTGTACCTTTATATTCTTAAGCTCCACTGAGGGCAATGTCTCATTTGTTTTACACTTAGCTTGCAGCCTAATGCCTAGGACTAAGTAGTAAATGTGGAATAAAATAGTGAATGCATGAAAAAATGAATAAAAAAAGGTGTCTCATGCTTCACAGCTTTCTCTAAAACGTGTTTGTAGTAAGAATGTTCCCATATAGTTATTTTCCAGGTTGATAAT
Organism: Canis lupus dingo; assembly: GCF_003254725.2. Classification (NCBI taxonomy): domain Eukaryota; kingdom Metazoa; phylum Chordata; class Mammalia; order Carnivora; family Canidae; genus Canis; species Canis lupus. The sequence goes on from NC_064261.1 coordinate 39,397,685, forward strand.
TTTGTCATTTAATTGGAATTTTACATTTCACCCTATAGTGTTTGATGATATACCCAGAATAATGTCACCGCAAATGATAGTTTTTCCCATTTGCTTCCTCAACATCTGGGAGTTTGTTAATGGGCATTCTTTTTGGTCCTGGTCTGTGGATTCATTCTAGTCCCTGTTCACTTTTCCATGGCCAGATTTGTCAAGCTCCTATTCCTGGATCTCATCTCACATAGAAAATATACTCAAGTGTTCAGCATTAGTCAATTATTGTAGATATGCCAAGATATTTATACCAGAGATTTAGCTTTTTTAAAAAAAAAGGATTTTAGGGGCAGCCCCGGTGGCACAGCGGTTTAGCGCCGCCTGCAGCCCAGGGTGTGATCCTGGAGACCCGGAATCGAGTCCCACATCAGGCTCCTTGCATGGAGCCTGCTTCTCCCTCTGCCTGTGTCTCTGCCTGCCTCTCTCTCTCTCTCTCTCTGTCTCTCTCTCTCTGTGTTTCTCATGAATAAATAAATAAATCTTTAAAAAAAACATTTAAAAAAAAAGGATTTTATTTATTCATGAAAGAAACAGGCAGAGACATAGGCAGAGGAAGAAGTAAGCTCCCTGCGGAGAGCGCAGTACAGGACTTGATCCCAGGACCCCAGGATCACAACCTGAGCTGAAGACAGCTGCTCAACTACTGAGCCACCCAGGTGCCCCAAGAGTTTAGCTTTCATTCCAGAAAATACTTGCTCTCGTGGAGCCTGTATTGTATCGTGGAGCCTGGTTGAAGGAGACAGACAGTAAACATAGTAAGTTAAGCACATAGTCTACCAGAAGGTCGTAAGTATTACAAGGAAAGAAAGGAAATTAGGGAATTTTGGGACTGTCTAGAGGCTGTTATTTTATATGTGTGTATGTGTGTGTATATATATATATAATATAATATTATATATATAGGATTTGAGCTCACAACCCCAAGATCAAGATCCTCTACTGACTTAGCCAGCCAGCTGCCCCTAAAGACTGTCATTTTAAGATAGGGAATAGGGAAAGCTTTATTGAAAAGATAATATTTTAATAATGATTTAAGGGAGTTAAGTGTTAACCATGTAAAAATCTGAGGGGAGACCATTCCAGGCTGAGGAAACAACTAGCACAAAGACCTTAAAGTGAGTGTCTTTGTGTTAGCAGAATATGAAAGAAGGGAAAGAGGAAATGAGGCCAGAGATGTAACTGGAAGCGTGAGGCTATTCGAAGAGACTTTGGCTTTTACTATGAGGGAAATTGGGAGCCATTGTAGGATTTTGAGCGGAGGATTGATGTGATACAACTTTTTGATGAAAATTGCTGTGTTAAGAATAGCCTGAGCAGCTTTGCCACATCTGCTGCATTCAGATGTCAGGCTGGTGACATGCCAGAAAATGTCGACCTCACTATGAAGAGATGCACACTTATTATGAAAGACCTCAGAGGAACCCTTTGAAGGAATTTCAGTCACATCAGTGTAGAACTCCGTCTCCTTGGAGAGAAAAAGAAGAGGCTCCAAGTTGACAAATGATGGGGAACTAGAACTTGCCCCTATTTGCACTACCTGTAGTTAACGTACAGTACGTACATGATGGGGATGGTTCCTGGCTGGCTCAGTCAAGTAGAGTATGTGACTTTTGACCTGGGGTTGTGAGTTTGAGCCCCATGATGGATGTAGAGATTACTTTAAAAAAAAAAAAAAAAAAAAAAAAAGCTCAAGGGACCTACACTCGGCTTCCATTACAAGGTGAGGTCTGCGTATGCTCACTTCCCATCAACATTTATTCAGAAGAATGGTTCTCTTGTTCAAATCTGAATTTCTTGAGTGAAAAACACCTGCAGGGTTCAGATGAGGCCCAGTGTTGCTTATTCAGTATCTCAAGCCCAGAAAAATGAGTTAATTCTTGAAGGAAGTGACATTGGACTTGTATCAAAGTCAGCTGCTTTGATTTAGCAAGCCACACATTTAAAAACAAAGATATCAGAAAATTTTTGGATAGTTATCTATGTTTCTGAAAAAGGAACAGTTCAGCAGGCTGAGGAATAAGATCTAAGTTGTCCAGCTACAACAACAGCTAGATAGCTGCTGGATGATTTTTCAGATCTATTTGTGGTATTTTAAAGATACAATAAAAGCTGTCTTTTTTTTAAAAAAAAAAAGCTGTCTTGATGGGGGCGGGGTGGAGAATAGATGGAGCTAGGGAGACCATTTGAGGGTGGATTAAATTGGGAAAGGGGGCTGCAAATGAGAAGAAAACAGTTTATGGAAGAGTAGATACAGAATTATCTCATTTTTGTGAAACAAAAAAAGTGTGACCTGAGAACTTTTTTAGACTGTAAATTGGCAGAGGTGGTTCACCCTTGAGAAAGCACTTAGCTCTGCTAAACCTCAGAAATATTTTTCATTGACCTACTTGGGTAAGGTTCCTTCTGCCCACCACTAAGTGGTTATGTCAATGTCTAGATATTATAAGGCTAGAAAGGAAGCAACCTCTTGATGGGTATAACTTTTAAAACATTTTGTGGGGCAGCCGGGGTGGCTCAGCAGTTTAGTGCTGCCTTCGGCCCAGGGTATGATCCTGGAGACCTAGGATCGAGTCCCAGGTTGGGCTCCCTGTGTGGATCCTGCTTCTCCCTCAGCCTGTGTCTCTGCCTCTCTCTCTCTTTCTCTCTCATGAAAAAATAAATAAAATCTTAAAAAATTTTTTGTCATTGAAGTATGATATACAGTATATTAAGTGAAAAATATTAAGTGAGCAGCTCAGTGAACTTTTATATATTAACACACTGGTATAACTCTCATCCAGATAAGATAGAAATATTTCCAGCACCCCCAAAAGCCTCCTTCATGCTTTTTTCCAATCAGTAGCACCTTCACCCAAGTAGTCACTGTGTTGAATTCTATCACCATGGATGAATTTTGGATCAATGTAACTTTTTTTTTAAGATTTATTTATTTGTTTTACAGAAAGAGTGTGTGCACGTGCACGAGCAGAGGGAGAAGAAGAGAGAAGCAGACTCCCACTGAGTGTGGAGCCCACAGTAGGGTCTCAGTCTCACAGCCCTGAGATCCTGACCTGAGCGAAAATCAAGAGTGGATGCTTAGGGACACCTAGGTGGCTCAGTGGTTAAGTGTCTGCCTTTGGCTCAGGTCATGATCCCAGAGTCCTGGGATCAAGTCCCACATCAGGCTCCCTGCATAGAGCCTGCTTCTCCCTCTGCCTGTGTCTCTGCCTCTCTCTGTATGTTTTTCATGAATAAATAAATAAAATCATAAAAAAAAAAAAAAAAAAGGATGCTTAACCAACTAAGCCACCCGGATGCCCGTGGATCAGCATAACTTTTATAATTAGCATGCCTCCTATTCTAAAAGGCAAGTCCCAAACTGCAATCAGAATTGCACCTGCTTTTGTCTACCTTGGAGGAATTCTGGAGAGTGATGTTGTGGTGTGGAGAAATTGAACTCAGCAGAAAAGTGCTACATAAAGGAAGTGTGTTATGCGCTTATTTTCTAAAATCACATCTACAGGAGTGCCTGAGTGGCTCAGTTGTTGGGGATCTGCCTTTGGCTTAGGTCATGATCCTGGGGTCCCAGAATTGAGCCTGTCTTGGGCTTCCTGTTGAGCAGGGAGCCTGCCTCTCCCTCTCCTCCCCACTTTTTAAAAAAAATCTTTTAAAAAATAAAATAAAATTATGTGCACAAAATGCAAAATAGCCAATGTAAATTTCTACTATGACTTCTAATTATTTTGATACTATTTACTTCATAATTTGGATGCCTTTTTTAAGAAAATTGTAAAGTCTAGACAGCTTCATTCTTTTTCATTACATCTTCATTACTGTTTTTTTGTTTTTGTTTTTGTTTGTTTGTTTTAGCATCCTGAGCTGTTTTTCATGACTTTTTATCATGTTAACAGTGCATATAGTCAAACTTTGCATTTTATGGGAAATTTTTTAATTTGGTAGAAAATAGTGTTTGTTGAAATTCTATATTCTGAGTGAAAAGAATCAGCAGATACTGGCCTTATAAGTATCCTTGAAATGTTTTACAGGTGATGATGAGCAGTCTACACAGATGGCTGCAAGTTGGGAAGATGAGAAGGTGACAGAAGCATCCTCAGACAGTTTTGTTGCTATTAAAATCGATACCAAAAGGTTTGCTTATATAGATGTTAATTTTTAAAGTATTATGACCATTGTCTTTTGTTGTGCTTGATGGTGATACTCTTAAGACTGTAAGAATGTTGATTTTTCTCTAAGGCATTATCAGAGACTTTAAGTTCTGATTGCCATTTTCCAAATAATACATTATGGTATCTTGCTGAAAAACTTTTGTTCTCCTGGTGCACCAACCAACAATGTGACGTGCACAAGTAATGCAAAAGAACTGTGATCCTCAGCATCTAAGAACTTGGAATTAACTGTAAATTGTATATCAATTATCTCTGAAAGGTTGACTATTCTTTTGGATCCTATTTTTGGGAATGAAGTTGTTTAGTTAAATGGGCATAAGGACTTTTTTAGGTCCCTCACAGTACATTCTTGTTTATTTTCCTCCCCTTTTTTACAAAAGTGGTAGCATTTTGACATACTTTTTTGTATCGTTTTTATAATTGCATAATTAGTTTTTACTGGTGGATATTTAGGTTTGGAATCATTTGTTATTACAAGGTACTGCACAAGTAAATCATAAGCATTAATATCTTGTTACAAGTTAAGATATTGTATTCAAGTGTACTTGCTACTGAGGAAGCAACATGGCAGATACTAACTTGATTTTTAGTCACTAGATTCAGCAACTAGTTTGTGGGTTGCAAGAGCAAGTAGCTCTTTAATCTAAAAATTATTTTAAAAAAAATGTCTAAAATAAGAATTGGATTTTTCTCCTTGCAACAGATGACTATGAAAGGAACTGGTCCTTTCAGAAAAATACTTTTAATTGGTACAGTAAATTTTTATAAAAACAACTGAGTATTTGGGAAGCATTTGGATGCATCTAGTGATTTTCTGTTTGATTTTGTTTTACAGTGAAGCCTGCCTACAATTTTCACAAATCTGTATCCTTTCAATGAAGAATTGGTTTGATACATATTTTGCCTGAGGATTTCCCTTTTTTTTTTTTTTTTTTATTTGGTTAATTCATGATTTCAAAATTGTTCATTTAGGAACTCATGCATTCTTGTTTATGGAAACCATACTACTATGTGTCCTTTGAGATAATACATTGTAGCAAAGGGGATCTATGGGGAGTTTTTTTTAATGTCAGTATCTGGAAAGCAATATGTAGCAGTTTGGTTGGAATGTTAGAAGCTGTCTAGAGGTAAAATAAGATGTAAAAGTTAAAATAGGGGAGAATGTAGTGGATGTTCTCAGATATATAACACAAATAAATCATAAATCAGTTTACCTATCACATGCATGACAAGCATACTGATATGGCAGTTGAAATTATTTGGTAAACATGTTAGCTGATAACATTGTAAAATTCACAGAGATTTGCTTTGTTATCAATAGTATTTCATAAAATTATCCCCTTGTTTTTCATGAATCGTTAGACTTAATTAAGTTGTACAGATCCCGTAGTGTGTGTTCCATCCAGTTTCTTTATTGGAGACAGTGGAATTCCCTTGGAAGTGATAGCAGGAAGTATTTCTGCAGATGAACTTGTTACCAGAATTCACAAAGTCCGGCAGGTAAGAAGGAACAGAATTTCTTTGTTATAAATGTGGGAAAATGATACGTCAGAAACTTGACATTGGAATATTTTTGGAGCTACTTTGTATAATCAGAAACCTGTCATGCCATTTAACTTAAAAGGTGGCAAGTACTGTCTTCCTGGGTTGGTTTGGAAAATAGCATTGTGAAGTTATAAGTACCTGTACCTAATGAGTGACTTCTTACTCTCCATCTCTCCTCCCTCACTCAACTGTTAATACACATCACTGTTACTTTGTTGCAAGAGAGAGATTGCATATTAAAAGTTCCAAACTGTATTGCTTGGCACATTTTGAGGAACTTAATCAATTTCTCATTAGCATCCTCTTTGGGCAGATGGCTAAGATAGCTTGAAACTCTTTTTCCTTGAATTCTAATTTGAAGGAAAAATCAGTGTGCTTTTTTTCATGCTCTTGTCACATTGTAGTTGAGTTCCACAGTGTGATTATTCCATGTTTAGGATTAAATAGTTTAGGATCATCTACTTAGAAAGTTTGGTACTTTTCCCTTCTACAGAGACAGTTGACTTACTTATAGTTTGGCCTCATCTGCCTGGAGGTTTAGAGGCTTACCTGTTCATTAAATTCCAGTGTGTTTTCTCCCTAGATGCACTCATTAAAAGGTGAAACATCGGTGGCAAATGGCAGCCAATTAGAAAGTTCAGTCTCTACTCCACCCACCTCATGTGAACCTAACAACACTTCTGAAAACTCTCAGTCCAGAAATGTGGGGCTTTGTGAGACACCACCCACTTCTGAAACAAAGTCAGATTCTGCAACAGGTAATTTTTAGTGAACCCTTTTGGATACAGATAAAAGTAGCCCTTCACTTTGTTTTAAAGGCCAGGGATTAATATCCTTAAAAATAAAAATATTGTGTTTCTCCTCTGTCACATTAATTTAACTTAAAATTTAAGGGTTGCCTTAAATACAGGTGTTGGTCATATAGTGGCAGAAAAGGATAAAGTCAGTGAATATGCCTTTCAAATCCAAATAGGCAACAGTCCCGAATAGTTGATTTGTAATTTCTTTTTACTGTGCTGTAGTTCAGGAACTGTCATTATGACACTTAGTAATTTTATAATTATCTTTTCAGCCAAAGGATTTTGAAAGGTTCACATGAACTAATGTATTTGGAATTGTTTTTATAACCTATAAGATACTATACACATTTAAAAAATAGTATTTGCGAAAAGAAATAGTATTTGCATTTTTAGATATTAGAATTAAAAGGTAATTGTACAATAGAGCTTGTGGAAATCAGAGATGTGACTGCAGAAGGGTTGATAGAAAAAGACAAAAGAAAAGTTATACTGTATGTTAGGGATTGTGTTCAGAGTTGCATGGTGTGATACGTCTTTGTATTGGGCATCAGAGAGTGAGATAAATCAAGAGATTAGTAGATTAGTATCCTAAAAGATAATCCTACTCTAGCATCCCAGATAGATAATTATCAAGCCTCTATTTAATGACAGGAAACTCATTATGTTGAAAGGAAGCCTATTATCAAAACCCTAGTTTTTAGAAAAATTCTTCTCCATGTTGAGATGAAATTTGATGCCCTATAACTTCTCATTAACTTTAGAGCTATTATGAAGTTACATATAACAGGTTTTGAATATTTGAGGAATAACTGCCAGGTCCCCTCTCAGTAGTCTCATTTTGAGGTTTTACATCTATAGATCAGTCAAATTCTGGATGTGTACACAACTAGGGGATGCTGTAGTCACTGTAGCTCAATTAGCTGTTAAGCAGGATACTTTCACATTTACCTGGATATTTATCATTGCCAAATTCTTGATTCCCTTTTGAGTATGTTTTCCTCTGTTAGCACTTTCTTTCAGCCTGAAATTTTTCCCTTAACATTTTTTTTTTTTTAAGATTTATTTATTTGAGGGAGGGGCAGAATCTTCATGCAAAATCCCTGCTGAGTGAAGAGCCCAGTGCAGGGTTCTGTCTCATGACTCAGGAGAACGTGACCTGAGCTGAAACCAGGCGTCTACATTGACTGAGCCACCTAGGCACCCCTTGCTTATTAGCATTTTGTTACACAGCTCTTCTGGCAAAATACTTCTCTTTGTCTCTGAAAAATAAAAATGTCTGTTTTATCTTCATTCTAGAAGGATATTTTTGCTGGATACAAAATCTGGGGTTTCCAGGTTTTTTTGTGGGGGGGGTAGGGACCTTTTAAGGATCTTCTGGTCTCCATAGTTTTCTGATGATAAGTTTCTGTCCGTAGCAGTGTTTCCCCATATATGGAATGTATTGCTTTTCTCTCTGCTTTCAGGATTTTCTCTTTGGTTTTCAGCAGTTGACCATAATATGCCTATGCGTTTCTCTTTGTGTTTATTCTGCTTGAGGTTTACTGAACCTCTTAAGTCTGTAAGTATATGACTAGCTAAATTTGAAGAATTTGGAACCATTATTTATTAAAATATTTTTCTCTTTTTCTGTTACCTTGCTGGAAATAATTACATGTATGTTAGGCTTCTTGATATTATCCCACAGATTGACTTTCTTCTTTTTTTTTTCTCTTCTTTAGATTGGATAATCTTTTTGATCTATAAACACATTGACCTTTCTTTATCATCTCTCTCTGTTCTTAAGCCCATTTAGTGAATTGTTATTTTGTTTTTAAGATTTTTATTTCTTAAGTAATCTCTACACCTTTACACCTGGGGTGTAATGTTCTCTCCTAACTGAGCCAGCCAGGTGCCCCCAGTGAATTTTTATTTTAGATAAAATTAGGTAATACATTTATAATAAATATATTAGCTTTTAGTTATATATAACTTTTTTAAGTTAACCATTTTTTAATAGACTTTTAAATTTTATTTTATTTTTATTTATTTATTTTTTAATTTTATTGATTTATTCATCATAGTCACAGACTGAGAGAGAGAGAGAGAGGCAGAGACACAGGCAGAGGGAGAAGCAGGCTCCATGCAGGGAGCCCGACATGGGACTCGATCCTGGGTCTCCAGGATCGTGCCCTGGGCCAAAGGCAGGCACCAAACCGCTGCGCCACCCAGGGATCCTATTTTTATTTTTTTAGAGAGGGAGAACTTGTGCAAGTAGGGGAGGGAATGAGAGAGAGAATCTTAAGCAGTCTCCATACCCAACATGGAGCCCATGTGGGGCTTGATCTCATGACCCTGAGATCATGACCTGAGCCAAAATCAGGAGTGAGACTAAGTGACCCAATAGGGTTGTTTTAGGGCAGTTCTAGGTTCACAACAAAATTAAGAGGAAGGTACAGATTTCCTATTTTCTTCCTGCTCCACTATCTACATCCTCCACCAAAGTGGTACATTTATTATAATGAATCCATATTTGACACATCAAGCAGAGTTCATAGATTACATTAGAGTTTTCTCTTGGTATTGTACATTCTATGAGTTTAGACAAATGTATAATGACATGAATCCATCGAAATAGTATCAGTACAGCACAAAATATTTTTACTGCCCTAAATGTCGTTCTCTGTGCTCTGCCTGTTCATTCTCACTGATCTTTTTACAGTCTCCATAGTTTTGCCTTTCTCAGAATGTCATATAGTAGTCTTTTCTGATTGGCTTCTTCCACTTAGTAATAGGCATTTAAGCTATCTTCCCTGTCTTTTCATCACTTAATAGTTCATTTCTTTTTATTCCATTGTCTAGATGTACCATAGTTTACTAACTCATTCACTCAATGAAGGACATCTTGGTTTCTTCCAAGTTTTAGCAATTATGAATAAAGCTGCTGTAAGAATCTGTGTGCAGGTTTCTGTGTGAACATAAATTTTTTTACTTCCTTTGAGTACGTACCAAGGTTGTGATTGCTGGGTTGTGTGCTAAGAATATGTTTAATTTTATAAGAAGCCACCAAGGTGTCTTCCAAAGTGGTGGTACCATTGTGCAGGTAAAATAATTCTGGATTTTCTTATTCTTCCTTCCATCTCCCTTTCCTCTTCTAAGTTTTTACTTTGAAATAATTTGACTCACAAAAAAGTTATAGTAGTTATCCTCAGTCCATGAGTACCTTTTACCATCATTTTATTCAACTTATTTTTTTTTTTTAAAGATTTTGTTTATTTATTCATGAGAGACGCAGAGACACAGGCAGAGGGAGAAGCAGGCTCCATGCAGGGACCCCATGTGGGACTTGATCCCGGGTCTCCAGGCTCACGCCCTGGGCTGAAAGCGGCGCTAAACCACTGAGCCACCCGGGCAGCCCTCAACTTATCTTTTAATTCATTTCATTTTTCTTTATTTCATTGAGTTATAATGGCTACTTTAGAGTCCCTTGTCTGATATTTCCAGAATCTAGCTCATCTCAGGGTTGGTCTTTGTTTACCTTTTCTCCAGAGAGTGGGTTACATTTTCCTGTTGGATCATGGTATCAAGACATTTTGGATTGTATCTTGTACATTGTTGTAGACACTCTGGATTGTGTTATATTCTTGCAAACAGTGTTGATGCCTTTGTTTCAGTAGACACGTATTTCAGTTCATACTCAGGTATGAATAGAGCTCTAATCTTAATTCTTTGTAGTTTTTTTTTTTTTTTTACTTCATTATGGAAAATTTCAGACTTATACAGAAGTAAGGAAAATAGTAAAAGAAATACCATGAACCCACTATCTTCAACTTCTGCTAACTCATGGCCAGTGTTGTTTCATCAGTGCCTTCTACTCTTTTCCTCACTTATTATTTAGAACAAATCTTAGGCATTATATAATTTCATTTTTTTTAGGATGTCCATTTCATTATTTTATTTTATTTTAGATTTTATTTATTTATTTTGAGAGACAAAAGGAGAAAGCATGAGCCAGGGGAGGAGCAGAGAGAGAGGGAGAAGCAGACTCCCTGCTGAGCAAGGAGTCCAATGCAGGAATCTATCTTAGGACCCTGGGAGCATGACCCAAACCCAACTTCCTGAGCCACCCAGAGGCTGGAGTTTCATTTTATTTTTATTTATTTATCTATTTTTTATTTTTTAAGTTTTATTTATTTATTTGTGAGAGACACAGAGAGATAGAGATTGAGAGAGAGAGAGAGAGAGAGAGAGAGAGAAACATAGGCAGAGACACAGGTGGAGGGAGAAGCAGGCTCCATGCAGGGAGCCCAACGTGGGACTCAATCCTGGGTCTCCAGGATCATGCCCTGGGCTGAAGGTGGCATTAAGCCGCCGAGCCACCTGGGCTGCCCTCATTTTATTTTTAAATAAATGCTAATGCTCAGATTAGCATTGGAGAATGTGTAGAAGATCCATTTTTTAAACGTTAATTTCATTTTAACTAATGAGTTAATTAAAATAGGTAAGACATTCACTTGGTCCAAAATTCAAAAATGTAAAAAGGACATCCTATCCCTCAGGCACCCGACTCTAGTCCACTAATGTTCCAGTTCTATTTATTTATTTATTTATGTATGTATGTATGTATGTATGTATGTATGTATGTCACAGAGAGAGAGAGAGAGGCAGAGACATAGGCAGAGGGAGAAGCAGGCTCCATGCACCGGGAGCCCGACGTGGGATTCGATCCCGGGTCTCCAGGATCGCGCCCTGGGCCAAAGGCAGGCGCCAAACCGCTGCGCCACCCAGGGATCCCTAATGTTCCAGTTCTTTTGTGGCCATTCAGAAATATTTTATGCACATGCAACAAGTAGGTTTAACTTTTTTGCCCCCCACCCCCCATTTAGCCAACCAGTAGTGTACCATAGACACTATCTTGCTTGCTTTTTTTTTTCTTAAACATATTTTCTCAGACATTTCACACTGACAAGGAACTTCCTCTTTTTTTAATGACTTAATATTTTATTGTATATTGTAGGAGGATTTATTTAGCCTGTCCCTGTTGATGAGTAGTAACATTATTTCCATACTTTGTAATTTCAAATAAAACTAAAATGAACAGCTTTCTGCCTCCAGTATTTCATACATTTGAATAAATACCTATCTAGTAAATCTTGAAAACTAGTTCACTTTTTGTCATCAATATTCATTTGCTTGGGGCACCGGGGTGGCGCAGTGGTTGAGTATCTTTGGCTCAGGTTGTGATCCGGGGGTCCTGGGCTCAAATCCCATGTCAGGCTTTCTGCAGGGAGCCTGCTTCTCCTTCTGCTATGTCTCTGCTTCTCTCTCTGTGTCTCTCCTGAATAAATAAAATCTTTAAAAAAAAATTTCATTTGCTTTCTCCATGTAATCATTTTAGTTTTGAACTTAAAACAGTCAAAAGTGAATTCTAGAGTTCGGAGTCATAGAATTTTTTCAGAAAGAAGAGATTGACCCATGTGTGTGCAAAAGTTCTAAAATACTTCCTTTTTAAAATATTAATATATAAAAGATGAGAACTAACTCAACTGTATTTATTTATTTAGTAGGCTCCATACCCAGTGTGGAGCCCAACTTGGGGTGTGAACTCATGATGAGCTGAGGTCAAAAGTCTGTCACTTAACCAACTGAGCCATGTAGGTGCCCCTAAAAGTTGAGAACTTTAAAAAAATAGCCACAATATTGTCATCCCTTAGGAAATCTAGAAGGTTAACAGTAATTCCTTTTTATCATTATCTAGTCAATATTTACATTGCACAAAATGTTTGTTTGGAGTCCATTATATTGCTATTGATTGATGAGTTGTTTTTTTTTGAGTATTTAGATTCCCATTCTCACTGGATTTTCCTGTAGCTTCCCACAGTCTGGATTTCACTGCATTCTTTTTTTAAGTTTTTATTTTAATCACCCAGTACTCATCACAAGCGCACTCCTTAATATCCCTGTCACCTATTTCATCCATCCCTCATACCCATCCACTTCCCCTCTGTTAACCATCAGCTCTCTACAGTCTGTTTCTTGGTTTGTTTCTCTTTTCTCCCTTTGCTCATTTGTTTTTCTTAAATTCCCTATATGAGTGAAATCATTTGGTATTTGTCTTTGGCTGACTTTATCACTTAGCATTGTAAGTGGCTCCATCCATGTAGTTGTAAGTAGCAAGATTTTATTCTTTTTTATGGCTGAATAATATTCTGTGGTGTTTATATACCCCATCTTCTTTATCCATTCATCATTCAGTGGACACTTGGGCTGCTTCCATAATTTGGCTGTTGTAAATACTTCTATAAACATAGGGTTGCATGTACACCTTTGAATTAGTGTTTTTTATGTTCTTTGGGTAAATACCCAGTGGTGTGATTGCTGGATTATTGGTTAGTTCTATTTTTAACTTTTTGAGAAATCTCCATACTGTTTTCCAGAGTGGCTGCACCAGTTTACATTCCCACCAACAGTACAAGAGGGTTTCCCTTTCTCCACATTCTTGCCAACACTTCTTAATTTTAGCCATTCTAACAGGTGTGAAGTGGTACCACATTGTAGTTTTGCATTTCTCTGATGATGAAAAGATGAGTATCTTTTCATGTATGTGTTGATAATCTATCTGGTTGTCTTCTTTGGAGAAATGTCCATTCATATCTTCTGCCTATTTTTAAATTGGATTATTCATTTTTGGATGTTGAGGTTATTTTCTTTAAGATTTTATTTATTTATTAGGATTTCTATATATTTAGAGAGAGAGAGCATGCGAGTGCAGGGAGGAGCAGAGACGGAATGAAAGAGATGAGCAGACTCCTTGCTAAGTCCAGAGCCCAGTGCAGGGCTCAACCCCATGACCCTGAGACCATGACCCAAGCCAAAATCAAGAGTCGGACGCACAATTGACCAAGCCACCCAGGTACCCCTAAGGTTTTATTTTTACGTAATCTCCATACCCTACATGGGGCATTAACTCACAACCCCAAGATTAAGAGTCACGTGCTCCACCAAAGAGCTAGTCAGGCACCCCATAGATGGTGAGTTTTGTAAGTTCTTTATATATTTTGGTTACTAACCCTTTATTATATATGTCACTTACAAATATCTTCTCCCATTCCAGAAGGTGCCTTTTAGTTTTGTTGATTATCTAGTTTGCTGTACAGAGTTGTCCCAATAGTTTATTTTTGCTTTTGTTTCCCTTCCCTCAGGACACATATCTAGAAAGATGTTGTTACAGTTGATATCAGAGAAACTACTGCTTGTGCTGTCTTCAAGGATTTTTATGGTTTCAGGTCTCACATTTGGGCCTTTAATCCATTTTGACTTTATTTTTGTGTATGGTGTAAGAAAGTGGCCCAGTTTCATTTTTTTGCTTGTAGCTGTCCAGTTTTCCCAGCACCTTTTGTTGCAGACTCTTTTTTTCATTGCATATTCTTTCCTACTTTGTTGGAGATTAATTGACCATATAGTTGTGGCTTTATTTTTGAGTTTCCTTTTGTGTTCTGTTGATACTTGTGTCTACTTTTGTGCCAGTACTATACTGTTTTGATTACTGCAGCTTTGTAATATAACTTGAAGTTCATCATTGTGATGCCTCCAGCTTTGCTTTTCAAGATCACTCTTAGCAACTCTGGGGGGTTTTGTGGTTCCATACAAATTTTAGGACTGTTCACTCTAGTTCTTTGAAAAATGCTGTTGATGGGATCCCTGGGTGGCGCAGTGGTTTGGCGCCTGCCTTTGGCCCAGGGCGCGATCCTGGAGACCCGGGGTCGAATCCCACGTCGGGCTCCGGGTGTATGGAGCCTGCTTCTCCCTCTGCCTGTGTCTCTGCCTCTCTCTCTCACTGTGTGCCTATCATAAATAAGTAAAATAAAATAGAATAAAATAAAAATTAAAAAAAAAAAAAAGAAAAATGCTGTTGATATTTTAATAGAGCTTATATTAAATGTATAGATTATTTTGGGTACTACAGACATTTTAACAATATGTGTTCTTCCAGTCCATGGGTGTAGTTCAATGTCTTTCCATTTCTTTGTGTCCTCTTCACTTTCTTTCTTTCTTTCCTTTTTTTTTTTTTTTTTTTTAAAGATTTTATGTATTTATTCATGAGACACATGAGAGAGAGAGGGGCAGAGACACAGGCAGAGGGAGATGCAGGCTCCATGCAGGGAGCCCGATGAGGGACTCAATTCCGGGACTCCAGGATCACGCCCTGGGCTGCAGGCAGGTGCTAAACCGCTGATCCACCCAGGGATCCCCTCCTCTTCACTTTCATCAGTGCTTTATAGTTTTCAGAGTACTGGTCTTTCACCTCTTTAGTGACACCTAAATTCCTAGGTGTCTTAGTATTTTTGGTCTAATTGTAATGGGATTATGTTCTTAGTTTCTCTTTCTGCTCCTTCGTTATTGGTATATAGAAATTCAGATTTCTGTGCAATGGTTTTGTTACCTGTGACTTCATTGAATTCATTTATCAGCTCTAGCGGTTTTTTGGTGGAGTCTGTAGATTTTCTCTGTGTAAAATGTCATCTGTAAATAGTGAAAGTTTTACTTATTTCGAGCCATTTTGATCCTTTTATTTTTTGTTGTCTGATTGCTGTGGCTAGGACTTCTAATGCTATGTTGAATAAAGGTGATGAGAGTGGACATCCTTATCTTGTTCCTGACCTCAGTTTTTTCCCCATTGAGGGTGATGTTAGCTGTGGATTTTGTATGGCATTCATTATGTTGAGGTATTTTCTCTCCAGACCTACTTTGTGGAGGGTTTTTGTCATAAATGGATGTTATGCTTTGTCACATGTTTTCCCTGTCTATTGAAATGATCATATGGTTCTTATCCTTTTTCTTATTGATGTGGTATATCATGTTGATTCATATATAAATATTGAGCCACACTTGGAACCCATGAATAAATCCCATTTGTTTGTGGTGATTGATTTTTTTTTAAAGTAAACTCTACCCAGTATGTGGAACTTAAGCTAGACCCCAATATAAGAGTCACATGCTCTACCAACTGAGCCAGCCAGGCACACCATGGTGAATGATTTTTTTTTTTTAATGTATTGTTGGATTCAGTTTGATAGTATTTTGTTGAGGATATTTGTGTATGTGTTCATCAGAGATACTGTCCTGTAGTTTCCTTTTTGTGTGTTGTCTGGTTTTGGTATCGGGGTAATGCTAGCCTCATAGAATGATTTTGGAAGTCTCCCCCCACCCCCTTTTTTTTCCTAGTTTTTGGAAATATTTGAGAAGAACAGCTACTAACTTCTCTTTAAATGTTTGATAGATGGGCAGCCCCGGTGGCTCAGTGGTTTAGCACCGCCTTCAGCCCAGGGCATGATCTTGGAGACCTGGATCGAGTCCCATGTTGGGCTCCCTGCATGGAGCCTGCTTCTCCCTCTGCCTGTGTCTCTGCCTCTCTCTCTGTGTGTCTCTCATGAATGAATAAATAAAATCTTTAAAAATGAATGAATGAATGTTTGATAGAATTTGTCTGTTGAGCCATCTGGTCCTAGACTTGTTTCTTGGGAGTGTTTTGTTTACTGATTCAATTTCTTTGTTGGTAATTGGTCTGTTCAAATTTTCTGTTCTTGTTTCTGATTTGGTAGTTTATATGTTTCTAGATGTTTATCCATTTCTCCTAGGTTGTTCAGTTTGTTTTCATATATTTTATTACAGTATTCTCTTAAAATTGTATTTCTGTGGTGTTTATTTCTCTTCTCTCGCTTTGTTAAATCTATTTATTTGAGTCCTTTCTCTTTTTTTTCTTTTTAAGTTTGCCCAGAGGTTAATCAATTTTATTCTTTTCAGAGAACCAGATCCTGATTTTATTGATCTGCTTTTAATGTTTTTTAGTTTCTATTTCATTTATTTCTGCTGTACATTATTTCCTTCCTTCTGATTTTAGACTTTGTTGGTTCTTTTTATAGCTCTTTTATGTATAAGGTTAGGTTGTTTGAGATGTTTCTTGCTTCTCCAGTTAGGCCTGTGTTGCTATAAATTTTCCTTTTAATACTGCTTTTGCTGCATCCTAAAGGTTTTGATCTAGTGTGTTTTCATGTTCATTTGTTTCCATGTACTTTTTATTTCTTCTTTTATTTCCTGATTTGACCATTCATTGTTTAGTAGCATATTATTTGTGGTCTTTCCAGATTTTTTTTTTTAAGGAGTTCCCACTTATTTATCCATGAGAGACCCAGAGAGAGAGAGAGAGAGAGAGAGAGAGAGAGAGAGGCAGAAACACAGGCAGAGGGAGAAGCAGGACCCTCCCAGGAAGCCCAATAGGGGACCCAATCCCGGGACCCCAGTATCACGCCCTGAGCCAAAGGCAAATGCTCAGCCACCGAGCCACCCAGGCGTCCCTTTCCAGATTTTTTCTTAATGGTTGACTTCTTGTCTCATAGTGTTGTGGTCACACAAGATGCATGGTATGACTTAAATGTTTTTTAATTTTTTGAGGCTTGTTTTGTGGCTTAATATATGATCTTCTCTGGAAAATATTTAAAAAGAATGTGTTTCCTGCTGCTTTAGGGTGAAATGTTGACATATCTGTTAATCCATTTGGTTCATTGGGGTGTATGTGCCCCCTTTTAATGACTGTTTTCGTATTATTTGGGTAAATATCTAGTAGTACAGTTGCTGAGTAGTAGGATAGTTCTGTTTTTGACTTTGCGAGGAACCTCCATATCAACACTGTCCAAATTCCCAAAATATGGAAAGAGCCCAAATGTCCATCGATGGATGAATAGATAAAAAAGGGAGCAACCCGGGTGGCTCAGTGGTTTAGTGCTGCCTTCAGCCCAGGGCCTGATCCTGTAGACCCGGAATCCAGTCCCACTTTGGTCCCCGCATGGAGACTGCTTCTCCCTCTGCCTGTGTCTCTGTCTCCCTCTCTCTCTATCTCTCTGTGTCTCTCATGAGTAAATTTAAAAAATTTTTTTAAAAATGATGCGGTATTACATACACACACTGGAATATTACTCAGCTGTCAGAAAGAATGAAATCTTGCCATTTGCAAAAACATGGATGGAATAAGGGTTGCTAGAGGGGAGGTGAGGGGGGAAATAGGTTAAATGGATGATGGGCATTAAGAGGACACTTTTTGTAATAAGCACTGGGTGTTATACCAGGTGATGAATCACTAAATTCTACCCCTGAAACTTAACACTATACCATGTTAACTAACTAACTAACTTGAATTTAAATCTTCAAGATGAAAAAAATCCATCTGATTCAGTGTGTCATTCAATGCCATTGTTTCCTTACTGATGTTCTGTTTAAATGGTCTGTCCATTGATACAAGTGTGAGGTTCAAGTCCCCTATGATTATTGTATTATTGATTATTTCCTTTATGTTTGTTATTAACTTTTTTATGTTTATGGGTGTTTCCATGTTGGGTACATAAATATTTACAATTACTATATTTTCTTGTCGGGTCATTCCTTT
This sequence comes from Canis lupus dingo, assembly GCF_003254725.2. NCBI lineage: Eukaryota > Metazoa > Chordata > Mammalia > Carnivora > Canidae > Canis > Canis lupus. Next base: position 39,415,645 of record NC_064261.1, read on the forward strand.
TATTATTATATAGTGTCCTTCTTTGTGTTGTTACAGTCTGTATTTTAAAGTCTGTTTTATTTTGTCTGATGTAAGTATTGCTACTTTAGCTTTCTTTTGACATCCATTTGTGTGATAAATGTTTCTTCATCCCCTTACTTTCAGTGTGGGTATAGTTAGGTCTAAATTGAGTCTCTTGTAGGCAGTATATAGATAGGTCTTTTTTTTTTTTTTTTTAAGATTTTATTTATTTATTCATGAGAGACAGAGAGACAGGTAGAGACAGAGGAAGAAGCAGGCTTCACACAAGGAGCCTGATGTGGGACTTGATCCCAGGATTCCAGGGTCACACCCTGAGCTGAAAGCATACGCTCAACCTCTGAGCCACCCCAGTGTCCCAAGATGGGTCTTTTTTTTAATCCATTGTCACTCTGTGTCTTTTGATTGGGGTTTAATTTTTTTTTTAATTTTTATTTATTTGTGATAGTCACAGAGAGAGAGAGAGAATGAGGCAGAGACACAGGCAGAGGGAGAAGCAGGTTCCATGCACCGGGAGCCCGATGTGGGATTTGATGCCGGGTCTCCAGGATTGCGCCCTGGGCCAAAGGCAGGCACCAAACCGCTGCGCCACCCAGGGATCCCTGATTGGGGTTTTAGTCCATTTACATTCAAAGTAATTATTGATAGACATTTTTTTTTTTTTTTTGCCATTTTATTACTTGTTTTGTGGTTGATTCTTGAAGATTTTCTCTGATCCTTTATTTCATGGTTTGCTGATTTTCTTCAGGGATATATATATAGGATTTCTTTGTTTTTATTTTTTACATATTTATCAGTGGTTTTTGGTTGGTGGTTTTTTTTTTTTTTTTTTTTAAGTATTTTTATTATTCATGAGAGACACACAGAGAGAGAGACAGGCAGAGACACAGAGGGAGAAGCAGGCTCCATGCAGGGAGCCTGTCATGGGACTTGATCCCAGGTCTCCAGGATCATGCCCTGGACTGAAGGCGGCGCTAAACCACTGAGCCACCCAGGCTGCCCTGGTTGGTGGTTTCCATTAGATTGTATGTAACATTTTGTGTATATAGTAGTCTGTATTAAGTTGATGGTGATTAAGTTTGAACCAGTTTTACTCTCCATGTTTTAGATATATGGTGTCATATATTTTACATCATTTTTTTGTGTGAGTTCCTTGACTGATTTTTTTAAAGTAAATACTCATTTTCACTGTTTTTGTGTTTCCTGCCTTCATATTGTCATTTTTAGTCTAAGTTCTTTCTACTTAGAGTCCCCTTAAATATTTCTTGCAGGGCTGATATAGTAGTTACGAGCTCCTTTAGTTTTTGTTTGTCTGAGACACCCTTTATCTCTCCTTCTATTTTAAATGATAGCCTTGCTGGATAGAGTATTCCTGGCCTTGCTGGATAGAGTATTCCTGGCTTCAGGTGTTTCCTATTCAGCACTTTGACTATGTCATATCACTCCTTTCTGACTTGCAAAGTTTCTGGTGAAAAATCCACTGATTGCCAAATAGTGTTTCCTTGTATGTAATTGTCTTCTTTTGTCTTTCTGCTTAATATTTTTTCTTTTTTTTTTTTTTTTTCTTTTTTTAAGATTTTATTTTTTGGACAGCCTTGGTGGCTTAGCAGTTTAGTGCCACCTTAGGCCAGAGCCTGATCCTGGAGACCAGGGATCGAGTCCCGTGTCAGGCTCCCTGCATAAGCCTGCTTTTCCCTCAGCCTGGGTCTCTGCCTCCTTCTCTCCCTCCCTCCCTCTCTCTCTCTCTCTCATGAATAAATAAAATGTTTTTAAAAAAATTTATTTTTTAGTAATCTCTACTCCCAATGTGGGGCTCAAACCAACAACCCTGAGATCAGAAGTCACACACTCCATTGATTGAGCCAGCCAGACATCCCTTAATATTTTTTGTTACTATACTTTGCCATTTTAATTGCAATATGTCTGGTGTGGATCTGCTTTTATTGATTTTGTTGAGGGTTCTCTATGTGTCCTAGATCTGGATATCTGTTTCCTTCCTCAGATTTGGGGACTTTTCAGCTATTATTTCTTCACGTAAATTCTCTGCCCTCTGTTCTCTCCTGGGACCCCTGTGATACAAAGGTTATGTTTGATGTTGTCCCTGAGTTCCTAAGTCTGTTCTTGCTTTGCATAATTCTTTTTTCTTGCTTTTGTTCAATTTCATTACTTTCCATTACTCTTGTCTCCTAGGTCATTAATTCATTCCTCTGCTTCCAGCGTGCTATTCATTCCATCAAGTGTGTTTCTCATTTTGTTTATTGAGCCATTTTTCTCTGCTGTTATTTCTTATCTCTGTGTTAATGGTCAGTGATGTCTTCTTTTCTCAAGTCCAGTGAGTATTCTTATCATTGCTTTAAATTCTCCATTAAGCATGTTCCTTATATCTATTTTGCTTAGATCTCCAGCTGTGGCCTTGTCCTGTTCTTTCATTTGGACACATTCCTCTGTCTTCACATTTTGTCTAAGTCTCTGTGCCTGTTTTTGTGTGTTAGGAAAGTATGCTACATCTGTTTTTGAGGGTTATGGTTTAATGAAGAAGAGGTCCTGTAGTGCCCTGCAGTGGAGTGTGTGCTTTGTGCGCTCTACTGTTGTATCCTGGCTGTGTTATGCATCAGGCCACTTGTCTGCAGATGCTGTTTTTGTCTCTTTGTTTGTTGTGGACGGAGTTTGGTCCCTGGGCTGTAAGTGGCATATTTTAACTAGGTGTGCCCTGGTCTGCTTATGAAATGCAACCTGTCACCACTGGTGCCAGAATTGAGGCCTCACTATATTCCCTGAGTTGGGAGATATGCTGTGAGCAGGGATTTAAGCTGGTCTTTTGGGGGAGGGGGCTAACCATGCTGAGACTGGGGCAAACATGACTGGGAAGGGTAGTTTTTCCAGAGCATGAGGGAAGCAGTTAGGTAGCAAGTGTGGGTTCTTTGGTACTTCCTGCTTGTGGCTTCTATGCTGAAGGGTGAGAGAGGGAAATGGCACAGGCCAGTTTTTTGTTTCTGGAGAGGTCTCCCTCTCAGTGCTGCTTCTCTGGGACAGGATCTGAGATAAGCAACAGAACTCCCCACTGTGTGCCCCAGGCACTCTCCAGATCACTATTTCCATGCTGCATGTCTTTGGGCTGTTTGCCTTGCTTTTTCTCCCAGGGCAGCTCCAGAGTCCTCTGAGCTCTCAAAGCCAGGCACACTGAACTTTAAAACTCCAAGCTTTAAGCCCCACTAGTTAGAAGAACTCATGACACTTGGGCCCCCCTTGCTTTCCAAGGCATTTGCTTTGAGGACTCATCTTCCCCCAGCTGTCCCTTGTCTTGTTTCTTGCCCTTCTCCATAACCACAGTCCTGTCCCCACCTCAACATCCATCATTTGTTTCTCTTCCAAACTGTATCTCTGCATTTCTTCTTGGATGTGGCTTTTCTACCTTTAGTTGTGGAGTTTGTTCTGCCAATCTTCAGGTGGATTTCTGGTGTATTTAGGATGATTTGAAAGTTATCTATTTGTATTTGTGGGATGAGGCAGTCTAGGGTCCCCCTACTTCACTGCCATCTTCCCCCTCCACCTGGATTTTGCTGCATTCTTATGGTATTATGTAAATATTCCTCAGTAGCTCAATGGTTGAGCATCTGCCTTCAGCTCAGGCTGTGATCCCGGGATCCAGGATTGAGTCCTGCCATTGGGCTCCTCGCAGGGAGCCTGCTTCTCCCTCTGTGTCTCTCATGAATAAATAAATAAAATCTTTTAAAAAATACATTTAATACACCTAAATTACTGAACATCATAGCTTAGTCTAGCTGACTTTAAACATGCTCAGAACACTTATAGTAGCCTATAGTTGGGTGAAATCACCTAACACAAAGCCTATGTTATGATGAAGTGTTGATTCTCCGATGTAATTTATTGACTAATGACTGTATTGAAAGTCAAAACAGAATGGTTTTATGGGTACAGATTGATCCGCGTATGTTATTTGTTTGTCCTTGTGATTTTGTGGTTGGCTGAGAGCTGCTACTGTCCATTATCACAAGACAGTTCCATAGTACATGTCTGTAGCACAGAAAAAGATCAAAATTGGAAGTATGGTTTCTAGAATGTGTATCACTTCTATACCATCATAAAGTTGAAAAACTGTAAGGCCAAACCATAGTTAATTTGGGGACCATCTAGTACTAGTGTAGATACAAATAACTTCTCTAAGGAATCACTCTGGTCTGCAGAAGCAAATCACTTGGGGCAGTGTAAGTCTAGAGTAATACCCAGGATCATGTGTGGCTGTGGCTACTCTACTGGATGGCATAGATACTGGACAGCAGTGCTCTAGAGTGAATACCTATGATCAGTCATGCTTACTCTACTTTTGTTATATTTCCCTCCTGCCAGAATAACACTTCATGTTTTACCTTTGACCCTGACTTTGGTGGCCCTCAACAGGGTAACTGCCTCATTTTGCACTTATTCACTGTTGTGTCCAGATCCAAATGCTAGAATTAGTAATTGCTTCTTTCTTTCTCTCTCTCCCTCCCCCCGCCACTCCTTCTCTACCCCTCTTTCCCCCCTCTCCCTCTCATTGTGGGGCTCAAACTCTCAACCCTGAGATCAAGAGTTGCCTGCTGTAGCAACTGAGCCTACCAGGTTCCCCAGTAATAACTCATTTCTTACCTTCATTTTTAGGAAACAATTGTAATGTTTAAGAAGATTAACAAATAAAACACAAAACATTTATACCTTTTAAAAACCAGCATTAAATACATTACTCTTTTCATTTCTTTTTATTAAATAATTAAGGAGGAGAAAGTTCAGGCCATGCCAATCTGTCTCAGGAGCCTGGTGGATGTTCAAATCAGAGACCTACGGAGGACCTCACTGTCAGAGTGGAAAGGTTTGCTCTAATTTTTGCAAGTAGTATTTTTAAGAGAGTGGTTTTCAGTTATTTCATTAATTTGAGTAAAAGTTAATTTGAATAAAACTTCATACAAATAAAGTTTCAGAATCTTCAATTGAAATTTTTTATTACCTGACCAACTTGTTTATATACATAAAGACTATATTCTACAAGAAAGTTGGATATCTCTGAAGTCATCAGTCAGCTTTAAGTCTGATCACCCTCCTAAGAATCTCTTTTTTCACTGGTTTTTGGTACGTGTGTTTCTGTCATTTCTACTTTTAACCCTCTATACCATAGAATAGTAAGTTCCAGATGTGAAGAACTTGAACTACTTTTATGACTGTACTGAGCCTTGGTTTTGCATAAGTGGGTATCTATTAAATGTCATGTTATTAGTTCTAATAATCAGACACAGATTTCTGACTTTTTGTGGTTTGTAGTTTAGTATTTTTAATAATACAGAAACTACCAAATTAAAGTTCTGTATATTATGATTCTTAAGTTATATGAATTAATGGTAAAGGATAAAGTAGGAATATTTTTTTAATCCTGACCTGAAACCCCCTAGTGTTATATGAAAGTTAAGAAAATTCCTTAGACTTGCCAGTTTTTTATTCATACAGATGCTATGGGGAAACAAGTTTCAAAATGATTACTGACATTGGCTCTTTGGGTTCACTCATGACTAAGAATCAGCTTTGTTTCAGCAAAACCTAGATTCTGATGGTTCATTGTAGGAGTCCGGGCAGGGCCAGGATCTTAAGCTGAGAAGGATGGATCTGCTCACAGTGGTGAGAAGTGGTAGAAGGCTCAGAACTTCTAACAGCAGCAAACCAAAGTTCCCAGTGGCTCATCCTCTTTGTTTCATTCTGTTTTGCCAGCACCAAGTCCACCACTAGGCATCTTTATTTGTACCAACTTGGGGTGAAGTGACAATAAAAGATTAGAAAGGGATTTAGAGAACTGGGAATGAGAAGACACACTGCAAGTAGCCCTTTATTGTAGGGTGTGCTTATGTGCTCTTTAATTGCAATGTGAAAGGGGAGTTTGTGTTGTTTCATAATAGCCTCCATTTTTAGGTAAGAGAGTGTCTGCCCATGTCTGCCTGCATGACATGTCTACAAACAGAATATAATATACCATCTTTAATTAAAGGATAGTTATATGTATATATATATTGATGTATATAGTATGAAAGACAGTTTAAGACATAGAACAAAATGTTTCTATGAAAGGAAAATTAGGCATTTTTTCTTTGCTTTGTTCTGAGGTTGCCAAACTATCTTCATTGAGCATTATTAAGTATTTTATAATTAGTAAATCAGAACAAAGTGGATCTACAAGTTGTTTAAGATCCTTAAACTGAAAAAACTTCAAAGCACTCTTGAAGATACATACATGTATATATTTTTTAAACCATATACTGTTAGAACCTGTTATATGAAATGTATGTGGATTAGGGCCTTTTAAAAAAGGATGCTAGTGTTGAAGTTGGATGAAATGTTGGCATACTTAACTAATGAAACACTTTTCATTGGGAAGTAACTGTTATCTGTTTAAACAACTTCTGAAAAATACAGGTCATATAGTTAAAATCATAAAAGCATTACAAATTGTTGCTGAGATTAATTTATCAAACTCAACTAACCAGTAAAGCCTAGGTCCTAATATAGATTAATTCATACTCTATGGTTCTGTATTTTATTCATCTGAGTTGTACTTAATTAGGATTTTATTTCTTTTATGGAATCGGATTCCTTGACATTGAAACTAAAAATAATAACCTGTATAATATTCCTTTCCCAAATGACCTCTTAGCTCATCATTTATACCCTTCAGATGACCTTCATCCGCACCATCCTTTTTCATAGACTCTAGTGTTTATGCCTTTGACTCACCTATCCTCTGCAGGTTATTTGACTCTGAAACCCTAATGTAACTGCTAGTTTCCCTGTCTCACAGAACTGAGCTACAGTGGTTTTTCATAGCCCAAATAAATTTGACCCATCAAATGGCATAATCTGATATTTATAGGATTTTGTCATACTAACCTCTGCAAAGCAAAATTTATGTATTTTTTTCTAACTGTGATGATATTTTAAAATTTCTGTGCTACAGATTAAAAACTCAGCCTTAAAATTTGGCAGGTTGGATTATTAAATAAAGGATTCTCACCTTCCTCTCAAGCTGTAACATCTGTTTCCAGAGACAAAGTTTATGGAAATTAAGTACTTTCCACTACATCTTGGAGGTTTTTTTTTTTTTTCCCCTAATCTGGCTTCAAGGAAACGTAGTTTTGTTAGGGGGAAAGGTGACTAAACCTAATTGATGTCAGCTCAGAAACTCATCTTGTCCTATACATATTAAGAAAAAAAAAATCTATCTTAAATCGTCTTTTCAAGAAAGTAAACTTGATGTTTTAAGAAACAGATTGATGATTTGTAATTTTGAGATCTCCATTTTTCTTCCTAATAGTAATTAAAATATATACAATGTTTTGTTTTCAAAGCCAAAAATGTGGAATTAGAATCTTTATTTTTTTTTTTAAATATGTCCAATGTGGGATTGAACTCAAAACCCTGAGATCATACCAACTAATCCAGTCAGGTGCCCCTGAAATTTGAATCTTTTAGCGTCTCACATGAAAAGATACATCTTTTACTTAAATTTTGCTTATGTTTTTATGTCATATTTAAAAAGTGGCAGAAATCTCTGGGAAAGATAATACATGTAATCATTTAATTGTACCATCATTTCCAACCTAATTTGGGAAAGGTTTCAAACCTCAAAAAGTTGAAGGAATAGTATAGCGACCCTTTTTTTTTCCCCCAATTTATTTGAAAGTTGCAGGCATCGTTTTATTTTACCCTAAATACTTCAGTGTATATCTTCTAAGAATAAAAACTTTGAGGTTTTTTTGGTTCTGAGCAGGGGCTACAGTCTAGGAAGGGGTCTGGGAGTCTGTACCTACTAATTCATGCCTACCCTATGGCTCAGACCAATGAAAACCATATAATATTTGATTCCCAAATGTGGGAGTGATGAAACAAATGAAAACAATTCAAAGATCCATCAACAGAATGAATTGGTCAAATAACAGAATATTATGCAGCAGCATTCATTTGGGGAGCTATGATGAATAGGGCTGCTATATGAACATTCTTATACATATCTTGATGGATGTATCTTTTAGGTGTATTTGCAGGAGCAGAAAAGGGCCATACATACTTGCCAGTTATCCAGAGTGGTACCAATTTATCACTCTGCTCAGCAGGAAGACATTTTGTGGATCCTTTTTTTCCCCTGTGTTACAGTTCATATCTCTTATTCTTTTTTGATGCACATATGGCTATAGATTTGCTAGTGACATCCTCTTCGTTCTTTGATGTATGTCCCCATCATTCTTTGAGCACTCCCTTGATTTCTGGCTCGTATTGTTTGACTAAGTTTAGCAGATACTTACACCAGTATAACTGAAATTCCTCTGAGATCGTACCTTTAATGATTAAAAATTGAGATAATTTACATATCACAAAATTGGATTTTAATGTATGCACTAGGTTGTACAGTCATTAATTACTACTGTCTCCTTTCATAATTGTTAGTTTTTAATTGATGACCTTACAGTTGGGAATCAGTTTTGGTATTATCAGTTTTTATAAATGTTTGGTATAATCAGTTTTTATAAATGCTAACCTTCAATTTCTTTGCTTTTACTTTTAACAACTTGTGCTATGTTGCTGTTTACCTCTGTGTAAGGGGGAAAGCATTTGTACCTCATTAAATTATGTACTTATTGAAGATGGTTATGTATATTTTTAAATCAATATCAGATATATTGGTAGGGGGAAGGAGAACTAATGGTTAAGTAGGAGGTGGAACTAGGCTTCTTATAGGCTCCCACTCACTGATTATGGATTTCTCTTGGGGCCAGCAGCCAGGCAGATGAGTTGTTGCTTTGCTTTAAGGTGCTTTTTTTGTTTGTTACTTTGTTTCCCAGTTGTTTCAGCAAAAGGAATCTCCTAGATGTTTTTTATTTTATTTTTATAAATATAAATAATAAGTATTATTTATTATTATTTTAATAAGATGTATCTCCATTAATGTACTACTTTTTACATACAGACTCACTAAAAAACTCGAGGAAAGGAGAGAAGAGAAAAGGAAAGAGGAGGAACAGGTAAAATTTATGTGTATCATCATTTTACTCTTCCATTAAGTGAGGGAATGTTTGACTCCATACTCAATTTGGCAGACCTAGGATGGCTTCCTGTTTTCAGTTGACTGTTGCAGCACAGTGAAGGGAAGTACTTGGCTTCCGTAGTAGGACCATTTTTCTGCTTTATTGAAAATTGCTAGGAATAAGTTGGCCCATCTTTTTCCCTCTACAGTGAGTCTTTTACAGTAAGAAGAAAGGGAATTGAATTAAAATTGTATGAATTTGATGCAGATGAAATTCTTAAGTGCCTTTTTTATGCAAAATAAATTTGTAGATTTTGCTGAATTTTTCCTCTGATGTTTCCACATTCTGGTGCACCATTTATGAGGTTCGAATATCAGAAAGTTATCAGTTCTTTATGCCAAAGAAATGTCTGCTTTGTGTCCTTAGAGGGTAACATTTACTTTACAAACTGAAGACCTGTAATTCTTTTTTCAAATTACATCATAACCTTAATAGAAACACTAGCTAAGAATTTTTTAAGTTGACAGATGTTCGACCATTAACCCATGCTGTTATAAATTCTTCTAGACCCTTACATTTTATGAAGTTATTTAATTCCTTTTAGCTGTGCCCCACAACCAGCTTTCCCTGCATATAAAATAATTTCTAAGGCAGATTATTAAGTTGTCTTTGAGCTCATAAGACTTACTTTTTCTTAATTTAGAGAGAAATAAAGAAGGAAATTGAGAGGAGAAAAACTGGGAAGGAAATGTTGGATTATAAAAGAAAACAAGAAGAAGAATTAACAAAAAGAATGTTAGAGGAAAGAAACAGAGAAAAGGCAGAAGATAGAGCTGCTCGAGAGCGTATAAAACAACAGATTGCATTGGTGAGTAATAAGTTTATTTTTAATGCTTGACTCTAGTGCAATTGTTTTTCTACACTCAGTGATTTTTTGGTTTACTACTAGGCCATGCACACAAAAATAGTAAATTTTAGTGACTCATATAGTACCAATTTTCAGCTTCCTTTTAGTAGAAATTATATATTAAAATATAGTTAAGGAGCACCCAGATGGCTCAGTCAGTTAAGCGGACAACTCTTAATTTCAGCTCAGGTCATGATTTCAGGGTTGTGAGATTGAGCCCTCTGTTGGGCTCCGAGCTGGGTGTGGAGCCTGCTTAAGATTCCCTCTCTCAGGGTAGCCTCAGTGGTTTCGCACCCTCTTCAGTCCAGGGCATGATCCTGGAGACCCAGGGGATCGAGTCCCTCGACCCGTGGGATCGAGTCCCACATCGGGCTCCCTGCATGGAGCCTGCTTCTCCATCTGTGTCTCTGCTCTGCCCCCCCCCGCACCCCCCCATCTCTCATGAGTAAATAAATAAAATATTAAAAAAAAAAATTCCCTCTTTCCCACTGCCGCTCCCCCTCTTCCAAAAAAATATAAAATATAATTAAGATTAAAGTTGAGGGGGTGCCTGGGTGGCTTAATCTGTTAAGCAACTGCCTTTGGTCATGATCCCAGGGTCCTGGGATGGAGCCCAGCATCAGGCACCCTGCTCAGTGAGAACTTGCTTCTCTCTTTCCCTCTGCCTCTCCCCTCAACTTGTCTCCTCCTGCTGTCTCTCTCGTAAATACATGAAATCTTTTTTTTTTTTTTTTAATCATGAAATCTTAAAAAAAAAATTGGGGGGGGGGGCATGCCTGGGCAGTTCAGTCAATTAAGTGGCGAACTCTTGATTTTGGCTCAGATCATGATCTCAGGCTTGTGAGATCAAGCCATATGTTGGGCTCCATGCTGGACTTAGAGCCTGCTTTTAAGACACTCTCTCTCCCTCTGCCCCTTACCTCCTCTAAAAATAAATTTATTTATACATATTATATACATATATATTTATATATCTTTATATATACTTATATATATTTATATATACACACATGTGTATATACACATTAAAAATTGAAATTGGATAAAGAAGTTATGGTGTATATGTACAACGGAATATCATTATTCTTCCATAAAATGAATGAAATCTTGCCATTTACAATAACTTGGATGGAGGTAGAGAGTATTACGCTAAATGAAATAAGTCAGTCAGAGGAAGACAAATACCATATGATTGCACTTATATCTGGAGTTTAAGAAACAAAACAAATGAGCAAAGGATAAAGAGAAACCAAGAAGCAGACTCTTTATATAGTTAAGAGAACACAGTGATGGTTACCACAGGGGATGTGGTGGGGGAATGGGTGAAATTAAGGAGTGCACTTTTCGGATGAACACCAAGTGGTGTATGGAATTGTTGAGTCACTATATTGTACACTTGAAACTAATATAACAATGTATGTTAATTATACTGAAATTAAAACAAAAACTTGATAAAAGATTAAAATTGATTTTTTTCTAAGTAATTTTTCTCTATGTTATGAATTTATCAGTAGTCAAAAGATAGTTTTCAAAAATTCTCTAGGGATGTGAGGATGATCTGGCTGCCACATCTGTCATGCCATTGATTGCCAGGGTTGGTTTGACATGAACTGGCTGGGGAACATGTCCCCTTCCTCTCACTGCTCCATGTGTGTCCCTGCTGAAACTGCACTCCCCTGCTAAAGCGTCTAAACAAGCTCTCAAGGTCCATTTATCAGAGAATGTAGTTAGGCTTTTAAGACTCAAATACATCCAGATGAGGTGCTGTATATGGCACTCTGCCTTTCTTTTAAAAAAAAGAAATCCCTAGAAAAGTAAGGAAGTGGTTACATAGCATTCTTCTATTCTTCTGTAGTCACAACTGTTCTTTTTTGGGACATTCAGAACATTAAGACAAATCAAGTTGGAAGTTAGGATGGCTTTACAACAACTGCTTTTAGAATTAAGCAGTTGTAATACATATGAAAGCCATGTCAACCTTAATGTTCTTCATTTGTTTAGGCAACAAATATTTATTACCTACTGTGTGTTAGACTTTTTTCAGGCTCTGATGATACAATAGTAACCAAAGTCAAGTCCTTGTTTGTTTAATAAACAACTCTCTAGTCTCTGACAGTTAATAAAACTAAAAAGTAACAGATTCAGAGTAATAAAGTTTACAGGTGGCTTTAAGAATCTCATGTACAGGATCCGTGGGTGGCGCAGCGGTTTGGCGCCTGCCTTTGGCCCAGGGTGCGATCCTGGAGACCCGGGATCGAATCCCACATCGGGCTCCCGGTGCATGGAGCCTGCTTCTCCCTCTGCCTGTGTCTCTGCCTCTCTCTCTCTCACTGTGTGCCTATCATAAATAAATAAAAATTAAAAAAAAAAAAAAGAATCTCATGTACTTTTATGTTTGTTCCTTGTGTTTAGAAATGTGTGAACAGATCATTCTAGTAATGAAAGATAATTGGTGTCTAATACCTGTTTTAAAGGACCGTGCGGAGAGAGCAGCTCGTTTTGCAAAGACAAAAGAAGAAGTAGAAGCTGCTAAAGCTGCTGCTTTGCAGGCCAAACAGGCAGAAATGGAAGTCAAAAGGGACTCTTCTACAAGAGAAAGAAGGTACTTTATTTCCTGCTAAATTATATGTGTGTACGAGGCCGCTGAGAAGAACAGCAGTCGTGAGCTGCTTTTTAACACTGTTGTGTGCTGTGGCTATAAGTAGTTCCAATAGGACGTAATGACCAGTGTGGCAGTTGCCAGTGGTATTTGTCATTGAATGTGAATGTACAGTGTAACAGTACTAAATAAATCACTTCTAAAAGAAAGTTCAAGGGATCCCTGGGTGGCGCAGTGGTTTAGCGCCTGCCTTTGGCCCAGGGAGCGATCCTGGAGACCTGGGATCGAATCCCTCGTCGGGCTCCCGGTGCATGGAGCCTGCTTCTCCCTCTGCCTATGTCTCTGCCTCTCTCTCTCTCTCTCTCTCTCTCTCTCTTCTCTCTTTCTCTCTCTGTGTGTGTGACTATCATAAATAAATAAAAATTTTTAAAAAAAAGATTTAAAAGAAAGTTCAAGAAACCAATTTTCAGGGGATCCCTGGGTGGCTCAGTGGTTTAGCACCTGCCTTTGGCCCAGGGCGCGATCCTGGAGTCCTGGGATCGAGTCCCATGTCAGGCTCCTGGCATGGAGCCTGTTTCTCCCTCTCCCTGTGTCTCTGCCTTTCTCTCTCTCTCTCTCCCTCTCTCCCTCCCTCTCTCTCTCTCTCTGTCTCTCTGTGTGTCTATCATAAATAAATAAATCTTTAAAAAAAAAGAAAGAAAGCAATTTTCAAAAGACAGAAAACACATACATTGAAATGATGTATTAGGATTCTTTAGTTGTGAGAATCTCAGGTCAAATAAGATTAAGCAAAAGAAAGAATCCATTGGCTCTGCAGTTGGGATTTCCATTGATGGATTTTGTTTAGACATAGCTAGGTCCAGGGATAAAAGATACCATTTTTTCCCTTTTTCTCTCTTTTAATCTCTTGGGGTTTTTTTTTTTTTCCTGTTTTAGCTTCATTCTCAGAGAAACTTTTATGATGAGATCAGGTGAACCCAGGGCCTCTTGGCATCTTTAGAATCTTGAGCCCCCTGATCCCAGAGAGGAAGAACTCTCAAAGCCCATATCATCCACTGAGAATTCTGATTGGCCTTATTTGGCTGATGTGGCCACCTTCAGATCAATCCCTGAATCTGCTTAAATTGGCTCCTGGTTGGAGGAGTTGACATGCCCACTTCTGTGGTGAGGAGGTGGGGAAAATGTTACTGCTAATCATATCAGAATGAATGACAGGTGACAGGGATAAGACAGTTCCAGAAACAAAAATATGTTGTAAAGACAAAAATAGGATTTCCAGTACATCCTAGTTGGATTATGTTTAGTATTTTCTGTACTTTTTTTTCTGAAGTAAAAAAAGTGAGAGCGAGAGAGCGAGAGTGTGCATGCATGAGCGGGGCTGGTTAGGGGCAAAGGGAGAGGGAGAAGCAGACTCCCTACTAAGCAGGGAGCCAGATTTGGGGCTTGATCCCAGGACCTTGAGATCATGACCAGAGCTGAAGGCAGATTCCTAACCAACTAAGCTACCTACATGCCACTGTACTTTTCTATATTTTCTATATTGGAAAATCAACAAGCATTACTTTTGTAATTAGAAAAACTACTGTTTTATTTTGTTTTTTTTTTTTTAAGTTTTCACTTTTAAGTAATCTCCACACCCAATTTGAGGCTCGAACTCAAAACCTAAGATCAAGAGTTGCATGCTCACAGATTAAGCCAGTCAGACACCACAGGAAAACTAACTTTTTATCTTTCTTATTTTTTCAATTTTTATTACATTTATTTTATAATCATGATTTCTCAGTCCTTATTTAGTTGATAGAGTTTGGGGAATTAAATACTCCCTTTTTTGTTGCATATGTACTAGTGGAGGAAGGAGGAAGAGAATATGAGAGAAAAAGCAAAGGGTATGGGGAGCCGAAGGGTGAAGTTAAAGGAGACAGTAAATGTTTATATGAACCTTTCTGTCAGCAGTACCAACCAATGAAGGACAGAGTTCACAAAATAAATTAAAACTCCTTTTTAAAAACTATTTTCCAGAGCAGCCTGGGTGGCTCAGCGGTTTAGTGCCGCCTTCAGCCCAGGGCGTGATCTTGGATACCCGGGATCGAGTCCCATGTCAGGCTCCCTGCATGGAGCCTGCTTCTCCCTCTGCCTGTGTCTCTGCCTTTCTCTCTCTCTCTCTCTCTGTCTCTCATGAATAAATAAAATCTTTAAAAATAAATAAATAAATAAAAACTATTTTCCAAAAGTAATAAAATATTTAAGATTATATTTAATGAAAGTGTAAGACTTTGTGAATGAGAAAACATTTTGAAACAACGCAAATGTAAATACTGGGAAAGACTTTTGTTTTCATAGATCAGAGGACTTAATATTGTTAGGATGGCAGGATGCCTGGGTGGCTCAGCGGTTAAGTGTCTGCCTTTGGCTCAGGTCATGATCCTGGAGTCCTGGGATTGAGTCCCACAGCGGACTTCTTCAGAGAGCCTGTTTCTCCTTCTGCTTATGTCTCTGCCTCTCTCTCTCTCTCTCTCTCTCTCTCTCTCTCTCTGTGTCTCTCATGAATAAATAAATAAAATCTTTAAAAAATATGTGTATTGTTAGGATGGCAATACAAAAAGGGCTTAAGAGGTGAAAAGAAAAAAAAAAAGAGGCAGTACTCCCCAAACTGATATGTAGATTCAATACAATCCTTGTTAAAATCCCAGGTGATTTTTATGCCAAAAATTTTGCGTAAAAAATTCATACAGAATTGCAAGGGACCCAGAATATTCAAAATAATCTGGAAGAACAAAGTTGGAAGACTTTTAATTTTAAAACAAAAGATAAGAGTAACCAAGGCAATGTGTTATTAGCATAAGGCATAAGCAGAATTGGCATTGGCATAAGCAGAATTGAGTCTCTAGAAATAAACCCATGCGTTTCCCCAATATTTATAGTAGAAATGTCCACAATAGCCAAAATATTGAAAGAGCCCAGATGTGCATTGACAGGTGAATGGATAAAGCAGATGTGAATACATATACAATGGAGTATTACTCAGCCATCAGAAAGAATGAAATCTTGCCATTTGCAACAACATGGATGGAACTAAAGGGTATTATGCTAAGTGAAATAAGTCAGAGGAGGACAAATACTATATGATTTCACTTGAATGTTGAATTTAATAAAGCAGATAAACTTAGGGGAAGGGAAGGAAAAAAAGATAAAAACAGAGGAAGGCAAATCATAAGAGACCTTTAACTATAGGGAACAAACTATATGGAGGGGAGCTGGGTAGAAAATGGGGTAATGGGGCAATTGGGGGATGGGCATTAAGGAGAGCACTTGATGTAATGAGCCTTGGGTGTTATATGCAGGTGATGAATCACTAAATTCTACCCCCTGAAACTAATAATATACTATATGTTAATTAAATTAAATTTAAATAAAAAATTAGGGATCCCTGGGTGGCGCAGCGGTTTGGCGCCTGCCTTTGGCCCAGGGCGCGATCCTGGAGACCCAGGATCGAATCCCACATCAGGCTCCCGGTGCATGGAGCCTGCTTCTCCCTCTGCCTGTGTCTCTGCCTCTCTCTCTCTCTCTCTGTGACTATCATAAATAAATAAAAAAAAAAAAAAAAAAAAAAAAAAAAAAAAAAAAAATTAAAACCTTAAAAAAAAACCATGTATTTATGGTGGAGAAAGAATAGGCTCTTTAATAAATGGTGCTTGGACACATCCAAAAAGAATGAATTTGAACCCTTCTCTCACACCATATTAAAAATTAACTGAGGGGACGCCTGGGTGCCTCAGCGGTTTGGCACCTGCCTTTGGTCCACGGCGCAATCCTGGCGTCCCCATTGAGTCCTACAGAGGGCTCCCTGCATGGAGCCTGCTTCTCCCTCTGCCTATGTCTCTGCCCCGCCCCCCCCCCCTCTGTGTGTGTGTGTTTCTCATGAATAAATAAATAAAATCTTAAAAAGAGATTAAAATAAAATCTTTTTTTAAGTTAAATAAATAAAAAATAAAAAATAACTGAGAATGGATCATCTACTTCAAATGTAAAAGTTAAAATTATAAACTTTTAGAAAAAATGAGAAAATCTTGTGATACTGGAAAAGGGAATGATTCTTAAACATGACACCAAAAGCACAAGCAACAAAAAAAAGGAGTAGAGAAGTTGGACTTCATCAAAATTAAATTAAAGACTTTGTGTTTCTTTCTCTCCCCCCCCCCCCCAAGATTTTATTTATTTATTCATGAGAGACACAGAGGCAGAGACATAGGCAGAGGGAGAAGCAGGCTCCCTGTGGGAGTTAGTCCCAGACTCCCGGGATCATGACTTGAGCTAAATGCAGATTCTTAACCACTGAGCTACCCAGGTGCCCCTAAAAACTTTGTGTTTCAAAGGACATTATCAAGAAAGTGAAAAGATAGCCGCCAGAATTTGAGAAGATAATTGCAAACCATATATCTGATAAGAGACCTGTATCTAGAATACAAAAGTCATTTTTAATAACTTTATATAAAGCAAACAACCCAGTTTAAGTATAGGAAAAGGATTTGAATAGACATTTCTCCAGAGAAGATCTGCAAATGGTCAGTAAGCCGTATAAAATGATGCTCAAGGAAAATTAAAATCACAATGAGATACTGTTTAATGCCCTCCAGGATGCCTAAATTTAAAGAAGGAACAACAGATCTTGGCAAGGATGTGGACACTTTGGAACCCTTCTGTGTACCACTTATGGGATTATAAATATTGAATTATTCAGCAATTAAAAGGAATGAAGTGTTGACACATACTACAACATGGTTGAACCTTGAGAATATAGTGCTGCATGAAAACCAGTTACCAGAAAGTCACACATTCTATGTCCCATTATATGAAATGCCTGAAATAGGCAAATTCATAGAGGCAGACAGTAGATTAGTGCTTGCCAAAGGGCTAGGTGAGGGAGGAGTAGGGAACAATTGCTGATTGATTCAGGGTTTCTTTTTAGGGTGATGGGAATGTTTTGGAATTAAAAAGTGATGGTTGCACAACTATGACTATAATAAAAACCAATAAATTGTATGCTTTAAAAGAGTGAACTAAAATTCACTTGGTGAAGCATGCAACTCTTGATCTTGATGTTGTGAGTTTGAGGCCCACGTTGGATGTAGGCATTACTTGAAAATAAAACACTCTAAAAAATAAATAGAAGAGTGGATTTTATGCTATGTAAATTATATCTTGATAAAGCTATTATTAAAAAATAATAAATGAAGAGGTCTGACATTGTGGGGGAAAACCTACTTTCACTTCCATTTTCTCTTTTAGTGATACTGTTTGAGAATACGTAAGATGTCGATTTTAAATTTCTTTTTTCATAGCACTGTTGCAAGAATCCAGTTTCGTCTCCCTGATGGTTCTTCCTTTACAAATCAGTTCCCTTCTGATGCTCCTCTAGAAGAAGCAAGGCAGTTTGCTGCACAGGTAAATTTATGTCTTGTCTTGAATTGTAGTAAAAGTAGACGAATAAATGGGTTACTGAAATGTAGGAGGGGAAAATGTCCAAACATGATGTGTGGAGTGTAAGTCATGACTTATCTCCAGGAGGGAAGCACCAGACACCTCTGGGGTGTTGTGGAGCTTCCATCAGGTATTAGTGCCATATAGGAAAAGCATATCTGTTTGTTGCACAAAAATAGGGATTTGCAGTATCATACAATAGGCTTTGGAAAACTTTCTGCTTTTGCAAATGATTTTCCAAAGATCTAATCTGAGCAAGTTGTCACCTGTAAAAAGATGCAGTTTTTCTTCCTTTCTCTTCACATTTTCTGTAGGTCACTTTGGGGCTTGCCATTTTCCTGCCATCTGCCAGGTGGCCAAACCTAAAGATCAGTAATCTTTATTTGGTAATAAGTATCTTCTTCAGGAATTTACTTCTGGAATTTGGCCTTAATTCTGAGTAGATGTGAAATTTTATATCTTAGAAAATAAGATACGAGTAATTTCCAGTTACACTTGACCCTTGAACAGTTGGATATAAAGGGTTGCCAACCCCCTACATAGTCAAAAATCCATGTATATCTTATACCGTATGCAAAAAGTGAACCTTACTAGTAACCTACGGTTGACCAGGAGTGTTACCAATAACCGTTGAACACGTTTTGTATGTTATATGTATTATGTATTGTATTCTTACAATAAAGTTAGCCAAACAAAGGAGAATGTTAGAAAAATCTTAAAGAAGAGAACTTACAGTTAGAGTGCTGTACTATTAAAAAATCCATGTCTTTGGGGGCCCACACAGTTCACACCCATGTTGTTCATGGGTCAAATGTAATTTTTATTCTCTGATTGAGTCCTTTTCAAAATGGAATCTAGGCATTAGGTGTCCTTTAGGATCCAGGCTCATCGTATGCCCTACTCTTTGTCTCATGTAGCTTTTCAAGGTTAAAAGTAGGATTCAGATTTTTCCCCTTGACCTCATTTCCCTATTTAGTCTGCTGTCTCACTTACGGATCCTGAGAAGACACCTAAAAAGCTGTCTGCCTTCCTCCACTGGTCAGTTGGGCTGTGCAATGTAAAAACATTTTTGAAAACTCTTTTTCCCTAATCTTACAGTGGAACCAACCCCCAGTAGCTCTTTTATTCTTCTTTTGCCTTGGAGTCCCACTTGGGGCCTCCCAAAAGGGAGTACTTACTCCTGGCCTGAGTCTTACCACTTCTGCCACAGGTAAGTGAAGAGGAAGCCACCTGAGAAAAAATCTTTGCATCAGTCCTATTAGAACTTTATCTCAGTAATCTAATTTTTGTGTTTTTTATGTCCTCATGTTAGAGTGAGAACAATGAGAGATAAATATATGACCTCCAGTAGAAGAAAAAAGTTACAAAAAACAAAAGTGTTAGTCTGTTTCTTTGGAATCTTCTAGGGAGAGAGAAACAGTTGTCTAAGATTTTACAAGTATAGGTGACTTAAAATCATGAAAGTGACCATGTTGCTGCTGCCCAGTGTAGGTTCCTGGATTTGGGATTGTGTGTGTAGCATGGATTGACTACGGACCATTTATTTTTTTGAAACAAGGAAGACGTGTAACTCCTAATGCTATATATATATATATATATATATATATATATATATATATATATATATATATAAAAGGAAAGTTCTGGACTATTCCAGATTTTTAATAGGCAATGCCTATAATCCAAATGTGTATCAGAGAGATAGTAATGTAAGTTTGCCAAAGTATAGTGAAAACCAATGACAAACTGCAGGGATATTTAAAAGGTATATAACTGTTCATTTTTATTCAGTTTATTTATATGGTTTTAGGAACTATATTCTTGCTACTTTGTGGTCATTTTTGAGTTGTAAAAGCTTTTAGGTAATAATTGGATTTGATAGCTTTGAGCTACTTTTTGAAGCACAAAGTTTTTATAAAGGTTTTGTGAGTTTACATTTGAATGAACTTTTTTTTAAGATCTTATTTATTTATTTGAGAGGGAGAAAGCATGAACATACTGAGGGGGAGAGGGAGGGAGAGGGAGAGAGAATCTGAAGCAGAGTCTGCACTGAGTAGGGCCTGACACAGGGCTCGACTCACAACCCTGAGATTCACAACCTGAGGTGAAACTAAGAGTCGGATGCTTAACTGAGCCACTCAGGTGC
Organism: Canis lupus dingo; assembly: GCF_003254725.2. Classification (NCBI taxonomy): domain Eukaryota; kingdom Metazoa; phylum Chordata; class Mammalia; order Carnivora; family Canidae; genus Canis; species Canis lupus. The sequence continues at coordinate 39,435,849 of NC_064261.1, forward strand.
CCCTGAATGAACTTTAAAATTAAGGCAGTTTAAATTAAAGCAGTCATTTTAGATGCATTTGGGTGTGTAATATCTTACTTTAAAAAGGCATCTTTGTAAAGTTTTAAAACTTATTGTTATATTACAGACTGTTGGCAACACTTATGGTAATTTTTCACTAGCAACTATGTTTCCTCGGAGGGAATTTACCAAAGAAGATTATAAAAAGAAATTACTGGATTTGGAACTTGCCCCAAGTGCTTCAGTGGTACTGTTGCCAGTATGTATATATGCTTTTTTTCTATCTTTATTGTCCTATTTGTTCTACTCTTGATCATATCTTTTTCTTTTTCTTTTTTTTTTTTTTAAGATTTTATTTATTTATTCATGAGAGGCAGAGAGAGAAGCAGGCTCCTCACTGGGAGCCTGATGTGGGACTCGATCCTGGAACTCCAGGATCATGAGCCAGAAGCAGATCCTCAACCACTGAGCCACCCAGGCGCCCCCTACTTTTGATCATATCTTGTAATTAGTGGAAGGGAAGGCCAAACATGTACTGTGGGTAAATTCACATTGTCCAAAAATGCTAGGTTAATTTATTGTTCCATTATCCTGTGTTTTATATTTGTATTGCTAATGAGGCACTAAAGTATTTTAATTTTTACCTTTTATTCTAACCTCTTTAGATGCACAAAGATGACCAGTAGGAGAAGAAAATAAGAAATATACAGTATTGGTCTAATGTATAGATTTAGTGTTTTATTTATGTATGACCCTACTGTTTACCAAGTATTTAATTTATTTTTATTTTTTAGAAAGATTTTGTTTATTTATTTAGAATAAAATTTATTTTAGAATAAAATCTTTAGAAAGATTTTATTTATTTATTCACGAGAGGCAGAGACCTAGGCAGAGGGAGTAGCAGGCTTCCTGCGGGGAGCCCGATGTGGGACTCAATCCCGGACCCCCGGATCACAACCTGAGCCAAAGGCAGACACTCAGCTGCTGAGCCACCTAGACGTCCCTTTACCAATTTTTTTTTTAAAGATTTATTTATTTATTCATGATAGAGCGAGAGAGAGGCAGAGACACGGGCAGAGGGAGGAGCAGCTCCATGCAGGGAGCCCGATGCGGGACTCGATCCCGGAACTCCAGGATCGTGCCCTGGGCCAAAGGCAGGCACCAAACCGCTGAGCCACCCAGGGATCCCCCTTTTTACCAATTTTTTAAAAAAAGATTTCATTTTAACATAAAAATAACATTAATTTTTAATCATATTAATCATATTTGATCCTCATAACAGTATTTTAATCTCTGATGAAGAGGCTCAGAAAGTTTAAGTGACTTTGCGAAGACATCTCCTAAATGCCAGAGATGGTAGGAGAGCCTGGGTCTATATTTTGGTTAGGATAGTTTTCATGGTTCTGAAGTAGAGCTCCATCTAAAACAATTAGCCTTCCAGTAATCAGGACTAACTTGGATTCACTGAGGTTTTGAAACCTTTCCCTGTTTTTTAATCAGCAAGGAGGACTTCCCTTACTGAAGTTGTTAAATTTCATTAAGAGTTCAGTTCTTTTAAAAATAATTGGTTCATTTCACCAAGATCTACTTTCTAGTTTTAGTGTTTTGCTTACTCCTTTATTTTTTTTTTTAAGATTTTATTTATTCATAGAGAGAGAGGCAGAGACACAGGCAGAGGGAGAAGCAGGCTCCATGCAGGGAGCCCAACGTGGGACCCAATCCCGGGACCCCAGGATCACACCCCAGGCCGTAGGCGGCGCCAAACCACTGTGCCACCTGGGCTGCCCTGCTTACTCCTTTAAAAAACTGCTCCTAGAGTTCCCAGAAGTTTATGTAAAATATACACCCAAAAAAAAAACAGCAGAAGATGGTCATTTTACCTTCCTTCAGTAAACTAAAGTTGGTAGGACTTTGTTTCACAGATAAAAGATTCATCTAGAACTGGAGTGTGGTGATGTGATTGGGCTCATGTAGCCGTTGTTGTAATTTATTTCTTAATTTTTAGGCAGGAAGACCAACTACATCCATGGTACATTCTTCCAGTGGAGACTTTTGGACATTATTGGGGACAGTCCTTTACCCATTCCTTGCCATCTGGAGATTGATTAGCAACTTCCTATTTAGTAACCCTCCTGCACAGACCTCTGTGAGAGCAGCAGCAGCAGAGTCCTCAAACCTTGCATCATCTAGCAACTCAGAGAAAAGGTATGTTTGTGTTTTCCCCATCTGCAGGATGTGTTAGTAATGCCCAGTACCTTATTCAAAATGAGTATTTTTGTTATAAGTACTTTGCCGTCTTTCTATATAAGGGAAAAAACTTAAATGTCCTGATTCTGAAGTTTTACTTTATCATCTTTCCTGAGAAGCTCACTACCTCAGTTTTCTCAGCCACTCTTTTTTTTTTTTTAAGATTTTATTTATATATTCATGAGAGACACAGAGGCAGAGACATAGAGGGAGAAGCAGGCTCCCTGCAAGGAGCCCAATGTAGGACTCGATCCTGGATCCTAGGATCACACCCTGACCTGAAGGCAGACACTCAACCACTGAACCACCCAGGCATCCCTCTCAGCCATCTTTCTAAAACCTACTCCACAGAAACCAACTTTACCTCTGTTGGTTTTATTATTTCATTTGTTGATTTCTCCTTATACTATGACTATAAAGGCAGATTTATTTTTCCAGGTCTAAATAGCAGTATCTTTCTTGCTAACCATGTTTTGTCCAATAAGCTATTTCATTTCATTTGATTAATTTCTCACAATCATCTTGCATACATATTTTTGGGTGTCATTGTGCTTTAGATAGTTTTAACCCCTGGTGGTTCTTTGATCTGCTTCCTGTCTTCTGTGGGTCATTCAGAGAAGGACTAAACTGAGGAAACTGGATATTCACTTGAAAATGGTGCTTTCTTCAGAGTTTTATTTTAGACTTGTCCCTTAATCAAGAGGCCTCTCTTTTATTGCAGATGGCGAAGGTTAGAATGAGAATTTTAAACACCACCAGTAACTTTAGCTCATACCTCTGTTAAGATTCTGCATATTTCAAACAGGCTACTGGAAAGTATTTTCCTGGAAGGTGGGGATCGTAGCTTTTTCTTTTCTTTTTTTTTTAGATTTTCTTTTTTTTTTTTTTAATTTTTATTTATGTATCATAGTCACAGAGAGAGAGAGAGAGCCAGAGACACAGGCAGAGGGAGAAGCAGGCTCCATGCACCGGGAGCCCGACGTGGGACTCGATCCCAGGTCTCCAGGATCGCGCCCTGGGCCAAAGGCAGGCGCTAAACCGCTGCGCCACCCAGGGATCCCCGTAGCTTTTTCTAATAATTAACATGATTTATTATATACCTCTTGCTGTTGAACACTGTTAAGCCATTAATGGGCATTATAGCAAATAACACCAATCCTGTGTGATGAGTAATGAAAATCCTTGCCTTTGTCTGCCATCAGTAAGGAGAGTCCGTAGTCCTATGTCCTGTTGACTCTGAATGAAGACTTGTGTGAATATTGTGATTGGGCTGATTTAGCCTTTATCTTGGTTTCTTTTATAACTGTCCTTAGTACATTACTCAAGTGGGGTTACAGGGAAATTCTTCTCTGGACTGGGAATGGCATTCAAACTAGGTCTTGTTAGTGGTGAATTTTAGAATTCTTATTGGGCAATGGATGGAAGCATTTAATTCTGAATTGCTGTTACTTAGCATAGCTTCCTGTGTGGGATTTCTTTCTTTCTCCTTTTCTTTTCTCTTTTTTCTTTTCTTTCTTTTCTTTTCTTTTCTTTTCTTTTCTTTTCTTTTCTTTTTTCTTTTCTTTTCTTTTCTTTCTTTTCTTTCTTTCTTATTTATTTATTTATTTTTGATTAAGAAACTATCCCAAATGTGGGGCTTGAACTCACAACCCTGAGAGCAAAAGTGGCCAGCTCTACTGACTTGAGCCCACCCGGTACCCTGCGGTGTGAGCTTTTAAAACTTCTTTCAAGTAAGGGAAGAGATCTTAGGTTGGTGTAAAGGATGAATGAATGTTTATCTTGAGGGCAAAGCTTTGTGTTCCACTGTTGATCCTCCCCACACCCCCATACCCCGCCAACCCTTGGAGAATGTATTAAAACAGCTTAAATTTCACCCCTGTTTTCCTTTCAATTTTCAGATGCTGAAAAGCCTGTTTGTTCTTAATATTGTTTATAAAAATCAGTCCTTCTTAAAGATTATGAAAGGATTAAAAATTGATCATTGATAATTTCTGTAAATTAGGCTATGAATGGAGCTTGGATAAGCTCTAAGGTGCTGTGTAAGTTATACACATTTTAGTAGATATATCAAGTTTGTGTACGAAATGAAAGATTCATTAGCAGATGGCCCCACTCTCCTGAAGCTTAGAGAGTCATCAAAAGATACATGGAAATGCAGCAGTGACTGGGCTCATTTGACTTGGAGAACAATTGAAGTTAAACTGCCAAAAACCTGTGTGGACTTGTGCCGTGTTAGGAGATAACAATTATCACCCATGGACTCTCTTTAAAGTCTAGCTGCCTGTCCTGATGGAATTGTAGAAGAAACAGCTTTGATTGCTGCTGTTTTCACTTTCTGTCGCCTTTTCTTTTCTCCCTCTTCTTATATCAGGGACCCAGTCAGGAAAAGAGTGCTGGAGAAACGGGGGGAAGACTTTAAGAAGGAGGGGAAGATCTACAGATTGAGGACTCAAGATGACGGTGAAGATGAAAACAACACCTGGAATGGAAATTCTACTCAACAGATGTAGTGTGACAGTACAGTATGTGCAATAATCATTGTTTCCCTTATGATTTAATGCAACTAAAATTCTACTGGAGAAGTGGGACTGCTTTTTTGTTTTCCAGCTGGTCTATAAAGTGTCTCTTTATTTCTGCTTAGTGAGTGGGTTAAAGTTGTTTAACTCCTCAGACAACTCAAGAGATGAAATAACTGGCCCCTAGGTCCTTGCATATATGGTAACCAACTGCTAGAAGCCTAAAAGAATCAAAAGGTCTGTCACAGCCCCCCTTTATCAGCTTTCTTACTCAGTATCTCATATACCCGTTAGCCCTAAGCACTCAGATGACACGTTCTGTTTAGAGCTATTTTGCTCCAGGTCTCTTAAGTCCATAGAAAGTAACTGGTATGTCACTGAGTAATTTGACTCTGAGTCAGAGCATTTTTAACTAGCCAACCAGATGATAATTTATGTTTAACTTTTCTCTTTTTGCTCATCATCTGCAAGCAAAATCTTGTAGTTTTTAATCTTAAACACTGAATAAAAAATCTTTTCCAAAAATCGAAATGATCTTAGTTTTCCTTTAAATTTTGTTATATTAGCATCTCTTTGTTGCACAGGGCTCTGTTGAGGTCATGTGTTTGTCCGTTCCCCCCCCCCCCCCCCCACAGTATTGCCCTGGAGCTATCTCAGGAAAGTAGCTGTGACCACCCTACTTTAAATGTCACTGAAGGAAGTTTTCTGACATATATCGATGCTATGTTACTGTCTGTCCTAAGTCAGTGAGGCATCACTTTGTGTAATGTTATGTATAGTCCGTTCTCCTCAGATACAAAACAGCTTTTGAGTTACAACTAGTTCTCTCTCACCTTCATCCTGAAGGTTTGCTCTGGACAATCATATTTTGAAGACCTAAGCTTACATATAGGTAGCACAAGAAATAATGGAATAAAGATAGGCTCATTTGGTTATTAAGAATTATAAAGAGATTCTTAACCTGATTTATATGATACTTCGTCCCTTTGTTTTTGGTAATGGAGACTACTAACTCAATGTTTGAAAAAAGAGAGTAAGCTTGACAGTTCCTCTTTTATTTAACCTTCCATTTTTAGATTGAAAGATAGTGCTTTCGAGTGAACATACAGATGACTCAATTTTGTAATGGGAGGAAGAAATTTTCTCAGAACAAACTTGGTGTTTTTTCACCTATGAAATAATGATTTTTAAAAATGTTAATAGTGTTGGCAAGGAAACAGCTGGGCTGTAATGTTGGTAAGAGTCAAGACTGGTATACTCCAGAAAACATCAGCAACCTTAAATGTTTTAAACTTCTTGACCCTTTTTTCTAAGGAATGATTATAAATGCAGACAAGGTTTAGGTACAAACATACTCATTAAGTCTTACATCAACTAAATGCCTTCTGCAGAAGTAATTAGCTTTTGATGAGAAATGGTACAGTACTAATTTATCAGTTCAGCTTAATATATATATTCATTGACTACCTGTTATGTGTTGGAAGAAAAAGCAGAATACAAAGTTGTAGATACAATATGATCTCAGCTTTGTAAATACATTTTATATATAGATAGTATCTGTATTAACATAATGTAAAGAAAACAACCAAACATTTAATAGTGGTCTTAGTTCTTTTTGCACCCTAATAAGTTTTCGCGATTTTCTGCGGTGATCATATTACTTGCATACTCTAAAAAGTTTGGAAAATAAATATTTCCAGCAAGCATCCCATTTAAGTAAAGATTTGTAATCTTAAAAGATACAGCAATATGTGACTTAAAAAAACAAAACAACCTTTCGAATGGGTTTTGAAACCTAACAACTTTTAGAAATATACTTGCAGAAACTTGGAATACCTCAAGTCCATTTGCTTGAAAAAATTTAATATAGATTTCAGAGAAATGTACATAAAAGAATAATTCACAATCTTTGAGTAAGAGGATCCCTCAATTTTATATTTTAAAAAGTATAGTTAGGTAAAAAATTCAAAACACTATAGAGGGTTGTAAAATGAAAATGAAGTCTCTTTCTTTGCATCTTACTCTAGTTCTGTTCCCCAGAGGTAACTTCTATTAACAGTTTCTTTTGTAATCTTCAGAAAAATGTTATGCATATATAAGCAAATATGTGATCTTTATTTTTTAAATACGATCATCCTCTTTTTTACTTACACAGTCTTAAAAGATCTTTCCCTATCAACACATAGCTACCTCATTCTTATTAATGGCTGTGTAACATTTTATTTGATAAATGTACCTCAACTTATTCATTCTTTGGTGGCATGCATGGGTTATTACGGGAGATTTTTGGCTTGTTTTTGTTTTTCTATTAGAAATACTGCTATACTGAACATCTTTGGGACAGCATTGTCTTAGCTGTGAAAATATACCAATAGGGTATGTTTGTATAACTGAGCCATAGAGTGTTTGCGGTTTGGATCATAAATGAAGCTGCCAGAGTGCTGCTCCCACCAACAGTATCTAAGAATGTCCATTTCCCCACATACACTTTTTCATCTTTGTCAGTGGTAGATGAAAAATTGTATGCATTTTATATGCATTGTATTGATCACAAATGAAAGTTGAGCATCTTTTAACATTACTGATCATTTCCATTTATTTTGAGAACTGACTGTATTTGCTGGTTTTTCATCTTTATTGATTTATAAGAATTTGATGTATATAAAGAAAATTAGCCCTTTGTCTAGAATATGCTATAAATATTTTCTCCCTATTTATCTTTTGATGTTGATGGTAATTTTCTGCCACAGTATTTGTGTGATCACATTTATTGGTGTTTTTCTTTATGGCCTCTGGGTCCTAAGTCTTGCTTATAAATACCTTTCTTACTTTGAAAATTAATTTTAAAAAATTCACCCATCTCTCTCCTAGTCTTCTCATGGTTTAATTTTTTTACATTTAAATCTGGGATCTGGCTCCCTTTCCAGTGGCTAACATCCTGAGGAGCTAACCTCTTGATGCATCACCATTTGTGGTCTATTCCCTCTGTCCTAATTTGGCATGCCACCTTTGTTCTATGCTTCATGCGCATATGTAGTTTATGTGTATGTGCTTTTTTGTTGATCTTTCTTTTCTGTGCTACCAACCTATTTTTTAATAACTAGCTCCATAATGTTTTAATATTCTTTTGCCCAGATTATTCTTCTTCCCACAAGTTTATTTAATGTGAAACTTTATGCCCCCTCCTCCTCAAATAAGTTACATTGAATTTTGAGATTTAGATGTAATTGACACAATACTGGGTCTTTATGCCTAAGAAATGTCTTTCATACCAGTTTTAGAACCACCCTTACTCCCATCTGACAAACTTTTCCAGTCCATCGATGGAGAAGAATGTTTCTATACCACAAATTGTCAGGTTGCCCCTTGCCCCCCACCAGTGAAACATTTGATAGGAATTTTCTACAGATAAACTCCAGTAAGGAATGCTCGCAGGAAACACAATTTCAAGCATAATCAGACATTTATTTAATTTTAAGTAAACTCCACACCACCTGTGGGGCTTGAATTTAGGATCCCAAGATCAAGAGTTGCATATTCCACCAATCAAGCCATGATTACTCTTTTAAATTTAGTTGAAAACTACCCTTTATTTTTAAATTCTCCCAAATATCCATTCTCTCCAATATCCCAGGTGTCTTATTATTAGCACATTGAGGGGAATTGACAAAGACCACATCATCTTTCTGTGCTCCCAGCACTACTCTGGGTGTGTTTTGTGACTAAAACACACAACAGGAACAGGTGTGCTTTCTATGCCCTGTCTCCAAAATGTGCTTGCTAGAGACAGTGAGACATGGTCCTTTATCCTCAAGAACTGAGAGTAGGGAAATATACACTTCCACTAGAATATGGACAAGCTGTAATAGGGGATATTTATAAGCAAAGTAGTGGAAGGCATGTTTGGGGAAATCAGGGGCAGCTATGTGGAGAGAAAGGTAGATTATTTGAGCTGAGACTTGAAGGCATTTTCAGAAAAGGGCATCCTAAGGAGAAGAGTATTTGCAAAGACACAGGAAGATGGGATAGGGATTTACACGAGGTTCAGAATTACCACAGATTGAGAGAGGAAGAAGGCAAACAGTGGAGTTGATTTCTTATAAAAAAGAATTGCTATGGTTTTTACTCATATTTCCACCTTTGAAGTCTCTGAACCTTAAAACAGCCCAATTAAGTGTCTCACAGAACCATCAGATAAGCTCAGTACTTGTATGTTTCCACAAGAACCAGTGAATTCCTGATACTGGGACAAGATGCAGATATTTCCATTTTAATTAGGGACTTAGTGGTCCCTAACAGTGCAGAAGGCCTTTATGAAGTCTGGTATAGGCAGAAGAGGAGATCCAAGGAGTTCTGTGCACAGTACAGGCATATGGGCAAACCACGCTTGTTTGCTAACTGGAGCAAGTGGCAACTTGCAGGTCAGAATGCAGAAATTGTGCTCAGTTCCTGTTGGCCTGCTTGTGTTTTCCCTTGCTTGGAGTGCTTACAGTACTTGTATGACAGAAATGCCACACAACAGACACCAAGAATTGCAAGAGAAAAGAGTACGTACAAAGCTGTCTGGGCTTCTGTCGCACCTAGTGTTAACCCCAGGAACTGAACTTCCTCCTCTCGCATGGGACTGGCAGTAGCTTCAGCATCTGGGAGAGGAAGACAAAGGGCAGTTTATGTACTCATACAGAGGTAGGTAGCAGATCAGCGGTAACCTGTATTACGCCCAAGCTACGTCCTTGGAATAGAGGAGTATCCAGGGTGAGCGCACTGAGGTGATGACCAGATGCATCCCTTTCACTGAGTTACTGAACCTCTGAAGTAGTTGTATTGTTTTAAAAAAATCTCTGTCAACAATTAAAGTGGGTAACTATCTCTTTTCTATAGTAATTTATGCTTTGTCAGTCATTCAAATATTGGGCCCCTTCCATTGTACCAAGCACTAGGTTTGCAGTCATTGTATTAGATCCTCACATCAGCCTGGAAGCATGTGCCTAGTTTCTTGCCTAAGATCACACAGTTAACGGTAGCGCTGGGCCAAGACCAGACGAGGGCCTGGTTTCTAGATGTAACATTTATCCTCAGTTCCATTGTTCCAATCCTAAGAATATTTGGAGCATTCAAAGAAAATAAATATCGGTTGAAGGAAGGAAGGAAAGAGAAAATAAATACTGGAAAGGCAGGCAGTAGGGAATAAACTAGAAGAAAATAGACTGAAAAGGCCCCTCCAACCCTCTGGCTTTAGTCCCTCCCAGAGCCATGTCTCACCTTCTGGCTGGAGACAAGGGTGTGACCCTGCAGCAGGGTCAGGGAAGCCATTGCACCGGACTATAGAGGCGTAGAACTTGGCTGACGCTTTTGGGATCCGAGGCAGAGAAGGGTCTGTGTAGTTCACGAAATGCAGACCAAACTTCTCTGCAAAGCCTGTGGCCCACTCAAAATTGTCCATCAGAGTCCAAACCGTGTATCCTCGAAGGTCCACTTTATCCTGCACAGCTGCTCAAATGCAGAGGCCACAGCATTAGCTTTCTTTGTTTTATAAGACCCCATTCTGCTGACCTATAGAAGCCACACGTGCCCACAGCTCTCCCACAGTCCTGGCTTGCAGGGGAAGGGTCCTCTGTGGATGGATTTAGAGCCATCAGCATTTTTCTAGAAAGGCTCAGCCCTGAATGGGAATCAGGAACATGGGTAGACTACATTAATCCTACTGAGTCATCTGCAATCCTGTCTCCACATATTGGGATACCAGTCGGGAGAGCCTTAGAGAGTTAATGCTCCTTCATAAAGAAAAGAAGTGGCCTTTAGAAAAGATTTTCACTGGAATAGAACTTTTTTTTTTAAGATTTTATTTATTTGACAGCGAGTATGAGCAGGGGGAGAGGTAGGCAGAGGGAAAGGGAGAAGAAGCAGGCTCACAACCGAGCAAGAAGCCCAATGTGGAGCTCAATCCCAGGACCCTGGGATCATGGCCTGAGCCAAATGCAGATGCTTCACCGACTGAGCCACCCAGGTGCCCCGGAATAGGACTTTGTTTCTTCCCGCTGCTGCAGTGCTCACTCCGTCACTCAGCCTTACTTACAGTCCCTTGTCCTACTCCCATCCCAGGGAGTTCTGTTGAGGGTCTCAAACTTTCGCTTAGGAACAGAAGACGCTACAGACAGCCCCCACAGCCTACTCCTCCTCCTCCCAGCCCCTGCCCTCAGCAGGCTGCTGCTGTTCAGGGACATTGGACATCAGGGATGATCCCACAGAGCAGATGACTCTGGCAACTGGGTTTGCTTGCTGAGCTTAAACATAGGAGGGAAAAGACTCAGTACAGCCTCAGTGAAAAACTTAAACCCAACGGGAGTGAGAAGCTGCCTTTCTTCTGACAGGGTCTCCTGTAATGCGGTACTCCCCTAACCAGGGATGTTAGGTGTTTCCAGTAGTGAAAGGTGCACACGGAGGAAGGAATGGGCCTGTCCTACCTTTCAGGGCTTCGTTGATGTAACTGCGGAGGTAGTAGATCCTTAGGGTGTCATTGAGGTCTCTTTCTCCCCGTTGGGACACTCCATTCTCTGTTACATAAATTGGGGGGTTGTTGTACTCCTCCTTCAACCAGTTCAGTATCTTCCTGAAGCCAAAAGGTGTTATCTTCAGCCAGAAGGAACCAGAGTCTGGCCAAGAGCGATCTGTGATGGAGGCGACTCCCCTACCGGTTCAAACATGAGAGATTAGTCTCAATTTGAAAATCCTGAGTCCCCTCTGCACAAAACACAAAGCAGGATTTACACTAGGAAAAGCTTTAGGTTTAGTCTAGACTTGACATTCATAACTAACCACAGAAGAGTCAGATTGTCTCATGTTCTCCCTTTTTGATTAGTTCTAGTCCTGCTGCTCAATGCTGGAGTAGCCGGGACAGGCCACCTGAGCGCTCCGCACCTCTACAGAGGCATGGTCTTGGGCACTCATGGACTGAACCCTCTGTAGGCTGTTCACAGACTGTACCGTGGGACAGTAAGTGTGAAGCGCTCTGGGATTCCCTGATCACAGTCTCCAGTGGGATAGGAGTGCTGTGTCAGGAGAGCCGAGGGCTTCTCGGAGCCAGCTGCATCTAGTCACCACCACAGGTGTGGCCACAGGCACCATTTCCTACATTTAAGCTCAGCAAGCAAACCCAGATGCCAGGGTCATCTGTGTGAATACAGGGAGCATAGCATGTAGGCTGTAACCTGCTTCAAGTGCCCAAGACCTTGCGTCTCTCCAGTGATGGACCAGGACAGGGCAACAGGTTGTGCCAAATAAGTACCTGCTGGGGGAAGCACAGAAACTTGGAACATCTCCAGAAGCACTTTTTAAAAAAAATTTTTTTTTTAATTTTTTCTTAGTTAACCTACAGTGCAGTATTGGTTTCTGGAGAATTCAGTGATTTTTCACTTACATACAGCACCCAGTGCTTATCACAACGAGTGCCCCCCTTATTACCCATCACCCATCTAGCTCATCCTCCCCCCACCTCCCTCCATCACACCTCAGTTCTCTATCATTAAGAGTCTCCTGTGTTTTATTTCCTTCTCTCTTTTTTTTTTAAGATTTTATTTATTTATTCATGAGACACACAGAGAGAGAGGCAGAGACACAGGCAGAGAGAGAACCAGGCTCCATGCAGGAGCCCATGTGGGACTCGATCCTGGGACTCCAGGATCATGCCCTGAGCCAAAGGTGGCGCTAAGCCGCTGAGCCACCCGGGCTGCCCCCTCTCCTTTCTTTTTCTCCCCTTCGCATATGTTCATCCGTCTTCCTTCTTAAATTCCATATATGAGTGAGATCATATGGTATTTGTCTTTCTCTGCAGAATCATACATTTCAAATAAGGATCAGTTACTTAGATCTTAATGTCCAAATCCTTCAGGAAAAAAAAGTCTTATCAGTAACTTATCTTGCTCAGCTGAACTGGACAGAACATTTTGTTAAATTTAAACACAGGTTACTGGGAGACAGTGCAAGGAACCAGGAGGCAGTGAGAGCCCAGGGGGTTTTTGGACAGGGACCAGCAGGGGAGTATTCTCCGCCCCCTCAGCAAGTCCTACTTTGGGGGTTGCAGAACACGGTGGTGGTGTAGGTGTTTGTTTTAAAAGAACCTGGACAGGGGGATCCCTGGGTGGCTCAGCAGTTTAGCATCTGCCTTCGGTCCAGGGTGTGATCCTGGAGACCCGGGATCGAGTCCTGGATCGGGCTCGCTGCATGGAGCCTGCTTCTCCCTCTGCCTGTGTCTCTGCCTCTCTGTCTCTCATGAATAAATAAAATCTTAAAAAAAACAGGAAAGAAAGAAACAAGATAGAAATATATATATATATATATATATATATATATATATATATATAATTTTGGGTTTTGGTAATATATTTTTATGTATAAATATACATACATAAAGTATGTATTATGTAATTTATATAATATATATATTTACATGTTATATTTATGAAGAGAAAGAGAGGTAGTATACCCCTACACACAGGCATACACCTCTGGGATGACACCCACGCAAGGGTTTTCTATTCTTGCTTTCTGATGTTTCCATCATGAGTGTATTTGTGTAATGCAAAAATAGTAGTTTGGCCTTTACCCTGAAAAGGGAATAAAACCCCAACTGTTTTTTATTTTGACTGAAATATATCTGATAAGTGAAACAAATGTGACAAAAGAAGAAAACCAAGGGAAGAAAGAGACTTGAAGATGTTTGACAAAAACTCCAAGCATGTCTGTCTCGGTGGGAAGTACCCTGGAAACCCTAGCTGGTGTGACTTGCAGACTCTCAAAGGTATTGCTTAGGTGATTAGGTATCTCGGGAGGGGACTTCTCTTCAGACCTCAGGATGTACGGCATCGGGAGGCAGCTTTCTGAGGCTGTGCAGTAAGAGCTGGGCAAAGGGGCACCTTGCGGTCTTCTCCAGGGATTATTCCAGGTGCCCTGTTGGCCAGCTTACCTGTCTGCATCAAAGGAGGAGATCCATGAGGCATAGTCAAGGTTGTAGGCCAGGATGGTGGTGTAGTGATTGAATCCAAAAAAGTCATAGGTGCCATTGATCCTCCTCTTCTCACTCTCCGTGAACTCCGGGAGCCTGGATGGAAGGAGCCATTTAGAGTGCAGGGCTTGAGCATCATGCTTTGGGGCAGGGGTGGGGGAGCATTCTAACCCACAGGCCTGGTGGTGACGAGGGGGGCAGCTGTCCAGAAGCAACGAGAGTCCCTCTAGCTATTGCTGAGAGCACCCGAGGCTCCTTCCACCAGACCATAAGCCTCACTTCCCTGTGTTGAGGCAGGGTCCTCTCTTCCTGTTGGCCAAGTGGAAATATAAGTGACTTTTATAAACCTTACCTCCAGGGCTACACACAGGGACCCCACGTACACACTGTACACAGACACATTTACTTCAAAAATTAACACGCAGTTTCTGATTTTGAAAATAACATCTCGGAGATACATCCCCTGAGATTAACCCTTCATGTTCACAAGGTTATAATATCTTGTAGTTTTTATTTCCATAATCTGCCCTTCCTAAGTTACTCCGTTTCTGTTGTGGTTTAGGCATGCCTCTTTTCTCCAAAGCCCATCGTTATTAGTAGGGGAACTACATTTAAAAATTTATTGATGTTAATAAATCGGTTTTACGGGACTTGGATGTTTACGCTCACATGATTTTACTACACTTTATTTTTTATTTTTTTTTTAAACATCTGATGGAGAACTTTCCACATGTAGTCTAAGTGAGGCTTTTTTACGGAATGTGACGGACATGCACTTGGGTGCAGCACCTACAGGTTCCACAGCCGGATCTCATTACGTATGTGTCCTGACAGGGACCCGGGGGCTGTTAGTTTAGGGTTGCCTGAGGATGACCCTGCTTAGACTCCGAACATTCTCATCTTGACTGAGATTTCTGCATAATTAACCTTCCCCCACTGGGGCTTCTGAAATGCTGGGAGCAAACTAAAGCCCAAACCCCTCACGCCCTCACTGTCCTGCCCAGGAGCCAGCAGTAGCTCTTTATGGCCTGTGACATCAAGGCTGAGCCCCTGTGGCCTTGCCCACCCACTATCACTGGGCCAGCCCCCCAGCTCTTAGTGGCAGGTACCCCACTCATTCCTACCAGGCCAGTGCGCACCCCCTTCCCCTCGGATGGAGCGCCCTCTGCTCTCCCACGCTCCGTTCACTGTCCTGGCCCAGCTTAACCGCCGTCCCACCTTGTCCGTGGGGTCTCCTGTCTCTACTCCGCCCGCTCTGACCTCATCTGAGTTTCTCTACATGAAGAAATCAGGGAAGAGACCCCCAAAGCGGTAAAGTTCCTCTCTTCCCCGCTGGCGTGCCGGCGGCCTGAGGAGCCAGATTTGGAAGCCCCTCCTTACGTGGACTGTACAGGGCCTGGCCCTGGCCCTGACCCGGGCACGCAGCAGGTGCTCAGGCGAGTTGTGTCGGACTAGCGTGCGGACGTGCCTGCTGGAGACCAGAGTCGGCAGTCAGACCTTACGGCACGGCCTGCGCAGCAGGACTTCCCCCAGCCGGGGCAGAGGTGCACTGTAGGGTCGGGGACTGGGTTACTGAGCCTGCGCCCCTGGGCTCCGTGAGGGGAAGCCTCACGGGCCATGTCAGGAATCCATGCCTTTAGAATTCCTTTTATCTTCCCTGTTCATGGTGGCTTGAGTTCCTTTGGAGCTTCAGGGTTTATTCCCGTAAGGCCAGGTCGCTCTGTCTCCTACACACGCCTCTAATCCCAGCTGGAGGACTCTTGAACCGAGTATGGGCCCTGGAGTCAAGTCCAGGTTTCAGATCCCAACTCAGTCACTTCAACTGCTGGGTAATCTTGCCGTATTCTTTGTGCCTCAGTTTATTCCTCTTTAAATAGGACTAAGAGCGCCCACAGAAGGTGGATAAACGTTAGGTGTCCATGTTGCTGTTACTCCCTTGACAGGAAGAGGAGTGGGCCACAAGTAGGACTGTTTGGGTGCAACCATCACCCCCTTGCTGGCCAAATGACAAAAAGGCACATGCCTGGCAGTGACCCACCGCTACCCACATTCACTCCTAGGGTGATAGTGACAGAGTAAATAAGATGATTTGAGGAACTTGTCCTTGCGTGAGGTACTGGGTTGCTAAGAAGTCGGTGCCCTTGAGACAGATTTCCTGGCTGTTCTACAGAGTAATAACGTCCCACCTACCTCTTTCGAACACCTAGCAAGGCCCTGTCCTCAGCTCAGAGCTTCACACGCACAGTCGTTCAGTGTCCCCAGCAAGCAGGGCAGCTGAGAGAGAGCAGGCCTAAAGCAGGCCTCTCCAACCCCAACGGCCACACTCTCCCCACAGCGTCCACCGGGAGCCTCCACAGACCAAACCTCCCCCTGACCTTTCCCTGGGCGCATGGACCTACCGAGACTTGGTGAGGCCGGCAGCCAGGCTCCTGTCACGGATCCGTGTCTTCATCACCTCGTTGTAATCGCCGTTCTTGAAAATAGGGTGTGCAAACCAGCCTCCCATAAACTGCAGGTGGGGTTGAGGATGACAGCGGTGGCATCAGCTAGGGGGCATTCCAGGAGGCCACAGCTTCCCGCCCAAAAGTCCGTGACCTCAGAACCACCCCCTCCTCCCACCCCCACCCCCTCTTAAACTCGCCATCTCCTCACGGCTTAAATGCCCACAGGCCCCATCTGCTGTGGCTGGGAAGGGCAGGGCTGCATCTTCAACCCCTGCAGATCAAAAGGAGGCGCTGAGGACTGCCTCGGACTCCAGAGGTGCTGCCTGGCTGCCCTTGCTGGGGGCCCACGAGAAACTGGGAGAGACCAGAAGCCTCTAGGCTGTGGGTTTCCTCTTACCACAAAGCAGATCCTTCCCCATCATCCTAGGGATCAACCAGAACTTTCTGTGGAGGGCGAGTTGGAAGGCTTTCCTGGCTGCTCAAGGCAAAGGGTGATTCTTCATGGGCTCTGGATTCACAGTCAATCCAACTTTTGGGGAACTTTTCAAGCTATGTTCTTGAATGGGGTCTAGGCCATTCTTACCTTTAGGGAGGACATGTGGCGCCCAGGTGCTATGATGCTGGGGTCCTGAGGCTTTTTCGGTCTCTCCCCCTCCCCCCCTTCCCTGCTGGCTGATGCCTGAAATGTGGGCTGAGGGTAGCCTCTCAGGAGGCTTTGGAACACACACACACTGGCAAAAGAGGCTTTGCACACTTGAGGTAGGAGAGTGCTCCTTCCTGGGGTAGCTGGTTTTAGGGTATGTGTGTCTCATGACTCTGGGCCGCAGTTTCACAGTTCAACAACTGGCTCATTCTAATGAGATTAGAGCCTAACATTTCCTGAGTTTTGGGGTTTTGATTTCAGGAAAATTATTGCTCGAATTTACCAGTTCTGTGAGGCTAAAATGAGAGATGCATTATTTTTGTTCTAAGACTTAGAACAGTGGACTGACAAATGGGAAAATTAAGCTCTTATTTGCTTTCATTAATTTGATCACTGTTACCAAGTTCTGTGAAGTCTGGCAAACTAAGACCCATGTTGTCCCCTCAGAATGCCGCTGTCGTCAAGCTCCTCCACAGAGCCTTTTAAAAGTGGGGGCCAGTGAAGAGAGAGAGGCCCTTGGCTTTCTTTTCTAAAGATGCTGAAGCACCAGAGAGGGTGCTTTCTAACCCTGTCAGAGACTCTAGCAAGAGCCAGGGAAATGCTGAACCCTGACAACGGCCTTGCTTTTCTCTCCTCATGTCAGGGCCTCACACTGAAGAAAGGATCGGCCATTTTGTTGGCATCCGGTTTCTAGTGACTCTACTTTTTTCCTTTTATTAAAGATTTATTTATTTTAGAGAGAATGTGAGCATCAATGGGGGGGAAGGACAGAGGGAAAAGGAGAATCTTAAGCAAACTCCATGCTGAGCATGGAGCCCCATGCAGAGCTTGATCTGACAACCTTGAGGTCATGACCTGAGCCGAAATCAAGAGCTGGACGCTTAAGCAACTGGGCCACCCAGGTGCCCCGTGACTCTTACTTTCAAGGAGCAAAATTCCATGACCAAAGATGCATGTAAAGATGTTAAACTCACAGAATTGGAAAATTATGGGCACTAATGAGTTTCACAGATCTAAAGGCCCCCCAACTCAAGGAATTCTTAGGGTGAATAAATAAAATTAGATGGTGACACCTACAGGTGGGTGAAGTGGGACACTGCAGCCCAGCTCTCTCAGCTACTATAGTCAAATAGGAGACTGAAGAGATGGAATTCCTGTTCGTCAGCTCCAAGCCAGCATTTTATGCAGCAAGGGCTATACATAAAATGATTTTTAAGATTTAAAAGAAAACTCAACCCCAAAGAACTTGGATCACAGCTGACCTGTGATATAGATAGGTCGTCTCTGCTTCATAGATGAGAAAACTAATGTATAAAAATGTTTAGGTGATTTTTCACAAAATCAGGTAATAGCAAAACAGGGTCTTGAACCTAAATCTTTGTTTTGCAATCTAATTCCATTTCCATTAGCTCATGACAGGAAGGAGAAACAGGCAAGCGTATTAACAAAGCCCAGGGGAGAAACAGACCTGAACGTATCTCCTGGCTGCTTCCACATCCTGCTGGTTAGAGGGGTCTCTGGGCTCAGCCCAGTCACTGCTGATGGTGATGGAAATCACGCCACCTTGACTGGCCCGGTACACGTCGTTGTACAGGTGCCAGGCCTCAGCGTGAGCCTTTATTAGGTTGTGGCCAACAACGTAGGGGGCAGTGCCAGGCCTAAAGGAGATTCCTGGAAATGCACACATGGATGTCAACAAGGAATGAACACGGCCAAGAAAATCACTCTCTCCCCACAGACGGCTTCTACGTTTGAAAGAGTGTAGATTTCGGTGTTAGGAGGAAGGGAATTGAAATCCTTCACTTGTTTCTAGCTGGCTAACTTTGGGTAATTCAGTCTTTCAGTTTCCTCCTTGCAAAGTGAGCAATAAGAAAGTTGTTGTGAGAAGGCAAGGAGACTGTGTATGTGAAGCACCTAGCAGCACTGTCTGGTGAGAAGATACTCGGTAAATGTTGGTTTCTGTAACCTTCTCAAAGAATGGCTCCTACATCTCAGGCCGGTTTCCCAGCAGAGTACGTGCCTTGGGAGTTTGACATCCTGGCGCGCTCTGGGGAACCTACAGTGGAAGTAAGGGTTGGAGAATTCAGCTGGTAGAAGCAGCTGACACAGACTCCTTGAGAGCGAACATCGTGAGACAGGTCAGCTCTCACGTACTGAAGGAAGTTGAAGGAATGGTAAACCAAAGCACCAGCCGAGGACCAATGGGAGATAAATGTAACAATCTGTGGCTCTTTCCAGCATTTACATGGGATCCCAAGGAATCATGTGAACGCAGATTCACTCTTCTGCTCAGAACTAGAGAAAAGGTGAACTGGATGGTTCTAAAGGGACAAGGACAGATCCACAATCCCTGATTCAAAACTCTTAGGAAAAAAAAAAAAAAAAACCTTTAGGGTCCATGTGGTCTGGAAGTACAAGAGTTTTGTGTGTTAGAAAAGTACTAAGTTGCACGTAACATATTTACACATCACAGCACCCAGGACAGCTCTCTGTAATCAAGGACCGGAACGTGCCTGCAGCAGAAACGTCCACACTAAGTAAGATAATGCCCATAAGCAGCCTCGTATCGGTTCAAGTCAGGATGAGCTCAGGTCAGCCAAATCCATTATTGGAAACGTTTGGATTTTGAAGTTGCAGAAAACACAGTGTGGACCTATACAGTCTGATGGCTCATCCTTTCCTACCTCGGTTAGTCCCGGTCTCCGATCTCAGGGAGCTTCCCATCTGAGGCGGGCCAAAAAAGCACAAAGAAATGAAGCCATTTGGACATACCAAGATGTAAAATCCACGTTTAGGAAAAAGCGGTGCCAGAAGGGGCACGCTGCTGCCTGTCAGGCAGCCTTGAATAAGCGGCAGGGATTCCGAGGCACTGCCATGGAGCTTTCCTGGCCTCCTCTTCCAGTGCCACCTGGATTTCAAGTCTTAGTGGGGCTGAGGATGCCACGCTCCAAAGAGCTGACAAGTGGAGCCTGGGCCCCTTACCTGGAGCTGCTGTCCCGTAGCCATAGCCCTGGGTTGCGATGACAAAGGGCTCATTCAGAGTGATCCAGAACTTCACCTTGTCCCCCAGCCTCTGGAAGAGCACGTCTGCATACTCTTTAAAGCGCTGCACAATGGTCTCATTCTCCCAGCCCCCAACATCCTGGAGTGCCTGGGGCAGGTCCCAGTGGTAAATGGTCACCTGTGGAAAAAGCAAGACCCGCAGTTCCATCAGTCTCCTTTCACGGGAACTCACGGGTCCTGTAAGCACCAGCACAGATGCTACCAACGCAGAGAATGAAAAGGCAAAACAGCTCACAGGTTCGGGGGCGGGAGTGGGGGGGGCGGAGTGGCAGGGACAGCAGTGCTGGTGTGTGGGAGTCACATCTGGGTCTGAGAAGCCTGGTTTGAGTCCCGGCTCTGCCACCTATGAGCCGTGTGACCCTGGCTCAGGCACTAAGATGTGCACGCACGTCATGGAATTCTTGTGGGGCCTGCGTCACGTAGCAGAGCCCGTGACAAGTGGCCGACACCGGGCAGCTCTTCAGTGTTGCCTCGGTGGTCGTCAGGAATTAGAAACGCCAGCGCTCCAGAACCCGCCTGGGTAGGCTGCTGAGCGCTGAGGCTCTGAGGCTCGAGGAGGAGCGTGGAGGTGTTTTGCTTATAAAGGGGGGACACCCCGGAAACATCATCCAGTGTATCTGGAGGTTCTTCCTGTGGAGCCGGGAATACCTTGCTGGAGGCGGCTCCCTGGCCATATCCACGTCACCCTTCCTGCCTCCTGGCCTTCCCCTTGATGACCTCACACACCCCCATGTGGGCTAAGCCTGGTCTCCACTGGGCCACTAACCATCTTCAGCCCAGACACAGTCTCCCTTTACATGGCAGACCCTTCCCCGGCCCACGTATCCATTCAGACTCTCCTCTCTATTCTTTTTTTTCTTTTTTTTTTTTTAAGATTTTATTTATTTATTCATGAGAGAGAGAGAGACAGGCAGAGGGAGAAGCAGGCTCCATGCAGAGAGCCCGATGCAGGACTCGATCCCAGGTCTCCAGGATCAGGCCCTGGGCCCAAGGCAGGCGCTAAACCGCCGAGCCACCCAGGGATCCCCTCTCCTCTCTATTCAAGACCCACACCTCCCTGAAGCTTTCCGTGCCCAACGCTTTCCCTTTCCAAGCGTCTCAATGCCCTCAAAGACTGTTCCACTGTTGGCCCTGAGCTATGTGCTCTCTGATGTTCTGAACTGTGTGTGATGAAGTTCATTGTCCGCTGAGACCGTGGGGTCCTGCAGGCAGCCACCTGGCCATGTTCTCTCTCCGCATTCAGTGTAAGAAGTGCTGCATGGCTGGTTCGCTCCTGCAATGTTATCAGTATGAGGGAAGAAGTCCAGAGAGCACTTTATTTAGGGGGGAAAATAGTAACATGGAGATGACATTCTGGCCGCAGTATGTAATCGCAGCCAGAGGAGCAGGGGAAACGCCGAGCTTCACAGAACCGTGCCCTCCAGTGCTTTACCACATATGGCCCAGGTGAAGAGGAAAAGTGTTCTTAGGCTCCCAATTTTAAAATTTTGGTGAGAGCAAAGTAAGCTCACAAGTGAGCATAATAACTAGCTGAAACACACACACCCTTTAGCTGCAGTAATTCTGCTCCTAGGACTACAGGCTATTTAACCCATGTGAAATTACATATGTCTGTGATTACTCAATGCACTCGTGGTTAAAATGGCAAAAGACTGGGAACATCACAGGGAAGAGTTGACAAACAGGAAAGAAAGTAGGGTACAAATAGAATTCCATATGACTTTAAAAGAAAAAAGAATCAACGAGGAGATATGGATATGGAAATATATGTCAGCAATACTGTTAAATAAAAGCAAATAGGCTTTTAAAACTGCATGTATGTCACCAGTATGAAAAAAGAGGAGGAAGGGAACAAACATGCACACATGTAGACATTTCCTGGCTAATCTATGCAAAAGAAGGACATGGGAACCTAGCAAACTTGGCTGCCTTGAGGCAGGGGAACTGGCTGGCTGGGGGTCAGAGATGGAAGGAAAATCATCACTGTGGACTCTCACACTTTTTAAATTCTGCACCATGTGAATTTACTGACAGCTCAAAAATTGAATCTGAAAACAGCATTTTGTTTTTGTAACATGGAGCTCCCTGGCCCAGCAGGCCCCACCCCCACCATTTGGACTTGACCAAGGCCTGACTGGGGACCCGACTTCACCTGGGGCTTGATATTGGCGGCCAGCAGAGCGTCGATGAGCCGCACATAGTAGTTGAGGCCTGCTTCATTGACGTACTTGTTGGTTCCATCTGGGAGGACACGAGACCAGGAGACAGAGAAGCGGTAGTGGGACACACCCAGGTTCTGCAGGGCGACCACGTCCTCAGCAATCTTGTGATAACTGTCACAGGCCACATCTCCATTGTCATCATTCCCAATCTTCAGTGGTGTGTGAGAAAACGTGTCCCAAATACTGAGTCCTTTGCCATCTGCTCTCCATGCACCTTCAACCTCAAGGGGACAAGACATGGTCTAGGTTATATGCTGTCAAGCCCTCCCAAGTTCCTTTGTCAACAAGGGAGTCGTGAATCAGGATGCAGGTCAGCGCTACCTCTGGGAAACTTCTCTAGCCACCCGTCTGATTTCCGAATTCCTACAGCTTTCTGTACACACTTTCTGTCCATCCTGGCACTGTCTCTCTGCATCACACTGTTACGAAAGTGCCAACTGACTTCCAGGATATTGTGTCTTTCATCTTGGTGTCCCAGCACTTAACACAGCAGTGTCTGGTGTATGGCAGGTGCTCACTGAAAGTCTGAATGAACAATTGCACATACCTCCACCCCCAATCATGGTCAAACAAATACCAGTGATGCCAGGAGTGGAAGCAGAATTTCTAATCAGGACCTTTATCACCGTTTCTGTGCCTCCTTTACTCTTCCCACCTACCTTATACAGAAAGTGACCATAAGTCACTGGGCAAATGCTTACTTACAGACTTAGGTAATGTGATACATACAAGTTCTAGTATTTAATTTTTCTATTTTTTATTTATTTTGGAAACAGCAAGTGTGCACAAGCAGGGGTGGGGGGAGGGGCCGAGGGAAAGGGAAAGAGAATCCCAAGCAGACTCCCACCAAGCAAGGCACCTGACTCAGGGCTCCATCCCACAACCTTGAGATCATGACCTGAGCCAAAAATCAAGAGTCAATGTTTAACTGACTGGGCCACCCAGGTGCCCCTATTTTACTTTAAAGCACTACAGCACATATGCTGTGATATTATGTAACTGGATGCAGCTAAGGTAGTGTTGGCATCCCAAGAACACACGCCCAGGCTTGGCCTGCACAGCCTCCATGCAAGTGGCAGGTCCCGGGCCAGCAGGCATGCACCAGTGCATGAAATAGCTTTGGTGGCAACGAGATTAGTTAATGCAGGGGGATGGAGAAAATAAGTGACAATGGTGAGGCTATTAGGAACTAGATTTTTTGCCATTAGAGAAAGGAGATACAAATACAGGTAACGGGAAGGCTAGCATGAAGCCTGTGGAGTTGGATTGGAATTGGACATTGGTATGAAGTCTTTTTTTTTCCAATCTATATAGAGCTGGGGTGGATGTAGAAATACATATAAGTGCACATGTGTTTGTGCACGTGTACACACATGTATTTCCTGGATCTGTCTACTGTGAGGGCTGAGGAATGCTGACACCCCAGTAGCAGTGAGCACACCTAGCAGTTAGCCTTCAGTTTCTAAATGCTCCTGTCCAGGAGAAGAGGCCAGGGCTCATTAGAGAAAGGGAGGGTTACAGGGCTCGGGCAGTAAAGGTCCAAGATGATCCTGGAACATTCTGTACCAGAATGAACTAAGGAAGTGACCAAAGAATTATAGGCCATGTGAAAAGGACACAGGATCTGGCTAAAAGGCACTCTCCATGGTAAAATGTGGAAAAATGTGAACATCTGAATACCTAATAATAGCAGAAGTATAACTCATTGAATAAAATAGGACTCCATGAGGCCATACTGATGCATATTTATATAATATGAATAAATAGAAAAGCCAGAGCTTGACCTTTTTGTTGAATGCCACTTAACAAACACAAGAGGAATAATGAAATGAGAAAATCACCATTCGTCAGCGATCACAGTAATAACCAATTCAGGCAAAAATTATCAACAGTTGTTAGAACTAGTGGGTAAAATTTGATGAGGAATAGGTTATAGAGTATCCAAGTAGTTTGCCACAAAATACTTATTATAACTACAAAAAACTTACTAATCTTATGATAGAGAAACCTGGCAAATACTTTCTCATTCAAGGAATGAAATCTGTTTCATATACATACTATATGTGTGTGTGTGTGTGTGTGTGTGTACACACGTATATATACTATATATGTATAAACACACGGAAAATAAGGCAAATGGTAAAATTTTAACAGTTGACAAATATGAGGAAAGAATACATAGGAGTCCTCTACTATTTTTGCAACTTTCCTGTATGTTAAAAGATTTCCAAATAAAAAGGTTTTAAAAAGAACGCATGATCAGGGCCGCCAAGGTGGCAAAGCAGGTTAAGCATCTGACTCTTGGTTTTGGCTCAGGTCATGATCTCAGGGTTGTGGGATCGACAACGTGAAGTCTGCTTACGATGGTCTCTCCTCCTCCCTCTTCTCACCACGCCCCCCGCCCAGTGTTCACTCGTTTCTCTAAAATAAATAAATAAATAAATCTTAGAAAAAGAGAAAAAGTGAACAATCAGGCTGTGTCTAATCAGGAAGTCCACACTATAAGCACGTCTCATTAATTCTTGCTTCATACGTGACACTTTGCTGATTAGACAAGTTAATATCACAAATGGTGACAATCATGCCTGCTGACTGCCTGATGAATAGAAATGGGTGCTTGCTGATGCCAGTTTACTCACTCAAGATGTGGGCTGGCCCAAAGCTTTTCAAGACACTCCTTTCCTTGCATGGACAGGGCTTAAGAGTCCTACAGGGTCTGAAACCTGTGCCGGAGAATACATTCCTAACCCTTCCTGTGTCCAGCCATGAACTTGTGGGGCAGTGGTTCTCACCCAGGGCCTATTTATTTTGTCCCTGAAGAGACATTTAGCAATGACTGGCAACATTTTTAACTGTTACAGCTTGGGGAGGAATCTACTGACCTCTAGTGGGTACAGAGCAGGGATGCTACTAATCACCCCGCAGCGCAGAGGAAAGCCTCGCAAAAAGGAATTATCCATGCAAATGTCAATCAGGCCAAAGTGGAGAAAACCCTGTACAGTGGATTCTGTTGGCATGAAGTAAGAGTAAGAGAATGGGGTGTCCGAAATCCTGGCATTTCCTGGAGTGATTCTTTCACTCAAGGTGTCGGCCAGGATACGTGAATAGTCTTTGTATCTGTGCATTTATTTTTTTTTCTGTGCATTAGCAATGTCCAGATTTCACAGAGGAAGACATACACACGGCCAACAAGCATGTGAGAAAATGCTCTGCATCACTTGCCATCAGGGAAATACAAATCAAAACCACAATGAGATACCACCTCACACCAGTGAGAATGGTGAACATTAACAAGACAGGAAACCACAAATGTTGGAGAGGATGCGGAGAAAGGGGAACCCTCTTGCACTGTTGGTGGGAATGTGAACTGGTGCAGCCACTTTGGAAAACTGTGTGGAGGTTCCTCAAAGAGTTAAAAATAGACCTGCCCTACGACCCAGCAATTGCACTGCTGGGGATTGACCCCAAAGATACAGATGCAGTGAAACGCCAGGACACCTGCACCCCGATGTTTCTAGCAGCAATGTCCACAATAGCCAAACTGTGGAAGGAGCCTCGGTGTCCATCCACAGATGAAGGGATAAAGAAGCTGTGGTCTAT
Source organism: Canis lupus dingo (assembly GCF_003254725.2). Lineage (NCBI taxonomy): Eukaryota > Metazoa > Chordata > Mammalia > Carnivora > Canidae > Canis > Canis lupus. The sequence continues at coordinate 39,461,585 of NC_064261.1, forward strand.
GTATACAATGGAATGTTCCTCAGCCATCAGAAAGGATAAACACCCACCATTTGCTTTGACATGGATGGAACTGGAGGGTATTATGCTGAGTGAAATGAGTCAGTCGGAGGACAAATACTATATGGTCTCATTCATTTGGGGAGTATAAAAAATAGTGAAAGGGATTAAAGGGGAAAGGAGAGAAAATGGATGGGAAATATCAGAGAGGGAGACAGAACATGAGAGACTCCTAACTGAGAAACAAACTAGGGGTGGTGGAAGGGGAGGTGGGTGGGGGGTTGGGGTGACTGGGTGACAGGCACTGAGGGGGGCACTTGATGGGATGAGCACTGGGTGTTATGCTATATGTTGGAAAATTGAACTCCAATGAAAAAAATAAAAATAAAAAAATAAAGTAGAAAATGTAATAAAAAAGGGGGAGCTCTCCCCTGCATCTAAAAATGACCCCAATGTCCAGATGGCAGAATGTGGTCTGAGACTTCATGGCAACCCAGCAGCGCGGTCTGGGACGAGCCAACCCTCACCCGCCTCGGATACATCAGCAGCTCTAGCTGGCTAGAAAACACCCCCGGCTGCGCACACCGAGTCAGGTCAGCTCACAGCACTGACCCCAACCAGGTTCCACGAGAGCGCACAGAGCACCCCCTCCTGCCTCAAAGGAAATAAACGGAGGCAGAGGATACAAAGCGGGGACTCCCCACTAACTGCCTGGGCCAGTCACTCTGCTTTTTATCTTTTGTTTTTCTGGGAAAAAGCATAACCCCTATATCTTCTGTATGAGTGAGTTTGGTTTGGCGTGCGTCAGCTAGCAACGTGATGCCGTCAGGACACCGAGACTAGCCCAGGCCCACGTGACAGCCATTTTGAGCAAACTGCCTGCTTGGAAGGGACTAGGTAAGAAATAGACCTATTCCAGCAGAGAATCTTCCTGTTTGCACGTCGCTGCCTAAGTGTTCGTGCCCAGATTCACCTGCTCCATCTCGCCTGCCAACACCTGTCTCAGCATGGCCCTCGAAACCCCGCTGGTCTGCCTGAATCTGTGGATGTGAAGAAACGGGGCTGAAGGAAGAGGGCCTCCCAGACCCCCTGCACGGCATCTATACTTCCCTCCCCAGGGCTGTGAGAAGCCCGTGTCCCTGCCCTCCCAGCCCCGAGCCAACAGCCTGGCACGTAATAGGTACGCAACACATGTTGCTGAACTGCCCTGGACTTCTCACCTGATACGCAGCAGTGGCTGCACTCCAGATGAAGCCCTCGGGAAAATGTCCATAGAGAAACTCATCTTCCTTGGGCAGCGGCATGCCGTTGTTGGTGATGACCTCTGTGTAGTACCTGGCGGAGGCTCTTGCCGTGCGAGGCCTATTTCTGTTGTTGAAATCAACATGGTACAGTCCAAACTTGACTGTGTAGCCATTCAGCCACTCAAAGTTGTCCATCAGAGACCACGCAGAATATCCTCGAAGGTCTACGCCGTCAAGTCTATAGGCTGGGAACATTCCAAAGGGAGCAGAGAAGAGCTTTACACCAGGAGGGTGAGGTCCCCAAGAAGCCCGGCCAAGACTAGCATCTCACTCAAGACAATAGCCTCAACCATTAACCTGTGCACACAGCTAATGTGTGCCCAGACAGACAAGTCACCTTGTCCTTTTTGCCAGCACTGGTGCCCTCATAGCAATAATTAATGACTGATCTTTGCAAAATCATATTCTTTTTTGGGGTAAAGGGACATATCTCAAATCAAGACTCTCAGCGCACTTTAGAAGTTAAACATACAAATGTGAATTAGAGAAGGGTTTCTTGTTCTGGAGTTCATGGAACTCACCAGAATATAAGCTCCCCATCCTTTTGTTCACTGCTCTTAGGATAGAACTTGTCACATAGTGGTTGCTCAATAAGGAACGGATGGACCCACGAAAATTCTCTGTATGCCTGGGAAGATGACCACATCCTTTTTCCAGTTTCCAAAGGGATACGTAACCCCAGATGGGAAAAGAATTATGGAGTTAGGGCCAAAGAGAGACTTGTCAATGGTGTGTAGCCCACTCTGTCAAACCATGTCAGGCACATGACATATGGCTGCTGAAGATTCTGTAAGGGGGATAGGAATTCTCACATATGGGGATGCCTGGGTGGCTCAGCGGTTGAACGCCTGCCTTCAGCCCGGGGCCCCGGGATCGAGTCCCGCATTGGGCTCCCCGCATGGGGCCTGCTTCTCCCTCTGCCTGTCTCTGCCTTTGTCTCTGTGTCTCTCATGAATAAATAAAATCTTTTTTAAAAATGAATTCTCACGTACCTTTCAAAGCTTCATTGATGTAGGTTTTGTGATAAAATATCCTATCGGTATCGTCCACTTTGGGATTTCCCAGCCCCACCCCGTTTTCAGTGATGTAAATGGGGATGTCCCCGTACTCTTCCTTGATCCAGTTGAGCAGCCTTCGCGTGCCCCAGGGTGCAGCTCTGTTCACGGCTGTGGAAGGCCACGAGGAGTCCTCCTCCTCGGTGGTCTCCCGGTCCTCTTCATAGGAGGGTGGATTTAACCTGGGTGTCTTGTGCTGCACGATTCTGGAGGAGTAGGTATTGAGGCAGAAAACATCAGCTGTAGCTCGGATGTAGCTCTTCTCTTCCTCGGTGAAGCTTGGCAGGCGGGAGGTGGCTAAGTGTTGAAGCTCACTCCTATTCCCCACTTTCCACTTCATGGCATCAGGATAGTCTCCATTTCGGAAAATAGGGTGGGCGAACCAGCCCAGGGAAAACTGCAGGGTTCGGTCAGCTGCCTCCACGTCCCTCGGGAGCTCCGGTGACTTGGGCTCTGCCCAGTGTGTACTGAGGCTCAAAGAGATGACCCCCTTCTGTTCCTGCCTGTATTTCTCATCATAAGTGTGATAGACTTTGGCATGAGCTTTGATAATTGCATGGCCAATCCTGTAAGGTGCCCAGCCTGGGTCTTTCACCTTTGGAGGAAAATCCCCTGAGCCGTAACCTAACCATGCCTGGTATGTGGGCTCATTGAAGGTCATCCAGAACTTGACTCTGTCCCCAAAGGTCTGGAAACAAAAGTCTGCATAGCTGTTAAACAACTCAATCAAGGAAGGATTTTCCCAGCCTCCAATATCCTGGAGGGCCTGGGGCAGGTCCCAGTGGAATAGGGTCACCATGGGTGAGATGTTGCTTGCCACCAAGCCATTGATCAGTCTGTTGTAATAATCAACACCATATCTGTTGATAGAACTGTTTCTCCCTGTTGGGAAAATCCGAGACCAGGAGAGAGAGAAGCGATAGGCCTTCACCTTCAAAGCTCGAAGCATATTCAGATCGGCATCCAATTGGTTATAGCTGTCACAGGCGATGTCTCCGGTGGAATTGTCTTTCACGTTGTTCCCTGGTGTGTGGGTGAAGTTATCCCAGATGCTGGGACCTTTGCCATCAGCATCCCAAGCCCCCTCGATCTGATAGGCTGATGAGGACACGCCCCACAGAAAGTCATCCCGGAAAGTGCCGTGGTAGAACAAATCTCTTTCAAACTTGGGTTGGTTGGAGAACTTTTCCCAAACTACTTTAGCCTTGGAGGGCACGTCAGATGGAAAAGGGAAGGCTCTGATTTTAGTTGGAAAGTCGGCCGTACGGGGTGGTGGCAGGCTCTTGACTACCTCGGGAAGGAAACCGTTCTTTTCAATGATGCTGGTGAAAAAGTAGGCAGATTTCCTGGGAGTCCTTGGCTTGCTGCTGTCATTGAAGTTAACGTGGTGCAGCCCAAACCTCTGGCTGTAACCAGAGGGGCCTTCGAAGCCATCTATGAGGGAACGAGCGATGTAAGCTCGAACATCCACCAGGTCCTCCTTGATGGCTATGGGGAAAAACATAACTCAGGATTATTTTAAAGTCTCTATTACTGTATGCACATTTTGGAGGGGACTTAGGTTACCTCAAAATGTTAACCCTTTTTCCCTAGAATAATAGAAAAAAATCCACAAGACTCTACAAAATCATCAGGCCACATCTGTGGTCATAAATCTCAGTCCAGAGGAGCATCCCTGTCTTAAAATGAATATGAGAATGTGTCCCATTTGCTATTATTAGGGCTCCCTGAATTTTCATAGAATGCACAAATATTTAAAATGTACTTTGGTTTTTCCTCATATTTAGCAATACTGACATAAAATGATCACATATCCCATCTTAAAAAAGAGAAATGAAGCCTACAGTAAGGTATTTCCTGGTACAATGGGTTGAATAGTGGTCCCCAAAAAGATATGTCCAAATCTTAACTTCCCATACCAATGAATGTAATATTATTTGGAAAAGGGGTCTTTGTAGATGTAATTAGGATCTTACAATGAGCTCATCCTGCATTAACCAGGTGAGTCTGAAATTCAATGACAAGTATCCTTAAAAGAGAAATAGGGAAGGTCCACATGAAGATGAAGGCAGAGATTGGGGTGATGCAGCCACTAGCCAGGGAATGCCTGGAACTACCAGAGGCTGAAAGAGGCAAGGAAGGAGCCTACTCTGGAGACTTCAGAGGAATAGTGGCCCTACTGACATCTCCATTTTGGACATTTGGCCTCTAGAACCACGAGAGAAGGAAAAGAAAGAAAAGAGGGAAAGTCTAGTGAGTCAACCACAAACCAGCTTCAGAGTAAAGCAATGGCTTTGGGCTCAAAATGGGAACCAGCAAAGTATTAAGCCCTATTTTTATCAGGTTACACAGCCTCTCAACAAACATTGATTGTATAAGAAGTAGATCATTCATGTATTTTATATAGTTCATTTAATCATTCAATAAATAATTTAGTAAGCACCTACTTCATCCCAGTCAGTAATAGTCTCTGGAAACATAAAGATGAACAGGAGCCTCATAGGTTAGTAGATATTGCTTAGACAGAAATAGAAAGGAAAAAAAAAAAAAAAAAAGGAAACAGGCCTATGGTGGGCAGCCCGGGTGGCTCAGCGGTTTAGCACCACCTTCAGCCCAGGGCATGATCCTGAGACTAGGGATCGAGTCCCACGTTGGGCTCCCTGCATGGAGCCTGCTTCTCCCTCTGCCTGTGTCTCTGCCTCTCTCTCTCTCTCTCTCTGTCTCTCATGAATAAATAAATAAAATCTTTAAAAAAAAAAGTCTGTTTTATGGGGACACCTGGATAGCTCAGTGGTTTAGCATCTGCTCAATGATGAGAAACAAGTGTTAGTTAAGAGGTGAAGAAAACATACTCTCATACACAGCTGGTGGGAATGTAAATTACTAGAGCCACTGTGGAAAACAATATGGAGGTTCCTCAAAAAAATTAAAAATAGAATTACCCTATGATTCAGTAATTCCACTACTGGGCATTTACCCAGAGAAAACAAAAACACTAATTCAAAAAGATATATGTACCCTGTTTATTTCAGCATTAGTTACAACAGCCAAATTATGGAAGCAGCCCAAGTGTCTATCAGAAGATGAATGGATAAAGAAAATGTGGTATTTATATATACAATGAAATATTACTCAACCATAAAAAAAGAATGAAATCTTGCCATTTGCAACAACATGGATGGATGTAGAGGGTAAAATGCCAAGTGAAATAAGTCAGTCAGATAAATACAAATACCATATGATTTCACTCATATGTGGAATTTAAGAAACAAAAAAAGAATACAAGAGACAAAGACTTTTAAGCATAGAGAACAAATAGTTACCAAAGGGGGGTGGGGGGATGGGTGAAACAGGTGAAAGAAATTATGAGTACACTTATCATGATGACCACTAAGTAATGTATAGAATTGTCAGATCACTGTATTGTACACCTGAAACCAATATAACATGGTATGTTAACTATCCTAGAATTAAATTTTTTTTTAATTGTTAAAATACATGAAACTGTGTCAGGTTAAGAATAATCCAATTAATTCATATCTACAGAATCAAAGTGAATGATGTGGAATGTAGATTTTATAGCTTGTTAAAGGAGATGGAGATTAATGTGGCCAGAACAATGAGGGTTTAATGGGTTGGAGTCCCATGCTATAATGCCATCGTCATCCTATATTGCAATTTTCTGTGTGCTTCTGTAGACTTTGATTATCCCATGGGGAAAAGATGATATTTGTTCAATATTTTACCCTTATGGTCTTGTGCAACATGTGGTACATAATTGTCACTGAATACATTTTTGTTAAACGAAGGCATTAAAAGATGATGAGTCTTGATCAATGGATAAGACTCAGATGGGCAGAATGTGGAAGGAGGCATTATAGGGAATAAGAACAAAGGAGCAGAGACTTGAGGCTTCTGGAGGATACAAGGGGGCTGATGTGAAGGATTTCTGCTATTACTACTAACACTACTTTTTGGCTTCATTTTCTCGGTAGATTCTCTTTGTCTCATTAAACAAAACTGAAGACTTGGAGAAGTACCACCTGCCTTCCCATCACCAGCATATCCACTTGTCTTACCCTTGAGCACCTCATTGATATATTTATTGAAGTAGTCTACTCTCAAGGAATCCTCAAAGAGATCTTCGGTCTCCCCTATAGGCATGCCATTCCCAGCCAGGTAGATCGGAACTTTTCCTCTTGTGTATTCCAAAGACACAAACTTTAACAGCCTCCTTATGCCCCAGGGCACCACATAAATCCAAGGGGATGAGGTCTGGGGCCATGCAGGGTCCACATGTTGGGTAAAGCCTCCAATGGCATCATAGCTGGGGATGCAGGAATCTTGTTGGGTCTTGCTGATGAGGCGGGAGGTATAATGAGACAGACCCAGAAAATCAGCGGAGCCTTTCAGGAGCTGCTTCTCCGCTTCAGTAAACTCAGGGAGCTGGGCCACAGGACTGGGGCACTGTTGGTTCACCTGTTGGATCCGAGCCTTCAGGGCAGGAGGGTAGTCTCCATCCACAAAAATGGGGTGTGCAAACCAGCCCAGCATGAAGTGCAAGTAGAGTTCCGAGGCTCTGACGTCCTCGGGCCTCTCTGGGGACAGAGGCTCTGCCCAGTCTGAGTTCAACACAATGCCTACACGTCCCTGCTGCTGTGGACGATAGTAGCTATTATAGTGGTGCCAAACTCTGGCATGAGTCTTGAGGATCAAGTGAGCCACCTCGTAAGGAAGAAAGAAGGAAATACAGTGCTTAATAACAACCAATAGCAAAGCCAATGACAACCATGAATCAATAGCAAGTCTACAACACCAACTAGTTAGCACCGGTGTCAATGTTACCTATGTTAATGACAACATTATCGCTGAACATGTCCACCAATGTAAACAACATCAGCAAGTCATCGACAAGTTAATGCCAATGTCAACAAGTCAACAATATCAACAGGCAGTTAAGACCGATGTTAACAGTGTCAATTAATCAACATGGACAATATTGACATTGAATTATCATCAACACCAGTGCTAGTAATACCCACAATGCAGACAACAAAGTCAGTAAATCAACAACATCTACAAGCTGCCGCCACCACCACCGACAGGTCAATAGCAACAGCATCAAAAACCATGGTTCATAGTAAACATTGTTAATGAATTCTCTCGTGAATTCCTCACAACCACCTTATCTGGCAAGTATAGTTATTATTACCACTGTACAGATGAGGGAAACAAGATCCAGAGACGCGTAGACTGCAGGAAGCCTGACTCTAAGCCTGTATTCCACCCCCCCACTGCTATTCGCCTTTGTCCTCAAGAAGTACTTACTAATTCATCAACAACGAATTTGGGGGAATTATTTTAGTTGACATACAAGGCGTGGACAAGTCTTTTTGGCCTACCTGTCCTCCTTTCTACTTAGTGAAATCTAGGAAGAAAACACAAGCCCGGGAATTTCTTTATAGATTTAACTCAAGGTCTTACAAAAGTCAACCGCTTCCCTTGGCAGAGCACTGTGGGAAAACAGGCAAAAGCAGGGTGCCTGGAGCATAACAAACTTAGGTTTGAATCCTGACTTTGTCACTGACTTGCTCAGTAAACTCAATCTTCTCAGTTTCCTTGTCTGCAAGAAGCGGTAATTATGGATCCATTCAGGAGGACTAAGTAAAATCGCGTATACAAAGCACAAAGTAAAAACTGGAGGGCAGGAGCGAGTGCTTAGCTTCCTTTCCTTTTTGGTTTTTATCATCTGAAGATGATGACACTTATTTTTGAGGAATTTCCTATCAAAATATGCTCTAGGAAGTCAAACTCCTCACTGCTTCTCACATTCCAAATGTTAGTCCTTCACTGGGTCCTAAACACCAATGGCAAACTGTGCTCCTTTCCAAAAGGCAGGAATGCTTGCCTTCCAGTCTGTGCCAGGCGGGGCTCAATGCCGTATGACAACCAGCAGATCCAGCCACTGTGGCCGTGTAAGCACACGGGAAAGTGTTCAGGAGGGACGCCTGGGGGCTCAGTGGTTGAGCCGCTGCCTTCCGCTTAGGGCGTGATCCGGGCGTCCTGGGATCGAGTCCCACATCGGGCTCCCTGTAGGGAGCCTGCTTCTCCCTCTGCCTCTCTCTCTCTCTGTGTGTCTCTCATGAATAAATAAATGAAATCTTAAAAAAAAATAAAAATAAAAAGTGCACTAAATTGAGTGCAGAGTGCACGGTCAATGCAAGGGAGCTAGGACTGGAAGGAAACACGGGCAGGATGACAAGGCCAGTGGGCGGCCTCCGGCCCCCTCGCCTGGGTCCGGTGACCGGTTCAGGGAGCCCTCCAGAGCTCTCCCCCCGCAGGGAGCCCCCCAAAGCTCTCTCTCCCTGCAGGGAGCCCCGCATAGCTCTCCCCCCCTGCAGGGAGCCCCCCAGAGCTTTCCCCACCGCAGGGAGCCCCCCAGACCTCTCCCCCCTGCAGGGAGCCCCCCAGAGCTCTACCCCCCTGCAGGGAGCCCCGCATAGCTCTCCCCCCCTGCAGGGAGCCCCCCAGAGCTCTCCCCCCCTGCAGGGAGCCCCGCAGAACTCTCCCCACCGCAGGGAGCCCCGCATAGCTCTCCCGCCCTGCAGGGAGCGCCCCAGAGCTCTCCCTCCCCTGCAGGGAGCCCCGCATAGCTCTCCCCCCCTGCAGGGAGCCCCCCAGAGCTCTCCCCCCCTGCAGGGAGCCCCCCAGAGCTCTCCCCCCCTGCAGGGAGCCCCGCATAGCTCTCCCCGCTGCAGGGAGCCCCCCAGAGCTCTCCCACACACCCCCCCCCCGCGCTCTCCCTCCCCCCCGCAGGGAGCCCCCCCCCCTCGAAGTACCTCGAAGGAGGCCACCCCCGGGTCCGAGATGCCCGGCGGGTGCTGGCCGCTGCCGTAGCCGGCGTAGCTCGTCACCCACGGCTCGTGGAAGGTCACCCAGAGCTTCACGCGGTCCCCGAAGGTGGCGAAGCAGAAGGCGGCGTAGCGCAGGAAGGCGTCGGCCACCCGGGGGTCGCGCCAGCCGCCGAGCCGCTGCAGCGCGCGCGGCAGGTCCCAGTGCGAGAGCGCGGCCACCGGCTGCAGGCCCGCCGCCAGGAGCGCCGCCACCAGCCGCCCGTAGTAGGCCACGCCGCGGGGGCTGGGCGCGCGCCCCTCGCCGGGCAGCACGCGGGACCAGGAGATGGAGAACTTGTAGACCTGCGCGCCCAGGCCCCGAAGCAGGGCCACGTCCCAGGCCGCCTTGTGGTAGCTGTCGCTGGCCACCTCGGGCGTCGCCGCGCCCCCGCGCCCCGCGCCGTCCCAGACGCTCGGGCCGCGGCCGTCCTCGGCCCAGCCGCCCTCCACGCTGAAGGCCCCGGTGGACGCGCCCCAGAGGAAGCCTTCGGGGAAAGCGTCCTGCAGGAACGCGTCCCTCTGGGCCCGGGACTGGTTGGCGAACGCCCCCCACGCCCTGCGGTAGGCGGAGCGCGCGCCCCCCAGGTCCTGCTGGGGAGGACCCCGCTGGGAGCCGGGCCCGCTGCGGGGTGGAAAGACAGACGGACGCGGCATGACTGCGCGCGCTCAGCACCGCGCACCCGAGAGCCCTCGTCCCCGGTGGACCTCCCAGGAGCGGGGGGCAGAAGCCACCCACCAAGTCCCCGAAGACGGGGGGAGTACTGCCAGGCCCCTTCTTAGGCAGTGATCTTTTTTTTTTTTTTACATTTTATTTATTTATTCATAGAGACACACAGAGACACAGGCTCCATGCAGGGAGCCGGACGTGGGACTCGATCCCGGGACTCCAGGACCAGGCCCCGGGCTGAAGGCGGCGCTACCCCGCTGAGCCACCCGGGCTGCCCCTTAGGGGAGTGATTATTGCTCCTGCAGGACCCAAGATGCTGTGTCCTGCCTGCTGATCCCCGGATCAGCTCGTCCTTGAGTACTGTTTGCCTCTGATGCCGTGCTTTTTTTTCTTAACTACGGTTTATAAAACAAAACAAAACAAAACAAAACAAAACAAAAAAACATAGCTAATTGGGGCACCTCCTGGCCCAGTGAGCTAAACATCAGACTCTTGATTTCGCTCAGGTCATGATCTCAGGGTCCTGATGGTGAGCTCTGTGTTGGGCTCCTGCTTGAGGTTCTCTCGCTCCCCCTCTGCCCTTCCCCTCCTGTTATAAATACACACAGACATACATACAAAGAGCATAGCCAGTAACAATGATGGCTCTAATTCATTATCCCTTGATTCTGTGCTGGCCACTGTGCTAAGAATGGTCCCTTGTGTAATTTCACAATTTTATGAGATAAGCACTATATTTATTTTTATCCTGCAAAAAGGAAACAGACTGAAAGAGAGAAAGAAATGAGCAAGTTCTAGGCATCAGTGGACCTATTTACCAGCAGGCACAGAAGTAGTTCAATAATTGAGCTACTAGCATAGGTCTACTGATAGGCACCAGCGAAACAGTAACCCTAGCTCTTCCACCCGGACCTGCCTGGGGCGCTGTAGGAGCATGGTGAGTGGCAGGCCTTGCTTCATGCTGCCTGGATTATGGACATAATGGCAAGCACTCAACCATCCATCCTGGACCATAAAGTAGAAGCCTCGTTAAGGATGACAAAACAACAAGATAGGAGCCTGGATTCCTGATCACTGTACCTACTCTAGATTATCCATCTCCAGCCTTTCTAATGTAAATGAACTCACACCTTATTTTCTTTTAAATGAGAACTCCTAGATCACACAGTCTGCAAATCTCAGGGCAAAGTCTGTGCTTTTAACCACATACCACTATATTTGTGTGTAGATGTTTATGTATTTTTTAGTATTTCATATTTCAAATATATATTCATCCTAATTTATATATAAGATAGAATATAAAAATGCTATCCTTACACGAACACAGTCTATTTTCTATTTTATTTTTAGTTCATTTCTCTCCTTCTGTCTTCCCTTCATTTTTTTTTTTTTTTTAATAAAATGGTTTTTTCTAACATTTCAAAACAAACCCTCAATTGATTTCCCAATCTCCCAGTTCTGGCCCGCAGGCTGGAAAAGTGTGGTTTATACTGCGGCAGTCACATCAGCAGAGGGCAACCTTGAGGAAGGGTTCTGTGTAGATGGGGGTGTTTGGTCTGAGGAAGAAAATACATGGAGTGGGGGCCGTCAGGGTTGGGGATGGGCAAGGAGGTGCAATACAAGAGCACCTCCTGTCCAAGGGCCGTCATGTGGAGAGAGGATAATGTTTGTACTAGGTTGGCCCAGAGCACAGAACCAGTAGAAGTGACAGGGACACTGCACAGGGACCTCCATCCCACAGAGGAAATCCTGAATCTTCCAAACCTGAGCACCTCCTCTTCTCTGAAGCATCTGCTAACATATTTACTAACACAGCAGTCGGGGAGGGAATGATCTATAGTTATGGATTATCCATAATATATACAGGTCTCTGGAGCACAATCAGGGACACAACTGACATCCATTCAATGGAGAGCTGCTCTGACCCAACCCTCCTGACCCTGACTGTCCTCCTGGCTTGGAGGAAATGAGGTCTTGAAGAAATAAACACCCCCTCGATAAAATACAATTTGCCCTAAAGGCTTTTTTGTTGTTTAAAATTGTTTATTTAAGTCATCTCTGCACCCAACTTGGGGCTAGAACCCATGACCCCGAGATCAAGAGTCACATGCTCTTCTGACTGAGCTAGCCAGGCACCCCTCCATTTATTCTAAAGGCTTTAATGCTGGGAGTCCAGGGTTTGCCTAACTTGCGAAGAGATTTAGCACACAAAGCCTCAATCCCTATGCCCAGGCCCTCCATAGGGTCTGTCCCTCCCCTGTCCCCAGCCTCAGAGCATCCCAGATAATGCTCTTTCTCCCCTGTCTGGGGAGCAGTGCTAGGTCTCCTGCCACAGGCTAGTGTTAAAGTCATTTGTGGGCCTGTCTCCCCTTTGAGGTTTAAAATTCCAAAGAGAAAATGATGTTAGTCCTGGTGGAAACTGCCACCCGCCCTGCACCTGCCCCTAGTGGGCTCTCCACCAACGTCCATCTGAATGAGGACCCCCGGCTATCAGTTTAATGTTAGCCAGTTTTGGACCTTTGCTTCAGGCCAAGGTTTAGAGGAAGAACCTTGGAGCTGGTGTCACATGACATCTTGATATTTTGCAATCCCCAAGCTTTCAGGGTAACCCTTTTATTATGGCCTGTTGAGTTCTATTTTCTGAAAAGACATAGCCCAGCACTCCTCCACTGACTCTGAGTGTGGTCAGAGAGAAGTTCTGACCTATCTCCTCTTTCCACCGTTCATACTCCCTGGACAAAGCCTTACATGCAGCAGCTGCTTTGGGTTTGTTGATTTGACCTGCTGGCTTGAAGTGAGTTGAGAGGACAAAACAGAAGATATACAAGTGTTGGGAGAGGAACAGTACAAAGAGCTGGGAGCAATAGAAGCATATGGCCTGGGACAGGGCTGTCCCAGCAGAGTCTAAGGTGAAGAGCAAGAACTCTAGCTGAAAGTCTGGGAAGCCAAATGATTCTTTCCAGTCTATGACCTTCGTCAACACATGGTGCATGAAGCTCCTGCAGGTAACATACCCACGGGAGGCTGAGGGTTCTGGAGAACAACCATGATGGTTTTCATACCATCCTTTGCTTGCTCACTTGAGAAGCATGTTAGATTATGAGTGTGTGAGGGTGTCATTATGGGGGTAACCTCAAACCTGTTCTAATTTTTTTTTTAATATGCCACTTACAATTTGGGTACTTCAGTCATTCAGTAAGAAATTATTTGCAACCCCACCATAGATTAAAACCTCTCAGGGGCATCTGGGTGGTGCAGACTGTTAAGCACCCATCTCTTGATTTCGGCTCAGATTGTCATCTCAGGGGTCATGGGATCAAGCCCTGCATTGGGTTCTGTGCTCAGTGTGGAGTCTACTTGGGTTTCTTTCTCTCCCTCCCCCTCTGCTCCTCCTTCCTTCCTAGAACCAAGCACCACGTTGGGACCAGGAACAAGGCCACCCACTCATGTTAGGGGCTTTTGTTACTACAAGAAGCTTAATCAGGTGCCACCATAACAATACTTATGAATGTCTGGGGTTTGCCTCAAAACAATCTGGCTCTAGAGGCACGGGTAGCTCAGGCGGTTAGGTGTCTGACTCTTGATCTCAGCTCAGGTCTTGATCTCAGGGTCGGGAGTTAAAAACAATAGCAGCAACAAAACTTCCCCAGTCTGGCTTGAGAAGGGGAAAGTAGGTGATAGTTGGAACAAGATCAGCCATGAGCCAATAGCTTTTGAAGTTGGGGATGGCTTATTATACTTTTCCTTCTACGTCTGGATATATTTGACATTTTCTATAATAAAAAGTTAAAAGAGGAGGTCCTCATTCAAATGGAACAAGTGTGACTTTTCTCCCATTTCTAAGCCTTTTCACTCTCAAAGGAAACATTTGAAGGTTGACATGTTGTTTGTCATGTCAACCCTAAATTATCTTTTGGGGGGAGGTTGGGTTTGGTCATTTTTCCAACACCAAGTTTTTCCTCGTCTGAGGGGTCAAGGGCCCCTGAGAGACACCAATAAAACAACTTCCAAAGGCAGGCAGGCAGGCACATTATTTTCTGAGTCACCTGCAACAATGTCCCTTCTTTACAGATAAGGTGCCTTCAGCTTTGAGAAATAACAGATGCAGCATGGCACCGGGGAGATCTTAAAAAAAATAAATAAATAAAACCTCTCGTGAAAAAAGTCACTGAGTTAGGTTTTTGCCCCACTGCACCAGCTGAATCTCCTGCCTACACTGTCTCCTTGTGGGAAAGAGGTTTCACGGTTCGTAGGAGGAAACAGGTGCAGAGAACTCACCTCACATACTCAGACCATGTACTCTCAGGGGGTGGTCAGATCTATCTTTAACTCTACCTCCTATAAGATCTTCAACTAGAAGGCAGTTCAAGTCCCAGCCCAGCTTGTTGTGTGCACTTGGGCGAACTGCAAGGTTCACAAGTGCAGAATGAGGAAGGATAAGTGAGGATGCAGAAACATGTGGGCCCAGGGTAAGATGCAGTGGAGCCAGGCTCCCTCTCTTCTGTCCCTCTGAGCCTTCGTTTCTCACCTCCACAGTGGCCAGGATAGAAATCACTGGCCAAGGGATGCCCGGGTGGCTCAGCGGTTTAGCGCCTGCCTTTGGCCCAGGTCCTGATCCTGGAGTCTGGGGATTGAGTCCCACATTGGGCTCCCTGCATCGAGCCTGCTTCTCCCTCTGCCTGCGTCTCTGCCTCTCTCTCTCTCTCTGTGTGTGTGTGTCTCTCATGAATAAATAAATAAAACATTAAAAAAAAATCACTGGCCAAGATGCAGATGAAAACAGTCCCATTAAATGACACATGTGAAAGATATTCTTCAAATATCAGCTATTGATAGTTCAACAGGAAATCTAACATTACCTTTTCTTGGAACTTGGTGAACAGCTTAGGAAAGTATTAAGATCAAACCCAATGGTGAGATTCTGGTTTTCATTTATGGCTGTAAAAGAAGTTTAATTAACACTCTCTGAAACCCAACCAACAATATTCAGGACTGCAATCAATTGTTTTCTTATTTATACAACACACCCAGACTCCAAGCAATCATTCTAAGCTCCCTGGAAAATACCAGGGGCTAAAGATCTAAGGAGGTCAGAAATGATTTCCATGTACTTAGAATAATGGTTCTCAAACCTCCGTGTGCATCCAAATCACCTGCAGAGCTCATTAAACACAAATTGCTGACACCTCGCCCCACCCCCCAGAGTTTCTGATCCAGTGCATCTGACATAGGGCTCAAAGATTTGACTATCTAGCAAGTTCCCAGGTGATGCTGATGCTGCTGGTCTGAAGACCACACATGGAGAACAATTAATTCAGAAGAACTCAACAGAAAAAGATAGATTTTTTTTTAATTGTAGTGAACTATGTATAAACATAAAATTGACTGTTTTAGCCATTTAGAAAGGGACTGAACTTAAGAACAGAAATCATTATGCCATCAAAAGTGAGTTAGGGTGAGAGTTAAGTTGTATCTATGGGGAATGTCATGAGGTCTGTGAAGCCAGCCGAACCCTGGTTACAGGTAGTAGAAGGGCACTGACTTCTGCCATATGCTGCCTTATAGGGTGACTGGAATGAATATCAGGACACCCACGAACCTGCCCTTCTCTAGGAGCCCTCAGCCCCTGATGCCTTAACACAATTCACCTTTTCCTTGACCTGATTGGACCAGGAGTGATCTCCTGATCCATGGCCCACCAGTCAGATTCATTCTCATGAATTTGAACTAAGAGACACAGAGAAGATTGTCCATGAGCTGTGGGTTCGGCAAGGTGCCTACCAGGGCCACGTGCAAGCTAAGGTTATGGGAGAAAGAACAAGGGTAAGCAGAGGTGGGCAAAGGCGAGAGATCCTGGAGGGAGGGGTAATGAAAAGGGACCCTCAGGCACAGAGCAGTTCCCATATTTAGACCTGAAGCCTGAAGCCTGACGGTCTTTATTTCCACAAGATGAAGGCATCTCTGTCCTCCCTCTCTTCTTTTTTGAGTCAATGGGATGTAAGGGACCAATAATACAAAGGCAAGGGACACTAAACCCATTTGGGGTGGGCTCTCAACCGGCCCTCCTCCAGTCCCTCTTCTGGTCCCTCCTCTGGTCCTTCTTCTTATTGGAACCCCAGACTTTTAACACTGCTACTCCCCAAGCCAGTGCACCAAATGTTATTCAAAACTTCTCCAGCAAAAGGGGAACCCTCTTATCCATGGTGGGAATGCAAGCTGGTGCAGCCACTCTGGAAAATAGTATGGAGGTTCCTCAAAAAGTTAAAAATAGAACAATCCTATGACCCAGAAATTGCACTACTAGGTATTTTTCTAAGGGATATAAACAGTGATTCAAAGGGGCACCTGCACCCCAATGTTTATAGCAGCGATGTCCACAATAGCCAAACTATGGAAAGAGCCCACATGTTCATCAATAGATGAATGGATAAAGAAGATGTGGTATTTATGCACAATGGAATATTTAGCCATCCAAAAGAATGATATCTTGTCACTTGGAATGACGTGGATGGAACTAGAGTATTATGCTAAGCCAAATAAGTCAGTTAGAGAAAGACAAATACCATATGGTTTCACTCGTGTGTGGAATTTAAGAAACAAAACTGATGGAGATGCCTGGGTGGTTCAGCGGTTAAGTGCCTGCCTTCAGCCCAGGGTGTGATCCTGGGGTCCCAGGATCGAGTCCCACATCAGTCTCCCTGCTTCTCTTTCTGCCTGTGTCTCTGCCTCCTCTCTTTCTCGGTATCTCTCATGAATGAATAAATAAAAATCTTTAAAAAAAGAAAAGAAAACTGATGAACATAGGGGAAGGGAAGGAAAAGTTAAAACAGAGGCAACTCATAAGAGACTATTAACTATAGAGAACAGAGTTGATGGAGATTGGTGGGGAATGGGCTAAATGGATGATGGGCATTAAAGAGAGCATCAGTTGTGATGAGCACTGGGTATTTAATGTAAGTGATGAATCACTGAATTCTACTTCTGAAACCAACACTACATTGTATGTCAACTAACTTGAATTTAAATAAAAACTAGGAATGAAAGAAACAAACCTCTCCATCAATGGTCCACTCACCTTTGCGAATGCTAAAGAGCAGCGCAGAGTTCTTCCTGGTGGAAGGGCAGTCCTGGAATCTTAGATTGAAGATGAAAATGTTCACTTTTGGCTCAATAGTCTGAAAAAGATAAAAGCCAGCAAGTGAATGGAAGCTGCCTAGAGTAAGTCTTTTGATAACATAGACAAATTTTCAAGATGAGAAGCTATAAACACTCTGGTTTTGGAAAGGTTCTCTAGCCAGGTCAATTAATAAAGGGAGCAGACTCTAGCCTCTGAGGGAAAACAATCTACACTCTTCAGTAACATCAGCCACCCTCCTCACTGACCACCAGCAAAGAGAGAGGTTCAACATGTTACAAAGCTCCTCCCAGAATCAAGCACCATGTTGGGACTAGGAACAAGGCCACCCACTCATGTTAGGGGCCTTTGTTACCACAAGAGGCTTAATCAGGTGCCACCATAACAGTATTTATGAATGTCTGAGATTTGTTCCAAAGCAATCTGGCTCAAGAGGCACCTGGGTGGCTCAGGCAGTTAGGTGTCTGACTCTTGATCTCGGCTCAGGTCTTGATCTCAGGGTCGGGAGTTAAAAACAATAATAGTAACAACAAAACCTCCCCAGTCTGGCTTGAGAAGGGGAAGGTAGGTGATAGTTGGAACAAGATCAGCCATGAGCCAATAGCTTTTGAAGTTGGGGATGGCTTATTATACTTTTCCTTCTACGTCTGGATATATTTGACATTTTCTATAATAAAAAGTTAAAAGAGGAGGTCCTCATTCAAATGGAACAAATGTGTCTTTTCTCCCATTTCTAAGCCATTTCACTCTCAAAGGAAACATTTGAAGGTTGACATGTTGTTTGTCATGTCAACCCTAAATGATCTTTTGCGGGGAGGTTGGGTTTGGTCATTTTTCCAACACCAAGTTTTTCCTCGTCTGAGGGGTCAAGGGCCCCTGAGAGACACCAATAAAACAACTTCCAAAGGCAGGCAGGCAGGCACATTATTTTCTGAGTCACCTGCAATAATGTCCCTTCTTTACAGATAAGGTGCCTTCAGCTTTGAGAAGCTAACAGATGCACAATGGCACTGCGAGAAAGCATTGCTGGAGAACATTGAGGGGTCAGGCAGTCTTCCCTGGAAGGGATAATGAAAGTTATCTTGTTAAGGTAAAAAAAAAAATTTTATATATATATATATATATATATATATATATATATAGAGAGAGAGAGAGAGAGAGAGAGAGAGAGAGAGAGAGAGAGAGAGGTGAGTGTGTGTGTGTGTGTGTATATATATATATATATACACATATATATATATATATATATATAAAATCTTGTTTAGAAATTTACACAAGTGGCTTTGTACCCACCCCTGCAGAAGCAAGAGGAAGGCAGGGATGAATGCTGGTGGCCAGGCATCCCCAGAGAGGCCTATGAGAAGGCAGTAAGGATAAAAATGCTGCTAAGACTATGAAAGGCGGAAGAGAAGCCACTGGATGTACAATCCATTCTAACCTGTCAGAAGGTGGGATAATGGTCAGGACTCCAGGGAATTTGGAATTTGTCTTCCTCAAGGAAGTTGCTCAGCAGAGACCAAGCATAGGAGAGAAAGCTAACAGGCAGGTAGGTGGCATCCAACATACTTTAGTCACAATCATTAGACTTGAGGAAACTCAAGTCCAGGAACAGGAAAAAAGGGTCTGAGGTTACAGGAAGGTCCCCATAGCTGGCATCTGATTTAGCAGACCTGGATGTGAAAGGTCTTTTTTCAGTTGTGGTGAAATGCACATAACATTTATCATAGTAACCATTTTTAAGTGTATAGTTCAGTGGCGTTAAGTACATTCATTTCATTGTACAACCATGACCACCACCCATAAAATGCCTTTTTAAATCTTAGAACACCAGAATTTCAATTCTCAGTAGATTTCTACACAAGACATCCATGTAAATATTTAACAAGATAACCTTCATTATCCCTTCCAGGGAAGATTGCCTGACCACTCAATGTTCTCCAGCAATGCTTTCAGGAGATCTCTCCTGGCGCAACTCTGCTGCCCATGGGTGCAAGCCCAGTTTACACATCAGCCAGGACATTAAATGTCTAATATGCTGCCAGGAACCCTCTCCACTCATCATCAATATGGGAAATGGATCAAATTACCTGTAATTTACTCAGCTTCTGTGGCAAACTTGCCTCGCTTTGGCATTCATAAGACACATCAAGAGAGAGGAAATCAACTGCGCCCTAGAAATAAGTAAATAGGGTAGTTAGAACATAAGCAAGTTCAAGACAAACCACTATTGAGAAATATCCTTTTTCCTTTCTCCTCCTATTACTAAACTGATACTCCAAAGTGAGATTTTTCAAGGAAATAGCAGGCAGAGGACAAGCTGGGACAGATAAGAATGTGTGTGTGGGATGTGCCTGCATGTTGCTGGGAATATATCACCACACACTCAGCAAAGTGCATGGTACATAGTAAGTGCTGGATAAATGAATATGATAAAATGAGTGAATGAATGAAGTACAGTATGCCAGAAATGGTAGGTTCCCACCCAAGAGGTGAACACTAAGAGTCAGAGGCCAGAACTGCCCTGGTCAACACCCTCTTCACAGCCCTCCCATTTTGCTGGAATGGATACAGTGGAGACCTCAGACACCCACAGGACCTCAGTGATCTCTCCAGAACCTACTGGTGGTGTTTTGGGTTTCATTTTAATTGTAGGTTATAGTCACTAGCTACTATCAGGGCACAGTTTAAAGTTCCCCCCTAGTGGACCCTAGCTTGGTCCATAGTGTTATCTGAGAACACAGCTCTCATGGTCCTGGACATACCTCCTCAGCACGGTCTCTGGCTTGCATACATTCTAAGAATTTCAGATTTATAGAGTCTAAACACATAAACATACCACTATGATTCTCTCGCTGCCTTTATCATGACTAGATCATCACCCATCATCTCTCCTTCATGGATGATCTGTTCCCTTGGAACAAAGACCCTGGATAATAGCATCTGATGACAACCAAGTGCCCTTGGACCTTCAATAACTGACTCACCACTGGCTCTCTATGGCTTTCCTAATCAGGTCATCATCAGTGCTTACCAGTCTACACACTTGCTCCACTTTGCTGAGTGCCACTCCCAACCCTTCTCCCCCCCGCACTCAACTCAACTCTCTACAACACAGAGTCCTTGAGTTCCTACCCTTAAAATCACTGTGCTCAGCACAGTGGATGAAGAATTCACATTTAAAGAGGGAGAACCACAGAAGTTTACATCTTAATGGAGGGTATTAGTAAATGCACTAATTGCATGAGAAAATACAGAGTTAAAAATGTTGAAAGCAAAGTCCATTCTAGTGGTCTTCAAACTCACCTGGGAATCTTGGAAAGCCTATGAAGACTCAGGCCAGTCTCTCCACATTAAGCCTCGACCTGTATGCGCTTTGCTAGCTCTCCAGGCGAGTCTGATACAGAATACTTGGGAAGTGCTGGTCTAAACAGAGGGCTAGGTGTTCCAAGTGGGGAGAGAGCACATCAGGTTGAGCAAGGGAGTATTATTTAAATGAGGCCTCTGGATGGAAAGCATATGTACATGTATGTTGTAAATGCGTAGAATTTTGTTGGCAGAGATTTGAGCAAAGCTAGGATAGGAAGCACACTGAGTGGTGCATGCCAGAGAGCAAGAAGAAAGCACAGCATACACATTGGGAAAAATAGGAGGGGAGACCTGAGAGAGAGCAAGACAGCCTGACCGAGCCACCCTCTGGAAGGCCCTGAGGAATCTGCACCAGTTCCTGCAATCTGTGGCAAAATACGCATAACATAAAACTTACCAAGTTCAGTGGCACTAGGTACATTCACATTGTTGTGCCACCATCACCCACCACCCATGCAATGCATTTTAAAATCTCTGAGGGAGTACTGAGTGTAGCTTCCCAGTAAGGAATTGATAAAAACTGTATTCCTGGAAAAACCAGAAGCAGTAGGTGGCATAAACTGGGGCAAAGAGAAGAGATCTGTTCAAAGGCTACTGCTCAACAAGCAATTTTCTGATCAGCACTTTGGTCGTCTGGTTTCATAACTGATAGAGGTTATTACCTCTTATAAATCAATTTAGATGGCCTTCTGGCCAGTCAGCCTCGGAGCTGGTTATTCAGAACCTTATCACATCTGGATTTTAAGTTCCTGAGCTGGTAAATTTCAAGACCGGACCCTGACCTATGGGGCCTCCATCAGAGCACAGACACCAGTGTCTGGCATATGGTACTGTGGTATCTATACAGCACCCTGTAAAATGCTGCAAAACGACAGAAATCAGTTTTTTTTTTATGACTTTCCTACTTCCCAGCAGCCAAGCTTACAAAGTCCAAATCTATTCAATTCTCAGATTTTTAAACTTTTCTTATTAAAATTATAGTTAAAAAGTTATGTTTAGCAGAGGCAGAAACCAAGATGCTGTAGAGAGAACATTATTTAAAAAACAAAACAAAATCCTTTACTCTTCTTTTTATCTGTTTCGATATAAACTGGCTTCTCCTCCAGTAAGCTATCTTGGACTCTTAATAAAAAATCGGGGGTGCCTGGGTGGCTCAGTGGCTAAGAGTCTGCCTTTAGCTCAGGTCATGATCCTGGGGTCTGGGGATTGAGTTCCGCATCAGGCTCCCCCTGGGCAACCTGCTTTTCCCTCTGCCTGCATCTTTGCTTCTCTGTGTCTTTCATAAATAAATAAAATCTTAAAAAAAACCTCAGAGCAAACAGAGGCGTTTGACTTCTTTGCATAGGTAAAAGCTAACACTTGCCACGCAAGAGCTGGGGTTGCAACGAATGAGATTTGGTTTGCAAACATGAATCTAGAGAATGGACAGCACTCTGAAGAGGCACTTGGAAAAATGTCAAGCCAACCGATGAAAACTTCTTTTGTGTACTAAAAGTAAAATCACAACTTTCCTCAAACATTACAAATGCTATTGGGGGTGGGGGGAGATTGTCATTACCTTGGCAAGGGAAGATGTGGAGGGTTGCAGCAGGATCTCCGAGATAGCTTCAGCTCTGAGGACCACAGAGAGCTTTCCACCTAAAACCAACCAGAGGAACCAGGTGAGCTGCAGGTGAGCGAGGCTGCATGCTGGGACTGCAGGAGCTGCCTGGGGACTCATTTCCTGTTCCATGTTCACCGATTTTTAAAAAAAAAAAATTATTTATTTATTCATGAGAGACAGAGAGAGAGGCAGAGGGAGAAGCAGGGTCCCCGCAGGGAGCCTGATGTGGGACTCGATGCCTGCACCAGGATCACTCCTTGAGCGGAAGGCAGACACTCAAATGCTGAGCCACCCAGGCGTCCCAATGTTCACCACTTTAAACGGGATTTTTGAAGACATCACTTACACGACTTTACCCTAGCTGAAACATTTTAGATAACAGGGGGGCTTTAAAAACAAAAAAGTCCCGGGACATCTGGGTGGCTCAGCAGTTGAGCATGTGCATTCCGCTCAGGGCATGATCCTGGGGTCCTGGGATCGAGTCCCTCTTCGGGCTCCCTGTGAGGAGCCTGCTTCTGCCTCTGCCGGGGTCTCTGCCTCTCTCTCTCTCTCTGTCTCTCATGAATAAATAAATAAATAAATAAAATCTTAAAAAAAAAAAAACACCCAAAAAAGTCCCTTTAGAGAATGTTTCATCTAAAGCAGGATTTTGAAATGTAAGACACTTGTAACTCTTTCAGAATAAAAGCAATGACCCTGCCCTGCCCCTCCAGAGTGTAAAGACAGTGAGGTGAGAACGGCTTTCTTACCTTCTGTTTAAAGGCAGGGTGCTATCCCGACCTGGTGTTTTCTGGTCCTTGTTCACCGTGGGGACTGCAATTCAGCCCCTATGGTGCACGGAGGGGAAAACTAGAGGACACCTGCAGCGTGCACCCACTTACTGTGATATTTGATTACCTGCAGTGGCGCTCCTCCTCGTGCGCACCCACATCCCCCTCCCCTGCACACCTGTCAGCCCACTGGGCTGAGCTGGGCAACAAGTGCATTTAACAAGCCTCCCAGCTGCTCCTGATGCAGTGGTCCTTGGACCACTGTTGGAGAACCACTGCCGCGGCAGCGATTCTTCAGGTGTTTGTCTTGCTCTGTGACTCTTTCCTGCACCTGCGTCTTTCTCTCCCACTGGATTGTGTGCTCATTGAGGAGCAAAATTTTAAACATTTCTTAAACCTCTCCAGATACCAACTTCAGCACTGGATACATAGCAGACCTGTAGTTTGGAAACACTAAACAAAAACTGAATAAAACCAGAGTTTGAGAGTTAAACTGTAAGGCTGTGTGCCTGACTTCATTTCATCCGAATTCTGTACAGGAGGAAGATCTGCTGAGACAATGAAGCCACCACTAACAACTACAAGAGTGGCTGGCTTTTTTTCTTTCTCTTTCTTTCTTTCTTTCTTTCTTTCTTTCTTTCTTTCTTTCTTTCTTTCTTCTTTCTTCTTTCTTCTTTCTTCTTTCTTTCTTTTCTTTCTTTCTTTTTTTTTTTTTCTAGTAATCGCTATGCCCAACCTGGGGCTTGGACTCAGAACTCGAAAGATCAAGAGTTGCTGGCTCTTCAAACTGAACCAGCCAGGTGCCTCCAAAGGGGCTTATTTTGATAAACATAATAGAACTTTGAAATCTTTTGAGCAGAGAATATCACTTAGAGACAAGGAGTCCTTGTTCTGATAAGATAGCACTATTATCTAGTTATTCAGTGATTGTGTTTAATGGTTCCATCTGGCCTTTCACAGATTTCCGAGCTTCCAACCATCACATCAGCACACATGGAACATACGACTTGTGTTTAACATTTTTAAATGTACAATTTAGTGTCATTGTTAGGCCAATGAAATGAAACAAGAGTACATATATCCAGAATGAACTCACAAATCTTTCTATTTGACTTTGCAAGCTGCTTTTAGAACTAGAGTGAACAAATGTACTTGAAGTTCCAGAAATTCTTATATCATACAAAATAATCAAACTTCCCCACTGTGGTTGCCAACCTATTCTCATTGCAAGCATAAATCATACTTTTTAAAATACTGTAAAATCCAGATTACTCAAAACTAGAGTCTCACACTAAGCTTGTGGTTCATGTTCTCTATGGGACTGAAAGGGGGGTAATTGCTCTGCTTTAGGATAATTTATCTTGCAATTTTTGTTAGACATAATTAAAGATAGGTGTTCATATATAGAGAGCTCAAAATTGGTATTTGCTGTGGGTTTAAGCCTCTGTCGAAAATTACTGCATAGGGATGTCTAGGTGGTTCAGTGGTTGAGTGTCTGCCTTTGGCTCAGGACGTGATGCTGGAGTCCCAGGATCGAGTGCTGCGTTGGGCTCTCTGCATGGAGCCTGCTTCTGTTTCTGCCTCTCTCTTTCTGTGTCTCTCATGAATAAACAAATAAAATATTTTTAAAAAATCGCTGCATAACACTATTAAGTTCATGTCTCTTTTAAGCATTGCTAGTCCTCACTAAAGGATAAGCTCACCTGTTTCCACCACAAAGGAAAGTCATTCTACTAAAAACCATTACAGTTGTCTACAAAAAATAGCCACTTTCCTTTTGCTTCTTCTCCCTTTGTCTCAAATGCTCCAATAAAAGTAATCTGGGCAATACTAAACTGTCAATATCAATGCTTCAAGCTACTATTACTGCTTGGTCAAGCTGGTATTCCTAGTGTTATAACCCTAGCACAAGTGGGGGATGCTGTATGTAATCCTACTCTTCCCATGAGAAGGATGTTCCCACTCTCCACAACCTCCAACTCTCCGCCAAGAATCCTCCCTTCCATTGAATCCTCCCCAGAGGCAGCACATTGAACACATAAATAGGTTTTTATTAACAAATATAAAAGATTAGAACTTTTCAAAAATTTTAGTAAAATATATATAAGAGGGACGCCTGGATGGCTCAGTGGTTGAGCATCTGCCTTTGGTCAGGGCGTGATCCCACGGTCCCGGGATCAAGTCCCTCATCAGTCTCCCTGCATGAAGCCTGCTTCTCCCTCTGCCTATGTCTCTGCCTCTCTCTCTCTGTGTCTCTCATGAATGAATAAATAAGATCTTTAAAATATATATATATATAAAACATAGTTTCCCATTAAATTATTTATTTATAATAAAAAGCAGGGAGGGGGTAGAGGGAG
The DNA here is from genome assembly GCF_003254725.2 of Canis lupus dingo. Taxonomy (NCBI): domain Eukaryota; kingdom Metazoa; phylum Chordata; class Mammalia; order Carnivora; family Canidae; genus Canis; species Canis lupus. The sequence goes on from NC_064261.1 coordinate 39,486,735, forward strand.
AAGGAAAGAGAATCTCATGCAGACTCCCCGCTGAGCACAGAGCCTGATGTAGGTCTCAATCTCATGACCCTGAGATCATAACCTGAGCCGCAATCTAGAGTTGGATGCTTAACCAACTGAGCCACCCAGGCAATCTTACCATTATTATTATTATTATTATTATTATTATTATTATTATATTTATTTTTAGACTTTACTGATTTGGGAGAGGGAAAAAGAACACAAGTGTAGGGAGGAGCAAAGGGAGAGGAACAAGCAGACTCCATGCTGTGTGTGGAGCCCAACACAGGGCTCAATCCCAGAACCCTGAGATCATAACCTGAGCCAAAATCAAGAGTCAGAAGCTCAACTGACTGAGCCACCCAGGTGCCCCACCATTAAAATTTTTAAGTGTATATTGCAGTGGCATGAAGTACACTCACTTTGTGTGCAACCATCACCTCCATTCATCTTCAAAACTTTTCCAACATTCCAAGCTAAAACTCTATATTCATTAAACAGGTAACTCCCCATTTCCCTGCTCCTAGTAACCACTATCCTATTTCCTGTCTCTGTGAATTTGATTATTCTAGGTCCTTTGTGTATGTGGAATCCTACAATAAATGTCCTTCTGTGACTGGCTTATTTCACTTAGCATAATGTCTTCAAAGTTCATCCAATGTGTCAGAATTTCACTTCTTTTTAAGCTCAAATAATATTACATTGTATATAAATAGCACATTTTATTTATCCATTCATCCATCCCTGGGCATTTGGGTTATTTCTACCTTTCAGCTATGTAAATAACACTGCTGTGAACATAGGTGTATAAATACCTGTTGAAGTTCCTGGTTTCAGTATCTTTGTGTACGTCCCCACAAGTGCTAGATGATATGATAATTTTATGTTTAATTTCTTGAGGAACTGCCATACTCTTTTCCATCATTTTACACTCCTGTCAGCAATGCATAAAGGTTACAATTTCTCTGTATCTTCATGAACACCTATGTTTTTCTCCTTTCTAAAATGATAGCTATTCATATGAATGTGAAGTGATACCTCATTGTGGCTTTGATTTGTTTTCCAACATGATTGAGTTAATTTTTGTATATGGTACAAGGTAAAGGTCCAACTTTGTTCCTTTATGTGTGGATGTTCAGTTTTCCCAGGAACACTTTTGGAAAAGACTCTTTTTTCCCAGCTGGAAGGTCTTCACACTCTTGTAGAAAATCACTTGACTATATAGGCAAGGGTTTATTTGTGGGCTTTCTATTTTATTCCATTGGTATATATATATGTCCATCCTTATGCTAGTACCATATTATTTTGATTACTGTAACTTTGTAGGAAGTTTTTAAATCAGGAAGTGTGAATCTTCCAACTTTGTTCTTTTTCAAGATTGTTTTGGCTATTTGAAGTCCTTTGAGATTCCTTATGTATTTAGAGATGGATTTTTCTATTTCTACAAAAACTGTCACTAGGATTTTAACAGAGATTTCATTGAATCTGTAGATTGCTTTGGGCAGTACTGAAATCTCAACAGTATTAAGTCTTCCAGTCCATGAACAAATGATGTCTTTCCTATTTTTTTTCTTTACCTTCTTTTAGCAATGTTTTAAAGTTTTCAGTGTACAAATCTTTTGCCTCCGTGGTTAAGAGCAGAGGGGATGGGGAGAGTAGGGGGTGGGGAGGGACAGAGGAAGAGCGATAAGCAGACTTCCCGCTGAGCAAGGAGCCCAAAGTGGGTCTCCATGCAGGGCTCAATCCCAGGATGTCGGGATAATGACCTGAGCTGAAGGCAGATGCTTAACGGACTGAGCCATACAGGCATCTCTAGAAAAGAACTTTTAAAAGCTGCTTATTAGAGGGAGCATAACTTGGGGCACCGGGCTGGCTCAGTTGATAGATCATCCAACTCTTGATCTCAAGGTTGTGAGTTTAAGCCTTATACTGGATGTGGAGCCTACTTAAAAAAAAAAAAAAAAGAAAGAAAAAAATAAAAAGAAAAAGAAAAAGAAAAAAAAGAAAGAAAAAAAAAAGAGGGTGCATAATTCCCCAGTCATTAAGTGTGAGCTGTGTATGGTGACTTCTTTCCAAAGAGTGCAGTATGAAAGGAGGGAAAAAGAGTAACTTTACCCTAGAGATACCTGACAAATACAAGTTCAATCAGGTGATCAGGGTCAACATCAACAGCATAGGGATGCCTGGGTGGCTCAGTGGTTGAGGGTCTTCTGCCTTTGGTTCAGGGTGTGATCCCCCGGTCCCGGGATTGAGTCCTACATCAGGCTCCCCGCAGGGAGCCTGCTTCTCCCTTTGCCTATGTCTCTGCCTCTGTGTGTGTGTGTGTCTCTCATGAATAAGTAAATAAAGTCTTTAAAAAAAATCAACAGCATAAATCATGTTGATAATATGTACCCTTGATACATGAGGAAAATAGCACTTTATTCTGTAATCTTCCTTCTTAAAACTCATAATCTCAGCCTATCCATGAAAGGAACATCCAACAGATCCCTATATAGTCACAAAAAAACCCACATATTATTCCATTCATATGAAATGTTCAGAACAGGGATATCTATAGACACAGGAAGTTAATTAGCAGTTGTTTAGGGCTGACATGGGAGAGGGGAATGGGGATAGTAGGATAATAGTTGGGTACAGAGACTACTTAAAAATAAAATCTTTGGGCGCCTGGATGTCTCAGTTGGTTGAGCATCCGCCTTCGGCTCAGGTCATGATCCTGGAGTCCTGGAATCAAGTCCCACATCAGGCTCCCTGCTCAGCGGGAAGTCTGCTTCTCCCTCTGCCCCTCCTCCTGCTTGTGCTCTCTCTCATAAATGAATAAAAATCTTTAAAAATAAAATAAAATCGGGCAGCCCAGGTGGCTCAGCAGTTTGGGGCCGCCTTCCGCCTGGAGCGTGGTCCTGGAGACTCGGGATCAAGCCCCACGTCGGGCTCCCTTCATGGAGCCTGCTTCTCCCTCTGCCTGTGTCTCTGCCTCTCTCTCTGTGTCTCTCATGAATAAATAAATAAAATATTCTAAAAAAAAGCAATTCAGTAATTTTTTAATAGTATTTTGCTTTTAACAAACATATTTATACAACTTTTTTGTGTATATTAGGTGGTATATTTTAAAAAGAACAAAAGCTACAGGATTGGACTAAAAAGGGAGGGGAGGATAAGAGAGAGAAAGAAAGAAGGAAAACCACCTTTTGGAGTAGGAAGGAGACTGGAAAAAATTTATTTTGTGTCCTGCATTATATTGGGGTAGAAAATCTAGTGATATGGATGAAACACAAAATATAGGATGGGAGGAATGAGCAGAAGAAGAAAAGGAAACTACAAGTATAAAAAATAGTCTTTAGTAACCTGATAAATATTAAAAATGGAATCTGCAAACATTTTAATAAACATGTTTATATATTTTTATAATCAAAATAAGTCTACGGAGACTGTCCTCAAAACAAGATAGATTTTCCTTTGAGATGAACAAACCTCTCAAAGTTCATTCACCCAGTGCTTCTTCAGTAGAATTACAGCGAACATTTACTTGCTCACCCTCCCCAAGACAGGTTTTCCAAAGAATCCATTTTCAAATTTAGCTTCTCTTCATCTCCCCCATCTCCTCCAAGTTCATTAAACTGACTGCTGGGCTTGTTGCTGTCCCCATGTAGGTACTTTCTCCCAGTCTAGAATCCTCTTCTCCAATCTATTTGCTTGTTCCCTCCCTTGCTGTTGTCCCTAAGGACACAGCCTTTCTGATACCCCTATCTGAAATGGCTCTGTCCACATTCACATTCTTTCTTCCCTTGCCCTGCTTTCACTTTTTTTTTTTTTTAAGATTTTATTTATTTTTTCATGAGAGACACAGAGAGAGAGGCAGAGACCCGGGCAGAGGGAGAAGCAGGCTCCATGCAGGGAGCCTGATGTGGGACTCGATTCCAGGACTCAGGGATCACACCCTGGGCCAAAGGCAGGCGCTAAACTGTTGAGCCACCCAGGGATCACCTGGTTTCACTTTTTTAGAAAAAGATTTTATTTATTTATTTGAGAGAGAGACAGAATAAGAGAGAGAGAGAGAGAGAGAGAGATCATGAGTAAGAGGGAGGGATATCATGAGGGCAGAGGAAGAAACAGACTTCCTGCTGAGCAGGGAGCCCGATGCAGGACTCAATCCTAGGATTCTGGGATCATGACCTGAACCGAAGGCAGATAGTTAACCAATGGAGCCACCCAGGTGCCCCCTGCTTTCATTTTTAACATAGAAAAAATGTTTGATCTTCTTATAATCAAATACATTGCAAATGAAGCATATAAGGAGATAATAGTTTTCAGCTGTCAAATTACCAATAACAAAAATGATTACATCATTGAAGACAGGCTGAGTAGGGTCAGAATAGTTTTATAACTGTTGGTATACATTATTATAATTTTTCTGGAAGGTAATTTGGTAACATGCTTTAGAGTTTTAAAGAATGTACATTTTTTGACCTAGTAATTTCAATTCAAAGAATCAGAAAGAATTCATTGGAAGGTAGGCAAAGATTTATGTATAGAAATGCTTATCGCAATGTAATTCATAATGATGAAAATTAAACTTATGTGTAAAAGAATATATATATATATGAGAGAAATATTTAAAACTCTGTGATACCTTCATATGATGGGAATCTATAAGACCATTATAAACCACACTCTTTCAATGAATTTTTAATAAAATGAGAATATACTCATAAAATATCTTGTTTAAAAAGTAGAATACACAAGTATGCAAATATGTTATATACTATGTATACAAATATACATGCAGTATGTAATAAAAGCCAGAAAGCATATACAATCCAAAACTGGTTCTCAAAACTTATGTACCTCAGATTCACCTAGGAATTTATCAAAATCACAAATGTACTGATCCTGCCCAAACCTACTGAATCAGACCCTGGATCAGAATCAGCTTTGAAGCAGAATATGAACCATTGCAATTTTGCTCTTCTCACTACCTATCAGTATATCACTATTTTATCTGTCTTCTTTGTTAGAATGTAAACTTCAGTTAGAATGCATACCCTGTGGGTGCCTGGGTGGCTCAATCAGTTAAGCATTCAACTCTTGATTGCAGCTCAGGTCATGGTCTCAGGGTCACGAGATTGAGCCTCGTATCAGGTTCCACACTCAGCTGGGCATCTGCTCGAGATTCCCTCTCTCCCTCTGCCCCCCTCCCTGGCCAGGTCTTTCCTCTGTCTCTCTCTCAAATAAATAAATCTTTTTTTTTTTTAAAGAATGCATACCTTGGTTTGCATGAGTAAAAGAGGAGACTGAGGGAGGCTGGGCAATCTTAAAGCCTTAGAGAGTAAGGGAGGCAGGACAGTAGAAGGAAGGGTAGGAAGATAGTTCGTGGTGGCACAAACTCAAGACTTGGGGAAGGAGAGCTTAAAAGGAGTTTTCAAAGGAAGTGCCAGGCACTATGCAATATAAGCTACCTCTGCCTCTCTCCATTGAGAAGTTTTCAATACAATGTTTTTTTCTCACTAAAGAATACATATGAAGGGGAATAGGAAGAAACGCTAAGTCCTGCTCTAAGGAGGATTGGGGGAAGTTGGGTGGACTGCCAGTGGGTCAGCCTTCGGGGTCATGTGTACTTACCTTGAGAAGCATATTTTTCATGGTAAATTTCATAGGCTTTTCTGTGGGCATCAGTGAGGGTCTGGAGACGTGAAGATCTTGATTCCTGGTGGGGCAGCTCTTTTATCACTTCCTCCAAGTCACTAAACGTGAACCAGATCTCAACCAGGTCCCCAAAGGAGTGGAAGGCGAATGTGGCATAGTCTGCAAAGAGATGAGCAAAGACTTCACTTCTCTGGACAGTGCTGGCAGGGAGATTCTGGTGATGCAGAACGACCAGGGGCTGAAGCTGTGCAGCCTTGAGGGTCTCAAGCAACCGCCGGTAGCACTGCACTGTTTTGCTGTCTGGGTTCTTGGAGCTTCCTGCTGGGAGAAGTTGTGCCCACGGTAGGAATACTTTATAATGGGTGATCTCACTGGCACGAACACTGCTGAAATACTCCAGCAGGAAAGCAGGCACAGGTTGTTGACAAACATAAATGCTTTTGTCTTCTGCTGCAAAATTAGAAGTCTTGTTTCCCAGTGAACCACTCAGGTTGTATAGCAAGTCATTGGTGAGAGGACCAGCAGCTGACATGAAGTTTCTATCAGATTCCCAATCCAAGCCCCAGCATGAAAAGCTTAGGAGGACAATAAAGAATGAGTTCCAAGCCAGCTCCATTTTCAAGGACCTGTTAGGAAGTATGTGGAATCCCTACTTTATAACCACAGCTAGGTTATAAAATGCTAAATGATTATTAACACTTAATATTTAACTGGGTTATCTATGGTAATTAAATCAATATACGGCTTACTAATGTGATATCAAAAATTTAAAGACCACAGAGATAACACAAAAACCTCAAACATCTCACACAATTTAAGCAAATGGAATTGGAAAATGTTTGGAGAAAAGTTCTCCATGTTTTTTTTCTTAATTATGAATTATTTAAAAATTCGTTGACAGAACAGAACAAAGGTGAGCCCCTTGACAATCCTTTATCCACCTTAAAAATATGTAAGTAGGGGCACTTGGGTGGCTCAGTCAGTTAAGCATTGGACTTCTGGTTTGGGCTCAGGTCATGATCTTGAGGTCCTGGGATCTAGCCCTGCATCGAGCTCTGCGCTCTGCATGGAGTCTGCTTGAGATTCTTTCCCTCTCCCTTTGTCCTTTCCTCTGCTCTCTCTCTCTCTAAAATAAATAGATAAAATCTTTTTAAAAATTACTGAACTTAAAGAAGTATATAAGTAAATGATGAACACATTGTGTAAAAGTTTCAGATATAGAAACGTATGAAAAACCTTCAAATCCCGCTTCCCCAACTCCCCTTGCCTTCCTCGGGTATACTCTCAACACTGCCTCCTTCCAGTTTTCTTTCTTTCTGTAGTTTAATGGTTATTCAGGAGTCAAATGCCTGGGTTTAAATCTTATCTGGTGAAAGTCGTTTGATTTCTCTGTGCCTCTTTGGGACGCCTGGGTGGCTAGGTCAGTTAAGTGTCTGCCGTTGGCTCAGGTCATGATCCCACAGTTCTGGGATCGAGTCCACAATGGGCTCCTTGTTGGGCAAGGAGCCTGCTTCTCCATTTGCCAGCTGCTCCTGTTGTTTGTGTACTTTCTCTCTGACAAATATATAAATAAAATCTTAACAAAAAAATTTCTCTGTGCCTCTGTTTCCTCACTGGTAACAATGGTGTATTAAAGTTGTGAGAATGAAATGAGATCATTCTTTAGCATGTTTAGAACAATGCAACTTAATGAGAGCGATTAGTGAATATATACAAATTAAAACATATGTAAATGTATAAATTTTAAACATATAAGTTAACATATATGGGATTATGTCTTATGCATTGTTCCTCAGATTTCTTTTTTTCCACTTAACAGCTCCTGGAACTCTGTCTATATCAAAATATATATAGAACCACTTCTTTTTAACAGATGCTTAGCATTTTGCATAAGGATGTATCCTAATTGAACCTCTGGCATATAGAACACTGGCTGATTCTTAATTTTAATGGGCTGCAAATGAATATCTACACATCTTTGTCTTCATATATGACCATTTCTTTAAGACAGAGTCTTAGAAATTAAGTTCCAGACTCAGTGTTACACATTTAGAGTTTGATTGAAATCCAAATGGTCTTCCAAAACAAGCTTCTTCAAATATAAATCCTACCTAAAGTTAGAAGTAGGGGCACCTAGGTGGCTCAATGGTTGAGCATTTGGCTTAGGAGGTCATGATCCCAGGGGCCCCGGATTGAGTCCCATTGGGCTCTCCACAGGGAGCCTGCTTCTCCCTCTGCCTGTGTCTCTCATGAATAAATAAATAAAATCTTAAAAAAAAGTTATAAGTATACCTAAGTCTCTGCTTTGCTAACACCTGTTTAAAACTTCACATTTTTACACTTTGTAAGATGAAAATATTATCTTATTGTTTTCTTGTTTTTTGCTTAGAGGAGATAGCTAGCTATATCATGCTATAACATATTTGTGAGTTTATTTCTGTGCTATTTTGTTCCATTGACCTATGTGTCTGTTTTTAAGCTAATACCATACTACTTTGATTTTGATTATTATAACTGAAATAGTTTGAAATCAGGGAGTGTTTGTTTTTCCAGCTTTGTTTTTCTTTCTCAAGATTGCTTTGGCTATTCAGGGCCTTTTGTGGTTCCATACACATTTTAGAATTGTTTGTTCTATTTCTATGAAAAATGCCATTAGAATTTTGATAGGGATTACGTTAAATCCATAGATTGCTTTGAGTAGTATGGACATTTTAACAATATTAATTCTTCCAATTCATGAGCATGGAATATCTTCCCATTTATTTGTATATTCTACAATTTACTTCATCAGTGTCTTATGGTTTTCAGTGTACAGATCTTTCACATCTTTGGTTAAATTTATTTCTAGGTATTTTATTCTTGATGCAACCATGAAATTGTTTTCCTTAGTTTCTCTTTTCAATAGTTCATTAGTGTACAGAAATGCAACACATTTTTGCATATTGATTTTGTATGCTGCAACTTTACTGAATTTGTTCATTCCTTCCAAGTTTTTTTTGGTGGAGTGTCTAGAGTTTTCTATATGTAATATATCATCTGTGAATAGTGACAGTTTTACATTTTCCTTTCTGGTTTGGATGCCTTTCATTTCTTTTTCTTGCCTAATTGCTCTGGCTTGGACTTCTAATACTCTATTGAATAAAAGTGGTGAGACTGGACGTTCTTAGCTCCTTCCTGACCTTAGAGCATGATGTGAGCTGTGGGCTTGTTGTATATGGCTTTTATTGAATCTGTTCCCTCTATATCTACTTTGCTGAGTTTTTATCATAAAAGGATGTTGAATTTTGTCAAGTGCTTTTTTCTTCATCTACTGAGGTGATCATAAGATTTTTGTCCTTCATTTTGTTAATGTGTTGTATCACATTGATTGATTTGCAGATGTTGATTCACCCTTGCATCCTAGGAACAAATCCCACTTGATGATGGTTTATAATCCTTTTAATCCTTATAATCCTTTAATTTTTGAATTTGGTGTACCAATATTTTTTTAAAGGATTTTATTTAATCATGAGAGACACTGAGAGAGAGACAGAGACATAGGCAGAGGGAGAAGCAGGCTCCCTGTGGGGAGCCTGATGTGGGACTCAATCTCAGGACCCTGGGATCACGACCTGAGCCAAAAGCAGCTCAACCACTGAGCCACCCAGGTGCCCTTGGTATACCAATATTATAGTAAAGATTTTTGCATCAACATTCGTCAGAGACATTGCCAGTAATTTTTTTTCTTTTGGTGACTTTGTCTGATTTGGTTATTAGGGTAAAGCCTGCCTTGTAAAACAATTTTATGTGTTTCAGCCTCTTTTGTTTTTTGGGAAGAATTGGAGGATTGGTATTAATTTTCCTTAAATGTTTGGTAGAATTCACCATTGAATCCATCTAATCCTACACTTTTGTTTGTTGGGAAGTTTTGATTATTGATTCAAACTCCTCACTAATAATTAGTCTGTTCAGATTTTCTATTTCTTTATGACTCAGTGTTGGTATATTTCTAGGAATTTATTTCTTCTAGGTTGTTCTATTTGTTTGTGTACAATTGCTCATAGTAGTCTCTTACAATCTTTTATGTTCCTGTACTATCAGTTGTAAAGTCTCCTCTTTCCTTTGGATTCTGAGTCCTCTTTTTCTTGGTGAGTCTAGTTAAAGGGTTGTCTTTTTTCTTTTTCCTCTTTTCAAAAGCCAGCTGTTTCATAGCTTTTAATTGTTATTTTAGTCTTTATTTCCTGTTATTTCCTTCCTTCTACTAATATTTATTCTAGTTCTTTGAGATGAAGAGTTAGGTTATTTGAGATCTTTGTTTCTTGGTGTAACTATTTATTCCTAGTAAATTTCCCTCTTTGGGGCCCCTGGCTGGTTTAGTTGGAAGAGGGTGTGAGTCCTGATCTCAGAGTCATGAATTCCAGCCTGTTGGGTGTGATTACTTAAATCAATAAAATAAGAAAAAAACTAAGTGGGGAAAAACTAGGGGTAGACAAACCATGAGAGACCCCTAACTCTGGGAAACAAAGGATTGCAGAAGGGAAATGGGGGGGCAGGATAACTGGGTGATGGGCACTAAGAGGGCACTTGATGAGATGAACACTGAATGTTATACTGTATGTTGGCAAACTCAATTTCAATAAAGTATTTTTGGGCAGCCCCGATGGCTCAGCAGTTTAGTGCTGCCTTCAGCCCAGGGCGTGATCCTGGAGACCCGGGATTGCACGTTGGCCTCCCTGCATGGAGTCTGCTTCTCCCTCTGCCTGTGTCTCTGCCTCTCTCTCTCTGTGTGGTCTCTCGTGAATAAATAAATAAAATCTTTTTTAAAAACTAAAATATTTTTAAAAATTAAAAAATAAGAAAAAAATTAAGTTCCCTTCTGAGTCACTTTTGCTGCATTACATAAATTTTTGTATGTTGTATTTCTATTTTCATTTGTTTCAAGGTATTTTAGAACTTTTGATTTCTTCTTTGAAACTGGTTGTTTGGGCAGCCCAGGTGGCTTGGCGGTTTAGCGCCGCCTTTAGCCCAGGGCCTGATCCTGGAGACCCAGGATCAAGTCCCACGTCGGGTTCCCTGCATGAAGCCTGCTTCTCCCTCTGCCTCTCTGTGTCTCTCTTGAAAAAATAAAATATTTTTAAAAAAACCTGGTTGTTTGGTAGCATGTTTAATCTCCACATACTTACTCATTTCCATTTTCTTTTGTAATGGATTTTTAGTTTCACACTACATTGTGGTCAGAAAAGATGCTTAATTATTTTAATCTTCTTAAATTTATTGACTTATTTTGTTGTGTAACATATGATCTATCCTGGAGAATGTTCCGAGTGCTTAGTATATTGTTACTTTTGGATGAAATGTCATGTATATGCCTGTTAAGTCCATCTGGTCTAGTATGTCATTTAAGGTTTGTTTCCTGGGACACATGGGTGGCTCGGTCGGTTAAGCTCTGCCTTCAGCTCAGGTCATGATCTCAGAGTCCTGAGATCAGGCCCCACTTCAGGCTCTCTGCTCAGCAGGGAGTCTGCTACTCCCTCTGTCCTCCCTGTCTCAGTGTCTCCCTCTCCAATAAGTAAGTCCATGTTTCCTTATTGGTATTTTGTCTGGACTATCTATTCATTGATCAAAGAGGGTACTGAAGTCTATTATTAGTATATTACTACTTTTCCTTTTAGGTATGTTAATGCTTGCTTTATATATTTAGGTATGCCTATGGCTATATTTGTACATTTTCCCCCATGTGTCTTGGAGGTATTTCCATTTCAAACATATAGGTTTATTGCATTTTGTCTATATATCCTACGGTAGAGCTGAACCACAATTTATGTAGTCATTTCCTTATTGATGGGCATCTGTTGGGATTTTGTGGGAAATAGATTAAATTTATGGATCAGTTAACTTACAACATTAAAGTCTTCCCATTCAGAAACATTATCCACTTACTAAATACTTGTCTAATTTCTTCCTAAGGATCTTATACATGCTCCATCATCCATTAGCCACTTCACCTCCTTGACAAATAACATATAGAGGAAAAGGGTATGTGGAATATAAGCCTACTTATGCAACTGGGGCTTTACTTATAATAATGACCTCACCTTGCTCTGGAGCCCCCACTCAAATGGCAAAACAGGGAAGAAGGGAGATTCACCAAAATACTAGGGTTCAAATTTCTATCAGGCTGTTTTCCAGGACCTCCTTATCTCATTTTATCATGTTGGGAGTCAGTGCAGAGATGCGCTCTTACTATCTCCTATGTTTTCACTAGAATATTTTTCCTACTCCCTGAATGTCTCACCTTATGCTAGCATCTCCTAACTGCCTCAACACAGTTTGAGATCCTGTACACCAAGGTTTCCTCTTCCCACCAGCTTCTCCTACTGTCATTAATTAGGAACATACCTTTGACTGAGGAGTTTATAGTCTGCATCTGCTAACCATACAATTTCTCTATCCATTCCCAGTCCTCTTCACTCTATTGTTTTCAAGCCATTGAAATGTGAAATTAATAGTGAACCCACATACAACATATAAATATTCCCTAACTGGTCCTGCAGGCCCCCAAATGTCATCTGTTGTTAAAAGGTACAACAATGCAAACTGCTGTATTACTAATAATGAAAAAAGTACAATAAACTTTTCATTTTTAAATACTGTCTTTAAAACACAGAACTGTAATCTTGGAAAGTAATCTCTAAAGCTCCTTATCCTTCATACTAATTCTAAGGACTCCTCACAGGAACCAATCTTAGAGGCTTATAATGCTATACACTTTCACCCATCTGCTCCACATTAAACAAAAAGGGAAAGACTCATGTTTGTGAGTCCAGCTGCCCCCTGAATAATTCAAATTTGAATGGTGTGGGTCCATTTACACATTGATTTTTTTTTCAATACATTGGAAAATTCTTTAGAGATCTGCAACAATTTGAAAAAACTTGTAGACAAACTTTGTAGCCTAGAAATATTGAAAAAAAGAAAGCATTATTTTAAGAATACAATATACAGTATATATAACATACACAGTATGTGTTAATCAACTATTTATGTTATCAGTAAGGCTTCCAGTCAACAGTAGGCTACTACCTTTACGGGAAGTCAAAAATCATACAAATTTTTTTTTTGACTGCATGGGGGCTATGGTACCCCTAACTTCCATGTCATTCAAGGGTCAACTGTAGATGAAAGCAGTAATTAGAGTAAGGAGGAAATAAATCTAATAGACAACTGCAGAATACATCATTTTATTTTGATGAAGAAAAGCAGTAGCTGGCAATTGTAAAAAGCTATTCTCATACCAAAGAAGTACTGGACTTTTTCTTATACATGTGAAACGAAGGTCTTAGTTACAGAAACCAAGACCAGCAACAAGGTTCTTATTCCTCAAAATAAATCTTCCTGAAGTCTTGCCCCAGAAACATTTCTCTTGCTAGTAGAGCTACATCCAGACTCCAGGCCAGGAGGGAGGGGCAACAGTCTCTCAGATACTTTCAGTATTTCAATCTTCAAGCAAGTAATTAGGGTTAACTACCAAGTAGGGATCTTCCTCATAGCTCTCACTTCCTTCTGTGGAGCCTTTCAATCCAGCTTGGGTGAGTTCAATTAGAACATGATCCTGTGAAATACAAACATTTGTCTTCAGGTCTTCAGCGGTATTGTAAAAACACTCCCATCCAGGGAACTTGACCCTTCTGAGTGTTTGCTACTACCATTTTCTTCCATTTACCCTTCAGAAGCACTATGAAAAAGGACTATACCTTAAAATCTTTATCAAGGTTCTGCTAAACTCATTTGCCATTAGGATACAGACCTTATCATACCATAAACCTATTTTGAGAAATTATAAAATAGATAAGCTCAACAGACATTGTGATTTTAGTAAGGTTTCCTGGTATACTACAGTTTGTAAATATAATTCCAAAAACGATAAGATAAAACGCATGAATTTTAAGATTATGCAACTGTAAAAATCCTCTGATAAATATGCTTATCATTCTGTTTATCGCTCTGATAAAAGTGGTGTTTTCTTGATAAAAGTATTAATCTAAAGATAATTAACATGTAACAATTTTCATTCTGAGTTAGGAGTTAAAAAAAAGGTAGAACATGGCACATAGCTTAAAATGTACCTTAAGTCATTCTAAAATACCCACACAAATGAGGGGCACCTGGGTGGCTCAGTTGGTTAGGTGTCTGACTCTTGATTTCAGCTCAGGTCACGATCTCAGGGTTGTGACATCAAACCTCAAGTCAGGCATGGAGCCTGCTTAAGATTCTGTCTTCCTCTCCTCCCACCCCTCTCCACCTCCCACCCCACAGGGCATGTGTGCTCTCTTTCTAAAACAAAACAAACCCAGAAAGGAGAGGGACTCCCAGCCAAGTGTACAGAGAACTCAGAAAATAGTGATTTAATCCTAAAAGGCAGAAATGTCCCACAGTATGAGCACTATTGAAACTAAGAGGGACTGGACACTTTCAAGAACTCACTTTATGTACTAACACACCCTCATAGAAAGAACACTTGGTCAGCACTGTATAATTTCTCTAGTTTTTTGTAGTGAGCTGGCTCAGGTAATGTAAACTTAAAAAGATAGCCCCAGTTTAGATCAGCTAATTTCACCAAGTATCCCAATGTGGATTTCCTGTGTGGGTCATTTTATCTTATACTGATTCCGGGAGACACTAGGTTGGGTAGGACTGGCCTGATGCAAACACACTGCCCAGCAGAAAGACCTCTGAATGCACACAATCCCAATTCAGCTTTATTTTCATAGGTATTATTTATTAAATTCTGATCGAAGTAGCTATTCTCAATACCTCACCCACAACACACAAACACTTGTAATCATACTCATCTACTTCCACATGTAAATGATTTTTCAGATAACACAACCCAGATATGTGACACCTGTAACATTTATATAGTTAACACCTGCAGGACAGGTAAATCTGCCATTTAAACAGAGAAATTCAATCATTCAACAAATATTTGACCTTTCTGTACCAGGCACCACTACAGATCTTGGGGATACAGTGGTCAACAAAACAAAGTCCCCATCCTCGTGATGCTTGCATTCTAATGAGACAAGCTGAACATCTGCTGCCAGACAATGATAAGCACTATGAAATAACAGGAAAGAGGGTTAGTGTGTGATACCAAGAAGGAGGCTCTTATTGGGACAGGCCAGCCAAGAACTACCTCTTTGAGAGGGACCGTGTGAGCAGACACTGACTGGAAGAGGGGATCTGGGTAAAGAGACAAAGGGCAAGTGGACACAAGTTTGATGTCCAAAAAATAGAAACAAGGCCAGCACCACTGAGTAGCAACAGGAACAGTCCTATGCAATGAGGTGAATGACGGAGACAGAGATTTGATTGTGTAAGTTCTGCAGGCTATGGTAGGGAGACTGGATTTTATTGTAAATGTGAGGAAGGACTGGAAGGTAGGGGACTAAACCATTTTGATTTGTGGGATGCCTGGGTGGCTCAGCAGTTGAGCATCTGCCTTTGGCTGGGGTTGTGATCCCACGGTCCTAGGATCGAGCCCCACATCAGGCTCCCTGCATGGAGCCTGCTTCTCCCTCTGCCTGTGTCTCTGCCTCTCATGAGTAAGTAGATAAAATCTTAAAATATTTTTGATTTGTTAAAAGATCTGTCTGGCTGCTGGACACAGAGCCAGTACAAGAGAGGACAGTTCGAGGAGGGTCCTGTGAAAATCTGGGCATGGTAGCTTAAGACGTGAAGGTGGGAAGGACAGAACACAGAATACACATACTGAAGGCAGGGCTCACAGGGTTTACTGCTAAAAGGAAAAGCTGTGAAGGGAGATTGGAATCACGGATGTTTCTAAGGGATTTGGCTTAGAACAAGTAAATGGGAACACTGTGTGTGGGGGGAAGGGAACTATTTTGAACAAATTAAGCGTGAGATGCCTGTAGTTTACAAGTAAGCAGCTGGCTAGACATCTGGAGTTTAGAGGAGAGGTGAGAGCTAAATCTGGGAGTCATCAGTGGATGGGTTTAAATTCCAAACCAAATAAGATCATTCAGGTAATCAATGTAAATAGAAAAGAGGTCTGAGGACTGAGCACAGTACTCCATTTAAAAAGTTACAAGACTTGAGAAAAGAGACTAAGAGGAAGTAATCAGCAAGACAGGAGAAGACCCAGGAGAATATGGTGACTTAGACGGAGCAATCAATAGTGACAAATGCTACGGACAAGCTGAATACAGAGAATGACCAACTGATGTGAGTAGGGAGGAGGTATGCCTGTAAAGCTCCTGTAAGAGAGTGGGAGAAGTCACAGCACTGGGCAGTAAGAGTGTGAGGTTGGTAAGATGCAGAAAGGAATGGTCCACCTAAGACTAGTGGTCATGTATTTAAAGTAGGACATGGCCTGTGGTTGTATGCCTATCTCAAAATACTTTTAACTGCTTGGATGCAGTAAAGTAAAAGAATTATATTTAACCAAAGCTGGGGTTTTGCCAATCAAGTAGAACAGAGAGATTACAGTTTACAGTATGAGAAAAGAGTGATCACTGGGACAGACCAGACTGTAAGCTGGATGATGCGAGAGGTGAGGCTATGGGGAAGAGCAAACATAGAAAACAGGAGATAGGGGTGAGAATACTTGCAGGTTTATGACAAAGGGAGGGAAAATCAAAAGTTAAAAACACTCAGATAGTAAGACCCTAAATCCACCTTCCCAGATTGAACTTAGGTTCTGCTTGTTTCTGCAGGGGAAATGAGTCAATGAGCTGCTGTAAATTCTCTATTTTACAACTCATAATTCTGACTACGTCCCAATGATACAAAATAAATGAACATTTATGAATCTGCAGATATGAGCCGTGGACTCCTTCCCTCATTAATAATTATGCAAGAGTAGTTCTATACGTACATAGTGGGTGAGTCGATGAATGACTTTCTCTATGATTCTCTTTTTATTTATAAGTTCCTCTTCAGAATCTATTTCTGATTCGATTTCCTTCAAGTACCAGTTAACAAGCTCACTTCTCTTTAATGCCGACTCATCCTCTTCTGCAACAAAAATACATTTCAAAAGGATTAAATTTTCCTTCTAGCAAATTGTATTGCGAATCCTTGGGGTTTGCATACTCAAAAAGATAATGTACAGAGTAAATAACCATCAACCTGTCAGAAAGTGTATCTGATGAAGTAAGATTTGCAATGTTCCAGCATAAGCCTGAAATAACCTGTCGTATTACTTGTATTAAAGTATGCCTCACTTTATCCTGAGGAAAAAAAATCTAATAAGAAAGAAATTATAAGAAACAAGTTTCTTAAACTTATTAAGATTTCAAAATATGAAGGTGTTTCCTTCACCTTCTATGCTTCATCACCTATGAGAATGCTTGCCAATAGCAACTAAAAGCATAAATTAACAGCAAACTTCTTAAATAACTCTTCCTCTTTGGAACAAGAAGACTTTATGTAGGTAAGATCAACCAAGAAGTGAAATCCATGGGCATTCATTCAAAATTTAAAAATTAACAATTTATTTCAGCAAGGTCTACTTATACTGAATGACTGTCTACTTTAGTCCAAAGCAGAACTCTATAAAGTCACAAGAAAAGTTGGAACCTGGATAATATAACTGTCAGAGAAACAAAGTATAATAAAACTCTATACTTAGTCTTGATTCTAGCTAATAAAATACAAAATCAAAAATGGGAAAATCTAGCTTTACTGACTATGCCTTTGGAAAGTTTTATTATGGGTGTACTGAAAGTTCATTATCTAAATGTTCTTGGTATGTGGCCTTCTTTATTTATAGTTGTACTCCCCGTGTGTACCCTTAGGTTAGACTAGAGCACAGCTGGCCACCTGAAGACTGAAAACTCATAACTTACTTGACTGGGTGAGTAGTTTTTTTTTTTTTTTTTTTTTTTTTAAGGAAGACCTAGCAGAATTTACTGCGGAATGCAGATGGTGTCTGAGTGCTAATCTTATCTCTGTTCCATTAATGGTTTGCCATGTTTAAAATTCAGTTGCAAGAAAAAGAGTAAAATGAAATATAATGTCAACACAAGAACATGTGAGCTCCCAAATGTTTTATGTGAGAAGAGGGTCAGCTAAAACCTGTCTGTCCTAGTGGCCTCTTTACTGCTTTCTCTCCTTCCTCGCACCAGTCTACAGTACCCAAGGACACAAGCAAAAACTATAGGCTCAAATGTTTAGTAAGCTAAGACAATTTCTGCTATTCTCTTCTTCCATTACAGACACAACACTGAGATGAGGTCTGGAAGCCAGAATTTTGGGACTTTTAAATAAGAATTACCTGATGACTAACCACCAAATTAAAGTTTAAGTTTGACCCCCTGATTTCATCATTTTTCCTTCTGCCTCATGGCTGACTATAGGCATGTTAGAACAGCCAGTAAAGCAGTAAAGGTAGGAAGTGTACTAGTGCCCAGATATTTCATTTTACCTATGGAAAAATGAGGATTTTACTTCATTTTTAGTATTAAATGTATCTATACTAATTCGGTTTTTTCAGTTTAATTACTTGCCTATAAAATATAAATAACCTAGAGTCCATCCATTTGAAGTAAAGCTATTGAAAGGAACAGTGATTTTGCATCTGTTAAAAACACTTGTTAAGTGCTTCTTTACAAATTATCAGATCCCAACTTCTCAAAAATATTAAAATACGCCGAGGATATTACACAGATGCCCTCTGACAACGAACTTGTTAGGTCCAGACTGTCAGACTAATATCCCATAGATTTTTTTAATGTAAATAGGCTTGTGTAACAATTTATTATCTCTTCTGACAAAATAGAATCTTCAGCAATGGAAGTGGTTTATGCAAATACATCTTACATGAATGACTGAGCATGTGCGCACTAGGTTTAGTCTTACCTTCCTCCATCTTCCTGAGGTGAAGCACAATAAGGTTAGATATTCGGCAGTACTCAGGGAAGCTCAGCCTTAAGGAGGCTTTAGGAACCAAATCTTGGTTTATGTCTTCACTATGGCCATTGATTCCATTCACAAGAGCCGGGCTGTCAACAGGACCTAAGTGACATATCAATCATCTGAATCTTGTTTTTGTGCCTCCAACACTCTTCCTATCAAATGTTTAAGTACATGACTTTGCAATATTATGTACAAAATTTAAATATCTATGTTTCAATGTACTCAAGAACATGTTTTTAATTCAGAAGCAAAATAAAAATAAATAAGGCTGGGGAATTAGGTCCACTCTCACCATTTTAGTGTATTTTCTTTCAGTTTTTCAAGCATATATATTTTATATCAGCTATTTAATTGTATTTTACCTTCTAAATAGTCCAATTCAATATTCACTTTTTCCCCCTTTTGCTATATAGGTTTCAAAACCATCAACAAGTTTACTTTTTTTTTAAAGAGATTTTATTTATCCATGAGAGGCAGAGAGAGAGAGAGAGAGAGAGAGAGAGAGACACAGGCAGAGGGAGAAGCAGACTCCATGCAGGGAACCCAACGTGAGACTCGATCCTGGTCTCCAGGATCAGGCCCTGGGCTGAAGGCAGCGCTGAACTGCTGAGCCACCTGGGCTGCCCAACAAGTTTACTTTTATCATAACATCTCAGAGAACATTTTGGTCTGTAACTCCAGAAGAGTAAATGAACAAATGTCTCACCATTGATGCCATCTGGGCCCTCATCTACCTCCATCTGGGCCTCTTCTTCTTGATCTAGATTAACATCAGGTGTTTCTACACGGATGATTGACTTATTCAGTAACCTAAAAGCTTCCTTCACATGTTTAGGTTGGACCTAAACCAATCAAAATGAAGCAAATCAGAAAGTCAGTGTTCTTGATATACCACTCAGATTTTCTCCATTACAGACCACAGTGGCATTTTAGCTTTCTCACACACATATAAAACAGGAGTTAACACCATAAATTCACCAGAATGGTTTAAAGGGACCAACAATATGTAGTATTGGAAAGAATGTATAACAACTTTCATTCACTGCTGGTCGGAATGTAAACTGATACAACTACTATGGAAAAGCATTTTGGCAGTCTTCACTGAACTGAACACATGTGAAACCTATGACAATTCCACTTGTAGGTGTACACCCAACAGAAATGTATACCACCATATAGACTAAAAGACATGTATATCCTTTAAGAACCCAAATTGGAAACTATCCAAATATCCATTAATAGAAGAATGGGTGGGATGCCTGGGTGGCTCAGTGGTGCCTTCCACCCAGGGTGTGATCCTGGAGTCCCAGGATCGAGTCCCACATCAGGCAACCTGCAGGGAGCCTGCTTCTCCCTTTGCCTATGTCTGCCTCTCTCTCTCGGTCTCTCATGAATAAATAAAATCTTAAAAAAAAATAGAATGGGTGAATCACTGAGATATATGGACGGAATATTATACAGCAGTGAGGCAGACAAACTACCACTACACAAAACCTGGATGATTATCTTATGGTATTAATACTGTGTGAAAGAAACCAGACACAAGGGGGAATATATTCTATGACTGTTATCTATAATCCTTATATGGTCAAATAATTTTTGACAAGGGTGTCAAGACCACTCCTTGGGGAAATCATAGTCTCTTCCAAAAATGGTACTGGGGAAACTTGGTATCTTACATAAAAGAGTGAAGTTGGACTCCTCCTGCCTTACATCACATACAAAATTATCTCATAAAAGACTGGAGACCTAAAACTATAAAAACATATGTAAGAAAACAGGGGGAAAAACCTTAAGACATTGGATTTGATAATGGTGTCAAAAGCATAGGCAACAAAAGGGAAAAATGACAAATGAAACGATATCCAATTCAAAAACTTCTGAGCATCAAGGTAAACAATCAATAGAGTAAAAAAGGCAACCTATAGAATGGGAGAAAGTATCTGCGTATTATATATGTGATAGGGATTAATATCCAAAACATGAAGAATACCCATATTCATCACTTTATTCACAACATCCAAGAGGTGGAAGCAGCCCAAATGTCCACTGATGGATCAACAATAAATAAAATGTGGTATAATGTATCCACCCCCGCCTTATTCTCAGAGATTATGTTCCAAGACCCATAATTGATGTCTAAACTGCAGATATTACTTAACCGTACATATACTGTATTTTTCCTATCCATACACACCTATGATAAAGTTTAATTTAAAAATTAGGTACAGTAAAAGCTTAACAACAATAAAATGGAACATTTACAATATACTGTAATAAAAGTTAAGTGTGTTCTCTCTCAATAACTTACTTCATTGTACTTACCCTTCTTGTGATGTGATGATGTAACTTTAGGCTATGATCAACTTTCTGACAATACTTCAGGGGGATCATCTACCTACTAATGGTAACCCCTCTTTATGTTCTCTATAACCTATGACATGATTATTTTATTATATTAATCTATGTTCAATAAATGCTTGATAGTAACTTTTACTTATTTTTAAAATTTATTTATTCTTAGAGACACACAGTGAGAGAGGCAGAGATACAGTCAGACGGAGAAGCAGGCTCCATGCCGAGAGCCGAATGTGGGACTCGATCCCGGGTCTCCAGGATCACGCCCTGGGCTGCAGGCGGCACTCAACCACTGCGCCACCGGGGCTGCCCTGATAGTAACTTTTAAAGGAGAAATCCCAGCATCATGTATCCTATGAGCACTCAACAGTCATACTCAAGATAAAAACATGCTTATAAACCAATAAATCAACTGCTCTTTCCTCTCATTATGTTAAAGTGACTTTGATACCTCATCACAGCAGTGCATTCGAGCCATTGCTTCAGAGAGACGGATCATGCTCTCAAGTTGTCGCACTGTAATCCTCCATGAAGACTTGGTTACTCCAGAGCCATCCCTCTGGCGGAGACGTTTATACTGTTCCACAATGAAGTCCTCTGACTCTTTAGAAATCTGTTTCAGAACATTACAGAAGTCAGAGCTTTTCTACTCGATGTGAGCTGCATTAAACATAAATTTAAGAGCCTTCTAGATAGAGACACTTTGGGGAACTAAGAGGATCAAAACTTTGAAGTCAATAAAGAATACTGAAATGGATTTCAAAAGAACTGAGGATGCCTGTGAATTTCATATACTAATTTTATCAATAGGTCTATAGCAGGGTATTTAAGCAAATGCCACTTCTAAAAGATGCAGAACAAGCTGAAGCAGTGCACTGGATGTAATGCCTTTTATTTATTTATTTGTTTTTTTAAAGATTTTATTTATTTATTCATGAGAGACACAGAGAGAGAGAGAGAGAGAGAGAGGCAGAGGGAGAAGCAGGCTCCATGCAGGGAGCCCAATGTGGGACTCGATCCTGGGTCCCCAGGATCACGCCCTGAACTGAAGGTGGCACTAAACCACTGAGCCACCTGGGCTGCCCGATGTAATGCCTTTTAAACTCAAGATGCCAAAGCTCATTAAACAAATTAATGCTCAGAATATTCTTGAAACTCAGTTAATTAACTTATGCTGTCTTTGGGAAAAAGAGAGGTCTACACACACACACACACACACACACACACACACACACAGTCACACAGCTATTTCAGTAAACCTTATTATTTGTCAAATACTAACAACAAAAGGAGAATACTAAAAGAATACTCGTTTTCAGAACGAGGAACTCCTCCTATTAGGGAAGCATGCCAAGGTCACAGAAGGACCAGTACACAGTCATAGAGAATGAAAGCCACCTTACACATACGTAACCAATAGTCCTTAGCTTTAAATAGGGTTCAAAGCTTCTTTCAGGACAGTGAGAATCAACCTCAATATTATGGATAATCAGTGAAGGTGACAGATAATTAAAATCCAAAAGTTGAGCCAGACAATAGTGCAAAAACCTCACCCAGAATCAATTCTTTTTTTAAATTCTATTTTAGAAAAATGTTAAATGGAACAAATGGATTACAAATTTTACTTTAAAAATAAATGTCCTGGATCCAGTACAGATTCAATTAAATGAACTATATCAATTATTGTAAAATATTAAGCCATGTTCATTACAATGACCTAAAGGAATACAAATCTTCCTTAGAGAAAGATTCAAGGACATTCAGTAGACTACTGATCTGAACTCACAAAATTTTAAGATTCTTAGGAATAATAGCTGAAATAAAAGTATGTCCTACTTTATTTGATGATTCAAAATTCTTGACTCATAAAATCTTTTTATTAGCACCTAACAAGTAAAAGAAATTTATTCAGATTTTTTTTAGGAAATTCCCTCAACTTTCCAAAGAAACCTTTTTCTCAAAACAACCTCAAAAAACAAAAAACAAAAAAAACCCTAAACAAGTATAGGTTCAGTTAATTCTCATAAGATCCTTTACTGCCCTCTAAGTGCCCTATTCCAGGACAAATGGCAAGTTACCTTGGGTTTAAACTGTCTTGCAAAGAGAAGATATCTCCTAATATCATCAAGGGAATAGACACGATCAATCGAATCCTCAATTCTTGAATGCAAATCTACTATACGTCGGGCAATAGCATAATCTGTAACCTAATTTAAAAGAAGAAAATCACTTTGATCAGTCATAATGATATCTACTCCAGATTATCCTTGGCATTAATAAATTACTTATAGCTAAAAACAAGCTCTAATATGCCACTGAAAGATGTACCAATGGTTACCAAGTTTAATGCATACCTTCGCCTCACTCTAAGAATATTCTCGAAAGAATTAACTGACTCTAATAAGAATAGCAGAATTAAGATTTCTAGGGTGCTCAGTGTATGCCAGGCTCTATTGCCATAAGTGTGTCTAGAAGCATTTAACTTATATAACCCTTACAAAAATCTTATTAGGTAGGTAATATTAGCCTTATTTTACAGATAACTAAATTGAGGCTCAGAGAGGTAAAATATCTTGTCTTACATCACAACACAAAATTGAGCCAGGATTTGAACAGCCTAGCTTCAGAGTCCATGGTCTTAGCCACAATATTGTATTGCCACTTGTCAATATATGAAGATAATCAGAGAATTATTATTAACATTTAAAAAAAAATCACTAAAATATGCAATTTACTCTCCCATGGTACAAAAAAAGCCACAGATATATGGAGAAATGTTAATATGTGAATAAAGGGTACACAAATGTTACATACACTATTAGATATCTTGTAATTTTTCTTTAGGTTTAAAATTATTACCAATTAAAACTCTTAAAAACGAAAGAATCATGTACAAACAGGAATACATGAAAATCAGACAACTCCCAGCTATGAGGGTGGAAATGGGGAAAGGAGAGGACTGGGTTGTATATTTATATGGATTTGTGAAGAGAAAAAAACAAAACAAAAAAAAACCCAAAAACCCCACAAACATTCACAAAATGGAAGGCAGCTTTTATTTAGATAATAAAGTTTCACTATAAACAAGAGGTATGCATTTTGCCTAACATAATGTAGGACTTTCATGCTCAGTAATGAACAGACTAGCCTAGAATGTTATTTCCCATATAATGCCATTTTGTACTGTGTACATCTGAGCTGTCCAATATCGCTGAATATTTAAGTATAGGTATAAATAACTTTAATAACTAACATGTTAGAATTCAAGTAAATCCACAAGTTTATAGTTAACCTTAAAACTGTTACATAATTAGGAAAAAAGAGTGATATACATTCATCAACTGGATAGGAAGATATAGGGATATAAATGACTCATGATTTGGGGGGAAAATTTCTTTGGTATCCCAATTTTTTCCAAGCTTACTGGAAAAAAAAAATCCAAAAAATTATTTTTTTTCCCCTAAAAAAATTCTTATAAAAATTTTAAAAGTACGGCTGGGAGTTAACTGTAAAGTATTTCCTTTTATCTCTTGAGAATTAAAAAAGAGTAATGAAAACAACAAAAACTCAATATTCCTCAACTCAATTAAGTGGAACCAGCTATTCAAGTGACTTTGTTTTGATTTACTTAATAAACCTTTTGCCTAATCCTGTGCCATTCTGAGAGAAATGAAAGTCAGTGCAAACACATGTACCAGCTGTTTAGCAGTATATCCTACAGCCTTGTCTCCCTTAGTTATTCAAACTGGAAATAACAAAGGAAGCCAACAGTGACAGCTCACAGTTACCTCATTGCATTCATCCACAAGTATAAAGAAGAGATCAAATCGGGACATGATGGGGGCTGACAAATTTATATTTTGTTTCAACGACTTTGATCTGTCATAATGTCCACTGATTGGGTTTGCTGCTGCCAAAATGGATGTCCTGGCATTCAGAGTAGCCTGATCACAAAAGAAATCATTGTTACAGGTTTAAAAAGACATCTGGATGGACCAAATAAACATAGGACAAAATGCTTGATTTTATTCATAATTAAACGCAAACCAAAATATTAAGGCATTTTTCATCTACTGAATCATCAAAATTAAAGTCTCCTAATGCATATAGCAAATAGGCACTCCCATGTAACGGTGGTGGTATGACATACTACCAGCAATTTGTTGTTAGGAATTTTATCTTGTAGCTAGAAGATGCATGTGATAAGATGTTTTTGTTAATATGCCTTCTAATAAAAAAGCTGAAAATGACCAAATATCACTCTATGGGAGTCAAATGAGCCAAAACAGGGAACACAGACTCGAAAACCATGTGGTAATAAAAATGGATCTAACATGTGCTGGTATAGAAAGATTGCCAAAATAAAATTATGAAGTTAAATGAACAAAGAACTAAATAAAATACATGCAT
The DNA here is from genome assembly GCF_003254725.2 of Canis lupus dingo. Classification (NCBI taxonomy): domain Eukaryota; kingdom Metazoa; phylum Chordata; class Mammalia; order Carnivora; family Canidae; genus Canis; species Canis lupus. The sequence continues at coordinate 39,512,067 of NC_064261.1, forward strand.
TATGCTTATTTACGTATGAAAAACTTCTGAAAGGGCTGTAACTTTAATAGAAACTCTGGACAGTTTTTAAAAAAGATTTTTATTTATTTACTTGAGAAAGAGAATGCATGAGAGAACAGGTGCAGTGTGGCAGGAAGGAGGGAAGAGGGAGCGGGAGAAGCAGATTCCCCACTGTGCAGGGGAGCCTGATGTGGGGCTTGATTCCAGGACCCACAGATCATGACTTGAGCTGAAGGCAGACACAAGTGACTGAGCCACATAGGTGCCCCAGCACTCTCAAAATTTATTGGTGATAGGAGTTGCAGGAGAAGATTTCACCTTTTAATATATATTTTCTTCTACTACTTAAATTTTCCTTACCTATTTGAATACATTATTTAAAAAGTTTGGTTTCTCTCTAATGTTGGTTACAATACTGTACTTATTATTTTCATTTTAAAAATGTTGACTTTGATTATTTTTTGTTACAACTGGTAGTACACATTATCAAAGAATATAGAAGCTTTGTGGAAATTTTGGGAAGTGAAATGCTAAAAGTTTTACCAATACTTCCTCTACTTTCTGTCATTACAACACATTTTCATAGTACCCTAAAAAGCTCCTAGAATATGGATTAATAATCCTCAGGGCTGTTTCCCATTTCAATGATCAGCATTTTATGTTGAAATAATACATTTTATCCAAGTGAACATCTCGAGAGCTACACTAATCTTTAAGGTTAAGGCATGATGCAGCAGAACAAGTGAATACACATACCTTCACTCCTGCTTTAGTGATGGAGATGGTTTGCTGTTCCATAGCCTCATGAATAGCGACTTGATCCCGCACATCCATCTTATCAAATTCATCAATACAACATACACCCTTGTAACCAAAAAATTAGCATAAGAAACTGCCTTTGAGATGCCAAATGGCAAGTATAAACTTAAGTTTGCTACCAGAGACCTCTTCTCTAAACAACTTTAAGGTAGGTAAGTAAGCAATCTTAATTCCTTAATTTCCTCTACTAAAGTAGGCTAGTTCGTCAGATTCCATTGCTAGAAGGAACCATATGTGTTGGCTCATTTTAAACCAAGAGCAAGATTAAAAACATACAGGTACTTACTGCATTTTTATTTAACATCAAAACCTTGTGTAAATCTCTAGGTCAAATACTCTGGGTCACCTCAGCATTGATTTTAGGCTGGGGAAATGAAGGGTAAATTTGGAACATAACATCTATAAACGTATAGCTACAGCTTACATGCCTTTACAGATCTAACATACTCATGTCAAATACATGTAAAGTGCAACAGACATACTCATAGAGGTGTCATGGTCTGGAAAGGAAAAAATGCTGGGAACTACTAGTCACAGCAAACACACATACTCTGGGCAGGCAATACATTCTAGATTAATGAAACTATGAATTATTTACTAAAAATGGTTTTTTAAAAAAGGATATCTTATTAATAGAACTTCTAGGCCTTTGCTGATCAAGAAGAGGCTATTCTGACTTCTTTATAACCAAAAGTATAAAATGTTCTTACATTATCAGCCAGCATCAAAGCTCCAGCTTCAATGACAAATTCATGAGATTCCTCATCTCTCACAACAGCTGCTGTTAAGCCAGCAGCACTGGATGCTTTGCCGCTAGTGTAGACAGCTCTGGGGCTGAACTCCTCCACGTGCCTATTCAAAGTTATTATATTCATTAACGCATGACTACAAAGCATACTTTCTAAAAATGTCAGCTGGTAGGGCTTATGTCAATCAAGAATTAAAATTTCTTAAAGAACACGTGAGAGAGGCATTAGGCATAAGCAATTCATAAAGATATATGTCACAAACTAAATAGAAAGTCTTATCTCTTTTGGGCTTTTTTAAAATTTTTAAAAAATTTTTATTATTTTTTTTTCCCTTTGGGCTTTGAAGTCAATTTAAACCCACTCCTGTCAAGTGGAAGATGAAGTTCATACATGACAAGAACATCATTTTATTTTATTTTTAATTTTTAAAATTTATTTATTTATGATAGTCAGAGAGAGAGAGAGAGAGAGAGAGAGGCGCAGAGACACAGGCAGAGGGAGAAGCAGGCTCCATGCACCGGGAACCCGATGTGGGATTCAATCCCGGGTCTCCAGGATCGCGCTCTGGGCCAAAGGCAGGTGCCAAACCGCTGCGCCACCCAGGGATCCCAAGAACATCATTTTAAAAGAAGGCTTTAATAATAGTTTGGCAACAATGGATCCATTAGAAGGCCTTGCACTTAAAAAACAAGACAAACTAGACGTGAGATTTATTCCAAAATAGGTTGGTTTGGGACGCCTGGGTGGTTCAGCAGTTGAGCATCTGCCTTGGGCTCAGGGTGTGATCCTGGAGTCCCGGGATCGAGTCCCGTATCAGGCTTCCTGCATGGAGCCTGCTTCTCCCTCTGCCTATGTCTCTGCCTCTCTCTGTGTGTCTCTCATAAATAAATACATAAAATCTTCAAAAAACCCATAGGTAACATCATAGTTCATGGTAATAGGCTGAATGCTTTCTCCCTAAGTTCTGGAACAAGACACTGATGTTTGCTCTTGTCATTTCTATCCAACATTATACTGAAAAGTCTAGCCAGGACAAGAAAACAAAAAGGTACCTATATTTGAAAGAAAGAATAACTATCACTATTTGCAAATAACATGACCTGATAGATAGAAAATCCTATGGAATCCACTAAAAATGAATAAATGAGTTCTTGTAAGGCTATAAGATAAAGGATCAACAATCTATTGTATTTCTATATCCTGGCAACAAAAACTCAAAAATGAAAATTAGAAAACAGTTCTACTTACAACAGCATGAAAAAGAGTAAAATCCTTATGAACAAATTTAAGAAGCACTAGTTTATACTATGAAAATAACAAAATACTGTTGAAAAAAAAATAAAAACCTAAATAAATGGAAAGATATTCCATGTTCATGGATCTGAAGACTTAAAAATTATTAAAAAGATAATATATCTCAAGTTGATCTATAAGAATAATACCATCTCTGTTAATATCACAATTGCCTTCTTTGTAGAAACTGACAAAGCTGATCCTAAAATTCATGTGGGGGGGCCCTGGGTAGTTCAATTGGTGTCCAACTCTTGATTTCAGCTTGGGTCATGATCTCAGAGTTGTAAGATCAAGCCCTGCACTAGGCTCAACTCTGGGTGTGAAGCCTGCTTGGGATTCTCTCCCTCCCTCTCCTCTTCCTCCCATCGCTCATGTGTGCTCTCTAAAAAAAAATTTTTTTAAGTAAAAAATAAAATAAAATTCATGCAAGAACTCAAGTTACTCTGAATAGCCAAAACAATCTGGAAAAAGAAGAGATGGATGACTCACACTTTCTGATTTTAAAACTTACTACAAAAATAGAGAAGCAGGCCTCTCATGGGGAGCCTGATGCGGGAGTCGATCTGGGGACTCTGGGACCACACCCTGAGTCAAAGGCAGCCACTCAACTATTGAGCTACCCAGGCATCCCTGACAAATAGATAATGAAATGTGGTAAATACATATGATAGAATACTAGGCAATAACAGAAAGTACTGGTATGCTCCAACAAGGATGAATCCTGAATACATAATGTTAAGCAGAAGAAGCCAGTGACAATGAATCACATAGTATATAATTCCATTTATAGGAAATGTCAAGATAGAGACACTAATGTAGACTAGTGGTTGCCTACGGTCAGGGAGGAAAATGAGGACTGCTAGAGGGTACAGGATTTCTTTTTGGGTAATGAAAATGTTGTAAACCCAGTATGTTGATGGTCATACAACTCTGTGAATATACTAAAACCACTGAATTGTATATTTAGAAGAAGTGAATTTTATAATATGGAAAATATATTGCAATAAAGATGCTAAAAGACCCACTAGATATAAAAGGCTATTTCTCTCTAAAATAATCATGTATAATATAATTCTGTTACCAGAATTAGCAGCAATATTATAGCATATCTTTTTGTGGTGGTGGATAGGAAGCGGTTGGTGGGAACAGAGGAAATGAAGAGAGAATTCCCTCCCCCACCTTTTAAAAGATGTTATTTATTTGACAGAGAAGGAACAAGCAAGCATAAGCAGGGGTAGTGAAAGAGGGAGAAGCAGGCTTCCTGGAGGATGTGGGGCTCTATCCCAGAACCCCAGAATCATGACCTGAGCTGAAGGCAGATGCTTAATCAACTGAGCCACCTAGACGCTCCAGGATAATCTCTTTCAACATAGGATATTTTCAAATCTAAAGCCTAGTCCTTGATATATGTGAAGGAAATAATATTTAGTTATAAAATTCCAAATCAACTAAAAATGTTTCTGGAACAGTGCCATGTTACAAATTTCCCAAAGGAAAAGCAGCTTGATATAGTATGAAGAGCACAGCTTTGCAATCAGATACGTATGAGTTCTAATACACATGGTTCAGCAGTCACCTATTAGCTATGAGAAGATGGATAAGGAACTAAGTTTCAGAGTTCTGTTTGCCTCCCTCAAAAAAGAGGATTATATTACGTGCCTGAGTGCTGCTAACACAAGATGCATACACTCACACAGTACCAAGAACACAGCAAGTATTTCAAAACCAGTTGCTACTATTTTGACCTCTAGGTTTCTTTTAAGTTTGTAAGTAAGCAAATATTTGCTATAGCTTCTAAAAATAGGTGAAAATTGCCAAAGTAGTACACATGCTGATGGTTAGCATAACACATCTCATCCTTGTTGCACTATTGGAAAGCATGTTCTATATAAGAATCTTAAAAATGTTTGTATTCTTAGTCTCAGCAATCCTATGCTTAGGGATTTTCCCAAAGGAAACAAAACAAAACAAAATTTTATACAAATCATGATGTTCACTGTACCGACATCCATAATCATTAAAATAAATGAAGGCAAGCTAGGAAAATAATTTTGTAAGTTACAGTACACCAATAAAAAATGTGAAAATAAGGAAACATATTTAGGGTAAATTAAAATTAAAATATGTTGTGATTTATTACCATGAAAATATTCACATATTGAAAAACTTTTAAAAAGATTACACAAAGGTATTATACAAGGATTAAGACAACTCAAAATGGGATTGGAATTATAGGTAAATTTTCCCTATTCTAAAATTTTTTTTTTCCTATTCTAAAAAATTGTAAAATGTGGGCAGCCCCGGTGGCGCAGCGGTTTAGCGCCACCTGCAGCCCAGGGCATGATCCTGGAGACCCTGGATGGAATCCCACGTCAGGCTCTATGCGTGGAGCCTGCTTCTCCCTCTGCCTGTATCTCTGCCTCTCTCTCTCTCTGTGTGTCTCTATGAATAAATAAAATCTTAAAAAAAAAATTGTAAAATGTTATTACATTCTGTTAAAACAAATTAAGGTAAGGGGATCCCTGAGTGGCTCAGCAGTTTAGCGCCTGCCTTCAGCCCAGGGCGTGATCCTGGAGTCCCAGGATCGAGTTCCACATCGGGCTCCCTGTGAGGAGCCTGCTTGTCTTCCTCTGCCTGTGTCTCTTAGGAATAAATAAATAAAATCTTAAAAAACAAAAACAAAACCAAATTAAGGTAATTTAATATAAGCAAGTTATATATTCAACAGTTGTAATTTATACTGCTGCTTTAATAAAGGCACACTGCATTCTTGTTAGCACAGAAAGCCTGAACTATGCATACTGTTTTTTCCAATGTACTACCTTGGCAAACACTTACTTGAGAAACTGGCTCTTAGCTGTACTTGGGTCACCAACAATGCAAACATTTATGTCCCCTCGAAGAGAGGTTCCTTCCCCTGTTGTCTTTGGAACACCACCAAAGAGCATCAGCAGGACACCCCGTTTTACTTCATCATTGCCTAAAAAGAAAACGCAAGGTTATTTTTCAACATGAGGTTAAACAATTTCAAAAACGACTATAAGGCATGTTTACCGACCTAGAGCCAAGAAAGCTGAAGTGAAGTGTAAGACTGAAGTAAAAATACCTGGCTTCTAATCTTGGTTCTTCTTCGTAAAACTTAAAGCCACCTAACCGCTATCCCAATGTTCTCACCTATACACCACAGATGGCACAGATGCTGATGCTCACCATCCTGAGAGCCGTTCCTTGTCTTTAAGTCCTACTTTCTCACAAAGTCTTTCCTGATGTAGTACTTCTCAAATAACTCCATAAATAAACTATGTCCACCACAGCACACTGTATTTGCAAATTCTAATAGAATTTATTGTTGTATCAAGAGTTTGAGGAAACAATACACGATATACTTCTTTTGTATCACCAACAGTGTTGAATATAAACTCACTAAATGAACTGCTATGGATTAGATAAGATACTGAATGTGATCTATGGTTTCTTCTACAAGCTGTTTATGAATCCTACATGAAAAGGAAATGTATAGTAAAAAAAACTGGATCTTTAAATATGTGCTGTTAAAAATTTTTTTTCTGTGCTAATTATTATGACTTTTTGTGAATTCTATCAACTAAGTGCTGGGCAAACCATCCCTTAAAGGCAGAGAAAAAAATCCATTTCACAAACAAACTTTGACTTATCCTTGAAATAAATGTGTCAGGAAGTGTCATGGTTTTTAAATAGTCCACAAATTGTTTAAATCTTCTCACTTGAAAACAGAGCTTAATTTTCCTCTCCTTAGGGAATAGCTGGACTTTATTAGAACTTCCTTCTAAAAAAATAGCATATGGTAAAGTGAGGGTGTTTAACTTCTGAGACTAAGTCCTGAGAAGCATTTTATTTCCTTCTGCTTTGCTCTCTTGGAGACACACACACTCTGGAGGAAGAAGCTGCTGTGTTGTGAGAACATGAAAACAGACCTGCGGAAGAGATTCATGTGGCAAGAAAAATGAGTTTCCAGTTAATAACCAGCACTAACAGGTAAATCCTTCAGCCTAGCCTAGCTTTCAGATGATTGCAGCCTCATCTAATGTCTTAGCTGTATCCTCATCAAAGACTGAGTAGGCACCACTCAGCCAGAACCACTCAAGTAAACTTTTCTCAAATCTTGACCCACAGACTGTAAGAGACACTGTTGTTTGAAGCCACTAAGTTTTGGGGTAATTTGTTATGCAGAAATAGATTAAGTTTCTGGGTGGGGAGTAGAGCTGGATCAAAATTTGAACACTTAATTAAGGGAAGATACTCTAGAATTCATAAAGGATTATTAATATAAAGGATTTCAGTTCAATGTCACTGGCCAAATATTTAGATAGAAAATAGGTTACTTTTTAAATAGTTAAAAAAATATATATGAGAAATACCCATAACCCCTCTGAGTTCCTGTCATAACTCCAATTCACTATGAAAGGATGGAAAAAGCAAGGGTAAAGCACGAGGCTTGAAACTTTAGTCACATACTCCAAAAAACAGGTTAAATAATGGTGAGCAACTAGCAACTGAGAGCCAAGAAAACCATAAAGAAACCACTGAAGGTATAGACATAGTACATATAGCCAAGAAACATCAAGAATTTCCTTCTTGAAAATTAAAAAAAAAAAAAAAAAATCAGGATATTAATCTAGCACATTATAATGTACTTAAGTACGGTTCTACCCTAAAGCTAGAAAAAGAAGACTAAATGACTTTTTTCTTTTTAAAAAACCAGGGTAAAGGGATCCCTGGGTGGCGCAGCGCTTTAGCGCCTGCCTTTGGCCCAGGGCGCGATCCTGGAGACCCGGGATCAAATCCCACGTCGGGCTCCCGGTGCATGGAGCCTGCTTCTCCCTCTGCCTGTGTCTCTGCCTCTGTCTCTCTCTCTGTGTGTGACTATCATAAATAAAAAACAAACAAACAAACAAACAAACAAAAAAAACAGGGTAAAATATACATAACAAAATACTTACCATTCCAACCATTTTTCAATATACAGTTCAGTGGAATTAAGTACACTATATTTTATAACCACCACTCTTATCCATTTCCAGAACTTTTCATCATTCCCAACAGAAACTATCCATGAAATACTAACTCCCTATTCCCTCCCCCTAGTAACCTCCTTCTACTTTGAGTCCCTACGAACTTGCTTATTCTAGGTACTTCACTTTAAGTGGAATCATGTAGTATCCGTCCTATTGTAAATGACTTTTTAATATCCCTTGTAAATCCACTAAAAAACCTTTGGATCTGCTTTATGTGCTGTAAGAAATCACTTACTGCTGTTTTAAAAAAAATTTGAAGTTCTAGTATAGTGAACATTAAGTATTTATTGCTATTTTTTTTAATCATCTTGATTTCAATCTTATGCCATAAATGGAAGGAACTCTTACCATGTATAGTAGGGAACAGGCTGGTACAGAGATTGTGGTACAGATTTTTATCCTGACTCATTTCAAACACTTTCTCCCACTCCTTCACAGTCATTTGGTTCTTAATGCTCTCAGCAGTCTGTTCCTCATCTCGGAGTTCTTTCCCTCCAAACTGAAGGGTGGAGGACAAAGGAAAATACACTTGCATGAAAACAAAGGAAAGTGATATAGAGCTTCATTATAAACAAACAAACAAAAACCAGCCTGGGATTTCAACTTCAGAATCTGTTGACTACAAAGGTTTAAAAAAAAAAAAATCCCCCAAACTAGTAAGATCTAAGTTAATCGAGATACTTTACAGTTTGTTCTCTCCAGTGAATTAAAAACAAAAAAGCTACCACTGTTTTATATTGCTATCTAAATGAATCTGAATGCTCAAGAGATGAGCCATAAGAAAATGTTAATCACTGATATGAACATGCAGTAACAGAATATTACATTCACCCATCTTCTTCCAATACTGGACTATTTTCCAAACTTTTTCTCATTGCTTTCCCATTAGGATGCAGAAACAAGCTCTACACAACTATAATGCCAGGAATCCATCACTCACAGAAAGAGCAAATTAGTTTACTTCCCAGATTACTAAATTTTTCTATTTGTATTTTCTCCAGGAGCATGAAAGAAGAACTGTGGTAATTAAAAAATTATATCATGGATAATTTATATCAATGCTCTTAAAGCACTGATCTCTTAAACATGAAAACAGGCTTTTCTTCAAGGTCAGGAAGACATGAAAAGATTTGGTTTTAAAATTAAAGAATCAGGGACGCCTGGGTGGCTCAGTTGGTTAAGTGTCTGCTTTTAGCTCAGGTTAACGATCTCTGGGTCCTGGGAATTGAGCTCGGCATGGAGTCCCTGCTCAGTGGGGAATCTGCTTCTACCTCTCCTTCTGCCCTTTGCTCATGTTCTTCTTGCAAATAGATATAATCTTAAAAACAAAAAAACACACACACACACACACACACACACACAAAACACAAACCCTAAAGAATCAACCCACCCTCCAACCCTGCCACCATTAACACTGACTAGATAACTCAGTACTTTCAGAAGCCTATATTGTGACTGTTGCAGAGGAGGTCATTCTATTAAAGACTCACCCTTGGGTTGGTGGGTGCAACACAACAGGCAAGAAAGACCAGCCTGTATGAAAGGTCCCTAACACCAAGAGCCCGGAGTCCTCGAATGCCTTCTGTCTCATATCCATCAACACCACTTACACGGGAATTAGTTTCTGCACGCGCTCCTGAAAGAATGATAGTTTGTTTCACAGCTCAAACACCAAAGGTGCTGAGAATCAAAATTGTTCAAATAAACAAAACCTATAAATCCAAATATTTAATTTAGGCCTTGAAATTTTTCAGAACAGTATTTTTTGTAGCAAAATCAATTTGTCTCTATCTTATACTTTCCTTGCTCACCCTGATGGGTAGCCAAAAACAAGACAATGAAGATTCTAGAAGTCGAATGTTCTGTTTTCAGGTAATGAGAATTTGTTAAATTTGAGCTGAAGATTACTGACCTGGTATGCTAAGCTTAGAGACATCAGGCACAACAATTAGAGTCCCTGTAAAGTCACACTTGTCACCAGCTTGAGCTGACTCCACAGCTTCAGCTCTCAAGATCACTTCTAAACTTCGGGGGATACTCCCTCGAGGAAGCTCAGCTTGAGTCTCTTGAATACGAACCTATAACAATGGCCAAGGAGAAAAGATTATTTTTCAAATGCCATATAATCTAAATTAATGCCAGAAATATTGACATATTCCAAACTCTTACCATTTGCACTTTTGACAATTGCCAAACTTCATCTTAAAAATTTTCTATGCTAAAACTCCTTCCAATTTGGTAAGAGATGACATTTACTTAAAGACTTCACCTTTAGGGGTAGATGGGTGGCTCAGGCAGTTAAGTGTCTAACTCCTGATTTCAGCTCAGGGTCATGAGACTGAGCCCCATACTGGGCTCTGCACTCAGCCCAGAGTCTGCTTGTCCCCCATCCTCTGCTCCTCCCCCCATTTTCACTCGATTTCTCTCAAATAAATAAAATCTTTGAAATAAAAAACACAAAGAAACCCCCTTCACTTTTAGTACATTTATCACAATGAGCACTGAGTTAATATATGGAACTGCTAGAGCACTATATTATATACCTGAAACTATAATACTGTATGTTAACTATACTGAAATCAATAAAAAAGATAAAAACTTCACTTTTACTCTTATTAAAGAAATGTTTTCTTACTTGCTTACTTTCTCAAACTATGTAAAGATCTATTCTTTTTTGTTTTTTAAGATTTTATTTATTCATGAGAGACACAGAGGGAGGGGAGGAGGGAGGGAGAGAGAGAGAGAGAGAGAGAGAGAGAGAGAGAGAGACAGGCAGAGGGAGAAGCAGGCTCCATGCAGGGAGCCCGATGCGGGACTCCAGGATCACGCCCTGGGCCGAAGGCAGGTGCTAAAACTAAAACCACTGAACCACCCAGGGATCCCTAAAGATCTATTCTGTTCCATCTTCCACTAAATTTTCAGGGAAATCTTATGGAAAATTTCACATACTTTATACATGCCACTTCAACACTACTGTTAACATTACTTAGATACACACATATCTTTACTGTATTATTTGAAAGATATTATAAAAATCAAGATATTTCACTTCTAATTATTTTCATACTCATCTCCTAGAAGACCATCTGCTACGTAAACATGGTATCATTACCACAGCAAGACAAATAAGATCTGCTACTATCTAGTACATCCTTAAATTTCCTCAATTGTGAAGTGTCCTTCATTACAACTGTTTTTTGTATTTTTTACAAACTAAGGCCCAATCTAGATTTACACTTCGTATTTGGTTGTTATATCATGTTTTTTTTTTCAAATATAAAGCACCTCTTACCCAAAGTTGTTGGCAGAGTATGTGATTCATATAAACTAAGTCCCAGATTGATATTAAAACACTAAGGAGGGATCCCTGGAGGCGCAGCGGTTTAGTGCCTGCCTTTAGCCCAGGGCGTGATCCTGGAGTCCCAGGATCAAGTCCCGTTATCAGGCTCCCTGCTACATGGAGCCTGCTTCTCCCTCTGCCTGTGTCTCTGCTTCTCTCTCTGTCTCTCATGAATAAATAAATAAAATCTTAAAAAAAATAATAAAAACATAAAATAAAACACTAAGGATGAAAAACCGAAGCTAATATTAATTATTTTAAGCTGGTACTCATTCTCCCATACTTGAATGCTTGAGCTGCTGCAACTTTTCTTTCCCTTTGCCTATCACAGATTTACTAAGTTCTGTGGGGACCTCAGATGGGCTCCACCCACAATCTTCATTCTTACTGCTATCTCCCAACTCTTGCCTAGGTAACTACAAGTGCCTAATTGTTAGTCTCTTATTATACACTACACACCAATGTCCCATTAATCTTCCTTTAAAAAAGAAAAGTTCACATCTCCTGAAAATACCTTCCCCTTATTTATCAAGATAGATCCAAATTTCCCAGCCTGACATTTTTAAGGCTTGGAGTACCTCACACCAAATCATCCCTCAGATGATCTTCCATTTCAATCATGATAATCATCACTGCTATCAACAAACATGTTGGGGCACCTGGGTGACTCACTGGTTGAGCATCTGTTTTTTGCTCAGGTCATGATCCTGGGGTCCTGGGATTGATTCCCATATCAGGTTCCCCACAGGAAGCCTGCTTCTCCCTCTGCCTATGTCTCTGCCTCTCTCTGTGTCTCTCAGGAATAAATAAATAAAATATTTAAAACAAACAAGCAAACAAAGATGTACATTTCTGCTTGTCCTTTTATTCATGCCTTCCTCTCTAACCACCAACACGAGGTCTTAACAAGTTTCCACTTCTTCAAAGTTTTCTTAACACTAGTTCACCATCATCATCATCTTATGTTTATTATCTATTCTCTGATAAATATATTTTGTCACAGTCTGAAGGAGCTTCCAATCCAAGTTATTAAAGGTCAAAACACATTTATATATTGATCATTGAAATTTGTATTAAGAGTTTTGGGCTTAAATCTATAATTATATATAATGATTCTCAACTTACATGCTTAACATCATCTAAATAAGCTTATAATAACTTCAAGTGCCTAGAGGTGAATTATTAGCATATACTGAACCTGAACTAAACAGACATTAATAACTACCTTTTGAGAGGCCCCTGGGTTGCTCAGTGGGTTAAGCATCTGCTTTCAGCTTAGGTCATGATCCCAGGGTCCTGGGATGGAGTACTGCATTGGGTTCCCTGCTCAGTGGAAAGTCTGCTTCTCCCTCTGACCCTCTCCCCACTTGTACGCTCTTTCTCTCTCTCAAGTAAATAAATAAAATCTTTAAAAATAAATAAATACCTTTTGAAAATCCACAAATCTTGATTTATTTGTGTCCAGCAAGAATCTTCTTCTGTTGGCACAAACTGGATTTCGGCAGATATTTGGTTGTGTGTATTTGAACTGCTGTTCTACATCCTTGATTACTGTCTGACAGTCCAAGCATAGGAATGTTCCACTCACAAGCTCTGGGTGAACGGGGTGAGTCCGTACTACCTGCCCACTGATTCGAGTCAGTAAACCAATTCTGGATGAGGTGAGTTCTCGAATTCTATTTAAAAACAGATGTCCCATTAGTAAATATTCATTTCTAACTTAAGAAATGTTTCCATTTTAATGAGAGGGTATTTAAGGATAAATTTATGCTAAAACAAAAAAACAGCAAAAAAAAAAAAAAAAAAAAAAAAGAGAGAGAAAGAACTCGTTGGACTCTTCTCCAAGAATGATTTAGTCAATGCGACCATTTCTAAATTACAGTGTATATGCATTCACAGCAAAAAACATCAATATGAAAAACTAAATGACACCAAAGAAATTGTAATTATAAAACATATGATCCCATTTTATTCTATATGCAAACGTTTTTTGCCTACCTACAATTTCTAAATAATCATGTATTAGTTTCATAGCAAAGTTATCATAGGAAAGAAATGGCATACTCAGAAGTTGGAAACACTTCCTTTACCTCACAAATTCATTTTATATTAAATAACTTAGCAATTTTTCAAGTAATTTCAGAAGTTTAAGTCTTTAAAATATCACTTCAATTTCTTTCTTTCTTTTTTTTTTAAGAGTTTATTTGAGAGAGAAGACAGCACAAGCAGGGAGAGGCAGAGGGACAAGCAGACTCTTCGCTGAGTGGAGAGCCTGATGGAGGGCTCAATCCCAGAACCCTGATCATGTTGAAGCCGAAGTCTTCGGTGCATGGAGCCTCCTTCTCCCTCTGCCTATGTCTTTGCCTCTCTCTCTCTCTCTCTCTCATGAATAAATAAATAAAATCTTAACTAACTGCTGAAAGGAAAAAATGTTTTAAAGTCATGCCATTTAAGCTGTCAAAAATTTCCAAAGATTCATCAATTTCTGTGACTGTTTTCAGTTTTTATATTTTCTCACTTTATTTTTTTCCCCTAATGTCCCCTGAAAGCTATCCTGAAATTTGACAATCCCCAGAAATGGCTTTATTTAACTTCCCATTTGATCTCCCTGGAAAAATGTATTTCTCCAAAATCAAACTTTCTAGATAAATGAACCTAACTCTTTATACATATAAGACTAAACCTCCTGAGTTTTTTAATCATTAATTGATGCCTATACTGTTTGGTGAATTCCTGCTTTTTCAAAGAAGGCTTTCTTACTTGTGTCTGGTAGGCAGGTCTTGGAATGCAACATAAAAATCCTTGGCAAGAGGAATCTCTTTTCGGTCTTTGACAAAAGTTTTTAAGGCCCGACATAGGTAAGGGTAAACTCTGAAAAGCAAACAAATGAACAAAAATCACATGACATCTTCAAGAGACCTACCAAGGCCCCCTTTATGTTTCATGTTAGACTAAACAATTTCATCTGGCTATAACCAACCCTTAACTATACAGGACACCTCTATTTGCCTAGTCTAGGGTTATGAGCCTCTTCCAATCCTCTCCTATTACCCCACAGATCTAAGACAACAGAAACACGAAGATGAAATGCTATACCCAAAAATCCACTATCTTTAAAAAATCATTTAGCACCCACACTGCAGGTCACTCTTATGTCCAAGATTCAACAATCTAGGTGGTTTACGATCCAACAAGACAGTCTCCCATACTAGTCTCTGGCCTGGTATATTCTTTTAGGTTTAATTCTTGATTGATAAGAAATGGATGAGGGGAGAAATTTGTGTGCTCAAGACATGGAGCACATTGGCAGAAACATTTCACTTGACTGGTTAGACTGAAGTGTCTTGATAGAAGTTCCTAGCAGTTGCTGCAGCTTGATTTAAGCAGTGGGATTTGGAAAGCTTCTGAAAAATGAGCTACTTTCAGCAGACAGAACTGCTACATGGCCTGTGTATGAGGTATGGGTACGGGTGTTTCTACCACCAGCCTGGATTTTCTATCTCCTTCTCACTTGTCAATACAGCTCTTCCTGCTGTGTACTATCTCAATAAACCCTGCTGCTTATCCCACAACCATTCTTGATGATCAGATATGATTAGAAACATTGAAACAAATCTTCTATCTCTCAGTTCACCAAGTAAAGGAATAGGGCTGTCTTTCCTTACTCCTGGGTCTTCATTTCTCTTTCCCAACTATACATAATGTTTATTTTAACCTGGTTTTATTTATACAGATTGTCACATTTATTTAATCCAAGTGCGGACAAAGATTTGCATAAAAAGATATTTTTTATTTTATACAGCAATTAAAAATTAAATGAAAGCCTACGTTATTAATGTCTAGTTTCTGCCCAAAGAAATACCAGCTATCGGGACGCCTGGGTGGCTCATCAGTTAAGCGTCTGCCTTTGGCCCAGGGCATGGTCCTGGAGTCCCAGGATTGAGTCCCACCACACTGGGCTCCCTGCATGGAGCCCACTTCTCTCTCTGCCTGTGTCTCTGCCTCTCTCTCGGTCTCTCATGAATAAATAAACAAAATCTTTAAAAAAGAAAAGAAGGGGATCCCTGGGTGGCGCAGCTGTTTGGCGCCTGCCTTTGGCCCACGGCGTGATCCTGGAGACCCAGGATCGAAGCTCACGTCGGGCTCCCGGTGCATGGAGCCTGCTTCTCCCTCTGCCTGTGTCTCTGCCTCGCTCTCTCTGTATGACTATCATAAATAAATAAAAATAAAAATAAAAAAAAAGAAAAGAAATACCAGCTATTAAAATATTTTCAAGAGATTTTATATGACATGGAACAGTATGTTATACTGTTAAGTGAAAAGACCAGAGACTACATCCACAGCATGATCTCAATAGTTACATATACTCAGAAATACAATGAAATGTGCTAGAATATCCTTGGGAAACTCCACATTTGCAGACCTGCTAATGATGGTTATCTATGGATGGTGGGAATATATACGTAATCCCACTATCCATAGTTATGTATGTATTCCCTCTACTTATGTCTACTTTCTAAATTTCCTATAATATACACATTACTTTTATAATCAGAAAAAGATTAAACTTTAAGAACGGTATCATTACTTTAAAGACACCCCTGATCATGAACAGGATCCACACACCTTCTCAAAACACCTACTCCTGGGGGCAAAGGAAAGGATCAAATGAATGACACAGTAATAGTACTGAATGCCTGAAAGTAAGCAATCCTCTGGAAATTTGGGAAAACTACATAGAAAAAAGGTTTTCAACATTTGCATGTGAAAAATATTCAGGTACACAAAGGTCTAAATTAGTGCAGAGCAATACTAAAATAACCACTGGTTCTATCAAAGGGTCTCTGAGACAGCTGCCCTTCTGCCTCCCAAATGAACAAACCCAGTCCAAGAAAAGCTGGATTCACAGGCTTCATATCTATTTAAAGTAAAGAAGATTAATATGCCATACCTATAGAACTCTTCTTGAATGGTGGTAGAAAGTTGTTGGTTAAATTGCTCCAGGTCCACAAAACTCACAACCAATGTGTTTCTCTCAGGACGGATGAGCTCCTCTGCTAACTGCAAGTACTTAATTTCTCCATCACTGTTCTGGAACCTGCAGATACATGCAAGTCAGATTAAATTTAAGAATTAGGTGGTAAAGGGACGCCTGAGTGGCTCAGTGGTTGAGTGTCTGCCTTTGGCACAGGGCGTGATCCCTATCTCGAATTGGGCTCCCTCCGGGGAGCCTGCTTGTCCCTCTGCCTATGTCTCTGCTCCTCTCATGAATAAATAAATACAATTCTAAAAAAAAAAAAAAAAAAAAAAAAAAGAATTTTTAGGTGGTTAAAAAAATAATCTAAATGCCTCATAATTCAGTGTATTGGTTAAAAACTATCAGTTTTAGGGTCAGACAGGCTAATTTTACTAATTATATAACTTGGGGCAAGTTATCTGGTTTCCTCCCTATTAGAGAAATAAAAATAAATTAGGACATTGCTTTATCTCATTAGATTACTGTGAAGTTTTTTTTTTTTTTTTTAAGATTTTATTTATTTGAAGGAGAGAGAGAGGGAACATGAGTAGGGGGAGGGGCAGAGGAACTACCAGATTCCCCTGCTGAGCAGGGAACCCACTGCAGGGCAGATGCAGGGCCAGAGATGCAAGGCTTGTCCCCAGGCCCCCTGGGCCTATGACCTGAGCTAAAGGCAGATGCTTATGCTTAACTGATTGAGCCACCCAGGTGCCTCTACTCTGAAGTTTAAAGAAGAATGTCTGTAAAATGCTTTGCAGCAAGCCCAGAACACAGAAAAATGTGGGCTTCAGGTTCTAATCTGCATTTCTTAATTTAATATTTTGTAATAAAAATGCCAACTATTTTAAAATTATTGTTACATATAATTAAGATTGGAAAATATTAAAACAAGAAATGCAGTTTAAATATAGTTATATACTGGACATCTACCTGCAAAGCATTATGCCCTAGATACTTAAAGCTAAAAATGATGGTGTCACTCCTGACCTAGGACTGACACTCTCTTGAGAGACATTCCTACTACAGAGAGGTTAACAAGACAATCTAAATGTCCATGACGGGACGCCTGGGTGGCTCAGTGGTTTGAGCACCTGCCTTTGGCTCAGGGCGTGATCCAGGGATCCAGGATTGAGTCCCGCATCGGGCTCCTTGCATGGAGCCTGCTTCTCCCTCCGCCTAGGTCTCTGCCCCTCTCTCTCTGTCCCTCATGAATAAATACATAAAATCTTTAAAATAAATAAATCAATAAAATAAACGTCCATGACAACTGGGTAAAGAAAATGTATACACATACAACAGAACAGTACTCAGCCTTAAAAGGGAAAGTCTACTGTATGTGTCAACAAAGATGAACTCTGAGGATATTACACTAAATAAGCCATTCACAGAAAGACAAATACCGTATGATCCTACCTGAATGAGGTATCTAAAATAGTCAAATTCATATAGTCAAAGTGGAATGGGGACAGGTGGCTGGCTTAGTTGATAGAGCATGCGACTCTTGATCTCAGGGTCAGGAGTTCAAGTCCCAGGTTGGGTGCAGAGCTTACATTAAATAAATAGATCGACAGAGACAGCAGAATGGTAGTTGCCTGAGGCTAGAGCAAAGGAGGAGATGTGGAGGTCCTAATAAATAGGCATAAAGTTTCATCCAAATGAGACCGAATAAGTCTTAAGAGATCCACTGTGTAACATTGTACTTAAAGTCAATGATAATATATTGTACAGCTAAAAATTTAAGAGGGTAGATCTCATGTTAAGTGAGATTATGTATTTTATTGTTTTTCACAATAAAATAAAGGGGAAAAAAGGAAGAGGTACAAGAAATGTGCTGTGGGATTATAAACTAATTCTGCTCTAGGAGAACACGCAGAAACGCCTCAAGCATTTCAAAAGGGACAGTGGAATTCAGCCTTGAAAGACATTTAGAATTTGAAAGAAAGCAAAAAACAACAACAAAATCACCAAAAAAAAAAAAAAATCCCAGTAGTGGTTAGACTGGCTGGCTATAGGTGTTGATAAATAAGTGGCAATGTCAGAAAAGGTATAGGAAGAAGGAGGGTGGCAGGCTGCTTGTGGGATGAAACTGGGAAGAGGAGCTGTGAAGAATTTGGGACTTTATTCCATAAACAAGGGCAAATCAGAGTTGGAATTTTGAGGGCAAGTTAACATTCCCCGCCTTCCCCAAATACAGTGATTATTTGTCCTATTTATCATTATCCCTAGCACCTAGCTGTATGGTACTGCAAGGCAGTGAAAACAATTATATTCTTTGTTAAGATGAAACATTAATTGAGGACCTATGTAGTATGGTGTGACAGCCAGGTGGGGTTAAGGATGAGATTTACATTCAAGACAAAGAGGCTGACAGGTAGATATAGCAAGTTACACCAGAGATAACGGAAAATGGCGCCTTAGGAGCCTAAGGGAAGAAAGGATTGATGGTGCCTTAAAGGTTTATAGGGTTTGGGGCAGCTCCGGTGGCTCAGTGGTTTAGCACTGCCTTCAGCCCAGGGTGTGATCCTGGGGACCTGGGATCAAGTCCTGCGTTGGGCTTCCTGCATGGAGCCTGCCTCTCTATCTCCCATGAATAAACAAATAAAATCTTAAAAAAAAAAAAAAGCTTATAGGGTTTGACAAAGGAAGTCTGAGTCTGTAGCTAGGCTTTGAAAGATAAATAGCTGTCAGGCAGAGATAGGGAACGTAAATTAAATTATTGTTTTAAATATATCAGAATCTTGGGGCACCTGGGTGGCTCAATGGTTGAGTGTCTGCCTTCAGCTCAGGGTGTCTGTTATCCTGGGGTCCCGGGATCCAGTCCCACATGAGTCCTGATGGGAGCCTGCTTCTCCCTCTGCCTATGTTTCTGCCTCTCTTTGCGATTCTCATGAATAAATAAAGAAAAACTTCAAAAAAAAAAAAAACATAAATAAATATATCAGGATATATCAGGATCTCTTAAGACAGAATTATTCACAATAGTAAAAATGTGGGGAAAAAAAAAAACAAACCAAGCGTCCATGAACGAACGGACAGGAAGGGGTACAGGCACACAGTGAAACACTACTCACCCTTAAAAAGAGATTCTGACCCATGCTGTATAGGGGGATGAATCTTGAGGATGTTACAGCGGTAAGTGCAATAAGCTGGTCACAAAAGAACAAATACGGTACGACTCCAAGCAGACCAGGCGACCAGAACAGTGAAATTCATCTGAACTAAGGGGGATGAAGGAAGGCTGCCAGGTGCTGGGGGCAGGGTGGGGGGAACGGGGAGCGACGGTTTAGGGGTCGCAGAGTGTCAACTTTTGGGAAGCCCAGGAGTTGCCGCGAGGGCCGGCGCCGATCCACCCAAGGGCTGCTTGACAAGCTCCACGTATGCCCTTAACGCCACTCAACTCTACTCTTAAAAAAAAGTTAGCTGGGAAGTTTTGTAGGTCGATGTAACATAACATGTAACATCCATGTCACGCATGTCTTACAATTTAAAAAAAAAAAAAAAAAAAAAAAGGAGGACTTCATAAGACATTCGGAAGTCCACAGTCTCAGGAAAAAAGAAGTGATGCATCTGCACTAAGAAACCCAAGGGGCGGCAGCGGCAGGAGGGAGGGCCCAGGAGCCTGGGAGGCCCTGGGAGGTGCGCGTAGAGGGAGGGGGACGCGAGGAAGGAGCGCGCCCCCGACGCTTTCGGGCGGGCCCGGGTCCCCGCGAGCGTCCTCTCGGCGCACGGCTCCCCAGCACGGCAGCGGCCTGGCCGTCGGGTGCCCTCGGGGCCGAGCCTGCCACCTACCCTGCGCGCCCCGGGGTCCGCCGAGGTGCCCCGGGGTCCGCCGAGGTGCCCCAGGGCCCGCTGAAGTGCCCCAGGGTCCTCCGAGGTGCCCCAGGGCCCGCCGAGGCGCCCAGGGCCGACGGGGCCGCCGGCCTTACGGGCGGGGACGGCAGAAGGACGGGACCCAGGCGCTCGGGGGGGGGGGGCGGGGGTCTCTACTCCCGTCGGCCGCGCCCCCCCCCCCCCACGCCCGCCCGGGGAACGGGGCTCCGGAAGTGGGGACGGCGGCCCGGGGAAGTTCCGCGAGGAAGGGGCGCGCGCCGACTTACTCCTCCAGGAAATCCAGGAAGAGCTTCTGGCACTTCTCGGCCACCTCGTCGCGGACTTCCTGGCGCTGGCTGCCGGCGCCCGGCTCCGCCGCCGCCCCGAGGTCCATGGCCGCCGGCGCCGAGGGGCCTCGGCCCGCACGCTCCTCAGCCAGCGGTCGCTTCCCCGCAGACGCTGCCGCTCGGCGCGCGCCCCCGGCGGCGGCCGCGACCAATCGTGGCGCGAGAGCTCGCGGGTTTCGCGCCAAACCTGCCCAATGAGCGCGGCTTCTCCCTCGGCCCCGCCCCCGGAGCCGGGATTTCGCGCCAAATGCAAAGACCGGGAGGAAGCCCCGCGGGCTCGGCCTTTGCGCCTGCGCGGTGCGGCCGGGGGCCGGCAGCTTGGTTTCTGGCGCAGCTTAGGAGGTTGCGTCGGGATTCACGTGGATTTCCAGGTGTTCTTCAAGTCGTTTCACTGATACCCATTGAGCAGTAGACATAAGGCTCCGTGGAAGAGAAAAATGAGTAAGATCCAGACCTGCCCGAGCTGTGTGTTTGGAGGAAATCGTAAATCACCGGTTGCAACTGTCCAGGAGCCCGAAGAGATGTGTCAAGTCACCAGGGAGCAGGGGTCGCAGAGTCACTGTGGCTGGGGCC
The DNA here is from genome assembly GCF_003254725.2 of Canis lupus dingo. NCBI lineage: Eukaryota > Metazoa > Chordata > Mammalia > Carnivora > Canidae > Canis > Canis lupus. The sequence continues at coordinate 39,533,069 of NC_064261.1, forward strand.
GACCCGAGGAAATCAGCGAGGTTTCTGTCGTTGATGGACTCCTCCCTTGAATGCAACTGTTGGTTTAGGTCCTCTGGATTTTCTTTACTCTCTCTGGCCATCTTTCCCCGACTTCGTTCCTCTTGCTTTTTCTCCTCTTTGGCCGTTCTTGGGTAGCCTCTGGAGCTGCTTCTCCAGTGAGTCCCTTAAGTGCCTGGTCCCAGAGCCCTTCTTTCTCCCAAAGAAGCTGTCTTGGGGGGCCCTCTTCTTTCCTGTTGTCGTGGGATCACTGGCCTAGCCTGGTCAGGAAGGAATTCTCGAGAGGTTTTACGGCGCAGCTTAGCAAGTGCATTTAAGTAGCACCGGGGTAGGACCCATAGGCTGGAAGAGCTGCACCTTTGCTGCATGAAACTGGTGGTTATAAGCTTAATGTTCAAGGGGCAGGGGACATGCAGGAAGTACTAGATCATAAATATTTTCTTCAAATTTCGGCTCATAAAACTACTTTCGCAAGATTTCTCCGGTGCTTACTCAGCTTGAATATTAACTATTGGCGAGATGTACAGGCAGTTGAGATAGCAAAGGCTTAGGGTTCCACACCAAGGGCCAAGAAAGAATTCTTGAGACACCTTTGGTGCAAAAAAATGATTTTATCAAGGCACAGGGACGGGATCCAGGAGGAGAAAAAGCTGCACTGGGGTCATGAGGAGTGGCCCATTATATACTTTCAAGATGGGAGGGAGTTGGGGGTGGTGTAACCCTACCAGGTATTTTGGAAACAAGATTTCCTTGTTCCAGATCCTGCTGGGTCTAGCTATTCGTAGGAAAGGTCATTTATTACTGTTCAGTAAAAACTCCGTTGTGAGACCCTTCAAGTTGTATATTGGTGGATCATATACCTGGGGGGGATGATTGCCAACGTGTATCGTGGCAGGTAGAAATAAAGGAGGTTTCCAAAGGAATTTTTTTATGTTAAAGTAGACTTACAGGATCCTAGGGGCTGGGCCAAGATTACCTATTGATGGGCAGCCCGGGTGGTGCGGTTTAGTGCCACCTGCAGCCCGGGCATGATCCTAGAGACCCTGGATCGAGTCCCACATCAGGCTCTCTGCATGGAGCCTGCTTCTCCCTCTGCCTGTGTCTTTGCCTCTCATTCTCTCTCTGTGTCTCTATGAATAAATAAATAAAATATATAAAAAAAAAGATTACCTGTTGCTCTTAGCAAAGTATTAACACTGAGGGAGTTGAGTCCCTACAGTTGAGCCTGTTTTAAGGACTTGTCAATGGGCTGTAGGTACTAAGGAAATTGAATAATTTTTCTTCTGCCTTTATTTCCCACATCAGCAGTCATGCAGATCCTTTTAAGAATCTAGCAACCTGCATCTCTCTGATCCTTATCAGAATTAAGGAGGCAGTAGGGCAGCGGTTTGGTGCCTGCCTTTGGCCCCGGGGCGCGATCCTGGAGACCCGGGATCGAATCCCACGTCGGGCTTCCGGTGCATGGAGCCTGCTTCTCCCTCTGCCTGTGTCTCTGCCTTTGTCTCTCTCTCTCTGTGTGACTATCATAAATAAGTAAAAATTAAAAAATATATATATATATTAAGGAGGCAGTAGGTCAGCTTTTTGGGCTAAATGTGAAAGTTTTCCTGCTTTTATCCCTCATCACCATTGCTTCTAGGTGCTGATGACACCTACTTTATGTGTCACCAACCAGTACTCTTTCATGGGCCTGCAAGAGATTAAGAGAAACTTTGACCACTTCCATTTCTTGAGATTTCTGCACATGAAAAAAATGTTTTCTTAATGCCAAACAGGGTGACAGAAGTTACAGTAATTTCTTTAACACCCCTATGCACATATAAATACACTCTTCACAGAATACAAGGTTTAACAAAAAGGCTCATTGCTGATGTACTGCGGTATATCTAAGATTGTATGTATTACCTTATTTGAAGGGGATGGGAACCCTTGTAGCCCTGTATTCCTCAGCTCTTCACAAACTCCAGATTCTGGATATCACCACTTGTATGGAACCTCAAACTCGGTATGCTACTGGACAGTCACAACCCTCATACTACTAAAAATTGATCCAGGAGGGATGCCTGGGTAGCTCAGTGGTTGAGGCTCAGGTCATGATCCTGATTCCGGGTTCCTGGGATCGAGTCCTGCATCATGCTCCCAGCAAAAAGCCTGCTTCTCCTTCTGCCTGTGTCTCTGCCTCTCTCTGTGTGTCTCTCATGAATTAAGAAATAAAATCTAAAAAAAAAAAAAAAAAAAGAATGGATCCAGGAGATACCCACGAGCAGTTTACTGGCCTGATTTGGTCTCTTCCTCTCTAAGGTCTCATCTTTCTTTCCCATTTTTCCTTCCTGCCCTCTTTCTCTTCTATCCTTAGGGTCGATTTCTCAGAACTTTAGTCTCATACACAGAAGGGAAAAAGCAAGGAAAAAGTACAGAGTTCCAAGCTAGTTTGGAGCTATGCCCACTGAGAAAATTGGGATTTCTTCTTCTCAGCTCTCCAAACCTCACAGGTTTTCCCTTCCTCCCTCAGACATGCACCTGTGGCCCAGCATAATAGATGAGGTATCCAAGTGAGGGTTGTGGGGATACTTTCCATAGCAGGAAGAGGGTGTGGGTTAAGAAGCCTCTCTCTGCTATATCTCAGAGAGTCTTATGCCTCTGTGTATGTGTGCGTGTGTGTGTGTGTTTGTGTGTAGGGTTGAGACTGCTATTCTTAGAAAGGCCTGCTTGCAAGGTTGGCCTTTGGCTGGCATTTAGGAACTTGACTGGTAAAAGTTCCCTACACTGATAAGACACTTTCCCTAAATGATAAAGATGGCTCACTCTGTCTAAAATGTTTGTGCAAACAATGTGGTTTATGCTTCATCTGTTCTAAGAGTCTGGAATCTTGATATGCTAGTTAGAGGGTGCCTATGTGACCAGATCCCAGTAAAAACTCTGGGCTTCTCTAATGCACTTCCTGATAAATAGCATGATGTGTGTTGTCACAGATGCTTCAGTGCAATTAAATGCATTCCATATATCTCCAGAGGAAGAAGACTCTAGACTGCTTGTTTGGTCTCCTTTGGACTGCACCATGTGTCTTTTCTCTTTGCTGATTTTATTTTCTATCCTTTTGCTGTAATAAATGATAGCTGTGAGTACAGTTATATGCTGAGTCCTATGAACCCTCCTAGCAAATTATTGAATTTAGCAAATTATAGAAACTGAGGATGGTTTTGTGGATCCCCAACACTATATATATACACACACATAAAAGAGAATTTTAAACATACACAAATGTAGACAGAACAGTATAATGGACTTCCATTATATAGCCCCAGTAACTCTCAACATATGGCCATTCCTGGTCCAGCAACAGAGCTCTCTGCTTTTCCTTCTCCATTATTTCTATTATCTTTAAAAAAATCTATTTTAGAATGGTCTTAGATTTATTAAAAGTTGTACAAGATAGTACAGAGTTCTCTATATTGCATGCCCATTTTTCCCTATTAGTAGCATCTTACTATACGACATTTATCACAACTGAAGAATCAACTTTGGCACATACCATTAGCTAAACTCCATACCTGACTTGGATTTTGGTAGTTTTCCCCTAATGTCCTTTTACTCTTCCAGGATTCCAGCCAGGATACCACATTAAGTTGCGTTGTCATGTCTCCTTGGTCTCCTCTGGTCTGTAAGAATTATTTAGACTTTGGTTTTGATGACATAGATTTTTTTTTTAATTTTTATTTATTTGTGATAGTCACAGAGAGAGAGAGAGAGAGGCAGAGACACAGGCAGAGGGAGAAGCAGGCTCCATGCACCGGGAGCCCGACGTGGGATTCGATCCCGGGTCTCCAGGATCGCGCCCTGGGCCAAAGGCAGGCGCCAAACCGCTGCGCCACCCAGGGATCCCGACATAGATGGTTTTGAGGTATACTGCTCAGGTATTTTGCAAAACATACCTCAATTGGGATTTGTCTGATATTTTTCTCATGATTAAACAATGGTTATGAGTTTTGGGAGGAAGACCACACAGGTAAAGTATGGTTCTTACCACTCCCTTACAATTTCGAAGCAAATCCTAGATAATCATATCATTCCCTATGCAAACATTTCAGAATGAATCTCTAAAACATACAGGCTATTGGAATGTTACTCAGTCATTAAAAACGAATGAGATCTTGCTATTTGTGACAACATGAATGAACCCAGGGAATATTTATCCTAAATAAAATAAATCAAGCAAAGACACATACCCTATGATTTCACTTATATGTGGGATCTAAAAAACAAATGAACAAACAGAAATAGAATCATACAGATGTTGCCAGAGGGGAAGGAGGTGGAGGATGGGTGAAATCAGTGAAGGGGATCAAGAGGTACAGACTTCTGCTACAAATAGATCATGGTGATGAACTTTCGTACAGCATAGGGAATATACTCAATGAGATTGTAATAACATATGATGACAGATGGTGACTGCGCATATCACGGTGAGCACTGAGTAACATATAGAGTTGAGTCACTGTGTTGAACACTTGAAACTAATACAACATTGTACGTCAACTATATTTCAATAAGAAAGGGCTATTTTCCCAGAGACGTATCTTTGGCTGGGAAAGAACCTTCCTTCACACAGCTGTAGCAGTGCAGATTAATGATGCTGATTCTTTTCAATCAAGCTGTAATATTTTCCTGAATTACCAACACATTACCTTACTTTGCATCAAGCTAGCAGATTAAACTTTGATATGATTTATTTTAGCTGGGGTGCAATATTCAATAAGATATTTATCAAACATACTATGAGGTATTTTTTCCAGATATAGCCAGCCCCATCTTATAAAAATATTTAATATATCCTACTGTTTATTAACAAAATAAGAAAATTTTATGCTAGCGACTGAATTTTTAGTTTTCAAAGTTTTTAGCAGTACTTGATGAAATGCCTTTTAATCATTTGCTTTTCTTTTCAATTACCTACATATGAGAAGTTTGATCATGATGTCTATCAAAAATAGCGGTGAAGGCAGTAGGAATGATCACAGTTTTTATCTATTTTTATATGGTACTTTTTAAATTTTCCTGAAAGCTAAATATCAGAATTATAGATACACACAGTTACTGAAAAAATATTTAAAACCTTTCATCATACTTCTTACTTCATAATTTATTTAAACTATACCTTACAGTATATTATTATAAATTAAAAGAATGAGAAACCACATGTACCTTTACTCTTGTTTTTATAGCTGTTATAAAAATGGATACATTAGTCACATTGTATCTGCGTTATTTTAATATTGACTTGACTGCTTTTAATCATCACCTTTACAAATTGCTTTCCATATTTTGTCTCCCCGTGGTTATTACACTATTTCTTGAAACAAGTATTAACTCATCTGTTTGAATTGAAAAATGAAGTTGGGTACTAAGAAACAGTAAGTATGATTAAGCTGATTTAAAATAAAGATGGTCTTTGTTTAGTGAGTTAAATGGTGGGCATTTTCCAGACTTTGGATGACCAAAATCTTCAGCTCCAAGATTTTGCTGAAAACCTATTTTTAAAAGATTATAAAATGAAAGCACTTCATTTAAAAAATGTGTAACAAAGGTGTGTTGAAATTAATTTTTTTTTCTCAGTTTAGAAGAGACAGATTTGGGCAGCAGAAACAGATTCAGAGATCCTCAGAAGAGATGATGGGGAAGCTTTGGAAATGGATGCAGTCACCCAGGAAGCATCTGAAGAAAGGGAAAAGGCAGATCCAAGCATGAAACCTAGAGAAGACCAGTAGTCAAAGAGAGGCTGAGGAGGAAAATGCCATGTGGGAGACTAAGAAAGAACAGCCAGAGAAATAGGAGAATCTCAAAAGTCAAAAGAGAAGATCCCAGAAACAATCCTTGTCAGTAGTGAATGCTGCAGAGCAGTCCCCAGAGGATAACAACTGAACATGGTGGAAAGAGTTTCAGGGACACGGAAGGGGGTGGGAGTTAGATTGCAGGGGGGCAAATGGAGGTGAGGAACCTGACTGACTGGTGGCCACCCTTTACTACATTGGGCTGCAATGACAGAGTGGATTGTGAGGGATCTGCTCTACCCTGGGTTGAGATCCTTGACACAAGCTTTGGTGCTTTTGAAACCATTAGCTGTTGGAGCAAGAGTGCAGGCAGAGAGAGAGCCAGCCAAGTCAGCAGTTACTCATTCCCTCTGGCAACCCAGGAGAAGAGGGGAGACTCTATGGGCCCCAGCTTTTGTGGTGAGATGTGTGTCATACTCCAGGGAGGCTTCTCACTACTCCTTCCACTCTTATGGCCAGGCTCACCAACTATGGTAGGCAAGGTCCAGACCTGCTGGAATCCAGTCCGACTCCAGCCATTCGCCATGGAGGAAGGAGAACTTTGTTCTAGATTCCACAGTGCTACCAGATGGGCTAGCAGCTTCCCCGCATATAGCCCAGCTCTCTCCAAGGATCTTGGCCTTAACTAATCCCACTTCTCCTCCCCAAAGGCAAATATGGGGGAGGTATTTTGCTCTACAGGTGTGGGTAATAAAGGAGTACTCATTTAGAACTCTGCACCAGAATCTGGTCATATCAGGAAGGATATTTTGTGTGCGGAGTAAATGGTATAGCTTAAACAGTTAAACACAGGAGTTCTGGACTTGAATCCTGACTCCACGCTTAAGTGATCTTGAGTAAGCTACTTACTCAAGAGGGTTTTATCTGTGGGATAATAATAATAATACCTGCTTATAAGGCTGTTGTTGTAAAAAATTAAATGAGATATTATGTGTAAATATGCCTGGCACATATATCATACTCATATCCTATTATTTAACCCTGTTCAGGACTGATTAATTATAACTGTCTAAAATGTTTTCCATAAAAGTATATTTATATAATAAAAATTCATTATGGTACTATATGTATGTATGTAATGTGTGTATGTGTATGTGAAACCTTGCACTGAGTGTGCTTATGAGTGCTCAGCCAAAGAGGGCCACTGTAGCCCTCTGTACCAGTAAGGGTTGGTTAGCCCACCACACTGCAAACTGCAAAACCACACACCACCATCTGCTGAAGTGGGTGTATTCTGCACCTCAGCTTTATTTAGGACTAGCAGTTGGAGGTTGGTAGAAGACGGATGTTAGGAAGGGCATCACAAACATCACTGCCACCTGGGAGCAGAGACTAAGAATGGGTATGATGTGTGTCTGGGAGAAATGATGGAGTTCTGAGGAATTTTTGAAGAGCCCAAGATCAAATGCTAATATTACAGGAGTGCATTCCCCTAAGGACTGTGCTATGAGGACACATTTCGGGCTCATTTGGCTGGCACTCCTATTTGTGGGGATCCATAATCCCCGTATCATTGTGGGGTATGTGCTCATAACTATTAGACCTGTCTCCTTACTGTCCCACCTGTTTTGTGAAGCTTTCTGACTTCCCCACCTATGATTCTCCCTCTTTTCTCTGAATTCTGGAAACATTACATCACCCAGTTGGAACAAGCAGTTTTCTGCCTTGATTTGGTTGGGGTTTTTTTCAGGTTGTTATCTTTTGGCTTGATGCCAAACATTTCTATTGAGTGATTAAAACTGGGAACTTGGGAAGACTTCAAATAATTTAAGAAACAAAAGAGCACATTTCCTTAAAATTTTCTGGTTTGCATTATGGAAAAATTTCAAGTATATAAAAAAGGGAGAACAGAATTATGCACCCCCATACACCCATCATCGAGTCAATCTTGTTGGATCTATAAGCCCACCATCTTCTCCTGATGCCAAATTATTTGAGAACAAATTTCTGACAGCATATCATTTCTTTTGTAAGTATTCTTGTATGTAATGTATCTTTAACAGATGAGAATTCTTAAAAAATACGTTTCATTATATCAGATGCTCTTATGCATCAGGTTAGATTTTCCCAGACTCACCTGTCTCTCATTCCAGTTCCACGTGGGCTCTGAGCCACTTGACTGTGTCTCTTGTCCTCTGTGCTTCTCAGGCTTCCCTCTTGCATTAAGGAACTGGCTCATACCTCTCAGAAACATCCTGGAGGAGAAATGGAGTGAAGGCCCCAAGATAATCTTTGATTGATGGAAGAGGAGAGTCATGGTTAAATTTTTTCCCCTTAACCAATCCCCTACCAATGGCTATTTAGATTAGGTTAGTTTTTTTTCCCCTTTCGTCTTCCCCTTGTCCCCCATTAGAAACAACAGTGCATTATGCATCTTCGTATGTGTGTGTATTTCTTGAGGATAAATTCTTGGAAGGGCTGGCCCTAGATGAAAGGGAATGGATGTTCTACATTTTCATAAACTGCCAAGTTTATTTTCAATAAAGCTGTACCAATTTATTTTCTTACCAATGCACAGGGCATTTTCTTTCTTTACTTATTTGAGAGAGAGTGTGCACAAAGTGGAGGGAGGGGCAGAGGGAGAGGGAGAGAGAATCTCAGGCAGACTCCCTGTTGAGTGGGGAACCTGAAACAGGACCCAATCCCATGACCCATGAGATCATGAACTGAGCGGAAATTATGAGCTGGATGCTTAACTGACTGAGCCACCCTTGAGCTCCAAGGGCATTTTCATGTTAAGTGAAATGAGAACCTTAAGGCAAATGGATTCAGTTCTGACCTTAAAATTATAAGTTTTTAAAAAAAATAAAAAATAAAAAAATAAAATTATAAGTTTTAATCTGCTGATGGAGAAAGATTATTTGGGCAGTAGAAGCTACCTGCTGCCCTTAAAGTTTCAGCAATCCTCATACTTTGTTCCATTAATTCCTTTATTCAATCATGCTACAAATATTTAATGAGCACCTACCATATCCAAAGGGATAAAGGTCTTTGGTCACCACCATACCTTTCTCAGGCCATGGCTAAATCTGGTGAGTGGTCATATAAGAAGCCCTACTGGATTATCTGGTGTCAACGATTTGCTCTACCCCCAGTACATAACAGCTACTGCCAATAAGGTCCGTTAAACCTGCCATATTGTGACTTTTTTGCCTCCTAATTTTTGGCATGAGGAGCCTATAAAATGGCAGAACAGTAGCTATAGTTTCACTTTTCTGGAGCTCTATTGTGTCTCCTGGTGTAAGTGTCACTCTCCTGGAACCAGGACCTCTGGATCCAGGGTCTCAAGATGTGGAGAAGGGAGCACAAATTTCTCAAGGGGATCACTAGAAGAGATGATGAGCAGGGCTGTTCCTTCCAACTCCTGTATCCTGGACCCTTGTATTCCACCTGATGGGCACTGGGCATCTTACAGTGGTTGTTGACTCAAGGTATATACACACCATGTCCGGGGAGTGGTGCTCTCCATGCATAGTATTTCCACATTGGCACCTTGGTTATGCCTTCACAAGGCCTCTCTATCATTCAGAAGGCTTCACACTTCTTAGTGTTGGAGAATGTAATAGAATCAGTGTTGGAAACTCAAGTGTGTTGATAAAGAGCAGAGCTGTCAAGTGTCTGAATAGCTGATTTAAACAACAAGCCCAAAATGAAAGCCTTAAATCATTTACTACAATGTTATTAAGCAAGATGCTAAAAGCAGAGAAAGCAAAGACCTCTTTGTTGCACTTTCTTCCATCGACTGATGAGTGGTGGGGGTCCAGGCGGATCAGTGCAAATCAGTGCTACCTCACTGTTGAGGTAGGCTTGAACAAAAGCCACCTGAGTGGCTGAGTAGGTTGAGTAGCTGACTCTATTTCTGCTCAGGTCATGATCTCAGGGTCCTGGGATCCAGCCCCAAGTTGGGCTCTACACTAAGCAGGGAGTCTGCTCGAAAATTCTCTCTCCCTTTCCCTTTGCCCCTCCCCCACTCATATGCATGTTCATGCTCTCGCTCTCTCTCAAATAAATAAATAAATCTAAAAAAAAAAAAAAAAGCTATGGAAGTTTTTTGGACACTTCCATGGTGGAGGTGGAGGGTAGAAGGAGGGGGAAAGTACTGAGTTGGTGTGGGAAAAGTGTCTTCAAAGTTTCTTCTCTCTCTCTTTTTTTTTTCCTAATTTTTATTTACATTCTAGTTAGTTAACATAAGTTGGTTTCAGGAGTAGAATTTAGTGGTTCTTTTTTTTTTTAATTTTTTATTCATTTATGATAGTCACAGAGAGAGAGAGAGAGAGAGAGAGAGAGAGAAAAGCAGAGACATAGGCAGAGAGAGAAGCAGGCTCCATGCACCGGGAGCCTGATGTGGGATTTGATCCCGGATCTCCAGGATCGCCGGATCTCCAGGATCGCGCCCTGGGCCAAAGGCAGGCGCCAAACCGCTGCGCCACCCAGGGATCCCAGTGGTTCATCACTTATATACAACATCTAATCCTCATCATAACAAGTGCCCTCCTTAATACCCATCACCCATCTAGCCCAGCCCCCGCCTGCATCCCTCCATCAACTCTGTTTGTTCTCTATCTCCTATTAAGAGTTTCTTATGGTTTGGTTTATTTCCCACCTTTTTTTCCCCCTCCCATGTGTTCATCTGTTTCATTTCTTAAATGCCACATGAGTGAAATCATATGGTATTTGTCTTTCTCTAATTTCTCTTAGCATAATACACTCTAGCTCCATCCATGTCATTGCAAATGGCAAGATTTCATCCTTTTTGATGGCTGAGTAATATTCCATTATGTCTATATACCACATCTTCTTTTTGTTTGTTTTTTTCTTTTTTTTTTTTTTACCCCATCTTCTTTATCCATTTATCAGTCAGTGGACATTTGGACTCTTTCCATAGTTTGGGTATTGTTGATAATGCTGCTATAAATATCAGGGTGCATGTACCTTTTGAATCTGTATTTTTGTATTGTCTGATTAAATATTTACTAGTTCAATTGCTGGGTCATACAGTAGTTCTATTTTTAACTTTTTGAGGAAACTCCATACTGTTTTCTAGAGTGGCTGTACCAGTTTGCATTCCCACCAATAATGTGGTTCCCCTTTCTCTGCATCCTTGCCAACATCTGTTGTTTCCTGTATTGTTAATTTTAGCCATTCTGACAGGTGTGAGGTGGTAACTCATCATGGTTTTGGTTTGTATTCCCTGATGCTGAGTAATGTTGAGCATCTTTTCATGTGTCTGCTAGCCATCTGGATGTCTTCTTTGTAAAAGTGTTTATTCATGTCTTCTGCTGATTTCTTAACTGGATTATTTGGTTTTTTTTGGGGGGTGTTGAGTTTGATAAGTTCTTTATAGATTTTGGATACTAACCCTTTATTAGATATGTCATTTGCACTATCTTCTTCCATTCTGTAAACTGACTTAATTTTGTTGATTATTTCCTTCACTGTGCAGAAGCTTTTTATCTTGATGAAGCCCCAATAGTTCATTTTTGCTTTTGTTTCCCTTGCCTCATCTCTGGAGGTGTATACTAAGAAGCTGCTATGGCTGAGGTCAAAGAAGTTGCTGCCTGTGTTCTTCTCTAGGATTTTGATGATTTTCTCTCTCACATTTGATCTTTCATCCATTTTGAATTTATTTTTATGTACAGTGGAAGAAAGTAATAGAGTTTCATTCTTCTACATGTTGCTGTCCAGGTTTTGAATCCATGTTCATCAGGAATGCTGGCTTATAATTCTTTTTAGGAGGGTCTTTGGTTTTGGAATCATGGTAATGCTGGCCTCATAGAAAGAGTTTGGAAGTTTTCCTTCCATTTCTATTTTTTGAAACAATTTGAGAAGCATAGGTATTTTTGTTTGTTTGTTTTTGTTTTTTGTTATTTATTTATTTATTTATTTATTTATTTATTTATTTATTTATTTAGAAGCATAGGTATTATCTCTTTAAATGTCTGGTAGAAATCCCCCTGGGAAGCCATCTGGCCCTGGACTTTTGTATATTGGGAGATTTTTGATTACTGATTAAGGTTTTTTTTTTTTTTTTTTTTTTGCTGGTTATGGGTCTGTTCAAATTTTCTATTTCTTCCTGTTCAGCTTTGGTAGTTTGTATGTCTCTAGGAATTTGTCCATTTCTTTCAGATTTTTCAGTTTGTTGGCATATAACTTTTCATAATATTTTTTTCAAAGATTTTATTTATTTATTCATGAGAGAGAGAGAGAGAGAGAGAAAGAGAGAGGCAGAGACACAGGCAGAGGGAGAAGCAGACTCCATGCAGGAAGCCCGACATGGGACTTGATCCCGGGACTCCAGGATCACACCCTGGGCTGAAGGCAGCGCTAAACTGCTGAGCCACCAGGGCTGCCCCATAATATTCTCTTTTAATTATTTGTTCTGTTTGTTGGTTGTGATTTCTCCTCTTTCATTCATGATTTTATTTATTTGGGTCCTTTTGCTTTCCTTTTTGATAAATTTGGCTAGGGGTTTATTAATTTTGTTAATTCTTTCAAAGAACCAGCTCTTTGTTTTGTTTATTTGTTCTACAGGGATTTTTTTTGTTTCTGTACCATTTATTTCTACTCTAATCTTTATTGTTTTCCTTCTTCTGCTGGCTTTAGGCTTTATTTGCTGTTAGTTTTCTAGTTCCTTTAGGTGTAGGGTTAGGTTGTGTATTTGAGAATTTTCTTGCTTCTTGAGGTATGCCTGTATTGCAATATACTTCCCTCTTAGGACTGCCTTTGCTGCATCCCAAAGGTTTTGGACTGACTGTCATGTTTTCATTTTCTTTGCTTCCATGTACTTTTTAATTTTTTTCTTTAATTTCCTGGTTAACCTAATTCATTCTTTAGTAGGATGTTCTTTAAACTCCATGTATTTGCAGTCTTTCCAATTTTTTTTTGTGGTTGACTTCAAGTTATAGCATTGTGGTCTGAAAATATGCATAATATGATCTCAATCTTTTTGTACTTATTGAGGGCTGATTTGTGACCCAGTATGTTCCATGTGTAAAGAGAATGTGTTTTCTGCTGCTTGAGGATAAAATGTTCTGAGTATATCTGTTAAGTCCATCTGGTCCAATGTGTCATTTAAAGCCCTTGTTTCCTTGTTGATCTCCTGCTTAAATGATCTGTACATTGCTGTAAGTGAAGCATTAAAGTCATCTACTATTATTGTGTTATTATCAGTAAGTTTCTTTATGTTTGTTATTAATTGATTTATATATTTATATATTTGGTGCTCCAAAGTTGGGGCATAAATATTTACATTTGTTGGATCTTCTTGATGGATAGATCCTTTAATTTTAATGTAGCTCTTGTTACAATCTTTTGTTGAAAATTTAGTTTTTCTGATATAAGTATGGCGACTCCAGCTTTCTTTTGATATCCATCAGCATCATAGATGGTTCTCCATTCTCTCACTTCATTCTGCAGTTATCTTTAGGTCTAAAATGAGTCTCTGTGTAGGCAGCATGTAGATGCATATGCATCTTGTTGTTTGTTTTTTTTTTTTTCTAAATCCATTCTGACATCCTGTGTCTTTTGATGGGAGCATTCAGTCCATTTACATTCAGAGTGATTGATAGATATGAATTTAGTGCCATTCATTATGTTACCTGTAAAGTTAGTGTTTCTGGTGATGTTCTCTGATCCTTTCTAGTCTTTGTTGATTTTGATTTTTTTCTCCACTCAAAGCGTCCCCTTTAATATTTCTTGCAAGGCTGGTTTAGTGGTCATGAACTCCTTTGGTTTTTGTCTGGGAAACTCCTTCTCTTCTCTTCTATTCTCAATGATAGCCTTGCTGGATATTTTCCAAGTATTGTTAGCTGCATATTTTTCCCATGCAGCATGTTGAATATATCCTGCCACTTTCTTCTGGCCTGCCAAGTTTCTGTGGACAAATCTGTTGTGAACCTGATCTACCTTCCCTTGTAGGTTAAGGGCTTTTGTCCCCTTGCTGCTTTCAGAATTCTTTCCTTGTCTTTGTATTTTGTGAATTTGACTATGATAAGTCTTGGTGATGGTCAGCTTTTGTTGAATTTAATGGGAATTCTCTGTGCTTCTTGGATTTTGATGTCTGTTTCCTCTCCCAGATTAGGAGAGTTTTTATATATACTTTTCTCAACTAAGCCTTCTGCCCCTTGAACACTCTCTTCATCTTCTGGGACTCCTGCGATATGAATGTTATTTCACTTTAAGGAGTTGCTGCTTTCCCTATGTCTACCTTTGTGATCCAATACCTTTCTTTCCCTCTTCAGCTTCATTATTTTCCATAATTGTATCTTCTATATCACTGATTCATTCCTCTGCTTTGTCCATTCTCATTTTCATGGTATCCACTTGGGTTTGCATCTCAGGTAGAGCTTTTTTTTTTTAATTTTTAAAAATTTATTTATTTATGATAGTCACAGAGGGAGAGAGAGAGAGAGAGAGAGAGAGAGAGAGAGAGGCAGAGACACAGGCAGAGGGAGAAGCAGGCTCCATGCACCGGGAGCCTGATATGGGACTCGTTCCCGAGTCTCCAGGATTGCGCCCTGGGCCAAAGGCAGGCGCCAAACCAATGTGCCACCCAGGGATCCCTAGAGCATTTTTTTAAAAAGATTTTATACATTCATTTATGAGAGAATTACACAGAGAGGCAGAGACACAAGCTCGCTGTGGGGACCCCAATGTGGGACTCAATCCCTGGACCCGTGATCACACCCTGAGCTGAAGGCAGATACTCAACTGCTGAGCCACCCAGGTGTCCCTCAGTTATAGCATTTTTTTTTTTTTTTAGTTACAGCATTTTTTATTTCAGCCTGACTAGATTTTAGTTCTTTTATCTCTGTGGTTAGGGATTCTCTAGTGTCTTTTATGCTTTTTTCAAGTCCAGCCAATATGTTTATAATTGTTGTCTTAAATTGTAGTTCAGACATCTTACTTATATCTGTATTGATTAAATCCCTTGCCATTAGTTCTTCCTGTTCTTTCTATTGGAGTGAATGTCTCTCTCTTGTCATTTTGTTTGCAGGGCGGGGCGGGGGGAACAGGGGAAGCTATATCCTAGGTGTGTTTGGTCTGCTTGTTAAAAAAAAACTAGATCCAGAAATAAAATAAAACAAAATAAAATAAAAAGGAAAACTAAATTCTATTTCCCCTAGAGCTGAAGCTTTGCAGCACTCTATGATCAACAGACTTGGTGCAAGGGTTTTGTGCTGGTCTTCTGGAGTGGGGGGGGGGGGGGGGAGTAGCTTGTTGTGCTGATTCTCAGACAAGCTTGCTCTGGTGAAGATGTACCTGCAGAGCACATCCCCCTCCTCTCTTCTACAAGGTCTCAGCAGACCTGTAGAAGACTTTTGCCCAAGGCTTCAGATAGAAAAACCTAAGGATGAAGGTTAGGAATGTAAATATGTGAAGAGTGTGACCAGCTAAAGGGGTCTGAGTCTTTGATTGCATCTCCCTTCAGATTTATGATGTATTGGCCATGCACCAGTCTGGTTTGGGGAAGGCACCTTTCCCTTATGAGGCCTGCCAAATAAGTCTTTGTAATCACCTATGGCCAGGCCTGAAAAATCACACATAGATTTTTTTTTATTTTAAAGATTTTATTTATTTATTTATGAGAGAGACAGAGAGAGAGAGAGAGGCAGAGACATAGGCAGAGGGAGAAGCAGGCTCCATGCAGGGAGCCCGACGTGGGACTCGATCCCGGGTCTCCAGGATCACACCCCAGGCTGCAGGCGGCGCTAAACCGCTGCGCCACCGGGGCTGCCCCACACATAGATTTTTAACAAGGAACTAGACTCCTTAATCAGTAGCTCCCATGGTACTGTGCCTACTGCTCTGCTATAAAGTAGGACTCTTAGTATGAATTGTAATGTCGGATTCCCTGTGACAGATCAAAATTTGTAAGCTGCTGGATACTGCTACTAGATGAGCTTTTGTGGAAAGGAAAAGGAAAAGGAAAAGGAAAGAAAGGAAAACTTACACCTTAAGTATGTCAAGGGGAATTTCTGCCCTTTCTAGGGTGGAAGGGTCCAACATAATCAACTTGCTAAAAAGTGAAGGGTTGGTTTTCTTAAGAGATGATTTCTGTCATTGACAGGACATTTAGCAGTGAAAATAATTAGATCAGCTTTAGTGTGTGGAAATTCATACTGGGCGCATATTCACTATCTTTGCCACCAGACTACTCTTTCAAGAGCCTATTGTGCCAGCCTTGCAGTGGCTGATGACAGAGGCTGGCTGACATCAACTGGCCCAGCTACTCTGTCTACCAGTGCCTCTCCCATGGTGATTATTTTCTCTTGGGCATTAACATGTGATATTAAGATCTTTACATTTTGTGCATATGCCTTTTTAATAAGTCTTCTTATTCTCAATTTCCAATCTTTCTCTTTCCCAGCCTCTGACGAATCAGCATAGCCATTTTATTCACCCACAAATGAATGTATAGTCTTACCTAGGACCACTTCTCCTTCTAAACAAAACAGATAGCCAGAGGCACTGTCCACTAGGAGGGTTTCAAATCTTTCAAGTCC
Organism: Canis lupus dingo; assembly: GCF_003254725.2. Lineage (NCBI taxonomy): Eukaryota > Metazoa > Chordata > Mammalia > Carnivora > Canidae > Canis > Canis lupus. Next base: position 39,549,420 of record NC_064261.1, read on the forward strand.
ACTCTTGAGTGGTAGTAGTGTATAACAGCAGTCACTTGTCAAGTCAGCCCAACCATGTATCAAATATGGCCCTTTTCCTCCTCTGCCAACTGGTCTTAGGAATCTCCTTTCCCCCTTCTACCCCATACATGGTCGTAAGTTTGAGCTGAGGAGCAATGGAGCACCAGTAGTGATGACAAGGGGCTCTTGAGAGTCTTGATTATCTAACTTACTTGAGCCTTTTTCTATTCATGCCCAGTTCCAAATGTACCACCTACTATCTAATGATAGATTGCTTTTGACTCTTGTAATTTGGTGGATCTGACAAAACCCAGCACATAATGGGAAGGTCTGACCACATGGTCACTTGGTATCCTGTAGTTAGGTGCTTTATCTCCACCAGGGCCCTGTAGCAAGCCAGGGGCTATTTACTGAATGGTGTATAGTTTTCTGTTTTAGATGGCATGGCTATGAGGACCATGTTATGATTCTCCTATTGAGGCCTCCTATAAACTCCACATGGCACCTTTTCCACCAATATAATTAAAACCATAGGTTCTGCTGCTTGAACCATAGCCTGGACCTGGTGAAGAGCCCTCTCCTGTTCTAAGCACTACTCACACCTGACAGCATTCCATGTAGATGGGTCAGAGCAGTATTCTGTGAAGTAGTCTGTTAAGAGACATTAGTTCCATATATTCTAGACTTGGAAGGTAAAAATAAACTAGGATATTATTATTACACTTTTTTGAATGTCTTATAAAAAGTGGGGCAACCATAAAAATGTTATGGAGGAAATCTCTTTAATCCAGAATCATGAACACAGCACAGTGCTTTCTGCAAATACTGCTGTAGAAATTGTCAGTGTGAAAGGAAAGAATCCCAGTGAGCAAATTTTTTAGGATGCTCTTCAATGATAGGTTTCTTAAAAGCCATCCCAACTTTCTTTCCTATCACCTTAACATAAAAGTGAAAAAAAACAAAAAAACAAAAAAAACCCAGAACCTTTAGTACTTCCAATAATAAAGTTACATACACATTTTCAAAATCTATTTTGTACATGTTTAGCCTTACCATGACTGCTTGCCTTGTTAACTATTTTGGTGATGGCAAAAAGAAAACACAAGAACTTTGGAATTAGTATTTTAATGCTTCTGGAAAATTCAGTTAGGTCTGGTTCTGAAGGAAATATTTAGATATGGAGGCTAGGACTAATAACCAGTTAGAGCAGCAATAAAGCTGTGTGCGCATGTCAGTGGTTTTCCTGCAAATTGGAAATGTTTCCTATCCCAAACTCAGTCAGGTGACAATCTAGATGCAGGAGTGTGTTACTGTATAAAGCATGTTTGAGTTACTTATTTAAAGAACACTCATACAGAGATATGTCTGCCTGAATATGTTGAAAAGTAGAGTGCAGGCATCCCCTCAATTTACTGCACTTTGCTTTATTGTGCTTCACAGATACTATATCTTTTACAAATTGAAGGTCTGTGGCAATTCAGCATTCAGCAAGTCTATCAGCACCATTTTTCCAACAGCATTTGCTCACTACATGTCTCTATGTCACATTTTGGCAATTCCTGCTATATTTCAAATATTTTCATTATTATATTTGTTATGGTGATCTGTGATCAGTGATCTTTAAAGTTACTATTGTAACTGGCTTGGGGCACCACAAACTACGCTCTTATAATGGCAAACTTAATAAATGTGTGTTCTGATTTTTCTATCTACCAGCCATTCCCCCATCTCTTTCTCCTCAAGCCTCCCTATTTCCTGAGACACAACAACATTGAAATTAGGCTAATTAATAACCCTACAATGGCCTTTAAGAAGTACTCAAGTGAAAAGAAGAGTCACATGTCTTTCACTTTATTTTTTTTTTTAAGATTTACCTACCCATTTTAGAGAGAAGGTGGGGGGCAGGGTCAGAGGGAGAAAGAGTCTCAAGGAGACTCTGCACTTAGTGTAGAGTCCAATATGACCCTGAGATCATGACCTGAGCCAAAACCAAGAGTCGGGCACCCAAATGACTGCCACCCAGGTGCTCCTATTTATTTTAAAAGGTGGGAGGAGGAGCAGAGGGAGAGAGAAGTCTTCAGCAGGCTCCATGCCCAGCATGGAGCCTGATGTAGGGCTTGCTCTCATAACCCTGAGGTCACGACCTGAGCTGAAATCAAGAGTTGGACACTTAACTGACTGAACTACCAAGGCACCCCACATGTCTCCAATTTAAGCTTAGTGAGGAGGGCATATTGAAAGTCAAGATAGGCTGAAAGCCAGGCCTTTTGTGCCAAACAGTCAAGTTGTAAATGTGATGCATTTAAATATGAAATTTAAATGTGAAATGTAAATGTGAAAAGTTATTGAGGGAAATTAAAAGTGCTACTCCAGTGAACACTTAAATGATAAGTAAGCAGAACAGCCTTATTGCTCATATGGATAAAGTTTTAGTGGTATTGACAGATCAAAGCAATCACATTTCCTTAACCAAAGCTTAAACAAGGGCAAGGCTCTAGGACTCTTCAATTCTTAGAGAGGTAAGGATGCTACAGAAGAAAAGTTGGGAGCAAGCAGAGGTTGATTCACGAGGTGTAAGGAAAGAGGCCATCTCTTTAACATAAAAGAGCAAGGTGAAGCAGCAAGTACTGACGTAGAAGCTGCAGCAAGTTATATAAAACATTGAGCTAAGATAACTACTGAAGTTGACAACACTAAACAGATTTTCAATGTAGACAAAATAGTCTTCTATTGAAAGAAGACACCTCTAGGAATTTCAGAGCTAGGGAGAAGTCAATGCCTGGCCCCAAAGCTTCAAAGGACAGGCTGACTCTCTTGGTAGGGGCAAATGTAACTGGTGACTTAAAGCATTGGGTGATGCAGCTACTAGGATAGGCTCCATCCTAGAACCCTTACAAATTATGCTCAACCTCTGTCTGTGGTCCATAAACAACAAAGCCTGGATGAGAGCACATCTATTTTCAACATGGCTTACTATTTTAAGCCCACTATTGAGACCAACTGTTCAGAATAAGAGATTCCTTTAAAAATGTTACTGCTCATTGACAATGCTGCTTGTCACCCAAGAGCTCTGATGGAGATGTGCAATGAGATGAATGTTTTTGTCTGCTACCAGAACATCCATTCCATAGCCCATGGATCAATGGGTAATTTTGACTTTCAAGTCTTATTCTTTAAGAAATACCTTTCATAAGGCTACAGCTGCTATATTTAGTGATTCCTCTGATGGATCTGGGCAAAGACAATTGAAAACCTTCTAAAAAGGATTCACCATTCCAGATGCCATTAAGAACATTCATGATTCATGGGAGGGGTCAAAATATGATGAACAAGAGTTTGGAAGAAGTTGATCCCAGCCCTCATGGATGACTTTGAAAGACTCAAACTTCATTAAAGGAAATGGTAAGAGAACTAGAATTAGAAGTGGAAACTGGAGGTGGCTGAATTGCTGCCTTTTTTTTTCCCCCTTTCTTTCCAATGCATCAGAAAAAACACTGGCTAATGGTTCAGCTAGATCAATAAGGTTAATCTAATGGGGAAAAAAGTTATGTTATCAGCTGTGTTTGTTATTGCTTCTACCTTATGATAAAAATTTAATGGATAAGGAGTTCCTTCTTATGGATGAGCAAAGAAAATGGTTTCTTGAGATGGAATATGCCCAGTGAAGATGCTGTGAAGTTTGTTGAAATGACAACAAAGGATTTAAAATATTATATTAATTTGTTGATAAAGCAATGGCAGGGTTCCAGAAGATTTCAATTTCGAAAGAGGTTCAATTGTGGATAAAATGCTACCAGTGTCACATGCTACAGAGAAATCATTCACAAAGGAGTCAATTGATGTAGCAAACTTCATTGTGGTCTTATTTTAGGAAATTGCCACAGTCACCCCCAACTTTTAGCAATTACCACTGTGATCAGTCAGCAGCTCTCAACATTGGGACAAGACCCTCTATCAGCAACAAGATTATGACTGGCTGATAATGGTTAGCATTCATTAGCAACAAAGTGCTTTTATTTATTATTATTTTTAAAGATTTATTTATTTATCTTAGAGAAAGAGAGAGAGAGAGAGAGGGAGAGAAAGAGCATGGGGAGGGGCAGAGGGAGAGAAAAACTTTAGCAGACTCCTCGCTAAGCTCAGCCTGATGCAGGGCTTGATCTGATGACCCGGAGATCATGACCTGAGCTGAAACCAAGAGTTGGATGCTTAACCAACTGCGCCACCCAGAGGCCCTAGCAAGGATGTACTTTTAAATTAAGGGATGAACATTTTTTTTTTTAAAAGAAAATAATGCTGGGACGCCCAGATGGCTCAGAGGTTTAGCGCCGCCTTCAGCCCTGGAGTCCTGGGATTGAGTCCCAGGTCAGGTTCCCTGTATGGAGCCTGCTTCTCCTTCTGCCTGTGTCTCTGCCTCTCTCTTTCTGTGCCTCTCATGAGTAAATAAATAAAATCTTAAAGAAAAAATTATGGCATTGCATACTTAAGAGACTATAGTATAAACAACTTCTATATGCACTGAGAAACCAAAAAAACTCATTTGATTTGCTTTTAGATATTCACTTTATTGTGGTGGTCTCGAAATGATTTGTAGTATCTCCAAGGTATGCCTGTAGTTAACTTGAAAACTATTTCAGTAAAGATCTAAACTAGAAAAATGGATTAACTCTTTTGAAGCTGAAATAATCCATCAGTATATGTAATCTTATTTTTCATGATTTAAAAAAAATTTCATTTATTTATTCATGAGACACAGAGAGAGAGAGAGAGGAGAGAGAGAGAGAGAGAGAGAGAGAGAGAGAGAGAGAGGCAGAGACACAGGCAGAGGGAGAAGCAGGCTCCATGCAGGAAGCTTGATGTGGGACTTGATCCCGGGTCTCTGATCAGGCCCTGGGCTGAAGGCGGCGCTAAACCGCTGAGCCACCTGGGCTGCCCCTTAATCTACTTTTTAAAAGCAGATTAGGAAAAAGGCATAGGGTTAAAAATGATGTACTGTTTATATCTGTTCAGACCTCTCTGAGTGCATACACATATTTGGATAGGTACATGTAATTTTCCGTGAATAGTGTGACATGGTGTCTAGGTTAGGGTCCTGGTGGGAAACACATGGCACACTCAGGAGTGCTATGCTTGAAGATAGCTTTGTGAAGAGGTCATAAACAAAGCTTTGGGAAGCTTTAAAGAAAACCACAAGGGATGGTAATGTACCCTACTAGAACTAATGAGTATAGGAAGCTATTACCACCTCTAGACCTGAAGGGGCAAAGAGAGACAGTAGTAACTGGAACTTGAGAAGCTGTGGCTATACAGGAGCTGAGACTTTTGCTTAGTGCAAGGTGTGGCCTTCAGGAGAGGAGGACAGAAATCCCAAAATGTGGCTCAGCAGAGAAGGAAAATAAATATCCTGACTTTTCTCTTCTCCTTGCATTCGATCTCCTGTTAATGCTTTCCAAAGACCAAATCCAATTAGAAGCTATTGAGAAGGGAGGGCAATTGATGCAGTCTATAGAAGTTGGACTCCCAGAGAAGGGGGAAAACAAAGAATGCCCAGCTCTCATACAGAGCTTTCAATAACAAGGACTACACATACATGAAGTCCTAGCTTTGCATGGTTCAGATATACACAGCTTTCAGTTACTACTGTTCCGTTAAATTACACGTCTTTGAACAACATGGTTCAAATTCCAGTTATCATGGCATATTAACAATGAGTAATTGCATAAAATACAAACTTCACTGTTAGCTTTCCAGTCTACAAATCACTCTGCAAATAATAAATGTTCATCATATTTGTAACCAATCATGTCACTTCTTTCAAAGCTTGCCAGTGGTTACTGCATGTTGTTCAGTTCATACATGTTGTTCAGTTCATTTTTTTTTTTTTAAAAGCTAGGTGCATTTCTTTACTGCATTCCTACCCCCCCCCCCGCACATATTCCCATATCACCCTCCCTTCTTCCTTGCTGCCAGTATGAAGGGAGCCAGGGAAGACAAGGGGAGGGGCGCTTGCAGCCCTCGGACAGCAACAACAGATACAGCAAAGTATATAGTTGTGTTGCCTCCTTGTCCCCATTAATGAACCCATGTGACTTTTTAGAAAAGCAGGTAATTCAAAGAGGGAACTGGCCAACAAAGATGAAAGTAATGCAAATAAAAACAGAAAAGAATATTTTAACAGTCTAAATATTTCCAGATATGTCAATTATATCTCAATAAAGCTGGAAGAATTAAAAATCCCTTCCCCCTTAAAAAACACCTTCCAGAGCTTGCAGGAGCTTGTCTGCTGAAAAATAAGTTTTATATGACTCATATATAGTAATATACTATACAGAAACATTTACTTCAAAGGAAAAAAAGAATTAGAAGTCCTGAACTCATGTTTCAGCCTGAGTTAACAAAGTTTTATTTCATAAAGTGCTCTTAGCTATAAGTTACAAAGAAAAAAGAAATCCAAAGTACAGGAAGTTATGCAATCCAAGAGATAGTCCAAGGCAAAAGCCTCAAAACAAATTTGACTCTATCCCAGAACTCATGCAATAGCCAGAGAGAACTTCCTATGGAGCCTGCTATCCTCAGCCACTGTAAAAGCCAACTGGCCAACAATTCAGTATGAAAACTACTGAGCTAGAAGGTAGCATTTACTCATTATTCATATATTATTTTCTTCTTTCACATTATAATCATCCTCCTCAAGATGGTCCATGGTGAGAGGGCACCTGGGTGGCTCAGTCCATTAAGCATCTGCCTTTGGCTCAGGTCATGATCCTGGGGTCCTGGGATCGAGCCCCGCATTGGGCTCCCTGCTCAGTGGGGAGTCTGCTTCTCCCTACTCCTACTCCTACTCTCTCAAATAAATAAATAAATCTAAAAAAAAAAAAAAAGGTCCATGGGGTTTACATGTGATAACTCCTTTTATGTCAAGAACAAAACCAAAATAAAATCAGGCAAAAATAATTTTGTAGGATAGTATGATAAAGCATTTATTGGAAGCATAAATGATGGCATAATTCTCACCAAAGAATATATGAACAAAAATGGGCACAAATGAGGTAAGAACTAATTAGAAATTTTAGAAATGAAAAAGTCACTAAAAATATGCAATAAATGGGGTTAATTTTAGATCAAGCATATTTGAAGAGTAATTAAATAAATTAGAAGACCATGTTGAAAGCCTCAGAAGAACACAGAACACAAAGATGAAAAATATGAGAAAGGTTAGAGACCCAACAGTAGAGTTAGAGGCCCAAATTTAGCAAATTGGAGTTAAAAAAATGGAGCAAATGGTAAGAAGCAATATTGAAGATACACTTGCTGAGAATTTTTCATACTGAAAAACAGATGTGGGTCTTTGACAAAAAGCATATTCATTACTGAGCAAGATGAATAACTGTCAAACAGATGACAAATTGGTAGAATATCAAAGATAAAGAGGCAACTTAAAAGCTGCCAAGGAAAGAGGACAGATTATCTACAAAGGAAAAACAACTATACTGACAGTAAACTGTTCATAAACAGCAAGAGAATTTTTAAAAATTTCATTTATTTATTCACGAGAGACACAGAGAGAGAGGCAGAGACATATGCAGAGGGAGAAGCAGGCTCCCTGTGGGGAGCCTGATGAGGCACTAGATCCCAGGACCCTGGGAGCGAAAGCAGATGGCTCAACCACTGAGCCACTCAGGCACCCTGACAGCAGAGAATTTAATGGTGCTAAGGGAAAGATAACTGCCAACCTGGAATTTTATACTGAGTCCAAATATCATTCAAGAGGACAGGACACATTAATGTTTATAATCATTAATCAACAGGCTCTAACTTAAAGAAATACTAAAGGGGGAACTACAGAGAGAAAAATGAACACAGATGAAATGTACAGATAAAAGATGTCACAAAAGTTGATAAAAAAAAGTCAGTATATCAACTAGACTATAAGAAAGAAAACTGAAACTTAGTCTTAGCAAACTAGGGGAAAAAACCTTAAAGAAAGCATAAGGAAGGAAAATGATATAAGAGCAGAAATTAAAAAACAAACAAGAAAACATAAAGAGGATCAATAGGATCAAAAGCTAAATATTAGGTGAAGAGATTTAAAGGAAATAGATAAATGTTTAATAAGATCTTAAAGATTAATGAAAGAGAAAAAAAAGGTACAAGAAGATGAGGTTAAAACTTTTTAAAATCCTAAGAGAATACTGTGAATCTTATCCTATTAAATATTAAACTTTCTAAATCAAACCTTTTTTTTTTTTAAGATCACATTTATTATTTAGAGAGAAAGAGAGCATGAGTCTGTGTGTCAGCAGGGAGGCTTGAGGGAGAGGAAAGGAGAATATCAAGCAGACTTCTCAATGAGCGCAGAGCCTGACTGGGCCTCCATCTCACAACCCATGTGAGAGTTCCTCCCCACAGGAAGCCTGACATCATGACCTAAGCTGAAATCAAGAGTCAGATGCTTAACTGACTGAGCCACCCAGGTGCCCCTCAACAAACCTTTTCAAAAATCAGAGGCTAGGACACCTGGGTGGCTCAGTGGTTGAACGTCTGTCTTCAGCTCAGGGGGTGATCCTGGAGTCCCGGATTGAGTCCCATATTGGGATCCTTGTGAGGAGCCTGCTTCTCCTGTCTCTGCCTCTCTGTGTCTCTCATGAATAAATAAATAAATATAAAAAAAATCAGAGGATGTTATCTCATAGATATTCAAACTGGAAAAATATATATAAAAAAGAAAACAATGGCTATAAACAGAGACAGAAAATCCTAAGTATAAAATTAGTAACTATAAGTGGACTGTAAAAGTTAAGAATGTATATTATAGTCTCTAGAGCAATCACTAAAAAACAATACAAAGAAGTTCAATTAAAATACCAATGGGAAAAAAAATTCCAATAGGAAAATGAAATACTAAAAAATATTTAGATTCATTAAAAAAAGACAAGAAAAGAAAAATAGAGGAACAAAAAACAGAAGAGGCAAGTAGGAAACATTAAAGGTAGATACAAACCTAACCATGTAAATAACTACATTAAGTCTTTTGGGATAAACTTCCCAATTAAAATGTAGAGATTGGGGACGCCTGGGTAGCTCAGTGGTTGAGTGTCTGCCTTCAGCTCAGGTCATGATCCTGGGGTCCTGGGATTGAGTCCTGCGTCAGGCTCCCCACAGGAAGCCTGCTTCTCCCTCTGCCTGTGTCTCTGCCTCTCATGAATGAATAAAATCTTAAAAAAAAAAGGAAGACTCAAACTTAATGTGCCAATTCTCCTCAAATTGATTTATAGAATCAATACAATCCAAGTCAAAATCTTAGCAAACTTTTTTGAAAATAAATTGATATGATGATATAAAAATTTAAATGAGAAGTCACAGGACTTAGAATAATCCTGGAAAGAGGAACAGGACTGTAAGATTTATACCCTGATTCAAGATTTACTTAAAGCTGCAAAAATCAAGACATTGTAGTACTGGTGCAAAGAAAAGACAATATAAATCAATGGAATAGAAGAGAGAGTTTAGAAATAGATCCATATATATAGGATCAACTCTTTTCTACAAAGGTGCTAAGATAATTCAACAGGGAAAGAACCTTGACCCCTACAAATACCATTTACAAAGATTAACTCAAAATGGATCATAGACCTAAATGTAAGAGCTCAAATTACTAAAATTATAGAAGAAAACATACGAGAAAACACTTGTGACACTTGATGAAGCAGAGATTTATTAAACAGATCACAAGCACAAGCATAAAATTAAAAGCTTTTGCTCTTTAAAAGGCAGTTAAAGAAAAAAAAAAAGGCAAGCCACAGACTAGAAGAAACTAGCTGCCAAAAATACACTGTCAGAGAGTTCATATTCAGAATATATAGAGCTCTTACAACTGAAGAAGACAATCAACTCAATAAAAGAAATGGGCAAAAGATAGGAAGACACTTCCACAAAGATACAGATATGGCCAATAAGCACATGAAAAGATGCTTAACATCATCTGTCAGGAGGGAAATGCAAATTAGAGCCACAATGAGATACAACTATACAAGCACTGCAACAGCTAAAAGGAAAAAAAAACCTGACATTTCTAAGTTTGGCGATAATGTGGAACAGCTTAAATTTTTAGTCCCTGCTGGTGGAAATACAAAATGGCATAGCTACTTTGGCAAACAGTATGGCAGTATCTTACAAAGTTAATTAAACATACACTTCTCATATTAGAAATTTCACTCCTAAGTATCTACCTAATACAAATGAAAACATGGCAGACTCCTGGGTGGCGCAGCAGTTGAGCATGTCTTTGGCTCAGGGCATGTTCCCAGGGTTCTGGGATGGAGTCCCACATAAGGCTCCCTGATTGTCCCTCTGTCTATGTCTCTCTGCCTCTCTCTCTGTCTCTCATGAATAAATAAAAGAAAACATGTCTACACAAAGACATTCAATGTTCATAGAGGCACTATTATAGATTAAAATCTGGACACTACTCATATGTCCCATCAACTGAATGGGTAAGTAAATTATGGCATATCTATTCTATGGAATACCACTCATCAATAAAAAAGTATACTAGTGTATCTGGGTGGCTCAGTCAGTTGAGCATTCGACTCTTGATTTGGCTCAGGTTATGATTTGAGATGTGAAACTAAGCCCCATGCTGGGCTTCACACTGGGTGTGGAGCCTGCTTAAGATTCTCCCTCTACCTCTGTTCCTCCTCCCCTGCTACAAAAAGGAAATACACTATTAATACACGCAACATGGATGAATCTCAGAAACATAATGCTTAGAGAAAGGAATGAAGCATGAAACACTATTATATTGTTCCATTTATATGAAATGCTAGAAAAGGCAAAACTGTAATGAAAGTAGATCTTTAGTTGCTAGAGGTGGAGACTGACTAGGAACTTGCTGGGGCAATGAAAATGTTCTGCAGTTTGATTATGCTGCAGGTTACTTCACTGTACAAAATCACCAAAATTAATCAAAATGATACACTTCAGTGAATTTTTGTTTTGGTATTAGAAAGCTGAATTCAGTAGTACATACGAACAAAGTATTATGTAGTGTTCAAGGAATATCTGTTCCAGAAAATTATCAGGATTCTCTATTACTGTAATCTACCATATTCAAAACTAAAAGAAAAAAATTGCAGCGAATACGGAAAAAGTATTTGACAAATTCAACATTCATAACAAAGTCTTAACAAAAGGCATCTATTCAAAACCTACAGAAAATATCACAGTCTTGAGACTTGACATGTATTTAAATTAAATAAAAACAGGAAAAGCATGGCCCCATGCTTTTATTCAACATTCTACTTGAGGACTCAACCTAATGCAATAAGTAAATGATACAAGAGTTAGACAGAAAGAGCTAAAACTCCTTTCCTTAACTGCCAGACACTATTCTATGTGCCAGGCACTGTTCTAAGGGTTTCACTTTTTAAACCCTACAATAGTCCCACGAAATAGGATTACGCAGATGAGGAAAGTTGAGGATAAGCAAGTTACCCAAGGTTATACAGCTAGTGAATAGCAAAATCAGGATGCAAATCCAGTCAGTATAGACACAGAATACCTAACTTACTCCTGTGCTATCCTTACCATTAGTCTACTTTGAAAATACACTCAGTACGAAGTATACAACTAAGAGTTCAGGTATGTTGCTGCACACACAAAAACCCCCATAAAAACTGGTAACTGATAGTGTTCTTATGCCTTAGTAACAAACAACTTAAAAATCTAATAGGAAAAAAGATCCCATTCCCTATAGAAAAAAAAGTAGTAAGATACTCTAGCATAAAGTAAAAATTAAAAAACAACTTTGAAGGAAAATAAAGAGTACCAATGTATTTTACAATTAAAGAAAAAATACGAGAAATGAAGGGATAGACAATGTTCAGTCACTGGAAGACTAAAGAGAAGAAAATTCCAAGTCTTTCAAATTGTTCTACAGATTTATGGCAATTCCAATCAAAATCCCAGAATATATATATCAAATAAATCTGCAAAACAATACTAGACATGTTTGGAATACTTCATAATACAAAAATTAAATAAAAAATGTCGTATCATTTTAAGACTTTACAGACCTTATTTTGAAAGAAACTATGATTCTATGAATTTGAGAATAGCTTTAGGCTATTTTAGGGCCTGGGAGTTAATACAGAAAAAGATGGTTAATAGTCCATTTATTCTTGGGGTAGCTTAAACTTATTCAATAGTTTTTTTTTTTTAAGATTTTATTTATTTATTTATTCATGAAAGACTGAGAGACAGAGAGCGCCAGAGACAAAGGCAGAGGGAGAAGCAGGCTCCATGCACCGGGAGCCCGATGTGGGATTCGATCCCGGGTCTCCAGGATCGCGCCCTGGGCCAAAGGCAGGCACCAAACCGCTGCGCCACCCAGGGATCCCTATTCAATAGTTTTGGAGTGCCTACTAAGGATAGTCTAGTAGAATATGAAGGAGATAGTCTAAAAATTGAGTCTCTACTTTCTCAGAGGCTTATAATCTAGATTGTGAAATATTAATTTTCATCAAAAGTAGTGGGTAGATGTTTATGGGCCAGGAGTAATGTCCTACCTTTCTGACTTCATTATTTTCTGCATTATTTTTTCTTTTCCTGTAGGAAAATATCCATTTTATTTCTGTCCATTACATGTTTTTCACTGTAAAATTAACATTAGCATCAACATAGTTATTAATACTCTAGTGAGAAAGTATTCCTAATTGTAATTCGTACACAAAAGTTTCTTTTTGGTAGGGAAAATGATAGTGCATTTCAATGAAATTTCACTAAATATTAGTACCAGTTAAAAATGAAACGAAATTCTGCAATATTTTAAAATCTATGTGAAATAAACTATTAAGTAACCCAAGCTTTCAGTTTTAGGAATTCTACCCTCTTATATCCATCTGAACTTGTATCCTGATATATGTTATCAATATATCAGCTTTCATTTATTTTTAGGCATTTACATGAACTAAAGTACTTTTTCTTTTTCCAAATTATAAATGTCAAAACCAGTTACAAAATCAGACTGCCATGAAGTTACACAAAGACAACGATGACTAGCTTTAAAATTTTATTGAAATTCAAGTTAGAATTTAACAATTTAATACAGCATTATATTGGATATCTTCTAACCAGTATTCTCACCTGCTTTACAGGATTTTAGGGCACAACTTTAAAGAATTGATACTTTCTGCCTAATTTTCCATGAGATGCCAATTATACAATCATTAAAATCTTAGATGCTTCCCTAAAATTACCCTTATTTCAATGTTAGAATTTAAAAAAATAAGCTCAAATATTGAAAATTTAAGACATTAATATTGTAGCCACTATAATATAGAAAAAAAAAACTTTACACAATCTGTTTAAAATTAACATTTACTGTAGTAATGCAGTATGAATTTTTAACGTAACCACATGAATTTTTCATTAAAATGTTCGACCATTTCCTACTGAAGCATGTCCAAAGTTATAAAAATCTTCTGTTTTAAAGTGACCTATATTGCATTAATCCAAAGTAACTGTGGCACTTGAGATAAGACATTTATTCCATTGTATATTTTAACTAGCTAAGGGATAGCCTGATCAATAGCAGGTTACTGGAAAGAATAAAAAAAAGCAAGGCTTCTTTAAGGAGTGAGTCGTTTAGGATCCCGGGGGAACATTGACGTCTGACGAACATTGTGCAATCCCAAAAAAAGCATCGTCACTCGTTCTAACCCTGGGGAAAAAAAAAATAATTAACTCCTTTTCTGAAAACCTTTCAGGGTCTTACTTATTGAAACTACTATCACAGTATCATTCAACAAAGTACTATTATTTTGGGTTTATTTCAAATGGACTGATTTGGAGTGCCTAAGTGGCTTAGTGGTTCAAGCATCTAATTCTTGATTTCTGCTCAGCTCATGATCTAAGGGTTTAGAATTGAGCCCCATGTGGCTCTGTACCGGACATGGAGCCTATTTAGGATTCTCTCTCCCTCTTCTTCTGCTCCCTCACCCTGTGCCCCCATGCACACTTTTGCTCTAAAATAAATAAATATTGGGTATGATTCAGAAATGGAAAAACAGAAATGATGCTGGTTGTGGGAAGGATTAAATGAGATATCCTTAAGTTGTCTGGATTCTGTGAACTACAAAAATCGTCTAAATGTCCAAAACTTATAATTTAAACACAAAAAACCCATTTTATAAACCTATCTATATTTGGGGCATCTGGGTGGCTCAGCTGGTTAAGCATGCAACTTCTTGATGTCGGTTCAGGTCATGATCTTGGGGTTGTGAGATAAGACCCCCATACTGGGCTCAGGCACTGGGCATGGGCCTGCTTAATATTCTCTATTTCTCTCCCTCCCCATGAGCTCTCTTAAAAAAAAAATATATATATATATATTTATATTTATATAGGTGTATATATATGTATTTTCAAATGGGGCCAAAATCTTTTTTTTGGGGGGGGGGGGGTCCAAAATCTTAATAGTCCAGGCCATCACTATAAGATGAGAGCCATAAACTTGTTCAAGGAAGATTTTGTTTATTTATTCATGGGAGACACACACACACACACAGAGGCAGAGACATAGATAGAGGGAGAAGCAGGCTCCAGGCAGGGAGCCTGATGTGGGGACTCAATCCTGGGACCCCAGGATCAGGCCCTGGGCTGAAGGTGGCGCTAAACCACCCGGGCTGCCCTAACGCTTTTTTTTTTTTTTTTTTAAGAGTTTATTTATTCATTTGAGAGACAGCAAGTGCGAGCATGAGCAGGGTGGAGTAGAGGGAGAGGGAGAAGCATCCCAGACCCTGGAATCATAACCTGAGACAAAGACAGATGCTTAAATGATGAGTCACCCAGATGCCTGAGAATTAACATTTTTAAGAAAAGATTTTATTTATTTATTTGAGAGAGAGAGCGCACAGGCAGAAGGGAGAAAAGGGGAGAGGGAGAAGGTTCCCCATTGAGTTGGAAGCCCAATGTGGGACTTGATCCCAGCCACTCTGGGATCATGGCCTAAGCCACCAAGGTGCCCCCCAAATTAACATTTTTATTGTTATACCTTACAAAAAAAAAAAAACCTGCAGATATCTGAACCTCGTATTATAGTAATCTAATATTAATCTTAAAATAAAAACACCATATCCCAGGACGCCTGGGTGGCTCAACGGTTAAGCATCTGCCTTTGGCTCAAGACATGATCCTGGAGGCCTGGGATTGAGTCCCACATCGGGCTCCCTGCATGGAGCCTGCTTCTCCCTCTGCCTGTGTCTCTGCCTCTCTCTCTATGCCTCTCATGAATAAATAAAATCTTAAAAAACAAAAAACAACCCCCCCCCACATCCCCACTCAGAAAATGAGTGGTATTTGATAATCATTCAAATGTCCTTCACAAGTATGATTAAAATTTACATTGTCAATCAGTCACGAAAATTTGGAAAATACAAATGCACATTACTGAATACTTTAAGAGAAAATAACTGTCAATCTCCCACTAAAAATTAAACTATATTTCCAATGTAGCACTGTTTGTAATACAAAAAAAGGTTGGTATCAATCTACATGTCCATCAGTTAAGAAGGTGGTAACAAGATTATGGTGTAACCTTTCAATGGATTGATTCTATGTAGTGTTAAAAAGACTGAAAAAGTCTTTAAGAATTGATAAGGAACAGAGCAGCCCAGGTGGCTCAGCGGTTTAGTGCCGCCTTCAGCTCAGGGCCTGATCCTGGAGATCCGGGATTGAGTCCCATGTCAGGCTCCCTGCATGGAGCCTGTTTCTCTGCCTCTCTCTCTGTGTCTTTCATGAATAAATAAAACAAATCTTAAAAAAAAATTTGATAAGTTACAAAATATAGTGAGAAATGCAAGGTATTGAATAATTTATACAGTATGCTACAATTTGTGTAAAAATATTTTTAAAAGTGTATTTTTACATATGCAAATATTATCTTTGCAAAAGTAAAAAGAAAAAACTAGAAACAACAGTTTTTTATAGGGAGATGAATTCACATTCTTCCTTTCAAAAAATTTTTTAAAGTATAGTACCTATTCACCAACCCCCTCCAAAAAACAACAAACAAAAATTTTAACAAATCTATACATTCAGAATTCAGAGTCTTTGATACGGACATACAAAATTGAGCTAAACATTTACTCTTCTTATTTATCTTTTTAAGTGATCTGTACACCCAATTATAGGGCTCAAACTCACAACCCTGAGGTCAAGAGCTGCATGCTCCACTGACTAAGCCAGCCAATCACCCCTTACCCTTTTTAAATCAGAGTGGTATCTTACATGTATTTTAGAAGTGTCCCGAAAAGTCAATGAAATGTTACATTACAAAAATATTTGGGAGCAATCTGAGCTAACTTGTGGGAGAGCTTTAATTTGGGGTGGTCCAAATGAACTTATGGATGCATAAAGTAGGATACTCAATTTATAAGAAATTTTGCTTCTAAACTCTTCAGAGAATAACAATGGCTAGAAATTATAGTATTTTAGAACATACAAATTACCTGTTTGTTTTGTTCCTTGGAAATCAAATATTCATTCAGTTGCAATTCATTCATTCAGTTGCAAAATGAATGAATTATTCATTGAATTATAACAAATTATAAAATTTGTTATAATTCAAATTTGTACTATATTTAGCACGTATGGGCTTATTTGTAAGCAATCACAATAAACAAAATTTAGTTTTTGGATCCAATGCTGAAGAAATTTAGCTAGAAGTGAATGAACACTTTGCCAAATGAAATCTGGGTTGGAAATACATTGTCATAATATTAAAATAATATTACCAATGCCTCCGCCGGCATGAGGAGGGGCTCCAAATCGGAAGGAATCAATGTATGCCTTAATTTTCTCCAAATCTAGAAAAAAACAGAAAAAAAACTCAAAAACCAAATGTAACTTATCATCTTATTTAGTGACTTTTAGCAATTATTGTTCAGTAAAGATTAAAACAAATGATGATGTTTCTGAGAAGTCTTTAAAAGGTTTAAAATGTGTTGCTTTCACAATATATATTACTCTCCCACATATCTTTAAGTTGTTTACCAATTCCATGATGTAAGGCTCGCTCTGTTAGCAGCTGAGGATCATGTATTCTTTGAGCTCCTGATAGTATTTCTTCTCCTCTCATGAACATATCGTAAGAGTTGGACTGTTTCTTCAGGGAAAAACAAACACACAAGAAAAGACCACTTTTCAACTGACTGTCATTCCACTTCCGTTACTCATAAGAAAAAAAATCTCTTGCACAAAGAGCAAGTCCATTTTCCCCTCTATTAATGATGCAATCTGCTCCAATGAGCACAATTTGTTTCTCTAACACAAGATTAAACTAGTGAGAGCTGTATGATAACTTCTTCCTTCCCTCTATCAGATTTTATGATCCCCCTCTCCTACACTTTCGGATAACAGATCAGAGCACCATAATCTGGCTTGTAAGATGTAGTGCTGATTCTCATTTCATCATCAGAAATGTTTTTAAGTGTGATATGATTTGGGGTCATTTTTAGAACTTCAAATTATCAACAACTGTCTTTTTAATAAAAAATTTTTTTTTTATTTTTAAAAAAGTAAATAGAACATCAATTTACCATAGTTTAACTTATTCCTGTATCAGGTTTTAACTTACTTTCCCTGTCTTTTGATAAACCAATAGTTTTCAAAGTATGAGTCCTAGATCATTAGCCTCAGTAATACAAATTATCAAGATCCCCTAAGACCAACTAATCAGAAGGTCTGGTGATGGGGCCCAATTATCTGTCTTTTAAAATGCCCCCCTAGTGATTCTGATGCACACTGAGGTTTGGGAACCACTACAATGGAAAAACAGTAAAAGGCCACAAAATACAAATTAGATGAACTCTCAAGACAGAATGCTGTTTCTTAGTTCAAAGTCAATGGTAATATGATATGTTAAAGTCTGCAAGTCTAATGATACTACTTATTATTTATATGGCATTTCTTCCTCATAAATCTTCAAAAAAATTATACTTGAAAATGATTTTTAATGTAGGTTTTGGGACTAATTTTCTAGAATACTTATATTTCACAGTATCATTTTGACCTGAATTGACAGAAACTAGTAGTAATACATATAATGATAGCCCATTAAAACTGCAAATTACTGATAAAAACCATTATTCCCAGTATACAATTTAACATAGTCACAATAAGATTTTTCCTTCTTCCCCAAAACAAATTACTTAAAATAAAATTACTTACAGGATTTCTTGGGTCAGGCATGGTATAGAAAGGTCTTACAGCCAATGGATATTTATCAAGAATATAAAAGTCTGTATCATACTATAAAAAAAAAATTTAACAGAAGTAAAAAAGGTTAACATTTTGATAACTGTCTTTTTTTTTTTAATTTTATTTATTTATTTATTTATGATAGTCACAGAGAGAGAGAGGCAGAGACACAGGCAGAGGGAGAAGCAGGCTCAATGCACTGGGAGCCCGATGTGGGATTCGATCCCGGGTCTCCAGGATCGCGCGCTGGGCCAAAGGCAGGCGCCAAACCGCTGCGCCACCCAGGGATCCCTTGATAACTGTCCTTTAAAAAATGTTTTGTCTTTCAAAATTACTGTAATTATACTATATATGCAGTAAGTATTCTACTTCTTTCAAGTGTCATCTGTATCCTATAGTATTTTGCCATCACGTTATAAATTCCTCCAATACTTAAATTGTAGGAGCTACTATTTATTTACTATTTCAAATATTTGTTTTCTTTTTTTTGACACGTAATCTCTTTCCCAATGAAAATTATGCTACAATACAATTCTTTGAATTTCATTTCTTTCCTTTGCTAATCTAATTCATTTATTCTTTCAGAAGCAATTTATTAACTTTTTGTTAAATTATCCCAAATCTCTTTGGGTTTTACAAAAACTACATTAAATCTATAAATTACTTTAGGAAAACCTGACATCTTTTACAATATTCATCTTCAAAAAAAACCTTATTTTACCAGCAATTTAAATTTTTGTGCAGACATCTAAAAGAAATTTGGTAGTTTTCTTCATATGAAAAGTATAAATGAAATAAGTAACATTAACATGAAATTATGACATTTTTGTTACAAAGAATAGTTACTTCATAACCTAAATTTAGTTGAAAAGAAACCAAACACATTTCAACTGTTTTTACATTAACATTTTTACTAAAACTCAAGTGAAGAGGAAGGTCAAGAGCGGACAAACTGGAATCTACTCTGCTGAAATAGCATTTTATTTTTTTTAAAGATTTTATTTATTTATTCATGAGAGACACACAGAGAGAGGCAGAGACACAGGCAGAGGGAGAAGCAGCTCCATGCAGGGAGCCCAATGTGGGACTCGATCCCGGGTCTCCAGGATCACACCCTGGGCTGAAGGCTGCGCTAAACCGCTGAGCCACCCAGGCTGCCCTGAACAGCATTTTAAAGGTATACATTCAACACTGCAGTTTCAGAAATAGGTGAGCTCTCCAGTCAGTTTTGAGTGCAACCAGTAGGAGGAGCTCAAGGACTGTTTCCATTTATACACAATTCTAATTTCTTGAAAGACTACATTAAGTTCAGCTTTTATCTCTGGAGTTTTAGAAAATGAGATAGGAAAGCAGCTTTCACAAAAGAGGCAAAAAAGAAACTCATTTGCCTTCAAGTACCATGAGTCATCAGGGGTAGCAGGGAAAGCCATTTCTAAATAATTTTAAGCCATCTTGAGGTTGTTTCTGGTTAATCTGACAGTCTAATACAGATATCACTTTTAGAGGTACCTCAGTACAACCTAGTACAAGAATTAGACACTGAGCTAATCAAACTGACTGAGCAAAGCCTGTCTGAATATTTTTTATTATGGGATCTTACCGTTTGGAAGACTGTTTACCCTGCAACTGTTCTTTAGTACCAGAATATGTTTCAGATTTAGAAAAAGAAATCTACCATGTACAAGAGACCTACCTTTTCCTTTACCAAACGACCCAACAGTTTTTCATTTGGTGTACTGAAAAACAAAAACAACCCCCCCCAGGAAATCAGGTGTTTGAATATCAAGTAGCAACTTAAAGAGTTTTAAGTTAATAAGGCCCCTCTCCCACTTGAAGTTCTCAAAGGATAAAAAAATTGGTCATAATACATAGTTGTCTATCCTGCTCTTTTTTTTTTTTTAAGATTTTTATTTATTTATTCATGAGAGACACAGAAAGAGAGAGACAGAGACATAGGCAGAAGGAGAGCAGGCTCCATGCAGGGAGCCCGAGGTGGGACTCGATCCTGGGACTCCAGGATCACGCCCTGAGCCAAAGGCAGATGCTCAACTGCTGAGCCACCGAGGCATCCCTATCCTGCTCCTTTTTAAAAAGAAGTATAGTGACAACACTTAGTAGGTGCTGCTCAAAAATATTTAAATAAAATAAACAGATATAACAGTTTATAGATTCAGAAAGAACATGGATGAAATAATATCCTACAATTATATATAATAAAAGTTTACTATAGCAACATAGGCTATTCTTGCCATCTTAAGTGGCTCCACTTCAAGATGGTCTCCCATTTTGTTACTTTATCATCAAAAGTTTATAAAACAAAAATCAACATTTTCAAGTTTTTAAAAAAAATTTTTTTAAAGATTTATTCATCAGAGACATATAGAGAAGCAGAGACATAGGCAGAGGGAGAAGCAGGCTCATCTCGGATCCCAGGATCATGCCCTAAGCCGAAGGCAGATGCTCAAACTGCTGAGCCACCTAGGCATTCCAAGTCTTTAAAATTTAATAGTGTTACTATAGCTAAGAGGCTATTACTTAACTTCCATCCTAGGTAAGAACAACTGCCAAAATACTTAAGAAAATTCTGCTCAGCTTAAAATAATTAAAGAATTTATAGTTTGCCTTAAAAATGTAATTTAGCAATGAAGGAGATGCTTAAAACCATAAATGTATATTCCTGTCAAACAAAAATAAAGGGTTTTGAGCAAAATATGCTTTTAAAAAGCCCTAAAAAAAGACAACAACCGTCCTTTTATTCCTTTATCCATACCAATTATTATTATTTTTTTATCCATACCAATTATTGTAAGGGCTTAAATATTTTAAGAACCCTTGAGAAAAATATAAGTATGGTAGTTATTTCTTTATTAAACTACATAATTTATTCAAAATTATAAGTTACATGACCTGAATTTAGATAACATAATACTATGTTACCAAATAAAGAACAGATATTTTTATAACTTTTGGAGATATTAATTTTGTGCCCTAATCCTGTGTGGGGATGGACTAAAACTGCTGTCTACTCTAACACCACTGATTTAGAAAGAGAGTAACATATCAGATGATAAAATCACAGGCGTACGTCCCTATATATTCTTTAAAGTGTTACAAACATAAGGGTGGTGTAGGGTCAAAAAATGGTGTATAGACAAAACTACTGAAGCTCAGGCAGACCAAAAAATGGTGTATAGACAAAACTACTGAAGCTCAGGCAGACCATATTAAACATAATGTTTTATTTCAGATCATACATTAAACAAAACATCATATTATACACCAAAGGTAATAAAACTGAAGTTTATCAGCTAGGTGGAAAAAAAATAATTTGTTAATATACTCATTCTTTTGTATCTTAAACCTAATTACTAAAGTTTAAAAAATCACAAAGTCAAACCTCAGATCTTCTTCATCTCCCATTTCGATTCCAGCTTCCCTAAGCATAGCCAATGCTTCACAATACTCAAGTCTTAATGTTGGTTCCAAAAATTTGAATGGCTCACACGGGAATTGTTTATTCACTGTCTGAATTTCAGTTTGAAACCTATTTGTACAATGATAGAATTAATAAAAAATGTGTCATGTTCTCTCCACAAGAGGTCACTGTCACAATACATAAACATAATTTTTAAGAAAAATTACTAATACAAGTGAAATAAAGAGCATATAGCTTTATTCTTCTACAACTTGATACATATATATTTTTTTAAACAAAGAAACATTTTTAACATTTCACGGGGGTCACTGTATGTGCGACGATGAAGAAAGGGCAATCTGAGTAGGTTCAGGGGTGGTAGCTGCTCCATGGTCAGCCAAGTGCCTTCTCTGGCTGAACCACTCAGCCTTACAGACTCTCCTAACTATCTGGGGAACCATTCCCTAATGGCTGGCTGATATGAACCCAAAGAGTCTACTCTACATATTATTAGTTCTATCTGTTCCACTGATAATGATTTTGAAATTCAGAGGTAACTCAAAAGGAAATCGTTTTATAGCATTTTAAATTAATTATAGCATAATTAACTTTTTATAAAGGGGATGGGCAGAGGCAAGGGGAGAAAAAGAATCTTAAGCAAGCTCCATGCGCAGTGCTGAGCCCGAAGCAAGCTTGATCTAATAATCCTGAGATCATGATCTGACCCAAAATCAAGAGTTGAACGCTTAACCTACTGAGCCACTCAGGCACCCCTAAAAGGAAATACTTTTAGAGAAAGTTGTCTTATGTAAGATCAGCCTCAATACAAAAATTGCCTTGGAGACTTTCAGGCTCTTCTGTAGTAGTAGTAACATCTAAGAAAAAATATATGGTAGGTATTGAGTACCTAACTGTCACATAAAATCATTCTTTGAATCAGTGTATGCACCAGGAAAAAGTATTAACAAGGAATTATTTACATTAAAGATGAAATTTCAATACTCAAAATATTTAACACCTTTCTTAGTCTCCTCTTAATTTGTCACTACAGTGGGATTAAAGGATTAAAAACTTTGTAACTTGTATCAGCTAATACTGCTAGTGATATAAAATATCCATTTTATAAGGCATTAAAAATAACAGACTTTTTAATCCTTTAACACTTGTTATCCTCAAGGCAGACAAAATTAATGAATACTTGAATCTTTCCCCGTTCCCATTATACTGTAAGTGTGTGAGTGCCAATTTCCCATTTTAATAGCCACTATAGTACAGTGTCTGGTCTTTAAATAGCAGGCATATGACAAATATTCACCATATTGAATTGTGGAAGATCATATTTTAGTAAGATTTAAAAAGTGTCTTGAAATTTTCATAATTTATAAAATTGAAAAAGCATGCTTATATTCCATGAAAACGGTAGAAATGAAAACATTATCATTTTCTGATTAAAGATTTTCATGGGAGCAATAAGACCTTGTCACTGATTTATTCAAATCTCTATGTAATAAGGGTTAAGAAGATCCCAATAATTGATTTTTAAATTGCCTTTCTTTGCTTTGGATATTAACCCATGCATGTCTATCAATATTTTAAAATATATTTGTATATTATTCTTCTATGAGCGATAAGTACTAAGGATATACGTGAGAGGGACATGACACAAGTCAGGTAGCCCAACTTACAACTGACTGAAAAACTTAAAATTCCTAAATGATTTATAGAATATAAAAAGAAGGCTTTTATTTCTATAAAGGTTGCCACCTTAAATCTACTTGAAAAAGTCCAGTGATGATGGTGTCTGAATCTCTAATTTATAAACAGAGATTTGATTAATCTCAAGGACCCGATTCATACTTGATCTGTTATTAAAAAAAACAAAGTAGGAACTTTCATTTCCTAATATTAAAGAGAGAAAATATCAATACCCAAAATAAATGGGCTTAAGAAACGTTCTTGAATTATAAATGTGAAAAAAAATGAGAAAAATGTTCCTTCACTGGGTTTCAAAGGGTATTTTATTTTATAAGGAAACATTAGTTGTTCCATAGACTATATCTAAACGAAAGTTGCTTAAAATAAACTGTATTGAAATGTTTCAGAGAACAAAGATTTAAGAAAAGGCTGTCATCAATGTTCCAATGCAATGCAGAGAATGCCTAGAAAATATTGGTGCTTTATCCTACAAGATTTTTGTAAAATCAATGATTAATTTCTATGTCCTTGAAATTACTCATTAGACTTGCAATGGAGTAAATAAGATTAATAGTATTTTTGAACTCTTTTTAAGTATCAATGGAGCATATCCAAATAAATCAACAATTAACTGTTAAATCAGTAATCTTTAAGTAAAAATTTCAATACAGACTTTGGTCAGTTATCAAAGTGCTGTAAGTCTACTATAGCCTACTTATTATAGAAGTACTGTCTCAAGTATGGAAAAAGGAAAAAAAAAGATTCTCTTGATCCTACTTAACTTGTTCTTCCATTTTCTTTTCCTATTTTCTCTGTGTTAAACATTATCACAAGTAAACAATTTTCAATGACCTTTAAGGGAGAAACTATTTGCCAGTTTAGAGGGTGTACCTAATGTGAATATTTTACATAATTCAGATTTCTGCATATCCCAAACATGTCTAATATTTTTTTGTAAAATTTTACTCACATTATTATTATTACCACTACCAGTTTAATAATAAACTGGTATAAAAATAACATAGGCTTTATTTCTTTTAGACATTCGGGATACAATATAAAGGAAAACACTATAGCTAGGCTGGTTCACAACAGGGTAAACTTCGCTACCAAAATGAGGTTAACTAGCTGAAGACCCAACTGACTTAGATTCAGCAGAAGTACTATTTTGAGTGTTCATTTTTTCTCTAATTAACTATTGATCATCTAAGTGGCAAGTCCTCTCTCCCCATATATATATGTATGTTCACTATATAAACTTAGTTTACATGTTTTAATTCAAGAATTGCTTTATCTGAAGAACCCAAACTGATTAGACATTAAGTCCATCTAGAGATATGCAATATTTGTTTTTACCTTTTTTGGAGTCCTTTGAATATTTGTACTAAGGTATCAGCAATTTCTTCAACAACTTCATGATAATGGTAATTAAAAGCCATTTCAATGTCCAAACCAACAAATTCAGTTAGATGTCTGTGGGTATTCGAGTCTTCAGCTCTGAATACTGTAACATTATTAAAAGAAATAAATAATAAACAGTGTTTCAGGTTTTGGAAAAATTAAGATTTAAACACAAAATTTTATTTACTCGTACTATTATTTTCATGATCATTACAGGGTTCTAGAAAGACTTGTGATAAGCCATATATTTCAGCATTATCTTGGTCAGCAAGTACATTACCAACTCCTGCAGTCATGCAGTAAAAGCTGTAACAAATGTAAATTAATAAATGAGGCTCCAGATAATCCTGAGGGAATGCAAGGTCCTGAATGCCTTCTCAATAATTAAAAATATGTTCAATATATTGAGTTCTTCTCAATTTTATTAAAACTTGACCCAAGCTAAATGAAATCTGTACTAGTGAGGTAACATTATATATATTCCAGCCATTACTTCCGTCCAGCTGTTATTGTCCTCACTGCACTTTCCTCCTTTTCCAGTCTTCCTGACTCTAATCTCTGCTTCATCTTTCACATCACTTTAAGATTAATATTCCTACAACACATTCTTGCTCAGTAATTAACTAATTAACCACTGATCATAAATTGCTCCCAGATGGCACTGTAATAGAATATAAAATGACAAAAAACTAAAACCGTTATGCTTTCATATTTAATCCTACCCTATATTTTCTATTTCTTCTTAACACTAACTAGTCTTATATTTTCTCCAATGTTCTTTATGAATTCTGCTTCTGCTTACTAGAATGCCATTTCTGTAGTCTGTATTTCCTTCTCTGTTCTTAAAGCCCACTTCAGTTTGCATTTTCCTTTGGGGTAACTCTAGCAAACTCCATCTTCTCCCTCTTTTTACACTATGTAGTATAGATATACTACATAATTAACACCAATCTGCTGATTGTACAGCACAATCTGATTATTCGCTGTGAAAATCAGTTGAATATTCCCTGCGACTGCTATATGTATGCATGTCTTATTCTGTCTTGGGAGCATGGACAATGTTTATTCCCTTGTAACTCAAAACATGGTCTACAAATCAGCAGCATCAGCAGTACCTGGAAGCTTGTGAGAACTACAGAATCTCAAGCCTCCCTCCAGACCTACTGGTCAGAATCTGCATTTTAATAAGATCCTCAAGTGATTCATGCACATTAACATTGGAGAAATGCTGGTTGATTCTTCTTTCATGTACATGTTATCTAGCACAAGGCTATGTATGCAGCAGGCATACAACAAATTAGTTAATAAATTCAGAAAATTAACACAATTAATGTTCTTGCCAGTTTCTCTATCAGAGGCATGCAATTTCTCTTTTAGCTACCAAAAAACTTACATATATAAAATAATCAGGTAAATTTTATAGAATGAAGCAAAGCTCGTTTTTGCTTATAATCAATTAGCTTCATTAAAGAATATGCTACATGATTATGTGTCCATGCTTTAACTTTCGGTTAATATTTCTTAAAAATCATGTTAACATATTCTAATCAATATCAGACATTCGTTAATAATTCTGATGGACTTTAGCATATTCTCAACACTAAGAACAGTACAAACAGTAATAGTAAAACAGAACAGCTTGAAATAAAGTCGGTAGCAAAGTATACAGAGGTACATTTATAAACTTACAAGAGTAGTAAAAGGCTATCAAGGACAAAAAAATACATTATTTAGAAGATTGCAACTACTTGTTCTTTCGTGTTCATGGAGAGTTGAGAGCTCAAACAGGAGCTAATTCTGTTCTAATTACACTGAAATAATAAGTAATATACTCAAGTGTATTTTAGAGGGTATATATTTTCAAAGTATGCATTTTTAAAATGAGATATTCCCAAGGCAAACATTTTCTTCAGCAATCTTATGTAGGAATATAAAATGCTTATGACTCTATTCACATAAATGATGTTCAACTACTTAAAGAGCATACAATTTTTTTTAGGAAATGTCTACCCAAGCACAGTGTCATTTTTACCTAAAAGTCTAGTATTTATACAGCCAACTTACAAAAGGATTTAAGCTTTGAAAATGTCTGTATGTAAAATGTGTTCCTAAAACTGTAACTATGATATGATTAATAAATTTTGAGAAAACCATAACCACCAAAACCTTACCTGGTCCAATACAGAAAACCTTCTCAAAGTCAGCACAAATACACATTTGCTTGTACAGCTGTGGGGACTGCGCCAGGTATGCATTATTTTTAAAATATGACACAGTAAATACATTGGCTCCTCCTTCACTGGCAGCTGAAATGTAAATATGTATGTCATTATAAGCAGCTTCAAGCTTATCAATGCATACTTCTAATAAAAAGTTTATACTTTTAAGCATTTCACTTAAAAAAATAAAAAATTTCAGAGAAACCATAGTCTATATATGTCTTTTACCTGATTCTAAACTGTTTATATTTAGGACAGATTTACTTCTTTGGCTATACCTTCATTTTACTTCTTCAGATTTACATACTCCCATTCTGCATCAATTTCAAATCAATTAAAGCTACTCTGGGGTTGTAAAAAATTATTTTTAAAAGAAAAAGATACTCTTATTGATTTTTCTATGTATCAAGAATGCAATACTCAATTCTTGACTTTAGAACTAAATGTTATTTGTAACATACTTTTTAGTGTTACTTAAGCAACTCCAAAAAAGGTAAAATGATTAAAATAAGGTCCTTATGTAAGAATGAGAATTAATGAGATATTTCTATTTGTAGCATTTAATAATATTACAATGCAGTTTATACAAAACAAAATTGCAATATCAATTTAGAAACCTACGTAATGAAAGTAGTTCTGGTGCAACTTACATAACAATCTTGCTTCATGTGTTACTGCCTCATTTTATAATCACTATCACATAATGACTTCTGAAACAGGAGATGTTATGTTATTGATGTCAATTGTAAGTGACTGCTGCTATATAGCAGACCTCAAAATAAGAAGTCTCATGGCAATAAATCTTAAAAGACAGTTGGGGTTCTCAAAGTTAATATCAAGCAACTTGGAAGAAAGCAATTTTACTTTTAAAAATTAAGAGAAATGTCTTAAAGCATACCTGAGATAATTTTAGGAGTTTGGATCTCCACAAAACCTTTGTTAATTAAAGTTTCTCGGAAAAGATGGCAGATGCCAGACTGAAGACGGAAGACTGCCTGACTAGTTGATGTCTAAAAGACAATAATAAAAATCTAATGAAATCCATCTGACACTTTAGCTGAAATGGAGTATTTTCTAATCAGGCCACCTGCATAGAAGATTCACAGAAAAAACAATTCATTATATGACAGAAAAGTTAGGTTATATGACAATTAGCCTAACTTTAACCTAACTTTATATGAAATTAACCTTTTTCTTGTTTTCTATTATAAGAGAATGGCAATTTGCCCTTTAAAATCTCCAACACAGGGGTGCCTAGGTGGTTCAGTCAGTTCAGCATCTGCCTTGCTTGGGTATGATCTTGGAGTCCTGGGATTGAACCTTGTGTCAGACTCCCAGCTCAGTGAGGAGTCTGCTTCTTTCCTTCCCTCTGACTCATCTCTCCACTTGTGCTCTGTCTCAAGTAAATAAATAAAATCTTTAAAATCTCCAACTTCTCCAACTCTTGACTTTGCTGAGAGTCTATAAAAGATTAGAGAGTAGTTTAGACATAAATTAAGATACTTAAAGGATTTTAAGTATACAGTGTTTCCCCAAATGTAAAGTCAAAGTAGGGGTTAAAAATGTGAATGCTTAGGGGCGACTGGTGGGTCAGCTGGCTCAGCTGGTTAAGCGTGGGACTCTTGATTTCCTATCTAGTCATGATCTCAGAGTCATGAGATCAAGCCTCCCATCCGGCTCCGTGCTCAGCGGGGAGTCTTCTTGAGATTTTTCTCTCTCCCTCTCCTTCTGCCCCTTTCCCCTCTGCTTGCAGGCACATGCTCTCTCTCTCTCAAATAAATAAATCTTTAAAAAAAGTGAATGCTTGCAAGGGCCAGAAAAATAACATAAATGGAATAAATGAATGAAACTTTCTGGGTGGTGCAGGGCATAGCAGAGGACATAATGCCCCATCTAGAGTGCTACCTAATGTTGCCATGTCACAGTATTGCCAGATTCACCGCCAAATTTTTAAGAAAAGCCATCTATCTAGATTTAATGTGGGAATCCCTACTTTTCAAAGGTGGCAATGAATTTTAAGTTAAAAAAAAAAAAAAGATGCCAAAGAAAAATATCTTGAGGCCAAATTCTATAGGCACAACCAATAACTTGTGTGAAGAGAGTATGATGTCTACCTACTGTGGCCAAAATTAGGAAAAACCTGAGGTTTCTAAGCAGTATCAAGAGGACTTTTGATTATTGTTATAGCCTTTTCTATGAACTACAAATTAAAATAGAAAAGGAAAAGGGATAAAAAAGCAAATAATCAAGAGAAACATGAGTGTATAATAAAGGTAGACCCATATAATTGCAGAAAAGTTGGAAAGAACTCTTAAGGTGACAAAGAATTTATGCTTTAGGTAGAATATTTAAGGAGGAAGATGTGGTCAAAACATTAAGAAAGAAAGATGACACTGGTTTTACTACAATGATGAAACCACTGAACTCTTTCACTTGCAACCAAACCAGAAAGGGAAACAGAAGACCTATGAGATTACTAAATAAACCACAAGGGCCAACTACTTCTTTATTATTAATTCTGTGCTCAGATCAAATTCAAAGGACTGAGGCATTAATTACTGATCTATACTTGGTCCACAATCTAAAATGTGCATATAATTTCTTTCACAATTTTGTAGTGATATTAATGGTTATGTTTTTCCTTACTAACTTGTCTAAAACAGGTATCATTTGACAGCAAGCCCATTTATTGGTTTCAGGTTCCTTTGTCATTTTAAAACAAAGTAAGACAATATCCTGTGAATTATTACTTGACTGCCCTTGTTGCCTCCAATTATTTTTAGGGGAAGAGTCAGTCAGAAAGGTAAATTGCTTCTGTATCGTCATACAATAGGTAAATGCCAATCAGTTCTATAAGCCTGAGACAAGTGTGGTATCCCTGCCCATCCTGATTTTGGCACAATCATGTCACTTAATAAATAAATGAGGCATACCCTAAGATCAATGACTCTGTTGTCTAATCTTGTATCCTGGTTAACAGTAGCTCTTCCTTCCTAAAAAAAAGAAAACAAACAAAAAAAAAACCAAAAAAATAGATTTTACTAATTTTTTTTAAGAACACAAAAACATTTAAGGAGCCATGTTTACTTTTAAGTGAGAATAAGTGTGCTTATGTATATTAATATTACACCCCCAAATCAGAGATCCAAGAAACAAGAACTAGGGCCAGAGAGAAGCTGTTGTTAAAAGAGAGATGGAAAGAAGAGAAATGCAAATGAACAGAGGTTAATGCTTTCTTTCCATCTCCCATCCCCATCAAAGCCTTGTCTCATTACAGGGACAACTGAAGAATCAACCGCTTGCCCCTTCATTGATTCCTGGATTTTACCTGCTAGTTAAAGACTGAAGGAACAGATAAAAGCTGACAGAGTAGTGGTTCTCAAAGTATGTTCTGGGCACCACTGAAGGTCCCAAAGACACTTTCAGGGAGTCCATGAAGTCAAACCTACTTTTCACAATGATACATTTTCACTCTGCACTGAGTTTTCCCAAGGCTTCATGATGTGTGCTATCACAACAGAATGAATGCAGAGGCAGGTATGAGAATCTAATTGTTGTCTATTAAGGCAGACATTACAAAGATTTGTAGATATTTAAGACAATGTCACTCGTGGCACTGAATTATTTTTTGTTTTTGAAAATATTTTTCAAAAATGTTATTTTTGTCATTCATATAAGATTAATATATATAAATACCAAATATTTCTAGATTACTGATTCTTTTATTAACACACACTAAAATTTTTCTATTTTGATTTCTAATGTAAATATTGATAAAGATATACAAAAACAAAAGTTTGTGGGGGGAATTATTTTTAAGAGTGTAAAGGGATCCTGAGACCAAAAAGTTTGGGAACTATCAATGTAAGAGTAAATTTAGATAAAAAAATGAAGCTCAAATCACTTCACAGGCACCCTTCATACAAAAGTAGGGCATCAGGTTTTCAATGTTTTATAAATTAAAGATACAGAGGAAGAACAGTATTTCAAAAATGTAATTTTAACCTCTTCTCCTTCCACCTCAGGCCGAACAGCATCATCCAGCTGCAGGGGTAGGCGGGGTTCAGCCAAACTGATCACATAAATCTGAAAGTGAGAGATTACCAAAAATATCATGAAGCACACAAAACCTGTTATCTTTTACTTAAAAAAAATCTACAGTTGACTTAAATATGAAGCTATGTTTGCATATATCTTAACTGAAACTACTTGCTAAAATCAAACAAAGATATACATGTTTTTTCACTTATTATAAAATGGGGATCATAGTATTTCTTGCCAACCTCCACAGGTTTTTGGAAGTCGAATGAGATAACATACATACAAATATTTTGTAAACTCTAATGTGCATACCAGTGTGACAAATAAGTACTAATTGGAGTCAAGAGGTCTAAGCTTAAGGCCTTCCTTTGTCACATAAAAGCTGTTGTTAGGCGAATCATTTAACCTCAGAGCTTCAATATTCTACTCTGTAAAAAAAGGTCTGAGGTATGAATCAAATGGAGTAATGAATATGAAAACACTTCATAAGCAAAACACTTGTTCTTTTGAAGGGGCCATTAAACAAATGTGTTACTATCAAGGTTCACAGCATTTGGCCATTTTTACCACTAAGACCAAAGTCAGCCCAACTCTGCTGTGCATCAACTCCCTCTTCTCATTTTTTCCTCAAATATCCCTTCCTTGCCATCTTTTATCAAACATATTATATCTCACTTCCTGCTGTTCTCCTGGTTGGGAGCTACCATCGAAGGTATGCCTCTCTGGTGTTAAAATTCCTTTTAATTTGTTAAATTCACCCATACTAATTGCACATTTTAGTGCTAAAAAGCAGTTAGGTCATAAAAAATGAGCTAGAGTTTTTTGGCTACTCTTAAAAAAACATGTTACCCTATCAGTTACTTCCAACTATGCTTGGAAAACCTGTTAAAGCACAAAAGGGAAACAGAGCTTATTTAGTTAATTCAGGAAAGGAAATTATATTCTTCCAGTTGGTAGATCATATTTAGCATTCAGCTCAGGCTCTTTAAGAAAAAGTGTCAGAAGGACACTCTAGTCCTCCTCAGAGTGAAACAGAATTATTTGTTACCATCTTCTATGCTCAAGTATGGCGTTTCTCTTTGATGAGTTAATAGAAACTTAATTTCCAATGAAAAGTTGGAGAATGGAACAGCTACCTCTTCTATTTTTGTAACTAGTGGATATTCATTTCATTAGGTTGTGAGAACCCCGGTAACTTTACACAGTGCTGGCACAAAGAATGTATTAGTAACTGCTGGCTGAATAAATAAATAACTGATAAGAGTCAGTGCTTACTATCAGAGCCTTTATAAGATACAATACTTTATACTTTGTGTGAGATACTTCATAATTATTTCCATTAAGGCAAGATCTGTAAGCTCTTTAGGCTGTATATTTATCATTTACATTTATTAAGGTTGTATTGAATGCTAAATAATTAGAATGTTTTAGAGGTATATTTACTTGCTCAATTTACTAAAATTTTACTTACTGAAGTATTGAAAAAGATTTGTTCCTTGAAAAATAGGGAGTTGTTTTACTTGGCCAGCAAAACCTCAGGTTGGTTTGCCTTTATTAGGTTACTTTAGGTTAACCTTCTTGGTGCAGTTGGTTTCAAATGAATTTACAAAAAGAAAAGAAATTAATTTGGCAAGTTAACTCAGTAAAAAAATGCAAGATTTTCTAAGTCTTGAAGAGTTCCTATGATGATTTTAGTTAAATACAACCTTACTCCCAAACTAGTGTGTATAAGTCTATCTTTCTGCATCGGTCTGTCAATCTGCCGAACGGCTCTATCTTACTTATGCTCACACACATGTAAATACACATATAGGGATGAGGGTAGGAAGTGACTACTCCTTAAGAGAATATAATGATGCATATTGTAGATACAAACTACTAGGCCTGGACTGGACAACTGCAGGTTCAAAGCTGAACTGAATATTTCAGAAGTACTAAATATGTGAGAGTTCACTTACAGTATTATAAAAGTATTGTCAAAGATAATGAGCACTTATAGTTTTTATGTCTGAGAAGAAAATAGATGTGGGATAAATAAATCTTGTACAAAAGGCAGTTATCGCTAGACTGTAAGACCCACAGTTTAGTTTTGTCTCTTTTGATTTCTCTATAAAGTACAGGAAATATAATGATTATAAGGAAATATAATTGTTAAGAATTAGTATAATTAATCAACATTTAGAAGCACATTGTCAGAACAAAGTTCACAGCAAAACTTATTCATAATAATGAACAAAGCTTTTAAATGTGTCATATTTTTCCGTATGGGACTATGGTAGATTGTTTGTAGAAAATGGCTCTAATAATTCCTCAGGCTTCTACATACATGTCTCTTTTCAATGACGTTGCCTCTCTTCCCACCAAGAGGTGGAATCTATTTCTCCATCCCTTAAATCTAAGTTAGTTCATGTGACTTGCTCTGACCAATGACACATTTGGCAAACGTGACACAAGGAGAAGCTTGAAAAGTGCTTGCACACTAGGGCTTCTCTCTCTTGCTGCTGGGAACCCATCTGGCACCATGTCAACAAGCCTGGGCTAGCCTGCTGGATGAATAGAGGCTACAGGGAGAAATATCCCAGAAATATCAGTAGGCCCAGGTGATGTCATGCAGAGCAGATGAATCATCCCAGATAGGCGGACTCTAACTGCCCCACGCACAGGAACATGAGCCAATAAATGTTTTAAGTATTAGGGTGGTTTCTTATAAGACAAGAGCTAATTGATTCAGTAATCAATTTACAAATCTCAGTATTTTATATCAACTCTAACAACATAAAGATTTCATATGAATGGTTATAAGAGCCACTTGAATCTATGTACACAATTTTGTTTTAAAAAGTTACCTTTTGAACATGTAACTCTACATCTTGCTGTGTACAGCTTCCAATTTTCTGATTCACTTTTCTCACTACACCTTCTACATCTACGATGCTCTCTTTGTTAATGCTGTCAAAAGAAAAAATTCCCAACTTTAATCATCTTATCAGAGGTGTCAGAAATCATTTGGTGTTTCAACAGTAAAGCTGAAATACTAAACTCTTTTTTAATACAGTGAGCCACTTGAGATAAAGCCAGTCTATTTAACCTACTTACAATAAGCTATTATGTAGCACACCTTGTGAGATTCCTCAAAGAGATGATTTTCTAGATGCCATAATTTAGTTACCATTCATAAAATACTCTGAACATAAATGGCAACAGACAGGCACTGAATTGTGAAATGCAGAAAAAAAGTCTTTCAATTATTTATTAAAGAACATTTTCCTTCTTAGAGTTGAAATTTACAAAGATCAGCATTTCCTATAAGGAGAAGCATGGGCTTCAATAAATGCAATTACTGGTATGTAATGGAATTAAATAATAGAAGGTCAACTGAAAAGATTTCAAGGTAATAAAAGGACATTAGGTGGCTGCAATTAAGCCCTCCTTGCCTATAGTTTCTGAGTACTCTGTCATTGGATTTATGGCAGACAGTCTATAGGGATTGTGCAATCCCATTTAAGAATGTCTACATGAAGCTCAATATACACTCAACAGGTCACCTGGGCATTTTAACCTTATAACAAACTTGAATTGTGAACATACAACACTCAAATTCTGAAATATAAAATTTATGAAGTACCCTATTAAGCTCACCAAGTGTTTATTTGTTGATCTCTAGTACCTAACCAAGGAAGACAGGTTATAATCCAAAATGGTGGTTCCCATACAAAATATACCAGTTTTATTTTTGTGTGTATTATTGTACTAACAGAATATATCATAATATATTTGTGGAAAAAATTAAGATTTAACTTTCAGATCTTGCTTGGAGAGTGATGTCACAGCATCACAGCAGCTCAACTGGCCAAAACTATCAATGTAAGACTACCAATTAAAACTGTCAGGTGGGGGATCCCTGAGTGGTTCAGCAGTTTAGCGCCTGCCTTCAGCCCAGGGCCTGATCCTGGGGACCTGGGATCAAGTCCTGCATTGGGCTCATTGGGCTCCCTGCATGGAGCATGCTTCTCCCTCTGTGTCTCTATCTCTCTCTCTGCGCCTCTCATGAATAAATAAATAAAATCTTAAAAAAAAAACCCCAAAAACTGTCAGGTGGTAACTGGAGCTGTAGAAGTGAGGTGAAAAGATAAGGAAGAAAAAATGCAAGAGTGGTAACTGGGAGAGAGCGGAGTTCCTGACACAGCTGGCATAACAGAAAGGGCAAACATCGATCAGAAAATGTGTTCTGGACTCGCTGTTTATCTGCTATATCATAAGCCCCAGTTACCTTTTAATCTTTCATGGCTTATGTCCCAACCCAGAATCTTGTCTTAAATGACAAGAATCTAAACAAAACAAAACCAAAACAAAAAAAAAAAAAAAAAAAAAAAAGGAAAGAAAAAAAAGAAGAAGAAAAGAAAGATTTAACCTTCACAAGAAAAGTTAGTTCTATATATTCTGATGAGGAATTGGGTCCCTAGTAGTTGGGGTGCCATTTGAGAAGATTTCAGAAATCCAACAATGTTTATTTTACCGAAGAGAACACCACAATCCATTTCAAAAAACATTTGCTCATGGTTGGAAAAGGATCAAAATGAGGACAAGAGATGAGAAGTGGTGAAAAAAGGAAGAAAAATTTTCATTTCATTTTACTACACTGTCTAGAACTCTACATGACTGATACCAACCTAAAAAGGAACCCAACAGTATACATATTTCTTGCACTCTCATAAGTCTCCTGCACTAGAGCCATTGCCTAGTATCTAGCTAAAATTTTGTGCACTGAAGAAACTTAGAATTTATTGTGGTGTACTGCTTAAGGGCTTTCTAATACTTGTAATCTAGTGTCATTGAATCTTTCTTCAGTGTGATTTCCACCTATTAGTTGCCTCTCCTAATTGGAAGAGTAAACTTGATACCTGAGTATATGATTCAAGCTATATGAGAATTCTATTGCTTAGCTTACTTCCACCTTGCCATTAGGAAGGCTTTCTCTTCCTTATTGATCAGTGTGTTTCATCAAGTAACCTGTCCTACCCCAATTAGAGCTCCATTCGGCTACATTTCTGCTATGACCCTATCCCTCTTAGGTCATCCCCTTAGTAAGAAGCCTTTCATTATCAGAAAATCTTCAAGCCAACTCAAGTTAAACATATCTACTCTCAAGGATTGAGCACTAAGTTAATATCCTTCCAAAAAAAAAAAAAAAAAAAAAAAAGCTGGGATGTGATCTGACACTCTGCCCTAAAGGTCCAATTAAAGAAAATAAAAGTCTCTTTTTTCCGCAAAAGTACCAGATGACTTCCTTCCTTTATCCAGGACCTGAAACTTATAAGTTTATTTTTAATACATTTAATTAAGTAATATTATGTGATAAAATACTTGCAGCTAGACAAAAAAATAACTATTTTAAATATCATTTCTAATACCAAACATCTCACAAAAGGAACTTCTGAAAACCCAACTTTCTTTTTTTTTTTTTTTTAAGATTTTATTTATTTATTCATGAGAAATAGAGAGAGAGAGAGGCAGAGACACAGGCAGAGGGAAAAGTAGGCTCCATGCAGGAAGCCTGACGTGGGACGCCGTGGGCACCCAAGTGCTGAGCCACCTGGGCTTCCCAACTTATTTCTTAAAATAGAGCCAAAGATAGACTTCTATCATATATTAGTCTACTGAATCAATTAGAAAGAAGGTAGAATTAACCAGATACAGAGGATGCTCATAATTATTATTTTTTTGCCCTTCCAATCTCAGTATAATCTCCTTATTATACCTAACAGCTATACACTGTTAACAGAAGTCTTTTTAGATTTTAGTAACACCATTCCAAGATTTTTTTTTAAACCTTGGATAATTTACTCTAATATCTCTATATTTACATCCATATCTGTATCCAGCAAATGTTATTTATCTGTAGATATGAATGGATTCAGTATAAATAATATTAAAATTAAAGAGTCAGATTTGTAAAACAGAGTCAGACTAGAACTTGCTAGTCAGTTTTAGTAAAGGGTTAATGAGGGTTTTATGTATGTGTGTGCATAATTAGAGTCAATGCAAGAGAGGGACAGGAATATTTGAATAAGCTACTGCTAGTAGAAGGATGAAATTCTACTTTTTAGAAAAAAACCTAATATGATTTTAACTGATATTGTATGTTATGATGGCTTAATACTTTAGAGTGTGTATACTGTAGTTTAACTGCTCTCATAAAGAGACTATTAAAGTTTTGGTTTTACGGTTTGAAACTAATATGCCATTATATCCGTATTTTGAAAGAAGTTCAAAAGTTGTCTGTCAAACAGACAACTAAAAGCCTTGGGTTTTTAGAGGTGATAGCAGGAAAAAAAAAAATCCATGGTGGAAAGCATGGGAACTATCTGATCATAAAAGAAATGAAACACATTCTTCCAAAACTAAGTCAACTATCTTTATATTATTACTACTACCTCCTAAAACACACTATTACTGCATTGTGTATTACACGTTTTCCACTTTCCACCCTATATATAACTAATCACTATAAATAAGATAAATTAGTTATAGCTTTGATATTAAAAATGTCCTAATAGGCCATCCTATTCATGTCATCCACTAGGAACTGTCAACAATCAATTTAATTGTTTATTTCTAATTTACTATCTTTAGAAAATGAAACTGTAGGGGTGCCAGGCTCAGTCGGTCGGGCATCTGACTTTTGATTTCAGCTCAGGTTATGACCTTAGGGTCATAAGATCAGGCCCTGCATTGAGCTCCACACTTAGCTAGGTGTCTCTTTAAGATTTTTGGGATCCCTGGGTGGCGCAGCGGTTTGGCGCCTGCCTTTGGCCCAGGGCGCGATCCTGGAGACCCGGGATTGAATCCCACATCAGGCTCCCGGGCATGGAGCCTGCTTTTCCCTCTGCCTATGTCTCTGCCTCTCTCTCTCTCTCTCTGTGACTATCATAAATAAATAAAAATTAAAAATAAAATAAAAAAAAAGATTTTTTTCTTCCTCTCCCTCT
This sequence comes from Canis lupus dingo, assembly GCF_003254725.2. Classification (NCBI taxonomy): domain Eukaryota; kingdom Metazoa; phylum Chordata; class Mammalia; order Carnivora; family Canidae; genus Canis; species Canis lupus. The sequence goes on from NC_064261.1 coordinate 39,587,438, forward strand.
GCCCTTTCCCCAGCTCATGCTCTCTCTTGCTCTCTCTCTCTCCCCCTCAAACAAATAAATAAAATCTTAAAATAATAAAATTGTAAAAAGCATCATTCTTTATATAAAGTATTTTATAAAATATTTTGAGTTTGCTACAATTTTTTTAAAAAACAAATGATATAATGTATGAATAACTCAATTATAAAACATGCAACTTGGGAGAAAAACAAACTACTCTCTGTTATCTGAAGGAATAAAATTCCATCTTTCCAACGTGAGTGCCATATAGTTTACTACTCAGGGCCTCACCAGTAACCTCAGGGACACTCTCAGTATCTGCAGTTTTATCAATCTTGATTATAAATGTTCGTATCTACACTACCTTAGGAGCAACAAATTAAAATAATAAGTCTAATAACTATTAGAAGTAGGCACAATTATTCCATTAAGAGTTGATTGCTGGGAGAGCTGGGCGGCTCAGTGGCTGAGTGTCTGCCTTTGGGTCAGGTTGTGATCCTGGGGTCCTGGGATCGAGTCCCGCATCAGGTTCCACGCAGGGAGCCTGCTTCTCCCTCTCCCTATATCTCTGCCTCTCTGTGTCTCTCATGAATAAATTTTAAAAAGCTGAGTGTGTTTAAAAAAAAAAAAAGAGTTGATTGCTAAGGAATATATATTAAAAAACAAACAGGAAAATGACAAATAACCACAGAGTTACTTGGCATAGTAATAGATGTTCATAGGATGGCTCTCTCATTAAAGAAAAGAAAAGAAAAGAAAAAAAAAAAAAACACCCAAAAACAAAAAACCAAAACTTTAAAAAGGAAGAATATATAAAATAGACTTCAAAGATTCTGTTAAAATTGTCAAAATAGTTTCAGTACTTAAAGGAGGTAAGCTTCATAGCCTCAAACAATGTACTAATGAGTACTGCCTTATTCTTCAATGTTGCCAATTCTTTAAGTTCTTAGCTTATCTCTGTGGTGCAATGAATTCTTGCTCTCAAGTTTTTGCTCCCCTAAGGTAGTAGTATTCATCCACACTTTTGCCATAGCCTCAAGGTAGACCGAAGGTACTTTTTGGCCTCTGGACTTTGGGTTTGGCCATATGACTTGCTTTATCAATGATGTATCAGTGGATGTGGCACCAGTAAAGGCTTGAAATGTGCTTGTGCAGCTGAACTTGTTCTTCAGCATTCCTGTTTTTCTCCATAAGATGATGTCTAAAGTAGCGATTGGTCCAAGGAAGCTGAGAAACATAAGCAGCAGACCAGGATACAAATCACAACTTCAAAACAAGCCTAGATGAGCTGAATTCTAGCAGACCCACAGATGATGTAGGAGCAAGAGATCAAGGTTTATTACTGTATACTGCTGAGCTTTAACTATTGGTAAAATATACAATACATACAACTAAACATTTTAACCACTCTTAGATGCTCAATTCAGGGGCATTCACAATGTGCAACCACCACCACTATCCATTTCGAGAACTTCTTCATTATCCCAGAAACTCTGTACTCATTAAACAATTAACTCTCCACTCATTCCAACTGCTCCCCACTTCCACCTCAACTTCTGGTGACCTCTATTCTACTTTCTGTCTCTATGATCTTAACTATTCTAGGTACCTCAGGTATGTGGAACTGTAATATTTGTCCTTTGTAACATTTGTCAGACTTACTTCACCTGGATAAAGTTTTCAAGGTTCATCTATATTACAGCATGTATCAGAACTTCATTCCTTTTTTAAGGCTGACTAGTATTTCATTATAAATACATAATACATTTTGTTTATCCATTCATCTGTTGACGGACATTTGGGTTGTTTTTTTATTTAGGTTATTGTGAATAATGCTGCTATGAACAATAGCAGGCAAGTATCTATTTGAGCCCCTGCTTTTAATTCTTTTGGGTATCTATCTAGATGTGGAACTGTTGCATCATATGAGGATTCTTGTTTAACTTTTTGAGGAACTGCCATATTGTTTTCCACAGCAGCAGTACCATTTTACATTCCTACCAGCAATACACGAGGGTCCCAATTTCTCTACATCACCAACACTCATTATTTTTCCTTTTTTAGGAGAGGGGATAATAGTCATCCTAATGGATATGGAGTGACCTCTCATTGTGGTTTTGGTTTGCATTTCCCAAATGACTAATGATATTGAACATCTTTTCATGTGCTTATTGGCCATTTGTATATCTTCTTTAGAGAAATGTCTCTTCAAGTCCCTTGCCCATTTTAGAATTGGGTTGTTGTTATAAGTTATCAGAGTTTTTATATATTCTAGATATTAATCCTTTATCAGATATATGACTTGCAATTATTTTCTCCTATTCCATGTCTTTCTTTTCACTCTCTTGAATACTGCCCTTTGAGTTTTACTTTCAAAGAAGTCAAAGTAATCTAGTTTTACTTTTGTCACCTCTACTTTTGGTGTTAATATCTAACAAATCACTGCAAAATCCAATGTCTAAAGCTTCTGGTGTAGTTTTCTTCCAAGAGTTTTATGGTTTCAGCTTTTATGTTTAGGTAATTGATTCATTTTGAGGTAATTTCCTTTTTAAAAAAATTATTTGAGAGAGAGAGAGAGAGAGAGAGAGAGAGAAGCACACACAAGCAAGGAGAGTGGCAGGCAGAGGGAGAGGGAGAAACAGGCTCCCAGCTGAGCAAGCAGCCAAGATGTGGGGCTTGATCCCAGGACCCTCGGATCATGACCTGAGCCAAAAGCAGATGCTTAACTGACTGAGCCACCCAGGTGCCCCGGAGTTAATTTTTATATGTATGTGGTGTATGGTAAATTCTTTGGTATACAGATATCCAGTTTTCTCAGCACCATTTGTTGAAAAGACCATCTTTTGCGCCATTAGAAGATCTTGGTACCCTTGTCAAAAATTCATTGGCCATTTATGCCAGGGTGTATTTATAGGCTCTCTCTTTTATTCTGTTAGTTTATATGTCTATCCTTATATTAATACCACATACTTTTGATTACTGTAGCTTTGTAGGAAGTTTTGGAATCAGGGAATGTGAGTCCATTTGTTACCTTTTTTTTTTTTTTTTTAAAGATTTTTATTTATTTATTCATGAGCAACACAGAGAGAGAGGCACAGACACAGGCAGAGGGAAAGCAGGCTCCATGTAGGGAGCCCAACACAGAACTTGATCCTGGGTCTCCAGGATCACACCCTGGACTGAGGCGGCGCTAAACCGCTGAGCCACCCAGGCTGCCCTGTTCTTTTTTCACAACCGTTTTGGCTGTTCCAGGCCCCCTGAGATTCCATATGAATTTTAAGATGGATTTTTCTATTTCTGCAAAAAATACCATTGGGATTTTTGGCAGGGATTGCACTGAATCTGTAGATGGCTGTGGATAGTCTTACCACACTGCAGAATTTAAGATGGCTTGTTACACAGTTTTTTTTGCAACAGCTGACTAGTAATACAATTTTAAGTTTAAAAACTTAAAAAATTAAAAAAAAATGCTTGAGCTCAAAGCTGTCATCTGATCCTAAAGAAGGGCTCTGAAATAAGTGAAAGTAGATTTGTTACATACCATACTTGCAAACCTCCAGTGTGTATTATGCATTGTGAAGAGATTTTTAAGAAGATATACAAAATTTGACTATAAAATATTAGGCTTGATTTAATATTAAACACAGCAGAATTTATCCATTCAAATGAACATTGTATTATTTATTTATTTATTTATTTATTTATTTATTTATTGTACTCTTTAAAGTGTTTAGGGAAAGACTGTAGGGACTATAAATACATTTCAAAATTAGCACTGCCTAAAACAATCTTGAAACAACTTATCTGCAATTACCTCTTGGTTTTGTCACATAAAACAGCTTTTGAGGGGTCAATCTCATTTATAACTATTGTTTACTACCTGTCAGAAATGCTGAAGACCGGGGATCCCTGGGTGGCTCAGCAGTTTAGCGCCTGCCTTCAGCCCAGGGCATGATCTTGGGGTCCCGGGACTGAGTCTTACGCGAGGCTCCCTGCATGGAGCCTGCTTCTCTCCCTCTGCTTGTGTGTCTGCCTCTCTCTCTGTCTCTATGAATAAATAAATAAAATATTTAAAAAAAAAAGAAATGCAGAAGACCATGACAGAACTCTGTATAGAGAATAAAAGACACCTTCCTTCCACCCCAAAAAATTAAGAGAGAGTGGCATTAGAGATGCAAGAAAGTCACATGTTTCAAAAAGGAGAGAAAAGGGGTGCCTGGGTAGCTTCCCACATTGGGTTCCCTGCTCAGTGGGGAGCCTGCTTCTCCCTCTCCCTCTGCCTGCTTCTCCCCCTGCTTGTGTTCTGTCAGATAAATAAAATCTTAAAAAACCCCAAAAAACAAAAAGGAGAGAATAATATATCAGTTATAGGGTTCATATAGAGATTAATCTTACATATAGGATTAATACAGATAAATATAATATATTAACTATAGGTTGATAACTGTCTCCAAACATTTCTGATAATTTGATATACTCTATCAGTAAAAAAAAAATTGGAGGGTATATATCCCAATATGTATATATTTATTCTTTAGATTTTGAGAGAGAGAGAGAGAGAGAGAGAGAGAGCGTGTGTGTGTACTAGCAGCGGGAGAAGGAGAAGCAGACTCCCTGCTTAACAGGGAGAATGATGTGGGGCTTGATCCCAGGACCCTGAGATCATGACCTGAGCCAAAGGCAGATGTTTAATTGACTAGGCCACCCAGGTACCCCTATTTTATTTATTTTAAAATTATATACATCCTAAACATAATTATAACCCTTAGGCAAACATAAACTGAGGATAAGGTTCATCATAATTAGCAATAGCAAATGCAGATTCATACTTTATAGTCTTCCTGGTAATTCCTAATTCAGGAGCACTGATATCTTGCTCAAGATGATCAGATTATATATCTCTCTCTCTCACATACACACCCACACACATACACACAGCATGCACAATGTGGCTGATCCAAAGATCTAAAAGAGTAGAAGTGTCAGTATTAACATTTTCTCATATGTGCTTATGTTTTACTTTTTAAAGATTTTATTTATTTATTCATGAGAGACAGAGAGGCAGAGACATAGGTAGAGGGAGAAGCAGGCTCCCTCTGGGGAGCCCGATGCAGGACTCAATCCCAGGACCCTGGGATCATGACCTGAGCCAAAGGCAGACACTCAACCACTGAGCCACCCAGGTGTCCCTTACATTTTAAATTATATCCTCAATCTGTGGTCTCTTAGTAGAAAGTTCGTTAAGCCACTTGTTCCTTTTTGGTTTATCTTAATACATATAAATATAATGTCCCAAAAAGCAAAATGAAGCACAATAAACTGCAATTGGTTACAATATGCCAAAGGGAGTAAGTTTGGGTACCAGTGTTAGCTTTTTGTTACTAGAATCCTGCAGTCTTGCTTCAGAGACCTCATATATAATAGATGACATGTGGCCTTCTGAGATGCAATCCAAGTGATAGGCCCAGGGTTTATCTATAAACATTGAACCATTGAACCATAAGGTCAACCAAAAAGCTCAAAATCTTTCCCACTTTTTTAAATAAAAGAAGGAAGGAAGGAAGGAAGGGAAATAAATAGCAATTTAATTACTTTCTTTCCCTCAATGGTTAGTCTTGAGCAAAACTGCACTGTGAAGACCATTGGAATAGGGACTAAGAATCATAAACACTGAGAAAAGGTTGTTGGAATAGATGATTTATAGGCCACCAGTGAAAGTTTCATTTCTGTGTAACACCTAAGTGAAAAAATACTTAACAGTACATGACTCCAAAGAGATTACTATCTTGCATATAAATGGTAGAGAAATGGATCTGGGAAAGAAGTACTTTATCCACCTCTTGTTGCTGAGTCCCAGTGGCAACTGTTGACTCTGGCCAAGTTCTCTTGGAGAACAAAGAATTACCTCCAATTTATACTCAGCAACTGCACCTTGTTAGTGAGGGATGGGAAATAGCAGGGTTGCTTTAAAGTTATTTTTGAAACACTGTTTTTTAATATATTGTTTCAAGAACTTATTTTTTATTATAAAATATATTTATTATTATAAATTCTAATGTTAAATAATCATTTAAAACTCTCCCATCACATGCTCAACCCCTTCTTCCTATAATCACTGTCTATACTCCTCCAAATTTTTTCTTTGTAAAAAATAGAGAATGCTTCATAAATTTGGGTTGTCCTTCTACAGTAGTTTTGTACATTTTCCTCTGTATTTTTTTAATGTTGAAGCAAGAGTTTTTTTTAGGTTTACAGCTCAAACAAAAATGATCTTAATATATATAAATACCCGAAGTATTATTATTCCCATATCACTTACCAATTTCCTTTTATGTTCCAGTTCTTGTATGAGGTGCTTTACACATATACCATTTCACTTAAACTTCTCAAAGGCCTACAAGATTGATATGTCCACCATTTTATGGTTGAGAAAATTGAGACTCTGTAAGAGGTCAAGTAAGTAGCCTAAGGTCATACAGTAGTAAGATCATGTATTGATTACTGCACTAGACTGTTCTATTACACTCACAAATTAGCACCAAATTTTAAATACTCCAGAATGCATCATCAGTTCACTCTGAAATACATTCTCATTCTTAGAAGCTCATGACCTGCCAGACTCCTTTGCAGTTTATGTGAAAACAACTGGAAATAACAGGCCCTTCACAAATAGTTTTCAAAAGCTCAAGCATCATACTATCTTCTTGTAACAATGATGCATCTTGATGTCCTTTTTTTTTCTTTTTAAAGATTTTATTTATTTATTTATGAGAGAGAGAGGGGGGGGGGGCACAGAGACACAGGCAGTGAGAGAAGCAGGTTCCATGCAGGGAGACTGATGTGGGACTTGATTCCGGGTCTCTGGGATTATGCCCTGGGCCGAAGGCAGGCGCTAAACCGCTAAGCCACCCAGGGATCCCCAATGTCCTGCTTTTAATGCCACCCTCAATAGAAGTTCCTCAGAATCTTTGTATAAAACAATATGATGTTGTTAAAGTTATATTTAACTTAGAAATTAATCCCAGGGTACCTGAGTAGCTGAGTCAGTTAAGCATCGGACTTTTGATTTTGGTTTAGGTCATGATCTCAGCATTGTGAGATTGAGCCCGCATTGGGGAGATGCTCCCCAATGCTCAGCAGGGAATCTACTTGAGATTTTTTTCTCTCTTCCTCTCCCTTTGTCCCTCCCCCTTCACTCTTCTCTGTCTTTAATAATAAAGAAGTAAAGCTTAAAAAAAAAATCCCATAAACTGCCTGAGAATTTCTGACAGATTTTAGACCTACCTTTAAAAGCACATCTTGGGGGATCCCTGGGTGGCTCAGTGGCTTAGCGCCTGCCTTCGACCCAGAACATGATCCTGGAGTCCTGGGATCGGGTCCCATATCAGGCTCCTTGTATGAAGCCTGCTTCTCCCTCTGCCTATGTCTCTGCCTCTCTCTCTCTCTCTCTCTCTCTGCTTCTCTCCCTCTGCCTGTGTCTCTGCTTCTCTCTCTCTGTCTCTCATGAATAAAAAAATCTTAAAAAAAAAAAAAGCACATCTTTATCAAAGTTTTCAATACAAATGTTGAACTGGACAGGATCAAATATAGAAGTTCTGTTTCTCCTCCAATAGATAGGTATCTTACTCCAACAAAGAAGTATAAATCATCTATGTACAGTTAGTTTTTAAAAGAGTTGCAATCCATTGCAATACAATATTCACCAACTTATTATCCACATCATGCTCATGCTCAAGAAGCACCCAATGCCCATTCCCTCTGGGCCTCGACTATACATGATACAGACACTTCTACCACAGCACTTGTAGCATGTCTTTGCACGCAGTTGTTAATCTATTTTGCTTTCTCCCCAAATTAAGTTTCTTATGTGATATATGTGTCATGGTATACCCAAGCTCAGCAGAGTGTCTGGACCAGAGGAGGTGCTAAACAAGTTTTCTAAATCAGTGAGATTTCTTCTGAGTATTATTGTGATATTTTACAATTTCAAAAGTTAATTTAACAAACTGAAATTTCAACTTACCAACTAAATAAAATACCTATTTTTAGATGAAAGATCTAAAAAGGAAAGAAAATGCACAGACTTGTATGTAGCTAGGTGACTCATTACAGAATGAAAAATATACTGGTTACTCAATAGCTACCAATAAATCACTTAACCACAATGAGTAATATGAAGAAAAAGAAAATAAAACATGTATGTATACAACCAACAGTCTGAAAGAGTCTTTTTTCTCAGGATCCAAACATCTTTATGCTGGGTTGGAAGAGGGATGTTACAAAAGCACAAATAACAAAATATTCAAATTAACTGTAGCATTTTATAGTAGTCACTATAACTTTAGCTCGAAACTTTATTTTTTTCTCAAAATTTTTAAACTAGAAAAAAATGGAACTAAGACCATTGAAGGAAATATTACAGATCACTTAGCCACTTGTACCTTAAACTTGCTGCTCCTCCCCCCCAACATAGCTTGAAACTTTATACACTGTTTACATTCACTGTAGTCCTTAATAGCAGTCAATACAAAAAGGCCTCTACGGGTTACCTTTAAAATAATTTTGTCTTTACAAAACTCAACCCTGGGATCCCTGGGTGGCGCAGCGGTTTGGCGCCTGCCTTTGGCCCAGGGCGTGGTCCTGGATATCCGGGATCGAATCCCACTGTCAGGCTCCGAGCCTGCTTCTCCCTCTGCCTGTGTCTCTGCCTCTCTCTCTCTCACTGTGTGCCTATCATAAATAAGTAAAAGTTAAAAAAAAAAAATAAAAGTTTCTATTTAAAAAAAAACAAACAAAAAACAAAACTCAACCCTAACACAGGACTACTCTGTTCATTACTTTTTTTTTTTTTTTAATTAAGATTTCATTTATTTATTTGACAGAGAGTGCAAGCACAAGCAGGGGGAGCAGCAGGCAAAGGGAGAAGGAGAGGACTCTGGGATCATGACCCCAGTAGAAAGCAGACGAGTAGAAGGCAGATAGATGCTTAACCAACTGAGGCACCCAGGTGCCCTGTTCACTTCTTTAATATGGCACTAAATAAAAAATAATTTTAAAAAGAAGAGCTGACTTCTTGCCTCAACTCCAACATTAGCTACTAAATATTGGAAAGTTAATGTCAACATAAGATGGAGATCCAGAAACACAGGCCTGGATAGGTATCCCATCTTCCTGCTTCCAGACAAATTTCATTTAAGGACCACAAACCATTTTGGATACTCAATTAAGAACCTCTTCTTAAAGATCTCTAGGGAATGAGATGTGCCAACCTTTCTATGTAACTCATTTAGTTGCTTCATTTTTATATGCATTCAACCATGAGAAAATTGATCTTTCCAACAAATTGATTAAAATAATGTGTTGAGTCCTGTGGCACTTAAATCCAATTAGTGAGTCAACTTTTCAGATTAGTATATTGATGAATTGGAAATTCCTAGGAAAGATAAGTGGGGAAAACAACTGACCCCACATTAAGTGCCAATGTTGCTCTTAAGAATACACTCAAAAGCTAGAAACTGCTAGCGGTACAATCTAGTTAGTAAGGCAAAGATAAGCACCTCAGATTTAATATCTAAAGTAAATGCTAAGATAGTTATCCACTTAAGATATTAAAAGTGACCTCATATTTTGCCTTTTAAATGATTGGGAAACCTCAGCTGGAACTATCTGATTTGATATTTTTAATAGTGGAGTCTTTGCTTTTTTCCACCTGGTATATGGCCAGAGGGAATAGAGTTAAATGTAGGGCCTCATGGAATTAACATATAAATACCATTATTTCTGCCACTTTGTTGTGTAGGAGTTCACATGTTTTAAATGTCCAGTCTCTTAGGGTAGCACTATTCAAAATGGAAACACCTTGAGAATAAATTAATAGTCCTTAGGCACTCCTCCAGTACTAAAGATAATTGCAAGCATTTCACATACAAGAACTGATCTGAGACAGAATGAAAATTAACTGTGGATCAGAAATGGCCTTTTTCTCATGGACATATTTCTAAGCATGCTATTTTCCAAACCAAAGACTCTAGCAGAAGGGGTGGTTAGCTGACTTACTAACTGAGCTACCACCTTCTCAAAGTGAATGTATTAGTAAATACACATTTGAATTACCTCATGCTTCGCTGGTCCTCATATTTCTAAAGTAAGCTAAAAACATCTATAAGTAAGGATTTTTGCTTCATTTAAGTAAGTAACAAAATCCACCAGAATTTATATGTTGTTGTTCATGTGCTATTTTTAATCAGAATACAAGGCTAATGATATATGAAGCAATAGAAGTCATAGTGTTTTCTAAATTTTTCTTTTCTAAGTACAATCATAGTTAGAAACCAAAGGATCAAGAGGAATGAGATACTGAAGAGTTCAGTCAAACAAGTGAAAACAAGGGCAGCCTACAAACCTCTATTTTTATTATAAAGTAGAATACATTTCACTAGGCCTGGTTAGGAATAAAAATCAATTCTTGTGCCACAAATATACAATATACTCCTTAATCTTGGAGTTAGATTTTAGGATCAGGAGTCTATGAGGCTGGATAGTTTGCAGAGTATTTGCAGGGCAAAAGTAACAAAGAGAAGGGGAACAGCGGGCAGGGATGCAGTGAGAGTAGTTCTGAGAATGGAACTGGGTTGCATGAAGTCAGAAGAGGACAGAAAAGTAGGGCAAAAAGGGGAGACTGGTAAAAAGACCAGAAGTCTTGATAAGGTCCTAGGAGGCATAGGATAGGCAAAAAGCTGGAAATTACGGTTAGAGGAAATTGCCACTGGAGTTTAAAATTAAGTTCTAAGAAGCAAAAAAATCCAAGTGGTAGCCAGAGGAGTGAGTTATTAAAATTAATAGTGAAGCTATTGGAGGAGAAGTAAGGAATTTTAAGGCCAATCTATCCAAATGAACACCAAAAAACATTTAGAGTGAGATGACTTGAAATGAGAGGAATACTATCAGCCAGAAAAATAAAATGGCTTTGAGTAAAACAACCTACTTCATTCAGTCTTTTTTTTTTTTTTTTTTTTTTTTTTTTTTTTTTACTTCATTCAGTCTTTAGACTCTTCATAATTCCAAAGGCTGAACTTCTCTCCAATTTGCTTAGCATAGATGAACTTAGGTGATATTGCCAGCTGCCTATTCAAACCCACTTTCCTTTTCTTCATGGCTAACAGAGCCCCACCCCCATTCAGGATCCACTCTATCTGCTCTAAGAGAAGGTGAGCCCGTCACAGCTCCAGAGAGTGGATTGTGTTTAGTCCCAGCCCCTCCTGGGAATTTAGTCCAGATTGATGGTGTCATTTCCACATAATATCTCAAACTGGAAACTCTGAAGTAATTTTTAAAAAAGATTTTATTCGTTTATTCATGAGAGAGAAAGAAAGAGGCAGAGACATAGGCAGAGAAAGAAGCAGGCTCCCTGCAGGAGCTCAGTGTAGGACTCGATCCCCAGACCTGGGATCACCACCTGAGCCGAAGGCAGATGCTCAACCGCTAAGACACCCAGGCATCCCCTTCCCTGGCCTTTCATCTAGGAAATATATGTCACCAGGTAACAGAGGCCACTGAAGAGTACGCAATCATTATTCATATAATCTACTCAACACATCCAAGATAATGATGGAAGGTTAGCCATATAACCTTTGTGTGAACAGTGGTTTTACCTTTTATTTCACATTTAGGTACCACATACTCAAGCCCCTCAAAGTGCTTCTATCAAACTAGCTTGTCATAGTAAAGGCCTAAAATATGTCAAGAAATCCTATATATGTATATATATATTTGCAGGGCAAAAGTAACAAAGAGAAGGGGAATATATGTTGACTGTTATTTGTTAATAGTAGGGATAAACCTAGGAATTGGTGAAAGCTAGGTAAAGACTCATTACAATATTAGGTAGTCATCAGCTCAAATTTTTAAAAACTACTCCCATTTTATTCCTATTTACCCTCATTCCTCCCCCGTAAAATCAATAATGGTGAAAAAGACACTATTTGAAGCTTTCTTGGGGGCATGTTTACAAATTCTAATATCAACAAAAACTATTAAAATGTTAATACTTCTAGAAACTTGAGTATTAAAGGTTTACGGCAAAACCGGCAGCAAATTTGTTAGCTTTCTGGTTGTCAAAAATTATGTGTTGACTCTTAATATACTCAATAAGAAGTGTGGCCCATAGATCTACATAACCACCCATATTCAGGGATCCCTGGGTGGCGCAGCGGTTTGGCGCCTGCCTTTGGCCCAGGGCGCGATCCTGGAGACCCCGGATCGAATCCCACATCGGGCTCCCAGTGCATGGAGCCTGCTTCTCCCTCTGCCTGAGTCTCTGCCTCTCTCTCTCTCTCTCTCTCTCTCTCTCTCTCTGTGACTATCATAAATAAATAAAAAATTAAAAAAAAAAAAGAATTAAAATTAAAAAAAAAAAAACAAAAAAAACCCACCCATATTCAAATGAATAATCTGTACATCTTGGGAAAGGTGTAATAAACAATTAGTTAAAAAAAGGATAGGTTAAAAAGTTGCTACACACTATTTTTTCAAGTAATACACCAACACAAAGTGCATCAACGATGCAAATTAAATATACAATTCATTGAGGCAAAGAATTCAAAATTCCCAAACATAAGAAAACCTATATTTGCCAGTTAAATCAAAATAGTATCCAAAAAGTATTAATTATATAAGTAGTAAAAAAAATAATAAGCCACCTTTTGATAATAAAAATCTGTATTTCGTTTTGTTTTTGTTTTGTAAAAATGAATGGTTTAAATCATTCTAGTAGTTGTATGATGACCTGTTTTGTGAACTCCTTTGTCTTCACCAAAACTCCAATAATGAATTCAAAATAAGCTTGGTAAAAAATTAAGCTCAATATGGCACAGACCACTGGTTCTCAAACTTTTACATGGTATAAATAATGTCAAGGACTCACTTTAACTGGTGTTATCATGTTACTTAAATACCTACAAATATAAAAGTAGTATGAATGCCATAGGCTTATAGCCCTTAACTTTATTCTATTTGTTTTAAATTTTAATTTAAATTATAGTTTACAGCACAATATTAGTTTCAGGAATACAATATAGTGATTCAACATTTCCATACATCATCCAATGCTCATCACAAGTGTACTCCTTAATCCACTATCACTTAATCACTTATTTCATTCATCCCCCCTACTCACCTACTCTCTGGTAACCATCACTCTGTTCTCTATAGATAAGAGTCTGTTTCTTGTTTTGCTCCCTTCCCCTTTTCTTCCCTTTGCTGGTTTGTTTTGTTTCTTAAATTCCACATGAATGAAATCATATTTGTCTTTCTCTGACTTATTTCAATTAGCAAAATACTATCTAGCTCCAACCATATTGTTGCAAACGGCAAGAGTTCATTCTTTTTTATGGCTGAGTAATATTCCATTGTATGTATAAATATATAAAATATGTACATTATATATACATATATATACACATGCCTGTGTGCGTATGTATATGTACACACACACACACACACACACACACACACAGACACTATTATCTTCTTTATCCATTCACCAATCAATGGACGCTTAGTTTGTTTCCATAATTTGGCTATTGTAGATAATGCTGCTATAAATATTAGGGCACAAGTATCCTTTTGAATTAGTATTTTTGTATTCTTTGAGTAAATACCTAGTAGTGCAATTGCTAGGTTATGGGGTAGTTCTATATTTAACTTTTTGAGGAGCCTCTATACTGTTTTCCATTGTGTACAGCCCTTAATTTTAAATCAAAATGAATTTTAAAGGAAAATGAAAGCAAATATTAAAAATAACAAAATTCAAAGATATTAAAGTCTGCTAAAACTAAATTGCTGACATTTGGTTTACTGTATAGTTATATTCTCAGATCCAGTTCTATATTTAATGTTTCTGTATTTTTACTTATTACCAGTAATGTGAAGAATGTCTGCTCACAATTACATAAAATGTTAAGTCTGAGGTTAATTTAGGACAATTAGACCTCTAATTGACCCAAATACTGCAAACAGCAATTCAAGAATGACAATTTATATAAGGTATCAGTTGATTATTTTTAAAACTATCTTGTTCATATGAAAGTTAATGATATAGCATTGTTAACTGAAATTTGAGTCAAACAGATATCTAATCTGAGAACTACTAGAAATAGAAACAGAAACATTTTTTCCTTGCATGGGAACTATTATATTATTAGTGATGTGCTGCTCCTATATAGACAAAAAATAGAATTCAATAAATCTGCTGGAATAGCACAGGCTTTTAAAAGTTCAGGAGGCCTTTTTATTTTATTTTTTTTTAAAGATTTTATTTATTTATTCATGAGAGACCCAGAGAGAGAGAGGCAGAGACACAGGCAGAGGGAGAAGCAGGCTCCATTCCATGAAGGGAGCCCGATGTGGGACCTGATCCCAGGTCTCCGGGACCACATCCTGGGCTGAAGGTGGCGCTAAACTGCTGAGCCACCCAGGCTGCCCAAGGATTCCTCTTAATATCAAATGCCAACTAGTAACCCAAATTGTTCTCAGCATGTGTTGCTATTCAAACTACAGGGAAATCATCATTAGTGCAGAAGATGGCTATCGTCTGCCTTCAGCTGGCATGAACACAACTGTAAATATGACAGTAAATGCTGCATGAAAAGTACACAGCAGTTCTCTGTTAGAAGTTAGGCCTTTAAAATGACATGGAAAAATACCTTTTATAACTTCAAGGTAATCATCAAAATGTATACCAAATTAAAAAAAAAACGTAAAAAACTTTCAGCCTCCTAAGAACATGTCTATGGAACTCAAAGAAATGAAAAGAGAAATCAGGAATGAGGATGATCAGTGACATGGACCTAAGCTAAATGATGAAGAATGAAGATTCAACGAATAAAAGCAAAACCTTTAAAGTAAGAGGAAGAGAGGTCACAGCAGACAGAGAATGTGCCCAATATGAAGAGTGTATATGGCAAAGTAGTGGGAAATAATATTATGGTGAGGCAATCAGTAGGCAGAAGTAATCTTGCACATGGTTGGAAATAGAAAGCCATTAAAGATTTTAGTTAAAAATACCACTTGAAAATAAACTTCTGGCAAGTATAGACTTAAGGAGAAGCAAAAACAGCTTGTATCTCTCAATAAATACTAAGTTTAATAAATGATTGGACTATTTTGTTCCAACTCAACATGTGGCAGAAATTACAAAGAACAACACTTAAAAGAGAGTAACAACAAAAAAGCCAAATGCCTTAGAAAACTCATCTGGAGAGACAAAAAAGAAAACTTTACTCCCCCCAAAATTTTTGTAAAATAACTATATGATTACTATCATTCTAGTGACATATCTGAAAATTATTCTTCGTGCTTAAGAACATAGAAAGTCTATGTGAGCTTAAGTTAAGGGTTTTGCAGTATGGTATAAAAATAATATGAGTATAATTAGACCACAGCAAGTTATAAAAATTCTTACTTATCAACTGTTAATGTCAAGTAATTTCTTTTTAACGTTATTTATGATTTAACAATAACCTCACACCTTAGATTCCTGTTTTACAGAAATGCCAGCTCACCAGACAGCATTGCCAGAGCAAGTAACCTTAAAGATTAATGTATGACAGCTACCTTAATCTTTGTTTTCATAATAGAGCCAATGAACTCATTTTAAATAAAAGTTTATTTTAGCCATAAAGATTCTAGGCATAAAGGTAATTTTTAAGAAAAGGATTTTAAAAGATGAAGGAAAAAATTACAACTTTTTTCTAAAAAAATCCTGAAAGTTCTTTAGAATTCATACTATAACCTTATTGGATTTATTACATGAAAAGAGTAGGTAATCTCAAAGTAAAATTTTTCTGTTCTTGATTTTCCTTTTTAAAAATTGGCACTTTGAATATAAGATCATACTACTGGCTTTCTGTCAGAAACAACATGTGCCTTAGATTTCTATTACCGAGAAACATCAGGATTTCAGTACTACCTGAGAAGTACAGTCTAAAGGCACATAAAAAAGACAAGCTGACTGACCTATCAGGGGCATGAAATCATGTTCCTAAGAAAATTATCAACCAACCACAAAAATTTTAAAAATCATCATTTTTACATGGATGAACATTAGAGGGGTTATTATGCTTAAGTGAAGTAAGTCAAAGACAAATACCATATGATTTCACTTACAACATGGAATCTAAAAACAAAACAAATGATTAAAGAAATGAAGCAGAAATAGATACCCAAGTACAGAGAACAAGCTGGTAGTTGCCAAGGGGAGGGTGAATGGGAGGATGGGCAAAAAAAGATGAAAGAGATACAGGTTCCAGTTATGGAATAAATAACTCACAGAGATGAAAAGTACACCATAGGGAATATAGTCAATGGTATTTAGTAGCACTGTATGGTGACAGATGGTAGCTACACTTGGTGGTGAGCATAGTATAATTATATAGAGTTCCTGAATCACCA
The DNA here is from genome assembly GCF_003254725.2 of Canis lupus dingo. Taxonomy (NCBI): domain Eukaryota; kingdom Metazoa; phylum Chordata; class Mammalia; order Carnivora; family Canidae; genus Canis; species Canis lupus. Next base: position 39,603,887 of record NC_064261.1, read on the forward strand.
TGTTGTACACCTGAAACTAATGTAACATTGTGTGCCAACCATACTTCAATTTAAAAAAACATCGTATTTTACCACAGAGAGTCTTAGTCATGAGAATCTTCCTCTTTCACAAGGTAGCAAAGTTATTAACACACTCTTAATTACTCAGGCTAGATACTTTAACGTATTAGTGCCAAAAGTTAAATAATTAACCTAAGTACCACATGTTAAGCCTATTGTACAAAGTTGGCTTCGTTCACTTGTATATAGCCAGTCAAAGGCTTTATAATTTGCAAAAGCTCTATTATGAAACCATCTTTTCCCACACATTACTAATTATATAAAGTCCATTTTTTGAGGAGACTAAAAATAGATACATGTTCTTTGCTTAAAAAACAAAAACAAAACAAAAAAAATCCAAGCCATAATTTAATTGTTAAGTTGAATTACATCTAGATCTTGAGTTCTACCTACTTCAGGATTATGAAATCCAGACTAAATTCTTGCCTTGTCTAAAAAAAAGATCACATCTATATCATTTATACAAAACTCTAATTTATATATTATGAGGACATTAGTGAACTAAGTTCTATTTGGGAGACCATTTGCAAGTAGCTCTGCCAGCTTATAGTAAGCTTTGGTTGATCTCTGATATGGTCAATTGATATTAGTTAAGTGCCAGAAGTTTGAGAAGATCCAAAATATAAGAAATAACTATTTGTGGACTACTTCAAAGTGTTTACTTCTGAAGACATCAAATGAACTCATTGTCCTTTTGTCAGTAGAATGTCCCTCAGTAAATATTAAGGGTAAGTGGGAATTTCAAAAGATTTTTAGACTAGATTATTTTCTTTAGGAATTTAAGACTAAGGTTATAATGCAATTTAATGGAAACACACATTCTATATAAAAACTGTCAGCTTCATATATTAGTTTTCAGAACCAATTTAATACATAAAAGACAAAAGCCATAAAGGTTATTTGTTGATTTGAAGTGGACTTTTTCCCAGTATTCTTCAGTATATTAAATATAATTTGGCAAAAGACATGAAGAGAAATCTCACAGAGGAAGACACAGACATGGCCAACATGCACATGAGAAAATGCTCGCATCACTTGCCATCAGGGAAATACAAATCAAAACCACAATGAGATACCACCTCACACCAGTAAGAATGGGGAAAATTAACAAGGCAGGAAACCACAAATGTTGGAGAGGATGCGGAGAAAAGGGAACCCTCTTACACTGTTGGTGGGAATGTGAACTGGTGCAGCCACTCTGGAAAACTGTGTGGAGGTTCCTCAAAGAGTTAAAAATAGACCTGCCCTACGACCCAGCAATTGCACTGTTGGGGATTTACCCCAAAGATATAGATGCAATGAAACGCCGGGACACCTGCACCCCGATGTTTCTAGCAGCAATGTCCACAATAGCCAAACTGTGGAAGGAGCCTCGGTGTCCATCGAAAGATGAATGGATAAAGAAGATGTGGTTTATGTATACAATGGAATATTCCTCAGCCATTAGAAACGACAAATACCCACCATTTGCTTTAATGTGGATGGAACTGGAGGGTATTATACTGAGTGAAGTCAATCGGAGAAGGACAGTGTATGTTCTCATTCATTTGGGGAATATAAATAATAGTGAAAGGGAATAGAAGGGAAGGGAGAAGAAATGTGTGGGAAATATCAGAAAGGGAGACAGAACATAAAGACTCCTAACTCTGGGAAACGAAATAGGGGTGGTGGAAGGGGAGGAGGGCGGGGGGTGGGGGTGATGGGTGACGGGCATGAGGAGGGCACTTGACGGGATGAGCACTGGGTGTTATTCTGTATGTTGGCAAATTGAACACCAATAAAAAATAAATTTATTATTAAAAAAATATATATATATATAAAATTTGGCCTATATATCTATGATTTCCAGGGGCTCTATTTATAGAAGGCTGTGTGGAAAGTTTATTTCTAGGGATCAAGGTTATTTATGTCCCACTTCACAGGATACAGACTGACCTTAAAAAGCTAGCTGACAATGTACCCCACAAGAACATACCCTTATAGACCATGAGATGAAAACAGTAAACCTAGAGGTACCTGGGTGGCTCAGTCGGTTAAGTGTCTGCCTTTGGCTCAGGTCATGATCTGAAGGTCCTGGGATGGAATCCCGTGCTGAGCCCAAGTCAGGCTCCCAGCTAAGTGGGGAGTCTGCTTTTCCCTCTGCCTCTCCTTGCTGCTCATGTTCTCCCCCAACTTGTCTCTCTCTCAAATACATAAAATCTTAAAAGAAAAGAGCAAATCTGATCACTAAAAGATACAGATAGAAGAGATGGAAGTTTCTGAGTAGTGGGACTGGGAGAAAGGGTGAGGTGGGGCTACTGTACCAATAATACAAATCCTAGTGAGTCATCAGTATACTGATATAATTAGTGGCACTGGAATTTTTAAACCAGAGTACAGATATTGCTGTGATACAATAAAACTAAATTTGATAAATAAATCTCTAAACCCTCCCCAAGTTACTGAGCATCTACTACATGTAAAACACTATATAAGAAAAAAAAAAAGAAAAAAAAAAAAAACACTATATAAGGAAGTCAGGGAGGGCCCAAATATAAATTAGGATGTTAAATCAGATTGTCTTTTAGTTCTAAAATTGATAATTCTATTTATATTCACTCATCTTTGAAAGTATTCATCTAAAGAACAGACAAGAATCAATAGAAAAATGTATTTATCCCAAATTTAATTTCTTTTAAAAAACATTTATGCTTATGAAGTATGCTATTACTTAAAATATAGATTGTCCATTTTTCCAAGTCTTCTTTGATTATCATGGAAATAAAATTGATTAAAATGAGAAAAACAAAGAGAACTAGCCACATTACCAACTATCATTACCTTACAGCTACAGCATGCACAAGTACTACACTATCTCTATATCCTGCCTCTTGCAAACTTAACAAAACAATGCATTTCTACAGGAACTCTGAGCCAGACAGCAAGACTTTGGGGGTGGTGAGAGGTGATTTAACTTTTTTTTTTTAACCCCTTTGATGTCAAAGTTAAAAGCTGAAACACGGTATGACATTTCTTTTACCTCCTTTAGGAGGGAATCATTTGCAAAACGACACCCTTATTTTATGTGCTTTTATTTTTCAGTTAGAAAACTTGTTGCTTAATATGCAAATCTCAAACTGGGGGAGGGAGAGAGGACACGAAGCTCAACACACACAACAAAATAAAGTTGCTTTGCTATGTTGAGGCTGCCAGGCTTTTTGTTACTCTACTTGAAAGTAAATGTGACTTGTCTGTAGAGAGTGCTGCTTCAGCAGTTCCAAATGAATTTCAAGCCTGTGTTCCATATTTTCTCTTTTGTAAGTTTAATGTATTCAGCAATACTGAACTGACAATTTAAATAACTACATTTTTAAACAAACGAAGCATTGATGTTAATGTATGAAAATGGTCCAAACCCCTGGGAGTCTTGGTTCCCACCATTGTTTATTCTGACAACAGGATATAATTGCTTACTTACTTGGCAGCAAATTTAACCATCTGCTTGCTTGCATGGTCTCCCACTGCCACGAGCGCCTGGACATTAAACTGTTGTTGACGTAGGACTAAGAAACACTGCTTCCCTGAAGAAGACAAAAGAACACAAGTGTATTCAGGACATGCTACTTCATGTTTTACAAAGAAGAAAAATGTTATTCTACTTTAAAATTGAGCCAAAATTTACTATACTTATCAGGCACGTACACATGTGTATCCAGCTTCCGCAGCCCAAATACTCATACTGTTGACAAGCTTTAAAGAAACCTAAGTTCCCACTACGAGTAACAAAAAGGCCTTTAACATGTGAACATAGGAAAATCAAAAAAATATTATAATTATTTTGTCATTGCACTGATTAAACAAATTTCAAGTAACTTCAGATCTCTTTCAACATTCATTCAATAACAAGTATATTCTCCAGGCAAAGGCACTGTGCTAACTACTCCAGGATCTTCAATGATGTAACCACAGAAGTGCTAATAAAGTGCTAAGTATAGAGGGCACAAGGATTCTGTGCCGGTGGTCCATTTTACTTCCTACCAAAATACATTTTATTTTATTTTTGTTTTTGTTTTTTTTTCCAAAATACATTTTAAAGAGCACTGAGAATGACAGGCTAGTTTCTTCCATGTTCTATTTTCCTCTATCATCTTCCTCATCCTTCATCCTTTTTAAGAGTTACATTTTCCTCTTTACTGCAAAGAGCTTATTTTGTCTATAAAAGTCATTCCCTTTATCCTCTATAACTGGTTTTATTTTTATATATTCTGGGCCTCATGAGCACCCCAACCCCTCTCCTTTCATAAGGAACTGTCATTCCCTATTCCTAACATTTTGAAAAATATTATTCATAATAGATTCAGCGACTATTTATCCTTGTGACATCCCTTTCCTATAAAGCAGATTCTTTTTAAGTCTCTGATCAAGTTTTGGGAAATTATTTCCTCATAAAACAAGTTAAATCTTTTCAAGACCACTTTTCTCATCAGATTGTTTTATAAAACTTCAAAAGAAGATTTCAGTTTTAAAATCCTTGCAAAAAAAAAAAAAGACAAAAATGCAAGCAGATTTATAGTCCTTGCTTTCAACATATAGTATTTTGAAACGCAAATCAGACCACAATCGTGAGTCAAAGAAAAAAAAAAGACAGGTTGCAAACAAAGTGCCAAGACAGACATAATCTATGGACTTCAGAATAATACATCACTAACATATTTTTAACCACTAAATATGCACTTATTTTCCCTTTCCTTTGGAGTATGATCCAGTCACAAAGTAAAATATTAAAAAAAGAAAGTTATACATACTAAACACATTCAAGGGGATTTTAAGATACTGAATGGATAAAGATTGTTACCATGGAGAAATCTGCAGATGGATCAAAATGACATTATCCTGAGAATGATTGAAACCACAGAATGTTTGCGAAACCTTGAACAGAATGTTTTTGTAAAATAGAATGGAATGTGATTTAGTATGTGTTTTAGCTGCTCTATTAGTGCAGATAGGCAGCACAGACATAGCTGTACTACAAAGCCATGCTTTGATGAACTCCAATACTACACAAAAGACCTTGCGAGAGAATAGAGCCCTACAGGACTCACAAAAAGGGTGGTTAGTGCACGAAATGTCTCTGGGTCAGCACACTAAGGGGTAATTTAGTGTAAGGATTGGTAAAGAGTAAAAAGCCTTGAAATCCAAAGACCTAGGACCATACCCTATCACTTCCTATGAAGGAGCCTGAGGGAAATTAAACTACTTGATGCTACAGTTCTTCATCCGTAAAATGAGAAAATGGTGTTGTTACTCTTGGGGTTTTCTCCTACAATCTTGAGGATTACACAGGTTATATGTTGTGACACACCCAATTAATGTTAAGTATGAATGAATGTTATTAGTTAATGTTAATTATTATTAATACTGCCACTGGCGGCTTGAGGATTGATTACTATTCCTATTTCACATTGGATTGCTATGTGCAACAACCATGCCAAGTGCTGGGAACACAAAATAAATATTTGATAGACAATCATGATAGACTATTATGTGAAGAAAGTGATAAAATCAGGTAAAGTATAATCCCAATTTTGTTTAAGTACATTAAAATTGATTGTATAGTAAAAAAACACCAAAATGTGGCTGCTAACAGATGTGAAATTATAAGAAATTATGCTGTTCTTCCGAATTTTTTTTCTAAACGTTCTACAATAGGCATTTAGTACTTTTCTAATCAGAAAAAAAAAAGCTTTTTAAGAGAAAAATACAACTGGGGAGGTACCAATAGAAGGTAAGGGTTTGAAGGAAATCTTGGCAATCTTGAAGATTTAGGTACATAGAACCTGAGGAGTTCTATGAAGCTAAGTATAGATGCAAATGCACTCCCTAAAGTTTGATGACTACTAGAGAAACAAATCAAGAAATCAATGGCAAAGGGTAGAAGGAAGAATGTTCATTTTTCTCTTTTAATGTTCAATGTGTTTACTGTATGCAATTCTAATTATTAAACCTTTTATTTTTTAAGAAAGGAAACAGAAGGGAGGGAGTGAAGTAGTAAAACTAGCACCATGAGATATTATATAAACCTACAATAAAACCAACACAAAAACAACCAGATCAATGGAACAGAAGAACAGACTCAAAATAACCCTATTAGAGAAAAGAAATTCTAATTCTAGATGGAATTCAGGAAATTAAAAAAAAGAAACCCAATAGATAAAAAACAGTAAAAAATAAAGCTGAATATTAAACTGTACAAGAGGAAGGGAGACCTTTCCAAGCTTAAAAGCTACAGAATATCAATACACAAAAAACTGAAACACTGGGAAAAATTATTTGCTGAACGACTTATAATCAATATGAGTTAACATCTTTAATAGAGACCATAAAGACTTATAAGGACACTAAGATTCCAATAGGTAAATGGGCAATAAGCTAGAACAAATCATTTGAAAGGAAAAGAAAAAACCCTAGTAAATATAAGGAAAAAAATGAAGGTAATGCAAGTTGAAGCAAACAATGAGGACACATAACTTACCTCTTAAATTTGCAGATTTAAAAATATGGAATGTTATCTAATGCTTGAGAGAATTAAGTGAAAATCATTCCTTCATAAGCTGATGGCAAGGTAAACTTGCATATGCTCTCAGAGAACCATTTGGCAGTGGGCATTAAAAGGCTTAAAATCATTCTCTTTGCTTCAAGAAATGTATTTCTTAGAATGTATTAAGAAAACGGAGTATGGAAAGAGCCACAGTGACAAAGATGTTCATAGCAGTATTATTTCTCTAAAAGCACTGAAGCTCTAATATCACTCACTTCACACTTAGGCAGTCTTTACTAGCGGAATGATCTACATGTGACTTTAACGCTATGGTTCCCAGGTTTTCGATATTCAAATACTAGAACCTTAATGGTCCACTCAAAAAGATTTTTAAAAGACTCAAAAAAGCCCAGTACTGGTTTCCAGGTAAGTAGGCCGGTCTGCTCTGACTACTTTTATCAAGTACTTTAGAGGTCAAATTCTTGGCTCTTAGTAAACTTCCTCGGTTCTGGTTGGGGATACATTGTGCTGCATGATCTGCTATGTTCCATGTTTTGCAAGGCACTATCTCATAGACACTGGTGATTGATAACAGGGAGCAGCATATGAATTGCCATTCCTTTTATGTAAATTTAAAAAACAAATATACCCATGTTTGTAAATGCATTGTTTTTTCCTGGAAGGATATACAAGAAACAACAGTGGTTATTTTTGGGAGAAGAGATTGTGAAGAGATGGAGAAGATAGAATAGATAGACTTCAATTTTTCCTTTTCTTTTTGCACTTTTGGAGTTTTAATTTTTATTATGTCCATATATTGCTTTTTATTTTAAGAAGCAAATACATAATTTCTCACTTTAGCAAAAAGTCCTCACTGCGTAAGTTAGTACTAGCACTTTCTAAGATTAATCAACTGCTAAATAGGACGCATCTTTCATCTTGGAACCTGCCAACCAGGAGACAGTTTAGTATATGTGCAGAAGCGAGCACTACCAGGAGACAGTTTAGAGAAAGGAGAATAAAGTTGATGTTGAAAATAGCTGAATGAATTAGCTACTTTTAGATATTTTAAATTTAGCTCCTTAACAGGAATTTGTGTTGTATTTTGGTTCTCCAGTTTTTAGAAGAGGCAGTTACATACGAGTCATGTTTAAGAAAAAGGTAGTCTGATGCCTTTTCTAAAGTATTCGGTGCATTCTTTATTTCTAAGCTGAAGAACAAACATGGTCACAGTCAGGACAAAAAGGCTTCCCCTCATCTCTCTTAATGGTGATAGCTCAGTAACAAAGTGGGCTTTTGTGGAAGAACATTATCCAAGATGTGAGGCACTCTTACGCTTTCATCTTTTCCTACTGTCTTTTAGTTTGCCAAGCTCCTGAATATTATTTAGATAATGTACCTTCGCTTCCTCATACTAAAACATTAACATTTTCCTTCATCATTTATTTTGATTCATTACCCAATAAAACAGCAAAGACCTAAATGTTTTAAAGTACTTTCCATTTATTTCCCAACACATTCATGAGGTTCTAAGCTATCTGACAACCAAAATAAACTATTTTGGAAATATGAGATTTTAGACAGAATAGTATTGAAGCAGAATTAATTTGTGCCATTGACTTCAATATGGTATATATAAAATTTGAAAGCAGTCACAGATATTTGAATGAATCTTTCAATATTCAGGCTTAAACTCAAAAGCTTTCACAATCGAAAGAAATGAACTTTATCATTAAGAGTTAGAAATTTCTCCTTGCTCCAGTATAAACCACCTGATTTTAGGGATAGGATACATAAACATAGTAAGAAATCTGATTTAATTTTCAAAAATGTATGAAACACTATCCTTAAGAATATTTGTTATAGGGCAGCCCCGGTGGCTCGGCGGTTTAGTTGCCTGCCTTCCGCCCAGGGTGTGATCCTGAAGACCTGGGATCGAGTCCCACATCAGGCTCTCTGAATGGAGCCTGTTTCTCCCTTTGCATGTGCCTCTGCCTCTCTCTCTCTGTGTCTCTCATGAATAAATAAATAAAATCTTAAAAAACAAACCACAAAACAGTATTTGTTATAAAAAGTTGCATTTTTTTCTTCATATAACAGTATTCTAGTTGCCAAACATTTGACACTATGATTTTGACACTTCCATTTCCTTATTCGTGGTTTTCTAGAGCTTTGCTCTACTTGAAACTGCCAGCATGGGTTATTTCCACAGGTCCAGTTTTAATGTGTTACTAATTTTGGAGATAAAGCCCCTGAATGCTTCCAAGTAAGTCATATTTATTGGCACTTTTTCCTATGTAAGAAGGGAGTAGTAGCAATCAGGATTCTGCAAAATCAAACCATAAGATTTTATTTATTTAGATAATCTACTTTAGCGGAAATAAAAAACAATGATCATATTGGAAATAAAAAACAATGATCAATATAGGGAAAGTGGTAATGTTACATATTTCTGGAAGTATAACTGAACATAGCTTTTTAAAGGGTAATCTGGTATAAGAAATTTTAAATATGCATATGTATACCCTTCAATCTAACAATTTCACTTCTAGATATCTATCTTGAAGAAATACTGTCATGTGTAGGTCTAGAACTAATATCACAGATAGGTCTCCAAGAAACAGTTAATTGAAAGTAAAAAAAAGTTGAATAACATGTAAAATATATCATCTATGTAAAATAAGACAAGTTCAAAATCACACACACAAAACAAATGAAAACCTGTATATATGAATGTGTGCATATGTGCATTAGAAAGATTTTTAGAAAGACACTGAACAAATTATTGAGAATTAACAGAGAATGAGGCAGAGGATAGAGTGTAGAGAAGAATAAAGGGGGTATCACTTCTATATTCTCTGAAAAATTCATATAAAGATATTAATGTATTACTTGGGTAACTTACAGCTTAAACACAGATACACACAAATATACAAACTTACAAACAAAATAATAGTATTTTCCAATAAAAAATTATGAAAACCAGATTAATGTAGAATTTCAAGGAATAGGGCAGCCCTTAGTGGCTTAGCAGCTTAGCGCCGCCTTCAGCCCAGGACATGATCCTGGAGACCCAGGATCGAGTCCCTAGTCAGGCTCCCTGCATGGAGCCTGCTTCTCCCTCTGCCTGTCTCTCTCTCTCTGTCTCTAATAAATAAATAAAATCTTAAAAAAAAAAAAAAAAAAAAAAAAGAATTCCAAGGAATAAATACTGAACTTAACCTAGTACTATACTAAAAAGAATACTACCCACACCTTTGCCAAATTCAGTTTATTCCAAGAATCCAAAAAGTGGTTCAACATTAAGAAATCCAACTATTGTAAATCATTACAATTACAGAGTTGATTCTTGTTATTTGTGGTAGTTATATTTTATAAAGTCACCAGGAACAAAGAATTTACAGACATTGAACCAGATCCTAGGGGAAATACAAGGTTAGGTTCCTGTGAGCCTCTGGTCACAATATTTTCATCAGTCCATCAATACATAACCTTATTATGTATGTGTTTCTGTTTGAAGGCACACTATATTGCTGATTCATTAACACTGAACTATGGCCAACAGCACTGCAACTCACACTTGAATGAAGCTTATCTAACACATGTATTTTCTCTGCAAGGCATGCGCCCTCTTGCACTTAGGAACACTAGAAAAAATTTTAGCACTATGGTTGGTGACCATTGTAAACCACCTTATCACCAACAGAAAGCACAAAACTGTGTGAAGAATGTGGCATTAGACTGTGAAAGGAACACTTGTTAAATGAGAGCTGATAGAAGAAGGCAGAGCTTCACTGTTTGACCTCAGCTGGGAATATGTGCATTGGGTGATTTGTTTTTGGACCTATCTGCACATGCACATGTCTGGCATTTCTGTGAATGACAGTGAAAGTGCTACGAGTACTGATTTTGGGGTTACCACTATATTTTACCAAGCAGGAAAATTTGCAAATACACAGTCCACAAATAAAGAGGATCAACTGCATTTTAATTTTTTATTATATGGAAAATTTCAAACAAACACAAAAGAAGAGAGAATAGTATATGAGCTTCTATATAAATACACTCAACACAATTATATTTTGAGGGAAAAAAACTGATGGAGAAAGGTCTAGTAAAACTTAACATCTATTCCTGGTAACAGAAAATCTGGACTAGAAGAAAACTTCTTTTAATCTAGTCTTTGAACTGTGGCATTTTCTAATGACACTTTATGCAGAATACCCAAAATCATGAAATAACTCATCAGGAGTTTAAATCTCTGCAGTTTGAAAAATTCTTCATTGAGGGAATCCAAGTAGTACTGGAGAATCTACTAATCATTGCAAAGAGAAACAAGAAATGAGATAAACATTTGAAAGAAAAGGACAAAAAGATCATTATTTCTAAATGATACCAATGTCTACCTACAATCCCCATGGATATCAACTCATGGCCATTCCTGTTTCAGCTCTATCCCAATCCTCATATCCCTTGATTCCTGTACTACTGTGAAGCAAATTTCAGCCACATTATTTCATCCATACATAATTCAGTATGGATCCTAAGATAAGATCTTTTTAAAAATAACATTACCACAGTACTATTATCTCAACTTAAAAAAAAAGAACATTTGTTAACATCAAACATCCAGCCAATGTTCAAATTTCCAAGAGTCTCAAGTGTCTTTCCTTCCTTCATTTATTTAACTTCGAATCCAAATAAGTAACTGGCTGAGGGATAAAATTCTTAATTCTAATATTCCCTTTTCAATTTATTTATTGGAGAGATCAGGTCATTTTTTGCCCAGTAGTTTCCTATAGTCTAGATTTTGCTGACTGCATCCTCATTGTTACTTTCTCCCATTTACCATTCTGTTTCCATACAGAAATGGTATTTTCTCTTTATTTATCAGTTTTCAAAATAATGAGCCTGTTTCATTGGTTACCAACCAGGTTTTGTTTGCCTGTCTTAGAAATGTTATAAATTTATGAATTTAAAAATATCTGATGTGTTTCAATTCACTGCAATTATCAAACTGTTCCATTTGGGGGATGGGTGCAAAGGGAAATATTCTTGGTTCAGGCCCACATGTAGCATACATTCTATCTTTTAATTTGCTAAATAACTATGTTTAGGGAACACACAAAGGCTCCCAGTTTAATGGGAAAAAGACAACTAAATGAAGGATTACAATACAATGTGATTATCTTTTGGTAGAATAAACAGCCCAAACTTTCAGAAAGGGAAATCATCATTTTATAAAAAATTAAAATTCCACCAGTATTCTTCTCAAAGTCCAACAGCATTCAGCTATTTGGGTGGAGTATACTGGAAGAACAGACAAACTTCTAGTAGTAGTGATCTTGAGAGTGAGATATATGTATAAAATGTTAGAATTTTAAAAGTGATGGGCCTACATTAACTCTCTAATAAAACATCCTAAAGTAAGAAATAATGTAACATAGAATATATTAGATATCACAGAAGTAACCAGCTAACTAGCTTTGCTGGGGATACTAAGTGCCTTAGAAAACTACCACATTCTGTTCATATTCTACATACCAATTACCATGAGAACTTGGGTGAGTGGCTTTACCATTTGAAGTCTTAGTATTCTGATTACAAAGTAGAATAACAAAGCCTGTTCTGCTTACTTCACAAATTTGTAGGGATGATCAAATGTTTCAAAAAAGTGTGTGAAAAGTATAAAATTATAAACTAATGTTAAGTGTCATTAATATGTTTAGACAATTCTGAACACTAGGCTAGGACAATTTTCTAGAAGGAACAGGTCTGTCTAAACTACCCCAACCTTTCTTTGTTGTTAATGCTAAAGTCTTAGTACTGTCTGACATAGTTTTCTACAGTAACAAAAATATTCTGTATTTTTGCTGTACTTGGGAGCCACTAGCCATTGCAGCTATTAAGCACTCAACATACAGCTAGTGACATCTGAACTACTGAATTAAATTGAAATAGTTATTTTATTTTTTAAAGATTTTATTTATTTATTCATGAGAGACAGAGAGAAAGAGGCAGGGACACAGGCAGAGGGAGAAGCAGGCTCCATGCCAGGAGCCCGATGTGGGACTTGATCCTGGGTCTCCAGGATCACGACCTGCGCTGAAGGCAGTGCTAAACCGCTGAACCACCCAGGTTGTCCAAATTTAAATAGTTAAATGTAGCCAGTGGCCACTGTATCGGACAACTTAATCTTAGCCTTATTTCTCTATCACCTATCTGGCTATCTAAATATGACAAATATAAGAATATCAAATATGAAAAGCTTTTCAAATATACTCTTCACTTAAAAGAATTAAACTTTTGGGGTCCCTGGGTGGCTTGGGGTTGTGAGATAGAGCCCTGTGTTGGGCTCCACCCTGGGTGTGGAGCTTGTTTGGGATTCTCTCTCTTCTTCTTCCCCAACTCAAATAAATAAATAAATAAATAAATAAACAAACAAACAAACAAACAAATAAATAAATTGAACTTTTGAGAGATGCTAGAAAAGTACCTTACTTAAAATGTTAGATTTAATCTGAGTCTTTAAGGTCAAATTATTTTTAAGGATGCCTTTTTTTCTTTTTCTAAGTAGGCTCTACACCCAGGGTGAAGTCCAACCTGGGATTTGAACTCACGACCTTGAGATCATTACTTGAGCTGAGACAAGAGTCAGCTTAAATGACTGAGTCATTCAGGCATCCCAAGGATATCTTGCAAGAATCTAAAAGTAATTAACCATGCTTAATTAACTAATGCTTCACAGTAATTCGAGAAAGAAAACAGATGTTTTTGCTTTGTTTTTAAAGATTTATTTTGATTTGTGAGGAATCTGCAAAACAAAAAAGTCAGAGTCCTTATCAAAAGGGCTGTAATCATTAAATCAATCTTACCTTTAGCTCTACTTGTATGAACCCTTGCACGCACCCAAACAACTTCATCAGCTTTGTGCACTGTCAAGTCACTAACTCGAACCAAAACTCGATCTGCAGTAAATAAGTGAAACAATTTTCTAATTCAGAATGTACAAAGTCATAATCATTTTGGTTTAACAGCTAGCATAAGTACTTGTTATTATCTCAAGTAATCTTCAATCTCTGACATATTCTTTCCTATCATTCTCCATATACAATTTGCTTTAAGGTTTATGAATTATACTAAGTATATCTCTAAAATCTATCCAATTCTCTTTCATCTTCATTGCTACCATCTCAAACCAAAGTACCATTTATTTTGCCTAAACTGCAGCAACAGCCTTAAAACTGGCATTCCCCTGATCCCCTAATTCACTCTACATCGGAGTCAAAGAGATAGTTTCCAAATGCAAATCTCTTGCACACTTCAATAACTTATAGGGCCAAATACAGCCTGTCTTCACCTGCCTTTGCCTAAGTGGACATGGTATTTCTCCTTGCCTGCCATAGTATGTAAGTCAACCACACGGGACGCTCTTCTGCAAGGCCTGGAGAGTCATGGTACCAGGACACAGAGAATGATCCAGAGGAGGCATGTTACTCAAAATGAGCTAATCAAATCCTTCTGTGGGACTTATTATAAACACATGGAAATGAAACTCTCTTTCCTGGGGTTCCTGAGCTGAGATGGTGTAGGCCTAGGCTGCAGCCACTACCTTTCCCAGTACCTGAGATGGTAGGATAAGAGGACAAGGCCAATAACCTAAAGGAAACAGAGCCAAAAGTAAAGACAGAAACTGCAGATGCTGCTTGAGCCTCTAGATTCAGTCATGCTGTATAATATCTCATACTTGGTTTCCTATTACAAAATACTATATCCAGAGTCCCCAAAACAGGAAAACTATGGAAAAAACAACTATTATGTCAAGATAGTAATAGGGCAATCATGATCCAGAAATCATTTTATTGTTATAATTATACAGTAACTTCAAAGAAAAATTTTTAGTATTAATTAAAAACAGTAATAGATGACATCATAACATTAAAAGTAATAAAAGCTCTCTATCCTCAAGAGTTACATTGCCTAACTGTAACCAAATCTGTCAATAACACATGCAGCAAAACCTAGTTACATTATTAAAAATACTTTTGGGAGGATATTATAATACAATCAAATTATAAATTTATTTTACCTACTTTGCTAAATATATTTATGACTTGTCTCTTGAAGCAAAGACGCAGCTTAGAATTTGATTTACAGAAAGCCATAGATCTCATTGCCAGAAACAAAGAGAAAGAATGAGGAATTTTTAAGCCATGAGGTATCACAAGAAAATTTCTGCAAAACATTGCCAACACATCTTATGAATTAAACCAACTTCCAAATCTGCTCTGTAAACTCAGGCAAAAGAAAGTGTGAAAGAGAAAAGACAGACAAAGCAGCATAAAATTTTAAAAGACAAATTTGAAAATGCCAAGATTAAAAAAGCAAACGACTTATTAACTAGTCAGTCAAAACCAAACCAAACCAGAGTAACGTAAATCTGAAAGAATAAGCTTGTAAATAAACAGCATGATTAATTTTAATAATAATTTTTTTCAAAAAGATTTTATTTATTTATTCATGAAGAGACAGAGAGGCAGAGGGAAAGCAAGTTCCCTGCGGGGAGCCCAATGCAGGACTTGATCCCAGTACCCCAGGATTATACCCTGAGCCAAAGGCAGATGCTCAACCACTGAGCCCCCCAGGCGACCCTATTTTAATAGTGCCCTTTTTTTTTTTTTAAAGATTTTATTTATCCATGAGACACACACACACAGAGATAGAGAGAAAGAGGCAGAGACACAGGCAGAAGGAGAAGCAGGCTCCATGCAGGGAACCTGACGTGGGACTCGATCCTGGCACCCCAGGATCACGCCCTGGGCTGAAAGCAGCGCTCACCTCACCGGGGCTGCCCCTTAATAGTGCTTTTGAAAGCAAAAAGTATCATTCTTTTCTGTGGCATTCCAACTAATTAGCCTAGGGATTCTCAACCTTCACATCCATACATACTTGAGGTGCATGTCACACTCTCACCAGTATGACTGGCTGAGACAATGATCAGGGCCAGCAGGGTTTTAGTTTGAAAATCTATTGCCTCTTCCATATTTTTTGTGTGGTTTAAGATTTTATTTATTTATTATTTATAAATTTATAAATACATTTATTTATTTATAGAGAGCAAGTGGGAGCATGAGCCAAGGGAGAGGCAGATGGAAAAGGAAGCAGGGAGCCCGATGCAGGGCTTGATCCCAGTATCCTGGGTTCCTGACATGAGCTTGATGCTTAACCAACTGAGCCACATAGGTGCCTCCTCTTCCACACTTGTAAGTCACTAGTATTAGAACAAAGGAATTTGGAGAATTCGAAGCACACAGGAAGCAAACTTCGCATTCAACTATTAGGATTTTAGTAGAGATAAACCAAGGGCAGAATTTTTCTAATACTTTAATTAGGTGACATATATAGTTATTTTTCCCCTTTGTGAGAATAAAATTTTAAGTGGAAGACACTAGTCTGGCTTTGCCAGCCAAATGGGAATAGTAAGGCAACAGTGACTGGGGCTCATGTTAAGAGATCAACACTCCAGTGCGCTTCTTTGTCATAGTTCAAGGAAGTCCAATTCAGGATACTGAAGCTGGAAAAAAGTCTCAAATCACCCCTTCTGCTTGTCCTGGCAGACGAATGTCCTCTTCCATACTATACAGTTTATATTCCATTTTATACTAAATTATTTCACTCCACCCTCTTTGCTTTTGGAAATAGTTTATTTTTAGCAAACCATTTTGGCCTTATATTGTACATTTTTCCAAGAAAGTTGCGAAATAAGTGATATTGTGGCAATGCAATAAATCAAATTCGAAAAGTACAATAAAACTGACCTGGAGGTTTATTTTCAAAGCATAAAATTCACAGGTAGGCTTGGAAGGGAGGGAGGGAGATGTATTTAGTACTTCCAATGAGCCAGAACTTAAAGGTCTGCAATTGTACCAAAGATTGAAGGATCTGGGGTGTCTACCAAAGGAAAAGTGTTAAATAGCCGAGAGTAAGATAAATCTGCTGAAACTCCATACATACAAACATATAAAAATACAAACAAAAGGAAGAAATAATTAGAAATAGAAAACGTACAGATCTGAGAGAAACAGCACGTGACAAGTAAATTTTAAGGAAATATAACAGAGTCAAGGGGGAAAAGGAAAGGAGATGGCTTCATACAACACACAAGAAGGTTGCTTATAACGAAAGCAGTTAATATTAACCATTCTTGTCTCCTAGGCTAGAGATAAATCTTAAATCTTTTACCTCATCTTTTTAAATATGATTTACCATTTAAAGTAAACTCTAACATATTCTTCTTCTCTTTCAAGATTGGTAGCCCTAGACTGACCATGATTATGCAGAGTTACGGCACCTGCCTGGGTTAATCACTTAACCTTTCAGAGTTATGCCTTCAGAGATATGCCAAACTTACTTAACTTCATGAAGGGTTTCCTGGAATTACAAAGGAAAAAAAAAAGGCTGTATTATCATATAGCTACTAACCTGGTTTGTCTTGTGACTGTATCATTGAAGATACTCCGTATCTTTCTTTAGCATAATCCTACAAGAAAATGGTCTTGGATTACAACTTTTTAAACACGAATAACGCAGTATACACATACCTACAAACAACAATATAAAAATGAATTCATTTTAACTTTCCGGAATTTAGAGAGCCAGCAGTTGTAAAGTGTGGAAATCTGCCGGATCATTTACCTATATACAGAAAAAGTTTCTGGTTAATTTGTTTTGAGGATCATCATTCCTGGATGGATAGACCATACACAACAGCACTCAAAGATAAAATTTTCACACATACAATACATCTTAAGTACCTTCTGCAAAAAAAGGACACTAAATGACTTCAAAGCAGGGATATAAATTTCCTTTATGAAGGGAGTAGGATGAAATACCACAGTTTTATTAACTTCCTATTACAGGAAGAGATGTTCAAAGAGAACAAACATTTCTGGGTAAGCTCTCTGAGCACCAGATGTCCTCAGTATTTAGATATCGGAGATGTTGGATATAAGCTACTACAAACTTTGTAAAAAAGGCAAAAAAATATTCACCAGCTTCCTGTTTCTAAAACCTACCTTCAGTATACAGGGTTGCAGGCAGTTGGAAATGCACACTAATTTCTTGTTACATTTTAAAGTCAGGGAACAGGAAACAGATCTCTACGGTGCAGACGATTAACAACAAACTCTACTGACAGAATAGGTAAGTGGCCTTTTTATTTTAATCCTGCTTTACTTCTAAAGTGGTATCTTAAGATTCTTCTAGCTATAAAACGACACAGTCCCACCATTACGTCGATCTTCTATCTAGACCTAGGCTATCTGCAAGGGAGCACAGTTTAATTAATCAATCAGATCAAGAGCGACCGAAAATTATTTCCTTCGATTTTACAAGGTAACGTAAGACATACACGAAGCAGTTAGTTTCGGTCGCTCCGTAGCTATTTGCGTGGCATCCTCTCCTTTAGATCTGGCAGATAGTGGAGTTTGTGTTCACACGGAAATAAACGAGACGTGTTAAGGTGCATACTGAACTTTTTTTTTTTTTCCAAATAAAAAACACATCGGGGATCCCTGGGTGGCGCAGCGGTTGGCGCCTGCCTTTGGCCCAGGGCGCGATCCTGGAGACCCGGGATCGAATCCCACATCGGGCTCCCGGTGCATGGAGCCTGCTTCTCCCTCTGCCTGTGTCTCTGCCTCTCTCTCTTTCTCTCTCCGTGACTATCATAAATAAATAAAAATTAAAAAAAAAAAAAAAAAGAAAGACCAAGATAACCCAGCCTTCGTGGGTGGGGAGAGAGACGATCACACGATGCAGCACGAGGCCAGCATAAATCGATCACAACGTGTGGAATACAGGGTCACTTATCAGTACTGTTCACATTTCAGCAGCTTTTCATTCCACCCAATATTATTACGATGACCTATTCCTTACGCAGCTTATCACAAATCTGTAATTTCTCAAGGAGGGGGGGGGGCGGTTAAGAGCCGGGTAGGGATGAAGGCCTGGGCTATCCTGCAGGACACACGTAGTGGCAGGGCGGCTTCAAACGTTCATTCCCGAAGAGCACCGAAGGCGCCCGAAGGGGTGGTTATCACGAATGACCCACAGGATTCTGCCATCACTTCATCTCTGATGCTTGCTCTGCAAACTTGCCCCCCTGAGCTCCCGGGGATCGCGAGCAGGGAGACCGTGAACGTGGCGAGCGGGCTCTAAGGCTGTCACGTGGTGCATGGTCCTCAAACCTGTGGGCAGACCCGGTTTTTTTTTTTTTTTTTTTTTTTAACCAAGTCTCGTCATTACTTGCAAAAAACATGAGGAACACGAGAGCCGCTTTAAAAAAATAAGAAGAAAAGAAAAAATAAAACCGAAGGCGAGCGACCAGGGGCGAGGCGAGGCGCAAGGGCGGAGGACACGGAGGCCGTGCCTCACCCGGGGAGGCGCAAACGTGAGGCGGGCGCTCCTACTTCCGGGGCCGCGGGCGCCGCACGGCCACCCGCCCCGGGGCGCGCCAGGCCTCCCGAGCGCCCCTGTGAGAACCGCGGACCCGAGCGGCTCGCGAGGGCCCCGGACGCCCAGGGAGGCCGCCGGGCACCCCAGCCCCAGGCCCCGCGGCCCGCAAGCCGGAGGCCGTGTCGCCGCAGGCCGCGCCCCTGCTCGCCCGCCTCCCCCCTCCCCCTCCTCCCGCCCTCCCTCAGCGCGTTGCGGCCCAGGGGTCCCTTCTCCCAGGCCCGGGGAAGGAGGACACCCACTTCCGCCGCGTCCATGATCTCCCGCGGCTTCTCCTGACTCTTGCGGCTGGCGCTGGCGCTGGGCATCGGGACGACAGGACGGGACGGCGGTCACCACCCTCCCTCGCGGGCTTCCGTAGAGCAGGCACCAGGGCTTCTCCCGGTCACTCAGTCCCCGCCCTCCGGGGCCTGCAGCCGGCACGCGCGCTCCGACGCTCGGTGGAGGGGCGGCTCCGGAAAGATCGCGAGAACTGAGACGCCGGCGGGGCGGTGTCGGCCCCGCCCCTTCGGGTGCTCACCTGGAGTTGGAGGGCATCCCTGGAAGTTCGCTGTAGTCTCGCGGGACTGGCCCCGAGCGGCTGGATCCCGGGGAGGCAGGGTGCGAGCCTCCCAGCTGCAGCTTCTGCTCGGTTCCCTCCGCCTTATTTAAGCCTCCAGGCTCTGACTGCGGACCGGTCCCTGGGACACCTGGCCGAGCTCAGGTGTCGGCTCTCCTGCCTGCGGTTACGCAAGCCGCCCTCGGTACCGGGGCCCGCAGTGCTGGGTTAAAAGCAGCGGGCGTGCTGAGGTGGGACCGGGCACCGCTCCCCAAGCCCTAAGTGAGGTGTGAACCTAAGGATAGGAGCCCCCTGGACCCGTAGCATTATTTCACGGTGTGCCTGGTGTTGGTTGTTCAAGGGACAAGCCTTCTGGCTTAAAAAAAAAAAAAAAAAAAAAAAAATTGTGATCCTTGAGCCTTTTATCGCAATTGAAAGTAGTTTGGGGGTTAGATGACTTTCTCACCTGCTACACTTCTTTGCACTCTGTCAAGTTGTAACCATCTTAGTGACGTCTCACGCTGGCACAGAGTGGCACAGGTAACACTCATTGAAGGAGTGCAGAGAGGGGAACCCGGGCTGGCCCAGCGGTTTAGCGCCTGCCTTCCGCCCAGGGCGGCCCGGGGTCGAGTCCCACGTCGAGTCCCACGTCGAGTCCCACGTCGAGGCCCACGTCGGGCTCCCTGCATGCAGCCTGCTTCTCTCTCTCTCTCTCTCTCTCTCTCTCTCTCTCTCTCTGTCTCATAAATAGATAAAATCTTAGAAAAAAAAAAAAAGTGCAGAGAGACCCCGGTGCAAATAGAAGAGCTCCGGAGGCCAACCCCTTTAGGTTCTGGGATACAGACAGAACACAGTCATCCCTGCCCTTGCGGAGTTGTTGTTGCCCTTCTTGCTTCTATGAAGCAGAGAAATTCTGTGAAAGTTTCTTTGAGGGCATTCACCTCGTGTTCCCTGAGGAAGTGATGCTTCAACTAGAATCTAAAGTAGGCATAGGGATCCGCTAGGTCAAGAGGGACTGAAAAAATAGCATATTCAAGATGAGGGGATAGAGAGAAAGATCAGGTTATGGGCATGGGATGCTTTTGAGATATCCAAGGGGAGATGCCCAGGTAATCACTTGCCTTGTGGGGTCGGGAGCATGGAAGAGAGGTCTGGGCTACCCGGAAGGATGGGTAAGACTGGAGAGATAGGTAGTAATTAAAGTCCTGGACTCGGAAAGGGAATATTACTACAAGAGAGTATTAGCACTGGTTGTCACTGCATAAACCTCAAGTAAGATGATGACTGAAAAATACCAGTTGGATTTAGCAACATCGAGGCCGTTGGTATGCATAATAAACACTGTTTATGGTAAAGTGATGGGGTCAGAATTGGCTGAGAAGTGAGTGACGGTGAAGAAATGAAAGTACTGGGAAAGTGATGATAACAAACCTTTATATGGTGCTTACTATGTGCCAAGCGTGGTCAGTGTTTTCCATATACTAACTCACTCAATTCTTAAATTTTTTAAAATTCTAAGTATAGATGAAACAATATTAAGTGTACAACATAGGAATTCAACGTTTATATCCGTTATGAAATGCTCACCACATTAAGTGCAGTTACCGTCTATCACCATATAATTTTATTACAATAGTATTGATTATATTCCTTATGCTGTACTTTATATCCCCGTGACTTATTTTTTCATTTTTTAAAGATTTTGTTTAGTTATTTATTTATTTGAGAGAGAGCAAGAAATCAGAAGGAGAGGGAGAAGCAGACTCCCCACTGAGCAGAGAGCCCAATGCCAGGCTGGATCCCAGGACCCTGGCACACACTTAATTGAGCCACCCAGACACTCCCCGACCCCTAGCCCCATGACTTATAACTGGAAGTTTGTACCTTTTAATTCTTTTTATCTGTTTTGCCCATCCTCTCATCCTCTCCCTTCTGGTAACCAGCAGTTTGTTCTCTGTATTTATGACTCTATATTTTGTTCTTTTCTTTTTTAGATTCTATATATAAGTAAAATCATACAATATTTGTGTTCCTTTGTCTGACTTTTTTCACTTAGCATAATGCCCTCTAGGTCCACCCTTGTTGCCCTAGATGGCAAAATTTCACTCGTTTTATGGCTAAGTAATATTCCATTGTGTATATACCACATTGTCTTTATCCACTCATCTGTCAATGGACATTTATATTGCTTCCATGTCTTGGCTATGGTAAATAAAGCTGCAATGAACATAGAGGTGCATGTCTTTTTAAATTAGGGTTTTCTTTTTTATTTATTATTATTTTTTAAAAGATTTTATTTATTTATTTATTCATGAGAGACACAGGCAGAGGGAGAAGCAGCCTCCATGCAGGGAGCCCGATGTGGGACTCAATCCCGGGACTCTATGATCATAGCCCTGAGCGAAAGTCAGATGCTCAACTGCTGAGCCACCCCGGTGTCTCTTCTTTTTTTTTTTTTTTTTTTTTAAATTAGGGTTTGCATTTTCTTTGGGTCAATATCCAGAAGTAGAATTACTGAAACATATGATAGTTCTATTTTTTATTTTTTGAGGAACCTCTATACTGTTTTCCATCATGGTTACACCAATTTACAGTCCCACCAACAGTGCACAAAGGTTCCTTTTTTTCCCACATCTGTGCTAACACTTGTTATTTCTTGTCTTTTTGATACTAGCTATTCTGACAAGTGTCAGATGATATCTTACTGTGGCTTTAATTTGCATTTTCCTGATGATTAGTGATGTTGAGCATCTTTTCATGTGTCTGTTGTTCATTTGTATGTCTTTGGAAAAATGTTCAGGTCCTCTGCCTGTTTTAATCAGATTTTGGGGGGATGTTGAGTTGTATAAATTCTTTATATACTTCAGATATTAACCCCTCATCAGATACGTCATTTGCAAATACCTTCTATTCAGTAGGCTGCCTTTTTGTTTTGTTGTTGGTTTCCTTTGCTGTGTTAAAGCTTTTTTTTGGTGTAGTCCCAATAGTTTATTTTTGCTTTTTGTTTCCCTTGTCTGAGGAGAAATATCTAGAAGAATGTTACTAAGGCTGATGTTAAAGAGATTACTGCCTAGGTTTTCTTCTAGGATTTTTATGGATTCAGGACCCACATCTAGGGCTTTAATCCACTTTGAGTTGTTTTTTGCCTGTGGTGTAAGAAAGCAGTCCGGTTTTATTCTTTTTCAAGTAGCTGTCCAGTTTCTGTGCCAGTCCCATACTCTGATTACTATAGCTTTGTACTATAGTTTGAAATCTAGGAATGTGATACCTCCAGCTTTGATTTTTTCAAGACTGCTTTGGCTATTTGGCATATTTTTTGGTACTATACAAATTTTAGGATTATTGATTTTAGTTCTGTGAAAAGTGCTATTGATATATTGATAAGGGTTTCACTGAATCTGTAGATTTCTTTTTGAGTAGTATAGACATTTTTTAAAAAAGATTTTATTCATTTATTTATGAGAGAGAGAGAGGTAGAGACACAGGCAGAGGGAGAAGCAGGCTCCACACAGGGAGCCTGACGTGGGACTTGATCCTGAGTCTCCAGGATCAGGCCTTGAGCCAAAGGCAGGCGCCAAACTGCTGAGTCACCCAGGCTGCCCAGGTACTATAGACATTTTAACAATATCAGTTCTTTTAATCTGTGAGCATCTTTCTATTTATTTGTGTTATCTTTAATTTCTTTTATCACTGTCTTATAGTTTTCAGAATATAGGTCTTTCACCACCTTGGTCAAATTTATTCCTAGGTATTTTATTCTTTTTGATGTAATTATAAATGGGATTGTTCTCTTAACTTCTCTTTCTGTTAGTTTGTTATTGGTGTATAGAAATGTAACATATTTCTATATCTTAATTTTGTACCCTGCAACTTTACTGTATCTACTTATCAGTTGTGATCATTCTTTGGTGGAGTCTAGGGTTTTCTATAAATAGTATTGTCATCTGCAAATAATGAAAATTTTATGTCTTTCTTACCAATTTGGATGGCTCTTATTTCTTTTTATCGCATGATTGCTGTGTGTAGGACTTCCAGTTGAGTAAATATTGTGGCAGTGGGCATCCTTGTCTTGTTTCTGATCTTACAGGAAAAGCATTTAGCTTTTCACCATTGAGTATGGATTTGTCATAAATGATCTTTATTATGTTGAGGTATATCCCCTCCATACCAATTTTGCTGAAAGTTGCATGAATGGATGTTGAATTTTGTCAAATGCTTTTTCTGTATCTATTGAAATGATTATATTGTTTTTATCCTTCATTTTTGTTGATGTGGTATATCACATTGATTGATTTTGTGGATGTTGAACCATCCCTTGCATCCCTAGAATAAATCCCACTTGATCATGGTGTATAATCCTTTTAATGTGTTATTGAATTAGGTCTGCTAATATTTGTTGAAGATTTTTGAATGTTTGTTCGTCAGGGATATTGGCCTATAATTTTCTTTTTTTGTAGTGTTTTTGTTTGGTTTTGGTATCAGGTAATGTTGGCTTCATAGAATGAATTTGGAATTATTCTTTCCTCTTCTATTTTTTGGAATAGGTTGAGAAAGATAGGTATTAACTTTTAAAATATTTGGTAGAATTCACTTGTTAAGTCGTCTGGTCCTGGACTTCTCTTTGTTGGGAGTTTTTGTATTGATTCAGTTTCATTGCTAGTAATCAGTCTGTTCAGATTTTTAATTTCTTTATAATTCAGTCTTGGAAGATTGTGTGTTACTAGGAATTTATTTCTTTTTTGTTGTCCAATTTGTTGGCATAATTTTCTTGTATAATTGTATTTGTGGTGTCAGTTGTAGGTTGTCTTTCATCAGATTTGTTTGATTTCTTTTAGTTCTTGCTTTTATTTTTTTTTTAGCGTATGGCTAAAAGTTTATCAATTTCATTTATCTTTTCAAAGAATGGTTCTTAGTTTCATTCATCTTTTATATATTTTTTTGTTTTATTTATTTCCACTCTCATCTTTATTGTTTCATTTCTTCTAACTTCAGACTTTGGTTATTCTTACTTTTCTAGCTCCTTTAATCGTGAGGTTAGTTGCTTATTTGAGATTTTTCTTGTTCTTGAGGTGGGCCTGAATTGCTGTATGTAATCTTTCTTCTTAGCACTGCTTCCTGTATCCCCAAAATTTTGGACCATTTTGTTTCCATTTATATTTGTTTCAAAGTATTTTTAAATTTTTTTCTTTGATTTCTTTATGGACTCATGGTTGTTTGGTAGTTTGTTGTTTATTCTCCATGTTTGTGGAGGTTTTTTTCTAGCTTTTTCTTGTTACCGATTTCTAGTTTTATACCATTGTGGTTGGAAAGGATGTTTGATATGATTGTAGTCTTTTTTTTTTTTTAAGATTTTATTTATTTATTCACGAGAGACACAGAGAGAGGCAGAGATGCAGGCAGACGAAGAAGCAAGCTCCCCGCAGTAAGCCTGACATGGGACTCGATTCCAGGACTCTGGGATCACGCCCTGAGCTGAAGGCAGATGCTCAACTGCTGAGCCACTCAGGCATTCCCGATTGTAGTCTTCTTAAATTGACTGAGACTTGCTTTGTGGCTTAACATGTGATCTGTCTTGGAGAGTGTTTCCTGTACATTTGAAAAAAATGTCTTTTTGGATCAAGAAGTGTTCTATATATATTTATATATATCTGTTAAGTCCATCAGATAATGTATCATATAAAGCCACTGTTTCCTTGTTAATTTTCTGTTTGGATTATCTATCCATTGGTTTAAGTGGGGTATTAAAGTCTCCTACCATTATCGTATTGCTTGTCAATTTCTCCCTTTAAGTATGTCAACATTTGCTTTACATAGTTAGGTGCTCCTTTGTGGATGTAATAGTATTTACAAATGAGAGAGAGGCAGAGACATAGGCAGAGGGAGAAGCAGACTCCATGCAGGGAGCCCGATGTGGGACTTGATCCCAGAACTCAAGGATCACGCCCTGGGCCAAAGACAGGCGCACAACTGCTGAGCCATCCAGGCATCCCTAGTTTTTGTTTTAAAATCTATTTTGATAGAAGTATTACTACCCCAGTTTTTTCTTCACTTCCATTTGCGTGGAATATCTTTTTCCAACCTTTCACTTTTGGTCTGTGTGTGACTTGAGATCTGAAACGAATCTCTTGTAAGCAGCATATAGTTGGGTCTTGTTCTTTATCCATTTAGTCCTCCTTTGGATTTTGATTATAGTATTTAGTCCATTTACTTATAAAGTTATTATTGCTAGATGTATATTTACTGCCATTTTGTTAAATGGTTGTTTTTGTAGTTCTTCTTTGTTCCTTTCTTCTTATCTTGCTCTCTGGTGACTTGATGAATTTTTTTAGTGTTATGCTTGGGTTACTTTCTCTTTATTTTTTGTATATCTGTTATAGATTTTTAGTTTGTGGTTACCACGTGGTTCATACATAACACCCCATGTGCATAGCAGTCTATTTTAAGTTGATGGTTGCTTAAGTTCAAACACATTCTAAAGGTACACTACATTTTTACACCCCTTTCCACATTTTATGTTTTTGATGTTATATTTTACATCTTTCATTTTGTGTATCCCTTAACTAATTACTATAGATGTAGTTGATTTTTACTACTTCTGCTTTTTCAACTTTCATAATAGCTATATAAATAATTGATCTATTACCTTTATTATATTTTGCTTTTACCAGTGAAATTTTTCTTTCATAATTTTTTTTACTTATAGTCATGATTTTTTCTTTTCTGCATAAATAAGTCTCTTTAACATTTCTTTAAGTCTGGCTTGGTAGTGATGAACTCCTTTGGAAATTCTTTGTCTCTCCCTCAATTTTGAATGATAAGTTTATCAGGTAGGGTATTCTTGGTTTTTTTCCATTTAGCACTTAGAATATATATGCCACTCTCTTCTGGCCTGCAAAATTTCTCCTGAAAAATCAGCTGATAGTCTTATGGGATTTCTCTTCTAGATAACTAGTTGTTTCTCTCTTGCTGCTTTTAAGATTCTGTCTTTATCTTGAATTTTTAACATTTTAGTTATTATGTGTCTTGGTGTGGCCTCTTGGGTTCATCTTGTCTGGGGCTTTCTGTGCTTCCTGGATTTGGATGTCTGTTTTCTTCCCCAGGTTAGGGAAATTTTCAGCTATGATTTCTTCAATAAGTTTTCTTCTCTTTTCTCTCTCTGTTCTCTTTATAGGATCCCTATAATGTGAATATTAGTATGCTTGATGTTTTTCCAGAGGTCCCTTAACTGATCTTCATTTTTAAAAATTCTTCTTCTGTTTGGCTTGGTTGATTTTCTTTAGTCCATCTTCCAGATTCCTGATCTGTTCTTCATCCTCTAATCTCCTATTGATTCCCTCTAGTATATTTTTCATTTCAGTTATTGTATTTTTTTAGAACTGATTGGTTCTTTTTTATATCTACTATATCTTTGCTGAGGTTCTCATTGAATTCATCCCTCTTCTCCCAAATTTGTTGAACATCCTTATGACCATTACTTTGACTTCTTCATTAGGTAGATTGCTTATCTCTGTTTCATTTAGTTCTTTCTTTCTTCTTTTCTTCTCTTCTCCTCTTTCTTTCTTCTTTCTTTCTTTCTTTCTTTCTTTCTTTCTTTCTTTCTTTCTTCTTTCTTTCTTTCTTTCTTTCTTTCTTTCTTTCTTCTTTCTTTCTTTCTTTCTTTCTTTCTTTCTTTCTTTCTTTCTTTCTTTCTTTCTTCTTTCTTTTTCTTTCTAGTTTTATTTTACATAATCTCTACACCCCATGTGGGGTTGAAACTCATGACCCCAAGATCAAGAGTCAACATGCTCTTCTGACTAACCCAGGCAGGTGCCCTTCATTCAGTTCTTTTTCTGAGATTTTGTCTTATTCTTTCTTTTGGTATATTGTTCTCTATGTTAGGAAGGTCCACTATGTCTCCTTGTCTTGCAAGTAGTGGCCATATATAGTAGGTGTCTTATGGGGCCCAATCCACCCTTGTCACCAGAAAAAGGGTGTTCTCTGTGTGGGCTGTATGCACTCTTCTTTTATGTCTGGGCTGTGACTGTTAAAGATGTGCTGGTGGATGGGTCTGGCCTTCCTCCTTTCCCTTGGGTGGAAATTTTTAGAGGAGCACTGGTCCTGGCCAAGGCTGTCTATTGAGTGTGTCAGGGTGGCAGCCACTTTAGGGAAGTAGTGCCTGCTGAAACATGTGGGTTGGGTGGGGCAGGTCTGCCGGGAACATCAGGGTAGGTTGAGTGGTCCTTGCAAGGTAGATGGAAAGTATCAGAACTGGCACCCACCACTGTTGGGCCAGCTAAGGTAAAGGAGGGGAAGAGAAATGGGGCCCACCAGCACTTCTGTTCCTGGACAAAGTTCTTACAGATACCTGCTTCTCTACATATGCTCTAAATTATTTTGGGGTTTGGTTCCTGACCAGACTATATCTCTCTCCCTCCTTCCTACCCTTCTGGATGTGGCTTTTTCTTTATATTTTCAGTTGTAGAAGAGCTGTTATGTTAGTCTTCAGGTGATTTTCAGAAAGTTGCTCTATATTTAGTTTCATCCTTGGTGTGTCCATGTGAGGAGATGAGCTCAATACTTCCTACTCTGCCATGTTCCCCTTGCCTCTATAACTCACTTAATTGTTACACCAATATTATCAGAGAGATAACATTACAGTCTTTTTACATGTGGGAAAATTGAGGCAAAGAGATGTGAAGTAACTTACCTATGATTACAGAACCATTAAATGATATATTTCAATTCAGGGAGTATGGTGCCAGAATCCATGTTGATAACTGAGGTAACTTACTGCCTTTCTTGTCTTTGGGAGACAATGAGAAGATTGGATATGATGGGAAAGAAAAATATAGGTGATAGCTAATGGGGAATAAGGCAAGTGAAACTTCTTTTATTTTTAAGATTGATTGATTGATTTATATATATAGAGAGAGCATGAGCAGGAGAGGCAGACAGGGAGGGAGAGTGAATCTCAAGCAGACACTGTGCTGAGCGTGAACCCTGAGATCATGACCTAAGCTGAAACCAAGAGTTGGATGCACAACTGACTGTACCACCCGGTGCCCTGAAACTTTTTTTTTTTTAAGAGAGAGATGGGAGTGCATTGAAAAACTATAGGAAGGATTCGTGAAAAAGATGAATATGCAAGACAAAGAAGGATTGAGAGACAGTGTAAGATTCTCTGTATAAGAAAGAGATAAAATTCAAAACACAGGAGGTGGGACAAGCAAGAGTATGACAATTCCTCTATCACAACTGGAGGAGAAAAGGCTAAAATAGTTATAGATGTTTGGTTTCAGGAAAAGGAGAGAACTCCCATTTGATAGATTCTGTTTTCTCTAAGAAGGGCTAAGTCATGAATGTTGAGTCGGGTTGTAGGGGAAGGAGAAAAGAGAGATTGGTGATTTGAGAACAGGAAAGATAAAATAGTTCTGGAAGTTATTTGGTATTATTTCTGGGGATTGTAAGGACTCATTTGATAAGGAATCATGAATTTCAGGGAAGTGAGACTCCTCCAGACCATGGTTGGTTGGTGCTTTTTTTCCCTCAGTTAATTATAGTCCTAGTATAGGAACTGATGGTCAGAAATCTGAATACACATTATTGTCCCTTTGCTAGAGTAGGGATCTTTTTTTTTTTTCTTTCTTTCTTTCTTTCTTTCTTTCTTCTTTCTTTCTTCTTCTTTCTTTCTTTCTTTCTTTTTTTTTTTTAATCTTTCCATTGCTCATGAGGCCTCTACAGGTGCTTCCTTACTTTACTCCCCTTGTCTCAATAGATTATTCTTAATTAAGACATAGCCCTGGGGGAAGACTATGAATATAAACTCTTGCTTCTGGCTTTCTTTTTTTTAATAAATTAATTTTTTATTGGTGTTCAATTTACCAACATACAGAATAACACCCAGTGCTCATTCCGTCAAGTGTCCCCCTCAGTGCTCGTCACCCACTCACCCCCACCCCCCGCCCTCCTCCCCTTCCACCACCCCTAGTTCGTTTCCCAGAGTTAGGAGTCTTTATGTTCTGTCTCCCTTTCTGATATTTCCCACTCGTTTCTTCTCCCTTCCCTTATATTCCCTTTCACTATTATTTATATTCCCCAAATGAATGAGAACATACACTGTTTGTCCTCCGATTGACTTACTTCACTCAGCATAATACCCTCCAGTTCCATCCACGTTGAAGCAAATGGTGGGTATTTGTTGTTTCTAATGGCTGAGTAATATTCCATTGTGTACATAAACCACATCTTCTTTATCCATTCATCTTTCGATGGACACCAAGGCTCCTTCCACAGTTTGGCTATTGTGCTTCTGGCTTTCTTAATAGTGATGGAAAAGAAGAATTTGGCAGAACAGTGACTGTGTACCACGTGCCTGAGATCTTGTGAATGTACTCTAAAGATACCACATCTGCAACTACTTGCTTGAATTTGCCATCAGCTTCCTGGATCTGTCTGCTTTTTGCAGGAGCCAGATTGGTGAAAATAGAAATATGATGGGGATGGTCAACCATGAGGTCTCTAAGTGTTACACTAATCTCTGCCATTTTCCCTGGAGCTATGATATTATTTATGATTCACTCTCATAGTTGAGGACTGGGGAAGCATATTTAGATGTTTCTTGTTTGTTTTCTGCAATATGATAGCCCTATTCCACAGACTAGGGGACTATAAGGGAGCAACTCCAGTGTGTAACCCAACAACCTGGCAGGTATCCACATAAACCATATAGGCAAAGGCTGGCTTGAACTGCAGCTAATCTGAGTCTTGGAAAAATGCCATGTGATCATTTTAAAACAGAAAGGGCTGTGATCTCCCACTTGCTTCCCTGTTTCCTCTGGGATGCTGTCTGATGAGATATGGGCTTCTGCCATGCTTTTCCCACCAGTGGAGCCACACAATGTGAGCTGCATAGATGGAGCCTAGAAATGGCTCCTCAGAACAGGGTGTCTATAACTCATATTGTAGTTATCTGGCTCCTTTTGTTTCATTGTTATCCTTTTTGGTGTGCAGGGCAAGGATCATGGAGAGCTAGCATCTTTGGCTCATCCTTCTTTTCACTATGTAATTAACAAGCTATCTAAATCTAAAAGTGGCTTGTTATATCTTTACTGATCAGATCAGTCAGGGCTTGACCTTGGCCTTGCTTGTCTTGTGTGTTCCTGTCTTGACAGAAACCAATGTGGGGTTCTTCCAATTACCAATTGTGTCCATTCCAAACTATACAATTAGAGATCAGGACAATGACTATGGGTATCCATACTTATGGATAGCCTCCTCCCCCCACCCCCCTTCTAGGTGTTGCTGTTGAGAGGTTTGAAGCACCATTGTGATTCCTAAACCTTTGTGATTCTTTTTTCCCTGAGAAAAGAAGTTTGCACATAGTAGGTTACTACTCCTCCTTCTCTTTGTTCCTAATGCTCTGCAATTTCACAATGTGTGCCATCCTGGGGGTCTAAATTTACCATTGTGCTGGATACTCAGCAGGCAACCTGGAAAATCATGTAACCTAATGTTGGGGCATTTTCTTGAAAACTTTCTTCAATGATTCTCTTCCTTTCATTTTCTCTCTGTTCTCTTTCTTGAATTCTTATTATTCAAATATTGGCATTTGTGAGTTGGTCTTCTAATTTTCTTATCATTTTTCTCCATTTTTCCATCTCCTTGTCTTTTTGAACTGCTTTTGGGAGATTTCTTCAACTTTATCTTCTGATCTTTCATTTGAGAATCTCATTTCTGCCATCCTGTTTATTTCCCAAAGTACGTTTTTATTCTTTGAATAATCTTTTAAAGGAATAACATCCTGATCTTTTTACGTGAAGACAACATCATATCTTTCTGAGCATATGAATAAGGTGATTTTGGAAATGGGTAATTTTTTTTTTTGAAATGGGTAATTTTTAAAGTATTCTCTCTACATAGCCCATTTCTTACAAGTTGTTTTTTATTTGTTCATTTCTGGCTTCTATCTTCCATGTTAGAGACCTACCCCAGCTGTCTGGTGAATATTTATTTAACTTTCTGTAATTGTGATATCTTAACATCTTTTCTTTGTGAATCCTTGATTGATTATTTTAAAGATGGGCACTAAAAATATAATTAGAATCTCTGAGCACTTGGATGGGGTTTGTCAGTTTTGGGTTTTACCATACAGTGATCTCATTGGGCCATTTGATAGGCAAGCCCAGATGTGAAGATCTTTAGATATTTCCCCTTGGCTGGTCAGATTGTTCAAGAAAAAGTTCTTCTAATCTTCTTGGAGAGTAAAAGTCTGACAGTGTTCTGGGAATATTCAGCATTCAACATGCCTTTTGTCATTGTGTCCCAGTATCTAGTTCCTATAGTCCAAGAATTCACCCATTTACCCTCTCTAGAGACTACATCATGACAGGGTAGGAGAGGACTCTTGCCAAGAGAGTAGAGTATGGAGGGATTCAGGGATCAGACTTTTCAGGTGGCTTTCCCTTAAATGTTCCTTTTTATAACTCCCAGACCCCACTTCCATTTTCAGAGGTAGTTAGTGCTGCTTGTTCTCAGTCTTTTGAGGTTTCTATGGTATATATTAGGTTGATTCTTAGTGATACCTTAGGATTCAGTTTTTCATATCTGCAAAGTTGTTTACCATTGGTCTGACTCTAGCTTCCCACATTTTGTGGGTATTGTCTCCTATTCTGTTCTCCCATTTTCTTGATTGTACTCTTTGTAGGATTAGGGACAGGAGCAAAACTGGATCTGCTTGATCCCAGAATCACAACCTGAGCCAAAGGCAGATGTTTAACCAACTGAGCCACCCAGAGGCCCTAAATATCCTAGCTCTTGTGCATCTTATCTTTTAGAGGGAGGACGCAGACAATAAATAATAAACAAAACGAATAAATTGTTAGGGCACCTAGGTGGCTCAGTGGTTGAGCATCTGCCTTGGGTTCAGGTTGTGATCTCAGGGTCCTGGGATCGAGTTCTGTATCAGGCTCCTTGTGGGGAGCCTGCTTCTCCCTTTGCCCCATCTCTGCGTCTCTCTGTGTGTATCTCATGAATAAATTTAAAAAATCTTTTTTTTTTTTTTTTTTTTTAAAGAGCAAGATAAGGGGAATGAAGAATGCTGGGGGACAGGAGGGCAGAGTTGCAATATTCAATATGGTGGTCAGAGCTTTGTTGAAAAAGTGATATTTGAAGATTTGAAAGCAGTGAGAGATATGGCAATGTACATATATGGGGGAAAAGCATTCCAGGCAGGGGAACAGCCAGTGGAAAGGCTTTAAGATGGTAGGAACAAGGACAGTGATCTATATAATAATGTTTTAGGGCCTTTGAAATGTAAGACTTATTGACTCCAGTTTGCTGAGCTATTTTTTAATTGTATTAAAAATGCGTTTAATATAAAATATACCTTCTTTTTCAAGTATACTGTTTAGTAATGTTTATTCACAATGTTGCATAACAGATAAGTAGAACTTTTTCATCTTACAAAACTGAAACTCTGTGCTTATCAAACAACTCCCCATATCCCCCTCACCCAGCCCCTGGCAACCATTATTCTACTCTCTGTTTTCATTTTGACTACTCTAGATATCTCATATAAGTGGGATCACACACTATCTGTCCTTTTGTGAAAGCATTTACCAAGCTTTTTGAGTTCTTGTATTGCAAATGTATTCCAGTCTTGCTCTACTTTTAGCTATCATTTCTCTTCTGCGTGCATGTAAGTCAAACCTTAACACCCCTATTTACCAGCTGACTCAGATGAAATGCCTTGGCTGCAAGAAAGAGAAACCCTGAATCAGACTGTAAAGGAACAGTAAAGGAACGAATTGCTCACATAGTATAAAGTTTAGAGAAAGGGAGTTCCAGTTTGTTCTATGTAGCCCTTCAGCAATGTCATCAAGGACTGAGGAGTTTTTTGTTTTTTGTTTTCTTTTTTCTCTCAGTTCTGTAGGTTTCATCCTCAGGCTGGTAGCAAGAAAGTTGCAGCTAAGTCATGAGAACATCAGAGAAGGAAAGAGACCTACTTTCTTCTTCCTGTCTCTTAGACACGGGAGTCTTTACTCAAAGTCCTTTCATGAGGCTTTCCTTCACATTGGATTGGCCAGGATTCTATCACATGCCTGTGTCTGAAACAGTTACTGGGATGGTTTGGGTCTCTTGCCCCAATAGAAGCACATGAATGCATGGGAGAGAGGTGGATACCTATATAAAATTGGTTCTGTTAGAAAAGAGGAAGAAGGATGCTGAGTACACAGCTGTGGCATTGTGATATAAGATGTATACATTTGGTATTCATCTCTGGTTCCTGGAACAGGACTTTTTTTTTTTTTTTAAGATTTTATATATTTATTTGAGAGAGTGGGAGACAACACAAGCAGGGGGAGCAGCAGAGGTAAAGGGAGAAGCAGACTCATCACTGAGCAGGGAGCCTGATGTGGGGTTCCATCCCAAGATCCCAGGACCCTGACCCACGCCCAAGGCAGACACTCAACTGAAAGAGCCATCCTGGCACTCCAGGAACAGGACTTCTAAACCCTTGGAATCTTCTGAGTGGTAGAGATGATAGGAGTGTCTTTTGTTATTCTTTTAAACCACACCTGAATTTGTGTTATTGAAATAATGGGCAGGGATCCCTGGGTGGCGCAGTGGTTTGGCGCCTGCCTTTGGCCCAGGGCGCGATCCTGGAGACCCGGGATCGAATCCCACGTTGGGCTCCCGGTGCATGGAGCCTGCTTCTCCCTCTGCCTGTGTCTCTGCCTCTCTCTCTCTGTGACTATCATAAATAAATTAAAAAAAAAAAAAAAGAAAGAAAGAATGGGCAGCTGAAAGCCCTAGATAGCTCTAGGATGAAGGTATTGTTTGCCAGAGGAAGCAGCTATGTGATTAGAGGGTTGCAGTTTTCAGCTCCACTCCCATCCCTAAACCTCTGGGAGAAAGAAGTGAGGCATTGAGTTAAACACCAATGGCCAATCATTTAATCAATCATACCTACATAATACAACCTCCATAAAATACCTAAGTGGAAGGGTCAGGACAACTTCTAGCTTGGTGAACACATCCGTATACCAGGAGGGTAGTGCATCCTAGATTACATAGGAACAGAAACTCCTGTGCTTATGATCCTTGTGGAATCTTGCCCTATGTATTCATCTGGCTATTCAATTGTATCCTTTATAATATAACAGTAATAGTAAGTAAAATGCTTTCCTGAGTTCTGTGATCCATTATAGTAAATTATCAAAACTGAAGAGGGGGTTATGGGAACTTCTGACTTGTCGCCTAGTCAGACAGAGTGTGGGTAATCTGAGAACCCACTACTTTGAGCTGGTGTCTGAAGTGGGGCAGTCTTGTGGAACTGAGCCCTTAACTTTTGGGGTCTCTGCCAACTGCAGGTAGTGTCAGAATTGAGTTAAAATTGCAGGACACCCAGTTGGTGTCTGTGGGGAATTAGAGAATTACACAGTGTAGAAAATCCATACATTTAGTTTCAGAAGTGTTGTGAATAGAAACAGGTGATTGTAGTAATAATACAGCTAATGGTGTCACTACACCAGCTGTATGATTTGAAGAAAGTCATTAAACATCTCTGATTCTCAATTTTCTTGAGAAAATAAGAATAATGCTATTTTGCTCATGTGATGATTAAATTATATAATAATTTACATATGTAGAAAACATATGTACAACTGCCCAGGACAGGCCATGACACATAGTATTGCCTGGTTAATTAGTTCTGAAATTATGGTCCCTGGACCAACAGCATCAACGTCAGCATCACCTGGTGTTATGGGCCGAATTCATATGTTGAGGTCCTAACTATAGGTACCTTGGAATATGATTGTATTTGAAGATAGGGTTTATAAAGAGGTAATTAAATTAAAATGAGGTCAATACCATTGGCCCTAATCTATTATGACTGGTGTCCTTGGAAGAAGAAATTAGGACACAGACACACACAGAAGGATGACCATGTGCAGACACAGAGAAAAGACAGTTCTTGATATATACACTAAGGACAGAAGCCTTGAAAGAAACCAACTCCACCTATGCCTTGATCTCAGACTTCAAATTTCCAGAACCATGAGAAAATAAGTTTCTGTTATTTAAGCCACCCAGTCTGTTGTACTTTGTTATGGCAGCTGTAGCAAACTAACATTATCAGGGAACTTGTTAGAAATATAAAATCTCTGGCCCCATCCTAGACAGACTGAATCAGAAACTCTGAGGGTGGAGCTTAGCATCCTGTGTTTTAAAAGCTCTTTAGGAGGTTTCTGGCTGGCTAGGTTGGTGGAGCATGGGACTCTTAATGGGTCGTGAGTTCAAGCCCCGTGTTGGATATGGAGCCTACTCGGTAAAAAAAACAAAAAAACAAAAACAAAAAAACAAAACACAACCCTTTTAGATTACTTTAATGCACACTCAAGTTTGAGAAAAGCTAGCCTGATTGTTAAAGGATGGAGGAACTTGACTAGCTTCATATCCCAACTCTACCACTTAACCAGCTGTATGATTCTGGGTACTTTCACAAACCTCTTTGTGTTCCAATCTCCTCATCTGTAAAATGAAGATAGTCCTAGTCCTTATTTGTTAGGCCTACCTGGTGGTAAATGAGTTGATTCTTATGGAATTTAGAACGATGTTTGGTGCATAGTTAATGCTCAACAAGCATATACTACACTGTAGTAGATAAATCTCGAATCTGAATCTTATTTTAAATGGTTGAATTTGGAAAAAGAGATAGTAGCCAAGCTTATTGGAATAATTTGTAGGTGAGGTCCTGGGGACTCTCTTAAATAAGGTTGAATACTCCAGCCCCTATTTTGGCAGCTCAAAACCCTTTTTTTCTTACTTCCTGGTTTATGATTGTAATGTGGAAAATGTAGAAGGTGCCAAGTTCTTTGGAGTTCATGCAAATAATACATAGCACACATTGTTATGTTGCTCTTCATTTTCTACGAAGGCCCCATTGTCATCAATTTTATATCCTGTTCCCATGAGAACTTTACCATTTTCTTCTCTGCATTCCATTCTTGATGGATTGTCTCGTTTCTCATCTAGACAACTTACCCTCTTTTCCCAACTGCCCATTTCGAACCACCTCCTATCAAAAAACAAGTTTTCCATTGAGGCATCTGTATACTCATTTCCCTTGTTATTCATTTGCCTTCTATCTGAGGTGATTCCAATTGTTTTACAGTGTGCAGCTGCTACTAGATACTAATGCCATTTTCACTGGGCAAGTTGCATTTCCCAGGCTTGTTTCTGTATATTTGATTGTCTTCAGTATTTTATGTGAGTTGTAAACACACTGGGTAGAAACAACTCAATAAATGACAAACAGTAAAATGAATAATAAAAACTTATAGTCTCATAAAAGGAGAATGAGTGGGGCCCCTCTCCCAAATAGAAGTAAGCCAGGGATTTCAGTATGTTCAGAAAACTACCGGCTAGCTGCTACTTTGCTTTAAAATATTTTTTTAGTCACAAACTTGTTTTCCCCTGCAATACACAATTCACTTTCCCCTCTTCTTAGCTTCTTAATCACTCTGGGAAACAGAACCATTCATTTATCATCCAGGCCCCAAATCTTGGTGTCATTTTGTGTGTGTGTGTGTGTGTGTGTGTGTGTGTGTCATTTCTTATTGCATTCTCTTCTCCCTAACATTGAAATATCTACCAAAATCTTTCTGCTATTGTGTTTCTAACATTATCCATCTCTAACTTATCTCAAAGACCAGACTTTCTATAATTGTGGTTAGGTTATCTCCAATCTTATTATTTTTTTAAAGATTTTATTTATTTATTCATGAGAGACAGAGAGAGAGGCAGAGACACAGGCAGAGGGAGAAGCAGGCTTCATGCAGGGAGCCTGATGTGGGACTCTATCCTGGGACTCCAGGATCACGTCCCTGAGCCAAAGGCAGACGCTAAACCACTGAGCCACCCAGGGATCCCCTCCAATCTAATTTTATAATTCCATGCATTACTATAGCCATATCCAGAAATTCTATAAAGACTTTTGGACTCCCATCCACCAATAAATTGAAATGTAAAATACAAAGTAAGTGTAAAGTTTCCCACATTTTTAAAAGAATTGTATATGAGCAGGAGGTAGGGAAAAATAAAAATTTCAGTAATGGCAATTATAGGACTCTTGTGGACCTCTTGTCTGACTTTTCCTACTGATTATTTTGATGCTTTTTATTGTCTTCTCTTCTGTTTACTTCAACATAATACCTTTTAGTTTTTCACTCTAAGCTTACCTATGTCTATTCAGGGAGTATGTGGTTTTACCACCTGCCATTTCTTTAAGAAAAAGCTTTTACTTTTAAAAATGCTCTTTATTG
This sequence comes from Canis lupus dingo, assembly GCF_003254725.2. Classification (NCBI taxonomy): domain Eukaryota; kingdom Metazoa; phylum Chordata; class Mammalia; order Carnivora; family Canidae; genus Canis; species Canis lupus. The sequence goes on from NC_064261.1 coordinate 39,641,817, forward strand.
AACACTGTTTTCTCCAACCTAATGTCCTTTATCTATTCTCATTTATGCTTCTGAATATGACTTTAACCCAAAGGAACTATTTTCCATATTCTGAAGAATAAGGCTTCATAAGTCCTATATAAATAAGTTATGCTAAATTAAAACATTAAATTCCAGTTATTTCATTTTAGTAGGTAATCTGGTGATCCAAACTCAGATTGGTCTTCATCATAGAGTCACTCACCCCAAACACTGTTAAGAAAATCTAATTTGCTATTCCCTGGGTTGTTGGTAGATCATGTTTCTAAAGATGGCTGCAATAATATCGCCTATCTTGTATGTTCATTTGCAGTGTGCTAGCTATTCCCTGATCAAGAAGTAGAATTTATTGTAACTACCTTTGTTTTTTGTTTTAAAGTAGGTTTTATGCTCAGTGTGGAGCTCAAAGTGGGGCTTTAACTCATGGCTGTGAGAGTTCTGAACTAAGATCAAGGGTCATATACTTAACTGACTGAGCCAGCCAGGTACCCCTGTTGTCACTCCCTTTGAGTCTAGGCTGGTCAATGACCTATTTTGACCAATAAAATGCATTAGAAATGTGCTGTATAAACTCCAAGGCTGGGCTTTAAGAGGTCTGTACCTTCCACCTTGATGTCTTCAAATGTTCTTTTTTGGAACCAGCTGGTCATACTGGGAGGGAGCCCTAAAAACCACGTGAACAGATCTCATCAAGAAAAACCAAAGACCTTGGCCAACAACCCCAGATGAGTCTCCAGCTAGGATGTGAATCAGGCTATTTTGGTTGTTCCAGATACCTCAGATACCCTAGCCAATATTCTATAAACTAGAACTGCCTAATCAACGTATAGAAATACAGGAAATAAGAAATTGCTTCTGTTTTAAGCTACTATATTTTGAGGTGGTTTGTAATGCAGCCATGCCTACCTGAACCACTGGGACTCCACTAATCTTTTATTTTTTATTATTATTATTTTTTTAGATTTATTCATTCATTTATTTTAGAGAGAGAGTGAGAGTGAGCACTAGTGGGAGGGGCAGAAGAGGGAGAGAGAATCTCCAGCAGACTCCATGTTGAGGTCAGAGCTTGAGTGGGACTTAATCTGATGACCCTGAGATCACGACCTGAGCTGAAACCAAGAGTCAGATGCTTAGCCAACTGTGCCACACAGATACCCCTTCACTAATCTTATTTTCGAGGCCTTGTGCCAAGTTTACCAGTTTAACTCTCCACCCTCAGACCTCTGCAAGGAAATAAGTATAACTTACTTTCTGGGTCTTCACAATCTCCTTTTAGCTCTAGAGCCAAAATAGCTCATGCTTCAGTGAAAATGGCCAACTGATAATCATAATACTAATGGATACTTTTTGAATGCTTATGATGTGCCAGGCAGTGTTTTAACTATATTTATTAATATATCTAATCTTTAGAACATTTTTTTAGCTAGGTACTATTATCTCCATTTTATAGATAAGAAAACCAAGGCACAGAGAGATGGAGTAACTTGTACAAAGTCCAACAGCATGTGGAACCCAAGCATTAGGTTCCAGAGCCACACATTTAGCCACTACGAGGTACTGCCTTCCATAAAAAATGCCTCAAGTTCACCGGATTAATCCTAAAGTGACTGAGGTAAGTGACTTATGTTACCTGATCCTCTTACTTTGGTTAAGCAAGTCCTTTAAAGGTTTGATTGTTTCATTCATGTATACTAGATTCTGAACTGTGTCGCCATTTATATTTAGAAAACCCTAATTTTAAGAAAGTCTGAATGCTTGACTATTTTTACATTCACAGTTCTGGGTAGGATAGAAGCACAGGTTCCTCATCTCCATTCCTCCTCCTCCGCAGAGGGCAGCAGAGTGACAGGCAGGCAGCGACCAGGAGGAGGGAGCAGAGAAGCAGTGCTGGTCTGGGGCAGAGCCTTTATTCCTTTAGATCACAAGAGCCTTCGGCCAGGATTGCTGCACAAAGCCTCTCAGCACCTAGTAGACTGAAGGAAGGAATGACTGCTACTTCTAATAATAGGGGCCAAAGCCATGCCACTCAGATTTGCAGGGGAGGGAAGCCTCTGTGCCTGTTAAGCAGTTGCAGCCTTGACGGGCTCCCAGTGCCACTTTCTAGCTGGACTGTTGCCTTCAGGTCTCTTCTAGGCAGCCATTCCAGAGCTGTCACCACAGGGCATTCTGCGTCAAGTAGTCTTAAAGTCCTCCTGCTTCCTATTCTGCCTAATTGCCGCAAGAATGCGAAGGGACATAAAAAAGCTAATTACAGTATTCAATAGGTCTGTATTCTCATGCTGTATTCAGAGCAGGGCCTTTGGAGACAGACGGTTTTGGGATCCGAGCCCCATTTTTGCTGCTGAATCACTGTGTGATTTTGGGAAAGTCACTTTCTTCCTTCCACCTCAATGTCCTTAGCTGTAGAATGGGTTAGTGATTTTTACCTTGTGTGGCTGTGAGGAATAAATAAGTACTGTGGGCAGAACTCTTGGATTCATATATACCAAGCAACCATGAGGGTGCCAATTATGCCATAGACAGGATATACTGGACATCTATAGAACCATGAGATACTATTCAGCCTTAGAGTGTAAGCTGATGTCTCAGGCTCTGCTATATTATTGGCTGCTCAGGAAAAAGGCACCTGCCACAATTGGTTTTAGAAAAGTACTATTTTGGGATCCCTGGGTGGCGCAGCGGTTTAGCGCCTGCCTTTGGCCCAGGGCGCGATCCTAGAGACCCGGGATCGAATCCCACATCGGGCTCCCGGTGCATGGAACCTGCTTCTCCCTCTGCCTGTGTCTCTGCCTCTCTCTCTCTCTCTCTCTCTCTCTCTCTGTGACTATAATAAATAAATAAAAATTAAAAAAAAAGAAAAGTACTATTTTTTAGGCCTTTCCCTTTTACTTTCATCCCCTAAATGCTCTAGAGGTGTGTGGTATAAAACTGACTTCTCTGGTTTCAAAAGGTATTTAAGTCTTGCTTGCATGTTCTTAACCTGAGGTTTACTGTTATTGGTCTCCAGGAGCCCATGACCCCTTGAAATGTAGTGCAACATTTTGTGTGTCTACATGTATGTGCATTTTTGGAGGAAGAGATGATTCATAATTATCAACAGATTCTCAAAAGGATCCATGTTTGGACAAAAGACTAAAAGACTCTAATATAGAAACAGCCTTTTAAATCTTCTCCTGAAAGTAACTTGGAGGGGTTTCCTGACTTAAGACAAAGCAGGCACAATTTTGGGAAACACTGGGAATTTATCCTGTCTTTCAGCCAAAGCCTAGTCTCTTCGCCAGTGTGTCTCTAGTAGAGTGGGAGGCTGGCTCTTCCCATTGGCACAGGTAAATGCCATAAAGACAGTATTCTGTGGATGAAGAGGTGTTGCCTTCTGTAATTACATCTCACAAAGACGAACTGGCCTCAGCTGTACCTTCTGTCTCCGCGAAGTCACTTATGGAGCAGAGCATAATTAGGATTTGCTACCTGAAATATAATTCTCAGGATGATGAATATCTAAATTATGTCCCTAGACACATACCTGAGGCAGAGCTCTAAGTGGGGTTGTGTGTGGTATTCTTCATTCAATGGGGATTAATAAATGAGGATGATATCACTCAGAATTTCTAAAGGGACAGGTGTTCAGGAGGCCCTTTTGGCTTCTGCAGTGGGGCCTAACAGCCTGTATACACTGGGCTCCATAATTTATGCCTCAGGCACATAATTCTCACAAAGCAGGAGTGGCCACATCAGCATTTTGGGATTTAAGGCCAGCCTCTTTTTTCCACAAATCCTCTCCCCCCAAAATGGAGATTGTTTGGCTAAATAATTTTATTTTATTTTTAAAGAAAATGATTGTTGGTATATCAAATAAATGAAAATACAGTTCTTGGGGAGGGGTTTTAAAGTAATTTAAAAGTTCAATGGATGATGACTAATTTTGCAATTGTTATTCTTACATCTCTAATGAACAGATAATTTGTGAATTATGGAGTATACAATGTAAAATGTATGGACTATATAAGGGAAACATTTTTAATCTATGTAAATAAATTGAGATACACGATGGGTGCACCTGTTCCTAGCCTGTCTCAGGAATATACGAAAGTCTGGCACAGGATGAACGTCTGTTGGTGTCAGTGTGACAATAACAAAACAAAGCTGGCACCGGGGGTCAGGAAGTCTTTGGTGGGCGGGGAGCCACTGTCTGCAGCCAGAGCCCAGCACAGCACGGCTGTGTGTTCTGATGTCCATCAACCAGGAAAGGGAATCTAAGGTTTTCAAATGATTTTCCCCCCTTCACAAAGCTGCTGTAAAATAAAATACAAATCCTTCCTGAATGGTCCTAGCTTTCCTTCCTTTAGGAAGTTTTCAGTCAATGGGAAACAAAGTCTTATTCAAAGGATTAAAGCCATAGTCATTCTATTGTTTACAGCTTCAATAATGTGGCTTTCCTTCCACAGACAAAATTTCTAATTCACAAATCATCTAAAAAACAGGAAATTTGGGGGAAACACGTGCTGATGGTAACAAACAAGGGATCTGGAGTGTGGTATAGAAGTTTATGCAAGGAGGCATCCGATTTTAAGGTTTTTTTTTTTTTTTTTTTTTTTTTGACTCCTGTGCTTCTGGATGCATTCTAGGAAGATTATTCCTTAAAAGAAAAAGCCATATGGCCTATAACATAAAATGACTCTGTTCCCACCCACCCCCAACCCCCGCCCCCAGAGAGGGGAGGAGCAGGGAAGAGGGGAGGTAGGTTCTGACTGTGTTTCCAAGGCTGTGCTGTAGAGGTAAAGGACTTTTATGGGTTTCTAAGGGCTTCTATCCTCTTGTCCCTGCCCTTGTTAGTTGTCTGTTTCTCCTCTCTCTCCAACCAAGCCAGAGGCCCTTACCTGCAGGATGGAGGGAGAAGGGCCAGCAGCATTGGTTAGCTGGGCTGGAGAGGGATGGGCAGGCAGCTTTGAGTTGTAGGCAGTAGGCACAGGGAGCCATAGGAGGCTAGGGAGGTGGTAGAAATGGTCACTACTTTTGCAGGTAGGGAGAAAGCAGAGTTGGTAGGGCCAAGGAAGAAGCAGCAGCACTAAAGTGTGAGCAGAAAAAATCACCTGGGAAATCTATTCCAGCTGCTTCTAAATAAACTACCAAAAGAATTCTTTTTTTTGTTCAGATTATTTTGGTGACACTGTTTTAATGATTTTTATCTATATCCTCCAAGGAACATCATAGTTCCTCCTGAATAATAATTTTAAATGTCTGAATTTCCCCAACATCATGATTTTCCTCCAGTTCCCATCTTTCACCATTCCCTTTAACTTTTAATAGCACTTTTCCCTGATTGAGGGTTGACAGAACCTATGTCCTTCCTAACATTTTCTTCTGTGCTCTTGCTACTCAAGGTGTATCTACTTCCCAGCAGCAGCAGCAGCATCTAACTTAGTAGAAATTCAGACTGTCAGTTCCTGCCCTATGACTACTGAATTTAAGGGAATTTAAGGGAATCCTCGGTGATTTGCATGCACGATAAATTTTGGGAAGAGCTGGTCTATTCCCTACTACAGACTTGACTCATAATCTACACCACCAAGGCCTGCAGGATCCCATATTCTCTGGCCCTGCCCACTTCTCCAATCCCATCCCATAACACTCTACGGCTCATTCACTAATTCCAGCCTCCAAACTCTTATATTCCCCATTCCTTCTGCCTGGGGTGCTCTTGTCCTCTCTTAGTGTGGTTAACTACTTTATTTCATTGTGGTGTTGGCTTAAATGTTGCTTCCTTAGAGGAGATTTCCCTGACCATTCTATATGAAGAACCACCCCCAGCTAGCCACCATCTATCCCATTACTCTGTTTCATATTTTTTTATGGCACTTGTTATCTGGTATCATTTTGTTAATTCATTTTTGGGTCTGTTTTGTTGAGGGTTGTATTTTCAGTGTCAAAAAGCAATGCCAGGCACAATTGAAGGCACTCAGAAAATATTTATTGGATCAATGAATAAAATTTTGGGGATCATGAACAGTGTAAACCTTTGCCAAGAGAATTATGTGGTAAGATGAGGAACCCTCTGAACCAGCTCAACAGCTTTCAGCTAATTGGCCTGAGACCAATGCTTTTGAGTCCCAGATAAGTGGTTCACAAAGACTAGTCTCCACGCCAGCAGCATCAGCATCCACTGGGAACTTGGTAGAAAGGCAAATTCTTGGGCACTTTAGCCCAGGCATATTGACTCACAAACTCAGATTCAGAAATTTAATAATTACCCTAAATTGTTAAGTCCAGGACTGATGTCTTAACAAGGACTTTAGATGTGATTGATGCATTAACCTAGACAATATTGGCATCTTACTTGTGTAGAGAACCCATAGTGTTCAAAGCCCTTGCACATCTATCAATGTAGTTCTAGACTTCAAAGAAGCCCTGAGAAGTAGCCAAGGCAGGTGTCATTCTCATTTTACAGATGAGGAAACTGAGCCCTAAGAAATGATTCAGTTTGCCTATGGTCATATAGTTTTATCAGCATCACCTGAGATACTTGCTAAAATTGTAGATACCTGGGCTGTATCCCAGACCTACTGAATGAGAGTTAGTGAGGTTGGGCTCTAAAATCTGGATTTAAAAAAGAAACAAGCTTTCTAGGAGATTCGGAAGCTCCCAAAAGTTTGAGAGCCAATCATGCTAGGGAATAAAGGAATGCAAATTAGAACTCCTAGCCCCTTGCTGCTAATGCTCTGCTCTTACAGGGTCTTGAGAAGAGTAAGCGCAAATGATACTGACCATTAGGAAAATAGTTAAGCCAAAGTCTCAGTAATTCCATCACTTTTATTAGGCCCTGACTCTATTTGCTACCCTTATAAATGAGGGAGAATCAAACTCCATGACAAGGGACTGTTTGGTTATTATGAGTTAGTTGTGATTATTATGGAATTAACTAAACAGACTCTCCCTTAAGGTTTGGTAGGTATTGCTGCTTTATGATGCAAGAATTAAAAAAAATTTTGTTCCTACTGTGAGAATTGTTGTAAGATACTTTACCTGTTTGGTGTACTCCTGTAGTCCTTTCCAACTGCTGTACTTATTTTCCTTTGCTTACATCTTCTAGTTAAGAAGAAACTTTTAGAAAAATAAAAAAGTCTTCTAAGCTAAAAGCTATGGCTGTTTAAGCAATTATTACAACCTCAGACATCATTTATTTACCTGGCTAGTTTGTAAAAAAAGTGAACTTTTAGAAGGACTTCTCCAAATTGTCAGGTAACTCCCAAGTCTCTCTCTCCTGCCCAAGCAACTCCCACAAACCCCAGACTCATAAATTCAACTGCACGTGGAACAGTTCTCTTCTGAAAGTCCTGCAGATATCTTAAGTGTGTCCAAAACCAAAGTCATTACTACCCCACCCATTCATCCTCCTGGATACACTCTATAAGCTAATAACTATATCCTCCATTGCATCATCCTGGCCAGAAATCTGTGCATTATCTCTGGATTTCTTCCTTCCTTAATCTGGATCGCCAACCACTCCTTTCATTTTCCTCCTCCAGTCTTTCTCTAATCCCTCTCTTCCTCTTCGTCTCCACTCCAGCTCTCCCTCAGGCCTTCATAACCCATGCTTCAGCCCCCTGGATATGCTTCTACCCGACTTCATTTCCCACCGTTCCTTACTTCAGTGCTGCTGAACTGCTTTCACTACTTAATGAGATTTGGTACTTCTTTGCCTCTGCACGTACTACTGCTACTTCACAGATTTTTCTTTCCCCACCTCTTAGGTATAGCAAACTCCTACCTGGTTTTCATGATGCTGCTCAGCACTCTCTTCTCTGTGAAGCCTTCCCTGAGGATCCCTTTATAGAGTGGACCATTCCCTCCTCTGTGCAGCCAACCTAACATCTAATCTGCCTTCAAGATAGTACCTCACTCACAAGGTCGCACATGTGTTTATGCTTTTTTCTCCCTCAACAGAGCATGAGCTCCTTAAAGGAAAGGAATATGTCTTTAAAAATGTTTGAATCCCTACCTTGTATCATAGAACCAGGCCCATCAGACACACTCAAACATGCATTCAGTGAATACCTGGCTAGATTTCTGGATTCCAGAGATGGTTGAGGGTACAAGGACCTGAAATGTACTGAGCAACTCTTATGTGTGAAGAGCTTCACACCCATTATATATCTGATTTTTACCAATAATACTTTGAAGTAAACATTATTCTAATTATATGCATGTTGAAACTTAGACCCCAAGTAATTAAATGGTTTGCCTGAGGTCTCATAGTTCATAGTAATAATGCTTGGAGTTTAAATCAGGCTTTTCTAACTCTAAACTCTGCATTCCTCTCTCCATCCCATGTGCCCCCCCACCCCGTGTTACCTTGGCATAAGCCATAGGTCTTAATATGACTGTACCCAGTATGCAAAATATTAAAACGTATCATCTTTAAAGGGTAGTTTTGATATCATGTGTAGGAGGTAGTCTCCAAAGATGGTCCCTAATGAGCCCTCCCCCCTTTTATAATTCTCCTCCCATGTGTCTAGGCTTATTGTTTTTAGGCAATAGAATAAAGTGGAAGTTGGATCATAAGCCTCACAATGTCCACTGAAATGCTTGTTCTGATGAAAGCCAGCTGCCATGTAAGAGATCTGACTTCCTGGGACCACCATGTTTTGAGAAGTCCAACTTGTCCACATGGAGAGAAAGAGACATTTGACCCTCCCACATCTTTGCCAGCCATCCCAGCTTAGATACTAGACATGTGAATAAAAAAGCCTTCTTAGATGTCTAGTGCCAGCCACCATCTGATTGCTCCTGCATGAAATATCCTGCATGAAACTGCCTAAAAGAGCCAAATACTATTCTCTCTCACAGAACCATGACAATAATAAATAGTTCTTTGAAGCCACTCAGTTTTGTGGTAGTTTGTTTGGCATCAATAGGAAACTAAAAGATCATGATTTTTTTAAAAGAAAGTTAACCTCCTATTTATAAGCACAGCTTTTTAAGCTTTTTTCCATTATTTTCCTTTTATACAAGTACATTCTGCAATATAAGTAGATTTCTTGCTCAATCCTTAACAGGGTTTATTACCTTGAGTGAATCGCTTTATAATGACACTGAGCTGCTCTTGCCTTAGTTCTAAAACAAAGAGCTGTACTAGTGAATCATTAAAGTCCATTCTAGTTCCAAAATTGTATCATTCCCTTCAAACTATCAAAGAAAAACTGAATCTTTGTCTGACAAGTTTTAACTTGCAATAAAATTTTACAGGCACGAGAATTTTCAGCAAGGCAACCAATGCCATAGAAGTGCTGACTCAGCACAATGCTGTCTGTTAGCAGAAGGAAAACTGACCCAGGATCAACTATAAATCTGATCCTTTTGGTCCTTCTCCCTGAAGCAAAATTCAAAGAGATGATTATCTGTAACAAAACACTTGAAAGAGGATTCTTCTCCCTCTTAAAAATCTGTTACTGAAGTCTGTGGGTGACTTCAGATCTTTGGCTGACTATTCAGTGCTACATAGTTGAATCAGCCTCCGGAAGATCCCTACACACAAATGCTAAGTTTAGGGCAAGTGGCCTGGGTGATTCCTAGAGGAAATAAACTCTCGCCTGAGAACAACAGCTGAAGTAAAATCCCATAAGCCAGGAAAACAGCCACACAATCACAGTAACAGGTGGTCAGTTTCAAAACAAATTTCAAGGTCTGACTTGTGTGGCACCTGCTCTAGAACCACAGACAGCAGTGTAACCCTGTCTGGATTCAAGTTAGGTCATCTCTGCCATGCTATGAGGAAGATTAACTACCTTTATTAGCTGAGCTAAGTCATGGTAGGTTAGGTGACTGCCTCTGTTTGATAGTAACCCTTGGGGTCCCTGTCGGAGAGGAAGAGGGAATGAGAGAATCTGGGAACCAGAGGGAACTTGGAGATTGACTAGTTTGAGGCCCTTGATAGCTAAGCACAGTGAAGCCCAGGCAAGTCAAGTAGAAATTGGTTCAAGATCACATGACCTATGGAAGCAAACTCCTCCCCCTAATTTTAGTAGGAAAAATTTCGTTTACACAGCAAAGTTGAAAGAATTTTCCCAGGGAACGCCATTATCTAGAGTCTACTGTTATCATTTCATTAAGCCTGTTTATCACATATCTATCTATCTAGCCATTCCTCAATCCTTCTACCTTATTTTTTGGACGCATTTCAAAGTGAACTTCAGACATCTATACTCTTTCCCTAAAAGCAACACTAAGTTTTATCAGTATTTGTCTAATTATTTGATATACATTATGGAACCAGACAAAATTACCAAAAAAAAAAAAAAAAAAAACCTCACTGGACACAACAAATGTAGGTTAGCATCTATTAGCTAGAAGGGCAACCCAGCTTCCTAACTCCAGGGTCCTTGAGGATTCTTACTAAGAGCAAATTCAGAGGAGACAGAAATACTGGTCAATACACCGCCCTGCCTATATTCCTTTCCCTGCCTGGAATCCTACTCTTGCCCATTCCTCCAAGAATGGTCTCACATATCTATAAGTAACAGAGCCTACTGTTATATATGTGCTCCTGTTTTAGGAAGAAAAAGTTATAAAAAAAAAATCTGAAATGCCACCTCCATCCTAATGCCTTTCCTGACCCCTGAGTTGTTTTTTGTTTTATTTTTTTAATTTTATTTATTTATTCATGAGAGACCCAGAGAGAGGCAGAGACATAGGCAGAGGGAGAAGCAGGCTTCCCACAGGTAGCCCGATGCAGGACTCGATCCTGGGATGCCAGAATCATGCCCTGAGCCAAAGGCAGATGCTCGACTGCCGAGGCACCCAGGTACCCCTGAATCCTGAGTTTTGTTCTTTCTCAATTGAATGCTCACAGGCCTCCCTTGTTATTTTCCCTATTACATTCTACCTAGTTACAATTTAATGTGTATTTGTTTATCTATCATTGCTACTACTACTACTGTTGTTATGGTTAATTCCTCTTTGTGAGGGACCATTTCTGAACCTCCTGCAGTTAGAGTCAATATTGAATCAGCGTTTGGGCAGTTTTGTGAAAATCAGATCTTAAGGACCTGAAGGATTTGTTTAATGTGCAGATTTCTGGACCTCCCACTCCCAGAAATGCTGACTCAGTAGGTTTAGGGTGGGGTCCAGAAAGCTGCAGCTTTAGTAAGTGCCTTGGTGATTTCAATGCAGGTAGTACAGAGATTGCAATTGGAGAAATCTGCTCACAGTTCTGCCTTACCAACCCAGCTTTAGTCACTTTTAAACCAACAGCCCCAATCTGCCTGTTCCTGTGATGGATCTGAGATAAAGGTGTGGCAGACAAGGAGCATGTCACGGTGGGGTGTGACAGTCACAGCATTATCCCACACCACATCATGTGCTGCCAGTCACCACTTCTGCTCTTGCCACCAACCCCCATGTTTCCCTTTGTCACTTCCCCCTTGCCACCACCAACTGCCACTACCTCTCTTGCCCCTCACCCTCCAAGGCTGAGTCAGATCCACTGTGGAGCACTTGAGGAAGCACACTTTGGAAGACAGGATGAGGGTGTTCTCATTCTACCTTCACTCTACCTATGTTGGGGAGCAAAGGAACACCTGCTTCTGACTCTGGATTCTTAAGAAGTTTGCAAACCTGGTTAGAAAGTTGAGCCCATGGTTTGGAGTTCCTGCACCTTTGATTTTACAATGAGTGGAAACCAAAGTTGAGTAACAGACCTCTTGCCCAAGCAGTAGGCCACCACAAAGAAAGCATAGAGCAATGGGACAGGAGCTCATAAGATGCAGCTGCTCCCTCCTCCAGGCTCAGTATTTCTGTGTAGGGAATGTTGACTGTACTCCTCTCCAGTGTCGGTCTTAACAGTAGTTTTGTATATGCTAAAATGGATATGCCCAAAGGATAATACTAAGAAAAACTATGGACCAGAGAGTTGTTTTGTGAAGCATAACCTACAGTAGGTTTGAGTTGAATATACTTGAAATCATTTTCTTTAGGACATTCACAGCATTGTCATTTTTAGTTCAACATATTTCTTTACTATGGTGGTTCCCAAACTTCAATAGATATCAGATTCATCTGACACTCATGGAGTTTCTGATTCTCTAGGTTTGGGGAGGGGCTGAGAATTTGCATTTCTGACAACCTGCATGATGCTGCTGGTGTTGCTGATCTGGAGGTCGTGCTTTGAGAACCACTGCTCTAAGAGAAAGCAAATGGTACTATGTAGGTCATTTGTTGATCTTCCTGCCTGTCTTCTTATATCATAGTGGCTCATAGCAATGATTCTCAGCCTAACTGTCCATTAGTACCTGTGAAACCTTTTAAACATAGGGTCTTGGGTATGATGCTTAAACCCTACCTTAGAGCCAAATAAATCTGTGGCTCTGGGATGGAGCCTGGGTATTTTTGAAAAAGATCCCCAGGTAATCCTATGGCGCATCCAGGATTGAGAACCACAGGCACATAGCAGATTCTGGCCCTGTTCTGTGTTAACATATGATTCTCACTTGACAGATATTTATTGACCACTCAATATATGTGATAGAAAATGACAAAGCATATAAGAAATGGTCCCTGACCTCAAGCAGAAATAGATCATATACCCAGACATTTAAACAAAAAGCCGGTGTGTAGCAAGTGCCAATTAGAAAAATAAACCATTGCAAAAACAGAAGGCTAGCTAATCCAAGGTAAATCAATGCTGTACTAGAGCCTGACGTTGTTTGTGATATGTTATATGTGCCTTTGCCACACAGGAAACATATTCCTTTGGTGGGGGAAATTGCTCATTTATTGGTTCATTGAGGATGCTCCAACTGATTCACCATGGTAGGCGTGATTGAACCATGGAAATGATAGAACATTAAATCAATAGCTAGTCAGCTGGCAACTATTCCTTTGCTAAGTATGCTATTAAGGTTCCATTTCACAAACCCTGTGCTCAACAGAGGTGAAGCTTTTCAGTGGAGAAATAAAACATGGATTATGTTTGGAATTCACTTCAATCTGGAGTTTTAAATAAACATTCCATAAATATATAAAAATTTGAATTTATTTGTGAATCAAAAGATAAGGATCTTTAAAAATGTGTACCTATTTACATCAACTGGAATACAGCATGATTTAATGATTCAGTGACAGCTGGTCCATGAAGGGGAGAGTTTCTAGAAATGAGAAAATATCCTTTTCAGATATTATTTATGTATTAATGTTATTATTTAATTCATTATGACATTTAACTTGGTAATTTTTTTTTAGATTTTCTTTTCATGTGGGGGACTTTTCCCAAAAATAAGAGATCCCACAGACAACAAAAAGGTAATTGTTTTTAAGAAAAGAAAATAAATACTTTTTAAACCATTACATTTATTTCCATTCAAAAACACACTCCCACATTTTAGGCATTGTGGGTGGGAGATAATGTGAATTTGACAAAATAACTGACTCTCAAGAAAACTTAAAACCTAGTAGAAGGGAAAGATTTTTTGAAACAAAATATGATACATGCCTTCAGAGATGAATAAATTTTAATGAGGCTTCAAAGAACTGGAAGAAAAGGAGGTCAGGGTTCAAAGAGCCTAAGATAAGGCAGAGAACTGGGCTTCTTGTGCAGGGCATTACTGCATGGCCAATTTTCAAAGGCCAGCTGTTCCCAGTCAAACGAAGACAGAAGATGAGGGTGGATGCAATCAATGGGAAAATCAGGGCCCTCTCCCTTATTTTCCTGGCAATGTAGCTTCAAGATCAATAGTTTTACAATCTCATTTCAAGAAGCAAAATGAAAATGCATCTGACGCATTCTTTTTGGATCACTTCTTATTAATAACATCCAATTTAAAGGATTTTATGTGTTGGCTCCATAGCCACTGATACTTAATAAAAATGTTTAACCTTATTAGTAATCAAAGAAATGAAAATTAGAATAGCAATAAAATCACTGGGGCCTTTTAAGTTAAGATTTTAGATGGCTACCAAATATTGGGGCTTCCTCCTCCTGCCTATAGATTGTTCTTGGCTCTGCCTTGGTTCGCCATAGCAATAGATTAGAATTTTAACCAAGAGGGAACACTGATGAAGACCGATGCAAGGGAAAATAAGCACTTTTGATCAGTTATCAGTTGTTTGACCATCTCAATCACATGTGTTTTAATCAGTAGGTCTTAAACACAGCCATGAAGAGAGATGAGATTGCTGGATAATTGAGAGGCAAAATAAAAATGAAATGTTTTCAGTGGGGAAGAAAAGACTTTGAAAGAGTTTTGTATGATGCACATTGATTTATACATTCCCAGATTCAATAGACAGCATAAATGCCATTCATGTTAATGGTGAAAATGCCTTGATGCTATCAGTGAGGGAGTTAATAAGCTGAGCAGCTGAACTATTCAAAATAGTCAAGCTCCTTTAAAAAAAAAGGGGGGGATCCCTGGGTGGCTCAGCCGTTTGGCGCCTGCCTTTGGTCCAGGGCGCAATCCAGGGCACGATCCTGGATTCCCGGGATCGAGTCCCACGCCAGGCTCCGGACATGGAGCCTGCTTCTCCCTCAGCCTGTGTCTCTGCCTGTCTCTCTCTATGTCTATCATAAATGAATAAATAAAATCTTTTAAAAAACCCAACCAACCAAACAAACAAAAAACCCCAAAATAGTCAAGCTCAAGTCTTGCTAAGGCATTTTCTGTCCCCACCTGGTATAACCTACATGTCCTATTATACTTAGCAATACACCTGCTGGCTTTTGTGGGTCTTCAGGAAATGCCTTTACTTCCTGAAGAATGCAACAAACTACAACACAAAATACCACCATGGCCAGCTGACACTAGACTGTAAACTGTAATTACCTCTTTGACGGGGTTAGATACTTGGGTGATTTGTGTTTGCAGGTTGTGCTGTGGCCAAGTTCACAAAAGAAGTTCTTATATTAAAAAAAAAACCATATATATGTATATATATGTATGTATATATATACACACACACAGATATATGCAAATCCAAATAGTATGGATTCTATATATGTATGCATAAATCCACGTATGTGTATATGTATGCGTTTATAGTATTTTTGGGGGGATCATTACTTTTTTCTTATAACGCTCCCTAATGTGACAAAAGTAAGCCTCACTAGAATAGATTATTTTTATCAGTAAACAACAACAAAAACTGCTTTTCACCGGGCAGAGGTTTGCTCCCTCTGCCAAGTAGCAGTGATTTACAGACCTAACATGTGAGCAAATGGGAAATGCTATATTCCAGACTTGGGTAATGAATAACCTCTGAGGGCTTGAACTTTCCTCCGTTCCCACAGACTGCATCCACAGAGCGGTGCTCTTGCCCTGAAAGGAAGGATTTACTCCAGTTTGGAAGGAAGTGGAATAAATAGAACTGGAAGTGGCAAGGTCACCTTTAATATCATATGAACTGCCTCTTAACAAGCTTCACAATTGCTTTGTTTCTTCCTCCCTCAGTTCTATAAACAGGCAAAGTCAAAGCAAACTCTTAGAGCATACACAGTGCGTGGAGGAAGCTCCCAGAGCTGTGAGGAAGGGGAGGCTGCAGGCTCCGTGGGGCCCATCCCGCACGCCAGGGTTACAATTGTATTATAGTGTGGTGGCCAGAAGGGAAAACTGCTTGTTTTTAAAGGAAGGGGTTATATTGTCCTAAATTCCTGTGTATAAAATACAGGACAAACAAGTTACAGTGGGAATCTGTAATTTGACTATGTGGAATATGTGGTATATTTGCCTTTCACTTGTCTCTTTTCCCTACTAACTTTTAAGTATTGCATGGTAATTGTATAAATACAAAAATGTGATTTTTAAAAACGCCTTTCCCTAGGACCCATTCCAAACACAGTGCAAGCTCTTTACTGGCATTCTGCTTCACAGAATGAGCTTTTTTCTTTTCCAGGTTCCTGCAGGCACGTGCGGTTGGGCTTTTCTCCACCTCTCTTGGTTCTCAGCATTTCTTTTTGAATATCTCCTTATATTTAAGGGGAGGAAAGGATATCTAGGCAGTGTGGAAAAGGAACTAACAATGTTGGGATGCCAGAGGGTCAGGCAACAGGACTGGAATTTTGGTGTCCAGGCTTTCAGTAATTCTTCATAGTCCAATGTATTACTCATCATGTAATTACTTACCATGTGGGTGAATAGTACTGTCATTATCAAAGCAAAACAACAATTCACATTGGGCTTAAGTGTAAGGTAACCTCACATGGCTTAAAAACAGATAGTCAAAAAAAATATGAGCCAAACAAAACTGAGGTTGGTACTTTGTTATCCCCCCACTCCCCCATGTATAGATTCTCCATATTTGGCAAACGTGTCTAGGAGAACCTCCCTCATGTTTCTGAAAGTGCAGTAGAGCTATGGAGTATTATAATTATAAAAAAGTGTGATTCAAAGGATATAAGAAAGATAAAAGTCTCTTAGGGGTAGAAAGAGAAACTTAGGGGGCACTCTGTCTAATCTGAATTTTGGCCATTTCTTTACAATTTCAAGATGATATAAGTTCTTGGCATTACAGATAATGGGTCAGAGCTGAGCTATTGTGGAAGCTGTTAGATGGAGCTAGAGCTACGATATGACCAGATATTTTGATCTGTGGATAATGTGCAATTTCAAGAGATTCTGATCTCTGGTAGATGTCTTCAATTCTCTGGGGAGGAGACATTGAGGCATCAGTCTACAAATTCTGGCAGATGTGCTCTACTAAAATGCTATTATAGGGATGCCTGGGTGGCTCAGCAGTTGAGTGTCTGCCTTTGGCTCAGGTCCTGATCCCAGGATCCAGAATTGAGTCCCGCATCGGGCTTCCCGCGGGGAGCCTGCTTCTCCCTCTGCCTGTGTCTCTGCCTCTCTCTCTCTGTCTGTGTCTCTCATGAATAAATAAATAAAATCTTTAAAAAAAAATGCTATTCTAGAATGGACCTGACCAGGCTAATCAACCTCTAATGTGCCTCCTGCACTGTAATAGCTAGAAGATATCCTACACCCCCCCACACTGCCCCACCTGTATGAAGGGTAGGCTGGAGAAAGGGTGAGCTCTTTCCTTTGTCCTCTGGCCACCCAGAACAGCATGGCTAATTTGCTTTGTCTAGCAGTAAGAATCTTCGGTAGATGTTTAGCTGTCAGGTTGGGTGCGTGCACTTGCACACACTCCTCCTCATGCTCACTTCATATCTTCACATATCGTATCTTTTCTAAAATATGAAAGTAATGAATCCAGACTGAAACTTGCCACACTTTCCAATCGGACAATCTTTTTCTCCAAGGACAGCAGGACATTATCCAAATGTGTCAGCTGGGCAGTTGTGCTGTTATTTCTTTTACAGATGACAAAATAGCAACACACTTTGTGATGATGAAACTCAGTTTTATTTTTTCTTTTCTCTTGTAGTTCTGTTTGTAGCAGGAATCTGACACGGTTTACTCTTTGGACAGAAAGTCCCCCAAGTCTGAACTACATGATTGCATGAGCCCTGCACCCTGTTCATTAAGACTGCCCCCTTTGAAATGGAATTGATGAGTTTTCAGTAGCCATTTGTAGCATTTGAGATCCATAGGCATCAAAGCTTGATGCATGGCCCTCATCTCCGTGGGCTGCTGTGCAATGATTCTCATCTGTCTTGGTTAGAAAGTGAATTAATCTTGACCTTGGCCTCAGGGGTGTGGCTCTCTGTCCTCTCACACATCTTCAGCTCACTTCTTTATCAGGAGCACTTCTTGTTTCAGGCTCAGGTTCCCCCAATTTCAATTTTAGCCTCTTGTCTTTAAATTACATTGCTTTGATTTAAACCAAAATCTTTATTTCTGGTATTGTATATTATATTTCTAGTAAGTTCTCATTCTGAGTTATAACTTAATTATATGGATCATTAAAGCTTTGAAGGATGCTAAAGGGCAGAAAAGGATTGACAAAATGCAAGTTATTATTAGGAATTACAAATCACTTAGTATTTCAACATCATTCATCGGATGTGGGCATTTTGTTGAAAGAGACCTTGTTTTGAACAGTGACAATGCAGAAGACCTTTGGAAGAAACAAACTTCCAATTTGATTTCTCTATGTTATAGCATGCTTTGGAAATCATCAATTTTATTTTATACCAATAAGGTATTCTACTTAGATATACTACTAGCAGAAAACTTGATATATCAGTGCTATACTACCTTGATCCAACCACTCAGCTGTACTTATTTCATCCATACTTTCTTTGGATGTAAATAATGTTGGTATTTAACAGTGAAAAGAAAATTGCCAGATACTCTTGTTTATGCCTTCAGTAGGCTGAAGAGTTGAACCATGGTGACAGCACTGTTGGTTAGGAAGGTAATGAAAACTTAAGGTAGTTTTTTAGATTCTCTTTTTTTTTTAAAGTAGATTTAATTATTTATTTTTATTACTTTTTATTTTTATTGAAGTATAGTCGACATAGGATTATTCTTATTAGCAAGCATAGTTGAAAGTTAAATTTAGGAGGACACACCCAAGTATTAAAAGTATTTAAGCCATACCATGTGCATGAGGTTAATAATGAAACACTGTATGGCTATATACAGTATAAACAATGGTTTAAACAATATAAACCATTGTATGGTTTATGTTTCTACCAAATTTCATTGAGTTTTCATATTCAATTTTTGTTCCTTAGTCAGTGACACACTGAGAGTAATTCTTGTCTGAAATGAGGAGCAGAACAATAATATTTCAGGTATGCAGACAAGTAGACATGGCTGGAAAATCACAGATAAATTGTTAGTTATTCATATGGAATTTACAGCTCTCCAGTTCTGCTTATAGGCCATGCATAGCAAAGGAGAGAAACATAATGGTTTCTAATAAGAATATTTCCTACCATTGCATCCCCTGCCCATTCCCACTCAGTGTGCCCCAACTTAATTGGCTCCCTTCATTCAGGCCACTGCAGGGAGGGATGCTGAATTTACCACTATCTGGCCTTCACTGTGGTCATTCGTTCCATTTCATATGGCTACAAATTGATATGCTATGTTTTAAAACAATGGGGATCATGGAGATTGTTAATACTGAATTACAAGCCAATGTTTGTGTTTTCCCAGGAATGACCAAATTCCGTGACAATGGAACGAATAGAGATAGATGTAGTGGCACATAGAAAAATACTCTCACCCTATACTATTGATTTTTTTTTTTAATCATCCAGGTACACAGGAGGAGGAGAAACAGGACAAATTATGGTGGTGGAAAAAGAATGCAAGTAAGGAGAAGTAGAGAAAGGAAAGAATTTGGGAGGGGTGGTAAGGAAGAAGGGAAGAAGGAATGCAACCAAATCCCATGGAATAAGTGGAATCGCTATTAGAAGAGATTTTCTTTTAAATAAAAACTCAGATACCTTTTAAGCATAAAAGAAATAAGAAAAGAGAAACAAAAGTAAACATGTAAAAGTATAGTTATCCAAAAGGGGAGGCAGAAAGTAGAAAGAGGCCAAGTGTACCAAGACTATACCAGGTAACTTTAATGTAGTAGAAGGTTTCTTTTATTTTACTTCTTATGACTTATCCCTTAAAAAAAGGTCTCTGTTTTATCGAGTCAGTGACCAAGGAACTAATTATAGATAGCTGCCTCACAGAAGACTTGAATTAAATGGCATTCTCTCTTTTAGGATTTTAAGTGGTCTAAGAAGTTATTTAAAAATTGCGCCAAAGTGCATAATTTCCCCTAAATCCTAAGTTCTGTTGAACTACTTCGAGGAACTGAGAGTTATATTTTTATGTAACCCACATAACAGAGTAATTTGTGAAGCCCTGGAAGGGAAATATGAGTTGTGATGGTATCTCAGCTTGAAACACATGAAGCAGAACCTGAGGTCCCACTCATAACCTATCAGGAATTAAAGGAAGTAATTCCACTTGAAAGGCCCTAATTTTATGTCAAGACTGGAGAAGATAGGTCCTTCCCCAGAGTGGAAAGAAAGGGAGAATGAAGGTGGAAAGGTGATCAAGAGGGACAACAGTTACATGTATCGTCCCTGGGTGAGTGAGTGTCTATCCTGTTGTGACCCGAGTTCTGAATCTGGATGTCATTGATCTCCCCTTCACACTTCTTCTGAATTAATTAAACCACTGAAGCCACCACTTGATTCCTTCATGTTCACAGTGTAGGTTAATATGTGTTTTTATGGGACTGGGATCTCTGTCGCTACCAAAGCCAAAAAGAGCAAGCCGAGGGAAGATGAGCCTGATTCCGGGCTGACTCCATCCCTGCAGGAGCACTGAGCTGCACCCTGCATCCACCACAGAGACCTTCCCAGGAAATCCTTTACCAGGCAGCAAATGCTTGCTCTCATAAAAAGAAAAGCATGAAAGAGCTTGTCTGAAGAACACAGGCTGGGTTCAAAACTAGTTGGCCCTCCTCTGCTTCCTTAGATTCTGTGATCCCTTCTCATGGCTTAGTAAAAGGTGGGTTTCCAAATGGCTTATTAGGAATGTGGCTAAGAGCTAAACTGCCTGTGTTCACTTACAGGTGCACCTTGTACTAGATGTGTGACCTTCATCAAGTTACTCTCTGAGCCTCAGTTTTCACATCTATAGAATGGAGATAATTGTAACATCTACTTCCTAGAGTTGTTGGGATAAATGCATTAGCATGTATAACATGCTTAGAAGACTGACTGAAATGTTAGCTATTAATGTTATTATAAATCTATCTTTTCCACCAAAATGTAAGGTTCTAACAGTCAAGGAAAATTTGAATATCTGATCCTTAGCATAATAGAGTATTGAGTATTTATTGAATGTTATAAGGTAGTTGAGATAGGCTTCGTTTTAGAAAGATGATTCACATTCACTATTCATTCACTTAGTCATTCAACAAATGTTTCTTGAACCTTGAAGTAGGTGCCAGGGATCTTGCCAAATGTTGGGTGAACCAAAGGAAGAAGGTCTCTGCCCTTGGGGAATTTAGTGGTAAAATTACTATAAGAGACTAAACATAAAAATAAATTAATAATTATAGTTTATCTTAAGTGCTTTGAAGGGAAAGTAGAGAGCTATGAAAGATAAGAAACTTTGTATATTTGTATATTTCCAAAGACTAATTAGATTTCCCTTTATATATGTGCTTCTCATATTATGTTAATAAATATTGGTGATCAAGGTAGAAACATCTCAATAACTGATCTTTTGCTGGTTTTTCTTGTGGTTTGGCCCAATCAACATATAATGCTCTCTGATGTCCATGGCTGGTTAGCTCATTTGGTTAGCTAATGAGGTCAAGGTCAGAGGCCAGCATGGGTCAGCGAGCTTTTCTCCTTTCTGTGGCCAGATTGCACTCTTAACCCCAGTCATCTTTCAAAAGTGCGTGTTTGGTCACAGGAAGGCTGTGTCAAGAGAGTGTGGATAGAGGAGCCCCAAAATTACTCTCACTGATAGTTGATCTCTGCTGACATTTTCATATACAAATGATACCATGCTATAATTTATTATTTCCTGTCACTAGTTAGGGTCCAGTCCCATTTTTGACAGTTTTTTTTTCAGGAAGGAAAACTGCCATTCAAAATATTCAAGCCACTTTGAAACATTATGTCTACCGGATGGAAGTTATAGACTAGTGCAGTGCTTTTCAAATGGTAATGTGCATAAAAATCACCTGGGGTATTGTTAAAATGCAGATTCTGGCACAGTAGGTCTGTGTGGGGTTCACAATTCTGCATGTGTACTCCCAGGTGATGCTCTTGCAGCTGATCCATAGAGCATGCTCTGAAGAGCATGGGACTAAGCAGAGAGTAATGAATCAAAGCTAAGTCTATAGATTCTAGAAAAAGAGCAAATACTAAGCCAAAGCATGCTGAGTTTGACCAATGGTGCAACTTGCTGGAACTGTTTACTATTTAAGGCACTTTATTGTTTATAGACAAGTTCTCTCCAAATGTTTCCTTTCAGCTTTTTTATAGTGGTGTTCTATTTTCTGAGGAGGGTAAGTATACGAATTCAATATACTTTCATTTTAGACAATATATTTATTATATACAGTATACACAAAACTCAAAGGGCTGGAGCTAGAGCTAATTCCATGTTATGCAACATAAAATGCCTTTGAAACACACACAAAGCCTTTTGTTTTACAGAGGAGATTTTAGTTTCATCTTCCACTCACTTCACCATATGTGACAAGTATAGTAAAAATCTTTTGTGTCTTCTGTATTTACTTTTGGTAATAAAAGGAGACAGCTCCTTTTTCCCACTGCCCAGAAGAGGCCTATTCCCCTGCTGACATGTCTGAGTAGCTCCTATTGATACTAAGATGATCGTGAGCATGAAGTTGCCAAAGAAACTGCTTCTCTGAGGAAATTTCCATGAGTGTGAAATCATGGGAATCAAAACTGATGGGAAAGTCCCTTTGTACTTGTGAAAATCGCCAGGATTGCTAGGAGAAGAGCCTAGAAATACCATGATTATCTTCTTTACTATTCAGTGAGATGCATTTCCACTTGCATTTGAAGAAAATGGTCAGGCTCTGCTCAGTGCAAAATGCTTCATTTATTTTTCTTCCAATGCTTTAGGTGGATATATATTTGTGAGATATGGATTTTCATACTTTAGATTATTTGATCTGATCTCAGCATTTAACAGGCAAGGACACCCAAGTGCAGAGGCTCAAAATGACCCTCTGAAGTGTCACCTCTAAGCTAGAGACAGAACTAAATCCCTGGCTCCTTCTATTGCACCCCCGTGCCTTGGGCGCCTCCAGGTCATCCGAAGGGCAGAAACTTGAAAACACATTGATTTGAAGAAAAGCTTAGGATTTACACATATCTTGGTTTTCAATTTATTTAAGCAGTCAGTCAATCAATAAATATTCCATTAGCTTCTACTATGT
This sequence comes from Canis lupus dingo, assembly GCF_003254725.2. Lineage (NCBI taxonomy): Eukaryota > Metazoa > Chordata > Mammalia > Carnivora > Canidae > Canis > Canis lupus. The sequence goes on from NC_064261.1 coordinate 39,664,665, forward strand.
GCCCAGCACTGTTTTACATAATATAAAGTAATTTAATATTTATTTATTGGTCCAGACTTTCTGGCAGTAAACTACTTTGGGATGAGTTAGGCACTTCAAGTTGCTAAGTTAACTCTTTGAGTCCACTTGAGAGCTATTTATTACAACAAACTTCTGAAATTTAAAACCTTCATCGCTGTTTTACTCCTTTGTCTCATATCCCCCACATAAATCAGTGGCTAAGGTTCTTTCCCAAGTGCCTCTTACATCACTTCTTTCCTTTCTTCATCTGCTTGTCTTGAAGGCCTTGTTACACAACTGCCATCTCTAGCCTGTGGTTGAGGTTTGGGGCCCCTTCTTCCAGAGGTCCCTGCTACCCCTAACATCCCTATTCTGTTTTCCTTCAAAACATACCCTGGATTTTGCTCCCCTGAATTTGCTAGTTAACTGAAGCTAGTTTACTACCATCACCCTAGTCTCTTTTCCTGCAGTCTTTAACCTAGACTCTTATAAACTTCTCCTAATCAGTGTCCTTGAATGCAGCTTTTTCTCCCTCCTACTTGTCCTGCACATATGGCTACTAAATCCATGTTTCTAAAGTGTGGTCATCTGTATGCATGATCTATCTTGCCTGGAACCATACCTGAAACACTGCAGGCAGTAAGTGTCTCCTTTCTTTTTCTGTATTACATATACAAAGCTGGAGGAAGAAGTCCTTAATGATTCTTTGTTTCCACATATGTAAAGTGGAGATAATAATAGTACCAATAATTTCATAGAGTTGTTGTGAAAGTTTAGTTCTTACTATTATTGAGGAAAATTCCAAGCTATGAATAGTTAATCTTATTGTCTTCTCTCACTTGGTATCATTTCACATATGCTAGTTTCATTCTTTAAAAAACCAAATAAGGGGCGCCTGGGTGGCTCAGTCCTTTAAGCGTGGGGGCTCTTGATTTTGGCTCAGGTCATGGTCTTGGGATTATCAGATGGAGCCCCATGTTGGGCTCCGTGTTCAGTTCAGAGCCTGCTTGAGACTCTCTCTCCCTCTCTCTCTAAAATAAAAAATAGGGATCCCTGGGTGGCGCAGCGGTTTGGCGCCTGCCTTTGGCCCAGGGCACGATCCTGGAGGCCCAGGATCAAATCCCACATCGGGCTCCCGGTGCATGGAGCCTGCTTCTCCCTCTGCCTGTGTCTCTGCCTCTCTCTCTCTCTCTCTCTCTCTGTGACTATTATAAATAAATAAATAAATAAATAAATAAATAAATAAAATTAAAAAAATATATAAATATTTAAAAGAAGCCCAAATAATAAGTACCTCGAGGAAAGACAATGTTTTGTTTTTTAGAACTCTCTTGGCCCTCTAATCCACTGCCTAACACAGGGCTGTGATCCCAGTGCATGTTAGTGGTACTGCTTAGCTGGCTTACACCCATACAGACTACCCATGCAGGGTCCATGTTCATTGCTAGGTGTCTGCTCTGATGGGTCAGTGCTTGTGCCACATCAGTTGACAAATATTCGCACATCACCCCGCTTGATTGATTTAAGGTAACTGTTATTTGACATTGGTCAACTGAAAAAGTTAAAATAGATTTAAGGCACACAGGCTTTTACTCTCTCCCTTTCACCCCCATAATATGAGTACCTTACATAAGCTATTACTGCATACTTGGATCTCTCTCATGGCCCACTTTATTTCATTGTGCCCGGGATTTAACAGATTATTATGGGGGAAGGAAGCCGGAATAACTAGAGAAACAGAGCGGCCCCAGGTGAGCAGTAGCCAGGGTGCTGAGATATGGGACCAGTGCCTGTACCTCCGCCCCTGGCCTGTGGATGGCGCTGTGGAGAACCCTGCTGAGCGATAGGCATTTCATTGATAACAATATATTTTTGAAAAGCAGGTAGCTTAGCGTTGCCTTCATGCACTTCTCCCTGGGCAAGTACTATTGGTATCAAAGAGCTGACGTAACGCTCTTTGTCCGTGTCACACTGTGGAAGAAGAACGGGCTCACATCTTGGCATGCTTTTCCTTTGGAGAGAGATCCCTTCCAGCTTGTGCATGCAATTGCTCCTGAGCACGACTTAAAATTTCTCTTCCCAATTCACCACCGACTTCCCCCCACCCACCCCCCACCCCCGAATCCAAACACAACGTTGCACACTGGGGTCAGGGTATAGAGGGTGGTGAATTAAATGTAACTCTCTTCAGGCAGGAGGACAGGGAAGCCTTGGGAAATCCCAAGGACTCTGAGTTCTGACTTCAGTCTCTCAAGTTTGGCGAGTTTGGCAGACAGCATAGAAAAGCGCCCTTCATCTTCTAAATTGTTTGAGTTCCATGGCAACGGGAGCCTTAGAAACTTGAGGGAGAGGGATGGGGGGGGGGCGGGGGCGGGATGGGATGGGAATGGGGGGAGGGGGCATGATTGAGAAAGAGATAAGAAAAGATGACCGAATGGGCCTGGGGTTTTCTGGGCAGCGCTTGAGAGAAGGAAGCGAGTGGGGAGGAATGCCCGCGACCGCCGCGGGAGTGATCTCATACCAGCCAAAAGGCAAACGAGGGCCTGGCCGCCAGCTGAAAGGAACAAAGGCGGTAGGTGGGTGGATGTGGCAGGGGGAGGGGGGATGGGGGATGGGGGGAGACAACTCGCCCACGCTTGCGAAGCGCTGCAGCCAGCGTGCGACAGGCCCGGAGCCCGGAGCCCCGGCACCGGGAGGGGAGCAACCGAGCCTACAAAGGCTGGGCCTGGCGCGTAATTCAATGCAGGCCCCGTGACCACACTGCAGTTGTAGCCTTTTGTGTGAGCTGCAACAATGGAGGGGAAGAAATGAGGCCACAGGCTCGCGGCGCAGACGGGCTGGTGCGGATGTGTCTCGGCCCTGGCGGCAGCGTGCGCGGGGCCCAGGCCGTTGCCCGGCAACCGGACGCCGCCCGCCGGTGCCCGCCGAGCCCGTTGAAAGGCGCGGCCGCCGGGTGAAAGCGAGAGCCGCGCGGTTCACAGGCCGGGCTGCGGGAAGAGGGAACAAAGGACAGGGGCTGGGCGGGGACTGCGTGGGACCCGGGGACCGCCTCGCTCTGCACGAGGGGGACCCTTGGAAGCTCTTTCTTCGGAAGGGCTGGGCTTGGTGCCCTGCCTTGGCCTCGCGTGTGGACTATTTGAACAAATAGGGCTCTTCCCCCATCTTTCAAGTGCACAGCCTTCCTGGCCCGGCTGTATTAAATTGTTTGGCTATTGTGTAAAAACATGCAAGCAACAAAAAACAAGCCCTGTCCAAGTGGCCTGCAGAAAGTCATTTGTTAGGCAGGAATATTTCCCAAAGAGGACCACGCACCTGGCGGGTGAATACAGGTTCAACCGTGCAAAAGTGTTCTCTAAATGCACTATGATATCCTGGATTGCATCGTGGGACATTAGTGGAAAAACTAGTCATATAAAGTCTGTAGTTAGTAGCAGTATTAAAATGTTAATTTCTTAGCTTAGATAAAGAGTCCGCAAACTTTTTATGTAAAGGACCAGAAAGTAAAGACTTTGTGGCTTTATGGCCTCTGCTGGAGCTCCGTACTTGTGCTATAGTGGTCAGGCCTTGACAGGCAGTATGTAAAGGATTGGGCTAGCTGTGTTCCAATAAAATTGTATCTGTGGATACTGAAGTTTGAAATTCATATTCTTTTCACATGTCATGAAATATTCTTCTTTCTAGATTTTTTTCAACCATTTAAAAACATAAAAACTCTTCTTTGCCTTGCAGACCCTACGAAAACAGGCAGTAGCCAGGATTTGGCCAGCAAACTACTGCCATTTGTCATCCCCTGGTTTAGATAAATGGACTAAGGTTATGTAAGATGTTAACATTAGGGAGAAACTGATGAAAGGTATGTAAGAACTCTGTGCTTTCTTTACAACTTCTCTGTAAATCTAAGATTACTCCAAAATAAAATGTTAATTAAAAATATTTAAATGGAAAGCTTTTTAGATAGAACGTTGAGACAGAATGTAGTGAGTATACGTGTGTGCATGTGTGCGTGTGCTAGAGACATAAAGGAATGTTTTTCTAAGTATTTATTGACATATGGTACTAAGACCTCCCAAAATGAAACTCTACTGCATCACTGTATGGGTAATCAAGCCATTAACATCAAACAGCCTGAAAACAAAACATTCCCAATAATACAGAAAAACTTCTGACCCTGAGGGTTGAATGAAGAATATTTTCAGCTCCCACTGAAACCAGGAGGAGGGCCACCAGAACAAGGAATAAAATCCATTTTGCTCTAATAGGAAACTAGGGAATTCTCAGAAGCTCATTTTTAACCACACACCCACATATGTGCGCACACATTCCTTTTTTCTTTCCCAATCTGGGTAACATCTATACCAAATAAAGTACATACAAGACTTTTCCTTACAAACCAGGATCTATATCCCTTTCCTGATATTATTAGTTGTACACAGACTCTGCTTTTAGTTGCCTGAAGATGGTATGATACTACGAGATCCTCTTTTTTGCCTTCTTTCAGATTGAGTTCTAGAACATTCCATCTCAGGCTGGGCACTACCGATTAATAATAAATGATGAGGGGATCCCTGGGTGGCGCAGCGGTTTGGCGCCTGCCTTTGGCCCAGGGCGCGATGCTGGAGACCCGGGATCGAGTCCCGCATCGGGCTCCTGGCATGGAGCCTGCTTCTCCCTCTGCCTGTGTCTCTGCCTCTCTCTCTCTCTCTCTCTCTGTGACTATCATAAATAAATAAAGAAAAAAATATTTAAAAAAAAGAATAAATGATGAGAAAGTACAGCAGGGCATTTAGTAGAAAGCACACCTTTCTGACTATAATACTAGAAGGGTGTGGGATGCAGTATAAAGATGATATAAAAGTCCACAAGTAGTAGATTGGTGTAACACTGGCATGGTGGGCAGAGAGGAAGCTCAGTAATGAGAATTGATGCTGAGAGCAAGGGAGAGACTTGGAATATTGTTTCTTGGCAAAATGTGAAGCAACTGGAAATTTGATGAGAGGGATTTTCCATTGCTCCTTTCTTCTGATTTCTTTTCCTGGCCTCACACTCCCAACTACTCCACATTAAGACTTTATTTGATGTTTGTTTTTTCAACCAGAGATGTTTCAGGACTCTTTTATTCAACTTTTTTCAAGCATGGACTTTCCCTGTGCCATGGAGTGGTCCTGGATTGGGGGCAGGGTATAAAGATGAATTAAAGAGGGCTTTTAACCTCAAGTATCAAGGGGCACAGGGTACTGAAAAGGCTGAGTTCTCCAGTGTTGTTGGTGGATACTAGGATCAGAATCACTAGGGAGGGTTTTATTTACAAATGCAACCTCCTGGGCCTGTTCCACAGATATCTCTGTACAAAGCAAAGGGATTCTGTTTTTTTTTTTTTTTAAGCAGATTCTTCAAGTGCATATTTTGCTCACTAAACATTTGAGATCTACTAGAAATGTGGATAGATGTGAAAATGTCTTAGTGTGTTGTTGTTGCTATGAGCTGGCTATCTTAGAAGCATAGAAGAGGGGTGAGAGTGGGGGGTGCCTGGCTGGTCAGTTGCTAGAGCATGTGACTCTTGATCTAATGTCCTGAGTTTGAGCCCCATGTTGGATATGGAGATGACTTAAGTAAAAACTTAAAAAAAAAAAAGAAAAGGGGTGAGGGTGAAGTCAAAGGGAAGGTCCCTAAAAATGACATCTGAGCCGACCTTGAAGAAAGGGAAGATGAGAGTGGGGATGAGGGTGAGGGATAGCATATAAAGGGAATGAGAGCAGAAAATGAAATTCTGAAGCGGAAAAACCACACCTTCTAATGTAGCTAGAGTGTAAGCAGTAAGGAGGACTGAATGTTTCATGGTGGACTTTCAGGCATTTTGACAGACAGTGGAAAACTTACTTTGAGCAAGGGATCCTCCTGTATGTCACTCTGTCTGATGATAAGTTCAAGTCTGCCCCCCAAATATGGGTATGTAGGGTTTTTTTTATTTTTAAGATTTTATTTATTTATTCAAGAGAGAAACAGAAAAAGAGAGGCAGAGACATGGGCAGAGGGAGAGGCAGGCTCCATGTAGGGAGTCCAATGTGGGACTCAACTCGATCCTGCAACTCCAGGATCATGCCCTGAGCTGAAGGTAGACACTCAACTGCTGAGCCACCCAGGCATCCCTGAATATGTAGTTTTTGATAAAAGCTTGGCTTTTTTCCCTCTTAGTATATTCTCCATAACACAGATATCTAGAATGCAAATGTGCTCTATGGCAAAGGGTAATAGCAGATAAGGGTGTATCAGGTCATTTAGGCTGCTCTGCTTCCAGACCCAAACATTCCTGGAAATAGAGTGATCCTCTTTTTGATTAGAGTTGGGCTGTTACCTCTGTGATGTGTAACCCAGGGAGGATGTGGATTATGCTTTGGTGCTTTTAAAAGAAGGCAGGCAATGCTTCTGTTTGGGGGGATGGCTATGAGGTAGTTATGAGAAAAGAATGTGGTCCACCCTGGCCCTCCAACCTTCATTTCTAGGTTGGCCTATCATTGCATCCTCATCAATATTTCTATCTTCTTCCATTGTTTCTTTTCCTGGACTTCAGCAGGTGGCCTTGGCATTGCAAGACTTTGATTCTTCAGAAAATGAGACGATTGGGTTGTCAGCCTTATCTTCTTTCCCACGGTTTCACGTTTCCTTCCAGGTTGAGCTGGTTTCTTTGACTGTCCTATTTTAAGAATGAGGCATTTTGCTTGGTCAAGTGAGTGAATTAACGTAGCCAGGGCAGCTAATCTAGACAGAAAAGTACATAACATAGAAACCTCCCAACAGCTGCAGGGACCATTATCTATGCTGTTTTTCTTCACCAGCTAAAGAACCTCAATTCATCAAAAATGGTTGAAGATGCCTGAAAAGTTAGCACTGACTGTTTGGCCCCTGGAGGAGAGAAACATTTATTTTGTGCTAAAAGCAACCCCTTGTATCTTATAGTAAGAGGTCATAGACTTAGGTGAAAGCAGAATGGTGACCAGTTATACTAAGGTAGAAGAGGGTATTGAGGGGTGGAGAAATTAGGGAGCAAAAAAAATATATTTCTATCCCATCCTTACACAGTCACATCTGTGCCCATTTGCACAGAACAGTTGTGGAAAAAAAAAAAAACAACAACAACCAAAAAGTCCAGCTCAGAGTATCTCAACCTAGATGCTATTGACATTTTGGTCAAGATAATGCTTCTGCTATAGAGGACTGTTCTCAGCCTTGTAGGATGTTTAGCAACATCTCTGGCCTCTACCCACCAAATGCCAGTAGCACCTCAACCTCTCATCCCTAGCAGTGACCATCAAAAATGTTTCCAGACATTGCCGAATATGCCCTGGGAGGTAAATATCAGCTCCTGTTGAGAATGTCTGCTCTAGTAGAATCACTTACCACTTTAATAAATCAAGCAGTATCCAAAATGTTTATGGTTGTGATGGGAAGGCAAGATGCTCCAGTGGCTGCATATTTGTGGTTGGCAGCTTTCATGGGCAGATCAAGCTTAAGTGGACATGGAGGATAGCTTCACCTCAAGAATGTGACAGTCACAGCTGTGAGTTGCAGGATGGTTGAGAGAAGTAAATCCTTTTGGATAGGATATCCTGTGAGCATAATATGTGATATTCATCGGTTTTCAAAAGTAGCTTTAAAGTTTTTTTTTCTTCTGAGGCTTTGTGCTGTTGCTTGTGTCTTCAAGCATATAATTTCAATTCTTCACAGTTCATGGGAGTTGTAGGAGAGACATTTTTTTTCTCCCATAGTGTAGTCTGTGGGTCTCCTTGACAATATACTAGTATCCATAAAAAGGAGAAATTCACCTCAACTTCTAACTTGTGGTATTTGATTTTCCTCAGAGTCGGAGAATGTTCCATATCCTAGGTCCCATTAATCTTACGGTAAAAATTAAACTATAGACTGGTACATCCTTCGGTAGGAAATTCTCATGGTTCCAGGCCCCTAGGGTGGGTCCCCGTGCTGATTCTGGAGGAAATCCATGCTGCCTTCTCCAAACTGTGTTAAGCCTTTCCTTTGCTCTTATCAGGCTTGCCCGGCCTTTTAATACAATAAGGCCCAAACAATGAAAAAGTAATGCTGAGATTCAGACCAAAAAAATCACAAAGGAAGGAAATTTTGAATTATTGCTTTCACTCAGGCTCTCATTCAACAAGTCCCAGTGTTATCAAAAGATCAGGGAATCATATTATACATCCCACAGCATATAATTATCTACAAATATATTATTATAGGCTTAGATTCTTAAAATATCTCAATCCCTGAAATGTTAGGTAAAAATTCCAGAGTACTAGCTAGGGTATCTTGGAGAGCCTGGAAATAAATTATGGGTACAGTTATAATACAACTTAACAGAATGCTTTTAATTTTGGTAATTACACTACGTTTGGCCTTTGATCAAATTTAATTCGGTCTAGATCTTAGTGCCATGCTTAGCTATCCCGACCTTCTTCCAAATTTATATTGTCATCATAGTTGGATATGAATTGACATATTGACATTAATATGCAGGGATCAAGTTGCTTTCATCTTTCCAATGCTGACATTAGTTATGTCTCCTTTAAAGCAGCAGTTTAAGCCTGTGGGTTTTTTGTTGTAAGTCAGTTGTAAGTGAGTGATTGTAGTTTCACTGTATTCTCGTGGGTGTAACTTAATGCTGTTGGGTTTACTTTGGCATGTGAGATAGTCATAATAACATTAAACTTTAAAATCTCTAGGACAAAATCGAGAGTTTGAGTTTCCCTAACTCTTTGCAGAGCTGTTACTTAGCTGGAAAATTACATTTCAATTGAACATTCTATAATGCTCTGAGGTATTGCAGTAAATGAGTGTGAAAATGCCGAGCGCATCCCATCCTGGCACTTCTTATTAAGCATATAACATTTTTGAGTGAAAGTAATATTGCAGAGTAATTTGGTTATTAAGGCAATAATAGCATATCTTGTCCTGGTGATAAAGTTACCTTTTCTTAACAATTTTTCTCCCCCATTTTAATAGCTGCATTAAGAAAGACACGTAATGAATTTTCTCTGCAAAGATGGCCTGATCCACATTATTTTCTTCTACCTGATTTTACTACTATGTCCAAGGCTGGATAACAAAGATGACTATCCATAGGGCTAGTAAATCTAAAGATTTCACATAAAATGATCGATAAACGAAAGCCTTTGTAAGTTAGACCTAGAAGGATATATTCTTTTTATTTTTTTTTAAGATTTTATTTTTAAGTAGTCTCTATACCCAACACAGAACTCAAACTTACAAACCTCAAGATCAAGGGTCGCATACTCTACTAACTGAGTCAGCCAGATGCCCCTAGAAGGATATATTCCAGGTGCTTATTCATGGGTAATAGGGTTACAGGTGATTTGTTAGACAATTTTTTTTTACATTTTTTATTTAAATTCAGTTTGCCAACATATAGTATAACATTCAGTGCTCATTCCATCAAGTGCCCTCCTCAGTGCCTGTCACCCAGCTACCCCATCCCCCCACCCACCTACTCTTATGCTACCCTTTGTTTGTTTCCCAGAGTTAGGAGTCTCTCATGGTTTGTCTCCCTCTCTAATTTTTCCCACTCAGCTCCCTTCCTTTCCTTTATAATCCCTTTCACTATTTCTTATATTCCACATATGAGTGAAACAATATGATGATTGTCCTTCTCCAACTGACTTATTTCACTCAGCATAATACCCTCCAGTTCCATCCCATCAAAGCAAATGATGGGTATTCGTCTTTTCTGATGACTGAGTAATATTCCATTGTATATGTGTACCACATCTTCTTTATCCATTCTTCTGTCAATGGACATCGTGTCTCCTTCCACAGTTTAGCTATTGTGGACATTGCTGCTATGAATATTGGGGTGCAGGTGTCCTGGTGTTTCACTACATCTGTATCTTAGGGGTAAATCCCCAGTAGTGCAATTGCTGGGTCGTAGGGCAGGTCTATTTTTAACTCTTTGGGGAACCTCCACACAGTTTTCCAGAGTGGCTGCACCAGTTCACATTCCCACCAACAGTGCAAGAGGGTTCCCCTTTCTCCGCATCCTCTCCAACATTTGTTGTTTCCTGTCTTGTTAATTTTCACCATTCTCACTGGTGTGAGGTGGTATCTCATTGTGGTTTTGATTTGTGTTTCTCTGATGGCCAGTGATGCGGAGCATTTTCTCATGTGTTTGTTGACCACGTGTATGTCTTCTTTGGAGAAGTTTCTGTTCATGTCTTCTGCCCATTTTATGACTGGATTGTTTGTTTCTTGGGTGTTGAGTTTGGTAAGTTCTTTATAGATCTTGGAAACTAGCCCTTTATCTGATATGTCATTTGCAAATATCTTCTCCCATTCTGTAGGTTGTCTTTTAGTTTTGTTGACTGTTCCTTTTGCTGCGCAGAAGCTTTTTATCTTGATGAAGTCCCAATGTTCATTTTTGCTTTTGTTTCCTTTGCCTGCATAGATGTATCTTGCAAGAAGTTGCCGTGGCCAGGTTCAAAAAGCTTGTTGCTTATGTTCTCCTCTAGGATTTTGATGAATTCTTGTCTCACATTTAGGTCTTTCATTCATTTTGGGTTTATCTTTGTGTATGGTGTAAGAGAATGGTCCAGTTTCACTCTTCTGCATGTGGATGTCCAATTTTCCCAGCACCATTTATTGAAGAGACTGCGCTTTTTCCAGTGGATAGTCTGTCCTGCTTTGTCGAATATTAGTTGACCATAGAGTTGAGGGCCCGTTTCTGGGTTCTGTATTCTGTTCCATTGGTCTATGTGTCTGTTTTTCTGCCAGTACCACACTGGCTTGATGATAACAGGTTTGTAATACAGCTTGAAATCTGGCATTGTGACGCCCCTGGCATTGGTTTTCTTTTTCAATATTCCCCTGGCTATTTGGGGTCTTTTCTGATTCCACACAAATCTTAAGATTATTTGTTTCAACTCTGTGAAGAAAGTCCATGGTATTTTGATAGGGATTACATTGAACGTGTAAATTGCCCTGGGTAGCATAGACATTTTCACCATATTTATTCTTTCAATTCTTGAGCATGGAATGTGTTTCCATCTCTTTGTGTCTTCCTCAATTTCTTTCAGAAGTGTTCTGTAGTTTTTAGGGTATAGATCCTTTACCTCGTTGGTTAGGTTTATTCCTAGGTATCTTATGCTTTTGGGAGCAATTGCAAATGGGATTGACTCCTTAATTTCTCTTTGGAGAAAGAATGGTATAGAAATGCCACTGATTTCTGGGCATTGATTTTGTATCCTGCCACATTGCTGAATTCTGTATGAGTTCTAGCAATCTTGGGGTGGAGTCATTTGGGTTTTCTACATACAGTATCATGTCATCTGTGAAGAAGAAGGGTTTGACTTCTTTGCCAATTTGAATGCCTTTTATTTCTTTTTGTTGTCTGTTTGCTGAGGCTAGGACTTCCAGTACTATGTTGAATAGCAGTGGTGAGAGTGGACATCCCTGTTGTGTTCCTGATCTTAGGGGAAATGCTCCCAGAGTTTCCCCATTGAGAATGATATTTGCTGTGGGCTTTTCATAAATGGCTTTTAAGATGCGGAGGAATGTTCCCTCTATCCCTACACTCTGAAGAGTTTTAATCAGGAATGGATGCTGTATTTTGTCAAATGCTTTCTCTGCATCTATTGAGAGGATCATATGGTTCTTGTTTTTTCTCTTATAATGTGATCTATCACAATGATTGTTTTACAAGCGTTGAACTGTTAGAGAACTTTTTATTTGTGCTTACCTGTGTTTTCAAAGTTTTCTGCAATTAGCATGTATTATTATGTATTTCAAAAGCTTTATTGTAAGAGAGTTAATGGATCCAGCTTTCTAACTGTTTTACCACAGAAACACACACTGTATTAAAACCACAGAAATTCAATAAAAATTTTTCATCCCATGAAGATATTTTGATTGCTTAAAATGCAAAAGGTAATATTTTCACTCCTACAGCCTGTTTAACAAAAAAAGAAGCAAGTCATTTTCAGCTTTTGGTTCAGGATATTCCTAGGGAGATGTGAATATATTATGTATTCATTTAGGCATCTCAAGTGGATCAAACTGCAACAAATGAAGGAGTTCATTATACATTCAATTGACTTGCATTTTAAGTATAAGTGATGCTTGGAATGTATTCAGATACATTCCTGATAAATATTTTTAATTTGGTTAAATATGATTTGAGGAGGCCATGCTACACAAGAGCAACCTTGTATTGTAAAGGTATGAGAAAGTAAGCATAGCTACCTGCTGCTCAGTTTGCTCCAAACTTCCATGTTCTTTCTCTGCATCTATTATTCCTCAATTGAAAAAAGAAAGAAAGAAAAAGAAAAACATAAGTAGGAAGCAAAAATGCATGTCAATAGCCAATTAGTCAACAGTATATATTGAGAACGTACTAGTTGCGAGCCATTTAGCTGTTTGCTGGGGGATTTCAAAGCCTTAACGATGTTCTACCATCATAGAACCTGACATATAATAGGTGCTTTATAAATTTTTGTTTTGAGTGAATGCATGAGGTCATAAAAGTTAAGTTGTGATAATGAATAAATAAATGTAGAGATTCGAAGAAGGGAAACTTGACTGTGGTTTGGGTAGTTTTCACCTAGAAGATGGAACTTCAGTTTGGCCTTGAAATATGGGTACTTAGATGGAGAAGGCAGGCAACAGATGTCTCAACTTCAAGGCCCTGTGTTTATAAAGATCAGCTCTTTCCTGAGTAGGTGGGGAGGTTGCACTTAGGAAGGGAAAGAGAAAATGGTCAGATGGAAGAAGAGCTGTTCAGACAGAGAGATAAACCCAGACCTGCTCATTCTACCTGTGTGTTAGGTGGACTCCAAATTATGTCTTGAGGGACACTTTGGGCCCATTTTCAAGGAGTTCTTTGAGATCTCTGGCCTTCCGTTTAGTTTCCAGCTTCCTCCTAACTTCTCAGCTTCTCACTAATGTCACTTACTCATGCTCTAGTGGGGCTGACAGTTTAGGACACCTGACACCTACCTGGTGATAGGGTTCTTCTCACAATTATGAGTTTAGACTTCTTGCTGCTTAGAGTTTAAGGAGAACTGAGTGGTTGTCTGAAGAATTCCTCTAGCTAGTGGTTTTCATGGGAAAAATACATCATGACTGTAACATATATATTTGCATATGTCATGATGCCATATATATATCATAATTACTCTGCTTTATATATATGTGTACACACATACAAACATATTTCATTTATAATGTTAAATTATACATATTACATATAATAATATGTATGTATTCACAATTAAAGAATACTCTAATTTCATATCCTTGCAACTTGGGGCATATACATTCTAGTCTGCTCTACATATATTCTAGTCTATTCTGTTTTGTATTTCATTTCTTAATGCTCATCAGTGGAGTGCCTGGGTTGGCTCAGTTAGCTAAGCCTCCAACTCTTGGTTTTGGCTCAGGTCATGATCTTGGGGTTGTGACACTGAGCCCTGTGTCAGGCTTATGCACTGGGCATGGAGCCTACTTGAGGTTCTCTCTCTACCTCTCCCTCTGTCCTTCCCCCAACCCCTGCTCACATGCTCTCTCTCTAAAAATTAAAATAAATGCTCATTGTGCCTCACTGGATTCATTTCATACCCCATAATAAGTCTATCCATAGACTGAAAAATTTAGCTCTAGTCAAAGTTTCTCAAACATCAGTGTGCATTTGAATTGCTTGGCAAACTTAAAACAAAAAGCACAAACTAAATTTCTGAGGCCCCTTCCTCAACGGTTCTGATTCATTACATCTTAGGGGAGTTCCAGGAATCTACATTTTTAAATTAAGTATTTTAGTCTGTATTGATGATATATAGATCGCATTTTGAGGAACATGATACCTAGAGATTTAAAAGAAAATCCATCTCCAAATGAAGCCAGACCAGCTAAAAACAGATCCTGTTGCTTTGGAACCTTTCATTAACATGATTCTCACTGATTTTGACTCCCCTTACCCCAGGCTTATACTGCCTGCCTACATTACTGGATGCACTTACTATAGGAATATTATTGAGGATAGTTACTGTTTACCAAAGAGTACAAATCCTTCTGTGTGCAGACCTTAGAGAGAACTTTCTGTCTGTTCTTGGTATCAGAAACTATTGGGCTTATCCTGAGAAATTGGTTTGTGTTTTATCTTACTTACATAATGATTCAAGTGTTAGATTGTACACTTTTTGTAGCATACATTTTATATAACAACCTTACCTTTGGCTTTATCTTATTTTCTAACCCTAATTATTCCTTTGTTCCAATTTAGTGACCAACTTATTTTAAATTTTATGTTTTCTTGTATGAAGTTTTTTGTAAACTCCCTGAAATTTTATTTTGGAAGAAGGGATATATATAAGTAAAGAATAGAAATAATAGGGAAAAATACTTAGGACTCATCTAATTGATGCTGTGGTTCCACTACCAAACTTTCCATCCATTTTTGACTGTCCTTCTCCCTGAGTTACATCCACTCCTTTCTGCTTTATTTTTTTCCTTTCTGCTTTAATTCCAAAGCCAATAACTTCAGTCCTTAACTACTCTAGTTTTTTGTCTTTAATTTGCCTTGAATTTATCCATCCTGTATAATTCCACTAGACTAATCCTCCTAAAACTGTCTTTCATTGTATCCTCTTCCTGTTTAGAGACCTTTATTAATTCCCTTGGTCTTGCACAGGGGGCCCTCTTCAATCTGATCTCATTTGAGTTCTGTGCCAACTTGACATATCCTTGTACTTCCTGCAGGTCTAGCATGATACTTAGGCATCAAGGGTAGTGTTCCATACATGTTGATGGAAGATGATGCAATCTGCTAAAGTCCTACTGTCCTTTATATATTTAGCTTTCAAAGAAGATTTTTTAAAAAGTAACAATATTAAGAGTTAGATATATTCAATATAAGACTCAAAGAGGCAGATGTAGTCTCTGTCTTCAGTGAACTCACAAATTTTATTGGGGAGAAAGAATTTTTACATGGAAAATTAAAAAATGATGCTGAATGCATCCTGCTAAGGTCCATACGAGAGGTTCTGACAATATATTAAATACATGTTCAGAGTGAAAAGTGCTTAAAGTCCTGGGCAGAGTCTACAATGTTCTAACTGTGGTGCTGAGAAAGAAAAGCCAACTCATGGAAGAGAGAAATAAAGAAGCTGGTTCACTGGAGAAAAGTTATTTGTGTTATCTGCAAAACTAGAAATATTCAGAAGCATTGCTTCACTTAATATCTTCACCTAACTTACTACTTATAAAATATATTAATCTTCTTCTTCTCAATATAGTAGAATACACTTAAAGTATGAGTACATTAATGATATCTAGAGGTGATAGCAAGTTAAATGCTAGGTGAATTGCCATTTGGTCGAGAATCCCATAATTAAAAAAGTCATCAACAGATCTCCAACGGAAGTCTTCAAAGGTATGTAAGTCTGACATAAAACCAATAGAAAGTCCACATACCTAGAATTTAAAACACAAAGTGAACCTCATGATATTCAGATAATGTCTAAGAGAATAAGTAGTATTTGCTCATTTGCTTTTTTTAGAGCCCTAGAAGACCATAGTTGCTTTAAGCAACTGCAAAATAACTAGATTTTTGGAGCAAAATTAAGACTTGGTTTGAACATCATTGTTTTAATCAAATAGTATGTTTAAGTCCCAGATGCTCTATGAAGCCCTCCTAAATGATGTGATTTCTGTCTTTAAGAGCTGAGATTTGTAAGGAGCTTCTCAGTTAAAGTATAGATATAAAATACTTTCTTGTAGAAATATAATGTGATGTCTTTTATATAAGAAGATAATGGTGTTGGGATGCCTGGCTGGCTCAGTCAGTGGAGCGTGCAACTCTTGATCTTGAGGTTGTGAGTTCAAGACCCATGTTGGCCATAACAATTACTTAAGGAATAAAATCTTAAAAAAAAAAAAAAAAGATGATGTTCCTGACCTACCATCATTTATCTTGAGGCTTCTCTCTGTATATATACTCTCACCTTGCTACACTCACAACCAAGCTTATATTTGCTGAAAGAATAATTCATGGAACAAAACAAAAACAGGCTGCATGAAGTTAGTTTATTACTCATACTTTTAGAATTTTAGTGGTCTGTGAGCTGACTGAACTAACCCACAAAAGGCACTCAGATTGGAAAATGCCTTAATTTGGTTTAGGGCAAAATAAATATTTACATTATATAAATTATTTTTGTCTGAATCTTTGCATTATATACATTTAAAAATAGCTTTCTTGAGATGTAACTGATATACAATAAACTGCACATATTTACATATATGTGCAACTTGATAAATTTTGGCATATGTATACACCCATGTAACCACTGCTACAAATCAAGATAATGAACATATTTCATATTCATTACTCCCAAAATTTCCTTGTGTAGTTGCCTCCCCCCAGCCTATCCCTTCCAACATCTCCAGGTAACTACTCATTCGCTTTCTGTCACAATAGATTAGTTTGCAATTTCTAAAATGTTATATAAAGTAACCATATAATATGCACTCTTACATGGCTTCTTTTATTCAGAGATTATTTTGAGATTAACCCAGAGGGGAATAAGATGCATTACAGACAGAGAAATAAAGGTAATGATGGCAGATTTGTTTTTGTTTTTTGTTTTGATAGGGTTTGTCTCTTCCTCACTGAATTTGAGCAATTTGATTATCATGTGTCTTGGTAGGGTTCTCTTTGTTTCTTGTGCTTGAGTTTTGCTGAGTCTTGGATCTGTGGTTTTATTGTTTTTCATCAAATGTGGAAAAATTGTGTCTATAAGTTCTTTAAATATTCTGTTTCTCTCCCTCTAAACCATTTTTAGGGACTCCCATTCTGATTTTCTAATTTGATATGATTTTCCTCTACTAGTGTGTTTGTTTCACCTCCATTGTTAGGAATTGCAAGCATCTTGATGCATCTTTCCCTTATTTTCTGCACACTTAGCACACTGTCCTAAACTGCACGTAAGAGGTGATCAATATGTATTTATTGAATTGTTTGTTTGTGTTTTCACATACTGAAGCTCTTAAAAATATATATGTATATCTGTTACAAGTCAATAATAAAAAGGCAAATAATGCAATAAAACATGGGCAAAAGATCTGAATAGGTATTTCTTGAAAGAAGAGATACAGATGGTCATTAAGTACATGAAAAAATGTTTAATACAATCAGTCGTTAGGGAAATGCTAATCAAAATGACTGTGAGGTACCACTTCATACTCGGATGGCTATAATCTAAAGGAAAAATAAAACAAGCCTTGACAAGGATATAGAGAAATTGGAGCCTTCATACACTTCTGATGGGAATTTAAAATGGTACAGTTGCTTTGGTAAACCATCTGGCAGTTTCTCAAGTTGTTAAACATAGAGTTACCACATAATCTAGTAATTCCATTTCTAGCTATAGACAGAGCCAAG
Source organism: Canis lupus dingo (assembly GCF_003254725.2). Lineage (NCBI taxonomy): Eukaryota > Metazoa > Chordata > Mammalia > Carnivora > Canidae > Canis > Canis lupus. The sequence goes on from NC_064261.1 coordinate 39,682,120, forward strand.
AGAAATGAAACACATCCTCACAAAAACTTGTATTCAGATGTTTGTAGCAGCATTATTCATAATATCCCCCCAAATGCCATCAACTGATAAGAGGATAAATAAAATGTGGTATATCCATACAATGGAATGTTATTTTTCAATTAAAAGAAATAAAGTACTGATATCTACTACAATATGGATGATCCTTAAAAACATATAAAAGAAGCCAGCCACAAAAGACCATATATTATACGACTCCATTTATACAAGTGCATGACCCTAAATATGCTAAAGCAATTGAATTGTACACTTTAAATGAGTAAATTGTATGTGAATTATATTTCAATGAAACTATTTTAAATTGTACACTTTAAATGAGTAAATTGTATGTGAATTATATTTCAATAAAACTATTTTAAAAAGATATATCTTAATTGATTTGAAAGAGAAATATGTAATATGGGAAATATCAATATATATAAACTGTCTTGATAAAAAAAGTCTTTTCTATGAGAAAACAATTGGATGGCAAAGCCAGTTTTCTTGGCGAGAAGAAAATTGCTCAGGCTATCACAAATCTGCCTGTAGACTAAACAGATGAATTCTGCTAGGATGGATGCCACTTATTTTTTTGCTAAGACATCATCCTTTTTTGGCACATTGTTATTAAGCTTTGACTTGTTACCACTTTTCACAAAATTGGTAAAGTTCCACCTGACCATTCTCTTTTATTATATTTTATATTGTATTACTAGAATATGCATCCAAAGCTTGTCTTTGGTCTTTGCAAAAAAGCAAGAATAGTCATTACTTTCTATATTCATAATATGATCATCCTGAGTTAAGTAAGTCAGGCTTTACTAACATAAGGAGCAAGTGGATGAGGCAAAATAATTAAGAAGAAGGTTTGAAGACTAGATCTGATATACTTTCCTCTGCTTTCTGGACAGGCTCTCCAGAATGTGCATGTACTCCTTCAGGTCCCCAGTTATATGTTAGATGTCCTTTGTGCAAACTGCTGTAGATTTATGTCTTGAGTTTCACTGATGTAAGCCCTCAGAGAAATAGAAACAAACTTTCAGAGGACTCCAAACCAACTTTCAAAATAATTTTCTTACCTGCTGAAAAGCTTTATATGCCCAAAGAATGATAGAATTGATTGGGCATTTAAAATATTGTAAATCTATGTTTTTGATATCATTATGACCTTGATTAGTGCAAAAAACTATGCACTTAACATACTTTTTTTGTTATAATCAATAGAGTGAAAAACATCAGCTATTTTAACTCTTGTTACTAGGAATATTTTAGGTTATTAATTGGAATATTTTTTTGGATACAAAGATAAATAATGTGCTATATACATTCATTAAGACAGGCATTTTAAAGATCACATATTAATAAACTACTGAAATAGAATTATGTTAATTCAAGATTTTTTCAGGAAAAGAAATATGCCTTGCTGGAAATCTATCCTGTGTGTATATGTGTTTTGGTGTAGGCTGTAGAATCATACCCCTCTGATGGTTAATTAGTTTTGGATAATCTGTTTTACTGGAAGAGCCAAAAATGTAATGAAAAGATCTTTTTGAATTTTGTTTTTTAGTTAGCTTTATCTTAGCATGTAAGTAGTAAAAGCAAATCAAAGGGCTTGCTTGGCTGGGAACCTCTTGGTAAAGTAATCAGCTTTGATGTTTGTCTTTTGATAACCCACATAATTTTGGGTAGAGGAAAGGTCAGCTCTTCAGGATTTGCTTCCATTGATCAGGATCTGATAAACTTGCAAATTCTAACTTTACATGACAGTACCTGGAGTACTGGACTTTGTCTGTGAACAGGCAAATAATAAGCAATGGGAGAAACATACGCTACTTAGTGGAAAATAAGAAAAGGAACAAAACCCTGAATCTGTGGGAATAGGACACATTTTAATTTTGAATTGGAAAAGAGTTTAGGGATTTTTATTTTAATTTTGATCATGGAGAAAAGTGGATCCCAAAGAGGTTAAATGAAATATCCAAGATCAATAGAAAGTTAATGCTAGAACCAGAATTGGAACCCAACACCTTGGCATGTTTTTACTCCTCTACCAATCATTTATTCACTTGATCATTCACTCATTTCACAAATATTTATTAAGTGTATATTATGTTCTAAGTTCTGTGGCAGGCCCTGGGCTTACAACAGTGAATAAAACAGAAAATGATTCTCACCCTTGTGGATCTTACAGTTTGGTAATGGAGATTGATATTAATCTCTCTTGTTCACACACACAATTGTGAACTCTGGAGGATATAGACAGGGTGCTATAAGAACACATTATACAGAAGCCTGGCTAGTGAGGGCAGTCAGAGATAGATCCCTACCTATACACAAATTCACACTCCATTTTTCTAGTCCCTCAAGTCTGTCCTCCTATTTTGACTTCCAGGCCTAATTTGTGTCTATGTTCACATCTCTCTGCCTGAAATGAATTCTCTTCACTTTTCTACATGGCAAATTTCCACTTGTCTTTCTGGGCCTTTAAATATTATTTCCACAGAGCAGTGTTCCTTGACCCTGCAGACTAGATTATGTACCCCCACCATGCATTCTCATAGCACCATACACTTTTCCAAAGTAACACTTCCCACCATTAATTGTACAATTGTTTATTTAAGATCTGACCCCTACTAGGCTGGAAGCTCTTTGAGGGCAAAGACCATGACTGCCCTGCTCAGTCCTAATAATAGTCTTGCCATGTAGTAGACACTCAACAAATATTTACTGAACGATTGCTTAAGTGAATGATTCAATCTTTGAGCTGTCATTAACAACGTTGACCACCTTTTTCTCTGAAGCCTCTAAAGCCCATAAAACTAGAAGCAACTTGGGATCCCTGGGTGGCGCAGCGGTTTGGCGCCTGCCTTTGGCCCAGGGCGCGATCCTGGAGACTCGGGATCGAATCCCACATCGGGCTCCCGGTGCATGGAGCCTGCTTCTCCCTCTGCCTGTGTCTCTGCCTCTCTCTCTCTCTCTCTCTCTCTGTGACTATCATAAATAAATAAAAATTAAAAAAAAAAAAAAAAACTAGAAGCAACTTGATTCACGTAAGGGACACCTTCTCTGCTGCCCTTTTTCCTTGCTCTTCCTTCAATCTTCAATTTTTGTAGTTCTTGACACAAAACAATCCTTTGCCTAAGCTTCACTTTCCTCTTTTAGTCTTTGGGAGAATTCGATAAAATTAGCTCAGGGATCTAATTAGTTTTGGTTGCAAATGGGAAATTCCTTATTTGAGGTTTGTCTGTCCACGTGCCTCTCCTTGTATAGCTGGCATACATGCTCTGGAATAAAGAAAACTCTTCTGATAGTGTTGTGAAGATTCTTTCAAAATATACATTTCCTTGACATGTCTGGGCAAAGGCATGTTCTGATAAGAAAATTCTGTCAATGTATACTGGTCCATGCTTTCCTGAAGTGGTCTGACTTCCTTGTAGAGATAGAGACACAAAGGAAGAGTATTATTTTAAAAACACATTTTAAAAATGAGAAATATCAAAAATTACAGAAGTCTGGAGGGTAAGCCAGTGGAAAAAGCAATATGCTGATATAGAAAACAACAAAAGATACTAAAAAAAAAGCATAAATGAATTTTTATAGACTATCCAGACTTCACTTGTTGGCTATGCTTACTTAAGGAGAATATACTCATGCATCTTGTTTGTCCTTCAGTTCAGTTCCACACATTAATGAACACGTGTTGAATACCTACAATGTGTAAATCTAGCAGGACTATGGAAATGAATAAGATTATGACTTCAGAAAAACATCAATCTAATGATAGCAATCAAGCTGTAGATATGCTTATAACTATAATGCCAGACATAAACAATGTCCACCAAACAAGAGGCATAAACAAAATATAATAGGAGCCCAGAAGAATGTATTGTGACCAAGAGGAATCAATGCTGTTCTTCATGGAGGCTTTAGCATTAATTAGGCTTAAAAAAAAAACAGGTTTGAACGGTTGTATGTGGTACAGTAGAAGGAATGGTGGCAGGGAGAGTGGGGAATATGAGGAATGCAGGAGGGAAGGATATTCTGGGCTGAAGGGAGAGCTTGACCAAAACCATAGAGTTACAGTACATTTGAAAACTTGAGTTGACACTAAAGTATATGGTATGAGGCTGGAGAGTTTTGGCAGGAGATAAGAATAGAAAAATATTTGAGGCCAAATTGTAGAACGTCTTTGGTTCTGTGCTAAGGAGATTAGATTGAAGTAGAGTGGAGGCTTTACAAAGTTCATGAAACTCAAAGTGCTTAATCATCCTCTAAAACCATTAACTCTATGGATATCTGTTTTAATTTATTTCCAGTTTGTAATTTTTAATTTATTTCATGGAATAGTTTTGTTAGATGTTTGTGTTTTTTCGTTTTGTATTCCTGGCACTTAGCATACAGCCTAGCTCATACAGGCATTCAACAAATTTGTTGAATGTGGTTCGCTTTCCCTCAGGCCTTGTTTATACACAAATTAAAAACTTCTGTCACAACACATCAACCCAGTTCCATGCAAGTGACCAATCTGGACCATTTAAGCTAAATGGAACTTTCTCACTAGCCTGTATTCTAACCTGTCTGCATAATCAAGCCAAGATTTCTAATTTGTCTTGTTTTCATGGACATAGCCAACTTAAGCTCCTTTTTGATTTTCCTTTGGATTGCCAACATTCTATTTGGTAAGAAGAGAGCCAACCTAGGTAATTGGAGACAAAAAAGAAAAAGAAGTGTTTTCCCACTATGAGCAGTCAGTTCTTCAGTTCCTCTTAATTTCCCTGATAATTGCTTTAACCCAGCACTTCAAGCTGCCTAGCTTAGTTTCTACATTTCAAGGTCTGATGCACAATTCCTTGGAATCAGTTGACATGTTAACTTTGAACCTTCAAAGAAGAAAAGCTTTCACTCCTGCACAGTCACATATGCCTGAACGGCTTGCCTCTTTACATACAGAACAGGCTTGGTTGCCTTTGCAGAAAATTAAATAACTCATCCTTTTTATACCAGTGCCAAACATCAAAAGGGCCAACTACCTACTGAGTAGTGTTCAAAGACCAGCTTAAAAAAAATGAAGAGAGGAATGAAAGCCAAGGTTTTTTGCAAAGCAAATGCTTGCAAGAAACCTCTGGTAGTCATGGAGTAAAATCCCATTTTCATAGTTTCACTCTGTGCTTTTAGATACATTGGGCTGGTTTTTTTTTTTTTTTTTTTTTTTCTCCTCATTGCTTGTCTTACTTCCAGGGACAAGTTGGGTATTTTTGCCTTTTTGGGAATGGAATGAATTTAGGCCTATTTGATGAGATGTACAGTAAAAATATATTATAAATGCTGATATCAGGGAAAGGAGGTGACACTCCTGTGGGAAGAATGGTAAGACCCACAGTATGGCTGAGTTCATGGAATGCTTTCTATTGAGGCAGGATTGTACCACAGGAGCCTGTTGGATTAGTCTAGTTTATGTCATCCATTAAAAGCGCTGTCTTGCATGAAACCACCTCTGTTTCCCATTGGTTCTAGGCTGAGTTGGGAGCTGGCTTGGACCTCACTCCTCCATGGCTTTGCTTTCTGTCTTCCTTTCTTGCTAATGTGCCAAGTCTTTGTCATCAACACCTGTCTGTGCCTCATCAACATCTGCCTGTGCCTGTCAAAGACAATAGCCTCTTGCCCTGTTCTTTCTTCCTCCCTCCCTCCCTCTATCCTTCCTTCCCCTTCCCTCCCTCTTTCCCTTCCTTCCTTCCTTCTTTTTTTCCCTCCCTCCCTCCCTCTCTTTTTCTTTCTTTCTTTCTTTCTTTCTTTCTTTCTTTCTTTCTTTCCTTCCTTCCTTCCTTCCTTCCTTCCTTCCTTCCTTCCTTCCTTCCTTCCTTCTTTCCTTCCTTCTCTTTGTCTCTTCCTTCCTTCTTTTCTCCCTTCTTCCCTTCATCCCTCTGTCCCTCTCCCCTTCTCCTTCCTTCCTTCCTTCCTTCCTTCCTTCCTTCCTTCCTTCCTTCCCAGTAGCAGTAATCAAAGTTTATTTGGGGACATCTTGTCTTTTATTTGTGTGAGACAGGAATGTTTCCAGAAATAACAGACAAAAGGTCTTAGAACTAGACTAATTTGGTGGGAGAAGGACAGAGATAAGGGATAAGAGCACAGGGCATTGGTATCTCCACCTTTCTGCTCCCAAGTACTGCTGTACTAGACCTTAATGTGTCTCTGTGACTAAACAACCCACTGTCCCATGAAGTCTTGTTGAAGGGGCAGCTCTCTGTGGCTCAGTTTTATATGATGTGACTTTGTTGCTCCGAGCATGGTTGATTGAAACAAGACAGGACACTTGTGCCAAAGATAATCTGTAAACTGACTAGTAGCTTATGGTATGGCCTGGCAGAAAAGATGTATTTGATCCATTGGTCAGTTGTATTTTATCCCTGAAGGACTTCAGCAGATATATCTGTAGCTGAAATATCATTTAAAGAGACTTGAAATGCCCTAAGCGAGTTCACTATATTTGTGAGCAAGCAGACAATATGAGGCAGAGAAAAGATACATACAGTGAAGAACCTGAATGAAAATCTCTAAAATTGCAAGTGAGGATTCCTGCCTTGAATTCAGAACTACTGTTTAATTCAGGCTCTGTGAGGCCTGGCCCTGTTATTAAAGCATTATGAGATTCTTTCTCCCTGTTAGCCATGTGAATCCTTATAATAAGCCCCCTTTTCGTGCCAGCTGAGTGAGTTCATGTTAGAAATGCTTTCAGCTGCAAGGCATAGAAAACCCAACTGGCAGTGTCTTAACCATGAGGGCATTTATTATTTATGTGATGAGAATTCTATAGTAGCTTGATGATGTCATAAAAGATCCAGGAGCATTTGCCCCTCTGGATTGCTTTGTGCCTAAGGTTGCTGCAATTCCAGGTATCATGCATCATGGGACAGTGTCTTCAGTAGACAGGGAGATAAGTGTGTGGAAAAGTCTTTTCTCCTTGAACCTTTATGATATATATGATATATAGGAGGATATATAGGAGGATATATATTTGGGAGAAAAATTTGCCTGTAAATCCATGAAGATGATGCAAGTATTTCCAAGAACTATACTATAGGGCTCATAGTCTTAGGCTATTTGTGAACTGTCTTTATTCCAAAATTGCATATGAAAGTTGATTATTTGGAACCCTAAATAATTTTTTTCCATAGCAATAGCAATAGTAATAATTAGGTTTCCTAGTAAATCTGCAAGATACCATAGCATACATGAAGTATGGTATGATTTTACCTTTACCAATTGCTATTTATTAAACTGTTTATTTACAGTGAGATACATTCTGGATTCTAGGAAGTGATATGTCTCCCATGATGGGTGATTGGAAATAGAGCCACAGAAGAGAAGGAAGAACTTTATTTCTTCCATAAGAGAATCAAAGAAGGTTGGATTGGGAGTTGGGAGCTCTGGATTGCATTTCTGCTTTGGCTGCTTTCTTAGAACTGTCAGGGTGTCTTTTTTTGTTTTGTCAAAGGAACTAAGGGTCAAAAGGGTCTCAAGGATCTAAAGAGTCTAAATAGATCATCTCTAGAGCTCTTGAGTCTCTAGCATTCAGTATGTCTTTAGAACAAATAATCTGAATTAAAGAACAAAAAATGTGTATACAATAGGGCAAAAACACAGTTACAAATTCATATTTTCTGAGGCCTGTACATATGCACAGAATTACATGGTGACATAATTAGTAAAAATGGGCCTCCATGCTAAATCTAATGTGGATTTCCCCTGAATATAACAAAGAGGCATCTGTCTTTCTCCAAACGAGTGAGCTTGGTTAAACCAGAACAATGTCTTAGTGAGGGAACAGGATGAAGAAAGTGAAATCCCCCTTCCCTCCAAGCACTACCAAAGGTAGGAGCAAATTTTCCATAGAATAGAGGGCTACTCTTCAATGCCTTTACTACTATAGTTGCTTGTAGTCACACAAGATATCTTGGGAACTGCCTGAGGTCTGAGCAGAGGTAAAGAGACCTACCCATATACTCCTTCCCCAGTCTGGTCTGGTCTGGACTTGGACCTCTTTAATTTCTAGGCCTGCAGCCTGGTGACACCATCCCCACCCCTTCCTTGGAGTATCTAGGGATACTCATAGTCCATGGGACTTGTGTCAATGCCCTTGATGGATAGACTTATTGTGACCATTTATTTTGGGCAAAGCTTGTGTTGGTAATTTGGAGTTGTTTATATTCAGACCAGAGTATAATTTTGAAACTCTTATTTCCATGTGTAAGCTACCAACTAAACGATTTTCAGCTGTCATTAGAAGTCTCCATGTAAAGTTATGCGTAGGATCATAGTGGACCATAGCTACAGCTATTTAGGTCATTCACGAAATAATCTCAACTTTGGGATGAATTTCAAAGGTGATTCAGATTAATGTCCCTCCCTTTGCCTGAATTGTCTGGGAAATTAGACAGAGTTAACATGCTTCAGAAAAATAAATATATACTCTACTTAAATGTGTACCTTAAGCTCTGCTGCCTAATGTCATACAAAAATTTCATTGATTGCTGATCTGCACTGTGTCATTGAATCTCCTTGAGACTTAACATAAGTTACTGAAACTTGTTTAGCTTCAGTTTCTTCATTCCTGAAGTCAGGGATGATAAAAAGTTTCTAAAATAGGGGAGTGTTTTATATTTTTGTTTTGTTTTTTTAGTCTTTTGGATGGTAGATTCTCAATTTTTTGTAGATACCTGATGTAGAAGAAATTTATATCCAATTCCCCCCCACCCCGATCTTAAGGATACATCACTTGTATCCTTGTTGACAGTGGTAATTAATCAGGGATTGTAGATCCCAACATACTACTAGTAGCCTGTTTCAAAATTCCTTCCTTGATGCAACTTTCTACCAATGCTAATATCTAGTAGAAAGGTGTTTGTGTATATATTATTTAAGAAGAATCAAAGAACTTGGGGATCCCTGGGTGGCGCAGCAGTTTGGCGCTTGCCCTTGGCCCAGGGCACGATCCTGGAGACCCGGGATCGAATCCCACATCGGGCTCCCAGTGCATGGAGCCTGCTTCTCCCTCTGCCTGTGTCTCTGCCTCTCTCTCTCTCTGTGACTATCATAAATAAATAAATAAATAAATAAATAAATAATAAAAAAAAAGAACTTGTTTGCTTCTCTCTCCAGTGTGCCCCCTGCTCTCTTCTGCTACTGAATAGACTATAGGGTGATCTAATACACATAACGTGCACGTCAGACTGACCCAGCTTTTAGCTTTAGCTTTGTGATCAGCTAGTGTATACTGGGTGCCCAACCAATGTTAAATATGAGTTTCTTAAGTTCTCTTTGCCTCAGTTTTCTCATCTGATAACTAAGGCAGTTTTCACTTATGGCAGACACTATTGGTTGGTTAGCCCTGCAGTCATTTCAATGCACCCTTTTCTGCCTACTTCTTAGGATAGAATAGAGCCTGAGAAATGAAATAGGACCTTGCTCAGCCTCCTTTGCAGCTAGATCTGGCTCACATAAACCAAGGGACAGGCTGCTAGAGGGTTTCTGAGAAGCATTATTTCCTAGATAAGGTGTCAGAGACATGGGAAGAATGCCCATTTTTGCCTTCTGCTTCCTGCCTTGAATGCAGTTGTGGGAGAAAAGAGATGCCTAGAATTGTGACAACCATCTTTCTTCCATGTGTAAACAAGTGTGAGGATGAAAAGCCAACAATCTGAGGGTGGTGGGGTCTAGAGACAGAAAGAGGCTAAGTCCCTGGCCGCATTGCTGAGCCATTACACCAACCTTTGAACTGTTTATCCATGAACTTCTTATTATATAGTCATATATCTTAGCTCTTAAACAAAGTCAAGTTTTTTCTTCTTGCAGCCCATATCATATCTAGAAGCATCTTAATCACTACAAATTACTTGATCTCTAAAGTTACTTCATTCTATGATTCTTTTTCCTCCAATACTGACTGAATTAAATGTTTACTCAGTGTCGTCTAATTATAGATGAGTTTCATTTCCTTTTTGTGTTGTGTAGTAGAGGTGCTAATAAGCACCGAAATAACAATAAAGTTAATTAATAGGAGGAAAAAAGTAGGAAATAAAGATTTCAAAATAACCCACCCTCATATATTTCAAAAATAATCATGAGGAAAATACATGAGAAAGCTGGAGTGCCTTGGAGAGATGATCTCTATTTTCCTTGCCCTACTCCCAGAAGACTCAGGATGTGCTGTGAGCAGGGATATAATAAGAATTTTAGCAAGTCACTTTCTCCATCCTGTGAACAAATTTTAACCTCAACAATTTTTGTCCCCAAGTAATCCAGTGAGGAGGGTGGCTTCCATAGGATGGAATAACCAGTGAAGAGTCATATCAGGACAATGGGGAAAAAATCTAGTTTTGTATTTGCATTGTGTTTCTAATTCTGGTATCTGATAGCCCTTTACAAGAACATGGAATTGAAAAGCCATTGTGGAAGCACCTGTTCAAAGCCATTTTGAGCTGCCCACGTAGGGTACTTGGTGAGTTTCCTCTGGGAGGCAGTGTCCAATAGCATCAAGAGGGATGGGGTAGGTATGCTTGAGAACAGAATTTGTACACCAGCATCTGTGAAAGTTTTGCTCTATTTGAGTCGCTGTGAATACTGGGGCTTTCCATAAACATGCATTATAACCATATACATCAGGTTGACTAAAACAAGTCTGCTCTTGGTGTTCTTCCTGTAACCCGCCTGACCTGATGCTAATATTCAGTGTGTGCCTTCTGGTGAGAGTGGTCAAAGCCTTTTAGGCCTTACCAAAAAAATGTGGTTTTGACTAGATAGTTTTTATTTTTATTTATTTATTTTTAAGATTTTTATTTATTTATTCATGAGAGAGACAGAGAGAGGCAGAGACATAGGCAGAGAGAGAAACAGGCTCCATGCCAGGAGCCCAATGCGGGACTTGATCCCGGGACTCCAGGATCACGCCCTGGGCCAAAGGCAGACGCCAAACCACTGACCCCCTATTTTTAGGTTTCTTGAGCACATCTCTGTTAACTGGTAGGAAGTATTAGAATTACATGATAATGTGTTTACAGAGTCTGTGTTAACTTTCATAATAGAACCTGCAAACTGTTGTAGGAAATCTTAAGAACTTTAAGAATATAATAACTATCTTTTAAAAACAAATTTTAAGAGTATCTTAAGTTACTCTATGGGACATGACAGAAACCCAATTTATGATGATGAAAGTTGCTTTCATTAATTGAGTGCCTACTGTTTGCCAGCTTATTATTATATCCAGCATCATTTCTATTTTTTTTCATTTCTAATTTTTATAATGATATGAAGAAAGTAATATTAACCCATTGTACAAATAAAAAAATTGAGATTCAGAAATGCTGGGGAGTAGCAGTGGCACTTGAACTTGGGTCTGCCACACTCCTTCCATTATGCCAGGCTGAAAGGCATTTTTCTTGATAGCTTTTGCGAAAAAATATTATATACACTGAGGAGGCCTGTTGGGCCCAAGCTGTGGTATGCAAAGCTATAAGATAAGCAGTCTGAATGGAAGCCCTGTTTTAGTAGAAAAGAAACTGTTAGAAGAGAGTAGGGACATGAAAAATGGCAGTAAGTATATATGATGTCGTTTTGTAGAAGGCACTGTTTTAAGTGCTTTATGTCTATCAATACATTTAAAACTCATAAAACCTTATGGGATAAGTGCTATTGTTATCACCTTGGTTTTCCAGATTAAGAAACAGGGATATAGAGAAATTAAGTAGCTCACTCAAGGTTGTAAATAGTAGAGCTAGGATTTGATCCCAGACAGTCTGGTTCTAGAGTCTGTGTTTTCTTTTTCTTTCTTTCTTTCTTTCTTTCTTTCTTTCTTTCTTTCTTTCTTTCTTTCTTTCTTTCAGATTTTATTTATTTATTCATGAGAGACACAGAGAGAGAAAGAGAGAGGCAGAGACATAGGCAGAGGGAGAAGCAGGCTCCATGCAGGGAGCTTGATGTGGGACTCAGTCCCGGGACTCCAGGATCATGCCCTGGGCCGAAGGCAGGCGCTTAACTGCTGAGCCACCCAGGGATCCCTAGAGTCTGTGTTCTTAACCCCTTCACTCTGCTACCTTTATCTTGTGTTTAATTCCTCTTATAACATACAATCTAATAACAGATCCTGTAGAGCCTCCTATAAACCAGGGTAAGAAGGCATTTGAAGATCCCTGAGATGTGTTATTATTTTTTGCTTGGAGTAGAAGGAGGGAATATTGCCCCTTCTATTGCTGGAGGATTTTGCAATGCCCAAGCAACACCATCTGCCTTTTGATTGGGTAGAATCAACATGATAATAATATCCCTGTCTCTGTCCCATCTCCTCCACACTCTCCTCTCTATATCCTTAAAACAGAAAATAATCAGCACTCCGTTGAGTTTGATAGTGGTTGTTGTTAGGTATGCATAAGTATAAAATATTATTTCTGCCCTTTGGAAGTTCCTTGGGCAGTCAGAGAGAGAAAGAGAGAGAGGGAGAGAAAGAGAGAGAGAAAGCAATTCCACAACACTAAAGGCCAACATGATGAGGAGCCGGTGTGGCCTGCAGTTGTCCAGGATGGCTTCATCAGAGATGTAGGATTATTCTGGACCTTGAAGAACTTTTACAGTTTGTCCAGGCATCAGGGCAAGGAAGGATGTCAGAAAGTAGAATGAAAGGAAGAGGGGAGAAAGGCACTGGGACTGAAGGGGTACCATCTTTCGCATTCCCACTGCATCTGTTTGTGGTGTGTGTCCTGCTGCCGCTGAATGCCTCTGATTTACCATCTTGGGAGCTCCAGACCTTCCTTAGGCTCAAGCAGCTGGATGGCTAACATATTCCCACATGCAAAATAGATGACTTGGGTCCAGGGAGCCATTTGTCTTTTGGTAAGTCTCCATGAAGAAAAGAAATTTCTGTATTTGAAGAAAATCAAGAGAGTAGCTACAGTGTGTAGGCCCTGCACAATGACTGGAGGGATTGAAGCCTTAGGCTATTAAAGATCCAGTAATTCCATAGTACAGTATTGAAAAATTGGACAAGGGCTACAGCTTACTCTGTACTTAAGAATTCATGACAGCCACGTCACTCCTTCACAGAAGTACACAAAGGCCAGTACATTTTACAGATGAGTTTTCACATCTGTAAAATGGGGACACTATCCATATCTGACTCATTGGGTTGTTGCGAAGATTAAGTGAATTAATATACATAAAGTGCTCGGTCAATCCCTGTTGATTTATATTATACACATGGAGATATGTTCTTAGGAAGACGTGCTAGCTAGCTACAAAAATGATACAGGCCACATGTGAAAAATGTAGGTTGAAAGAGGTGAATTTCAGAAATGGGGCAGACAGACAGATTCTTTCCAGGGCCTCGCAGGAGATATTTAGGAGAAGATAAGCTAAGTCTCCATTTCTTTCAGACTATAAAGTGAGTAACTTTCTTTTCTTTTTTTAAAGATTTAATTTATTTATTTGAAAGAGAGTGAGAGAGTGAGAGAGCAAGAGAGAGAGAGCACACAGAGGGAGATAGAGAGGGAAAAGCAGACTCTCCACTGAGCAGGGAGCCTGACTCTGGGCTCTGTCCCAAGACCCCTGAGATCATGACCTGAGCCAAAAGCAGACGCCTAACTGACTGAGCCACCCAGGTGCCCCATGAGTAACTTCGTTAAGAAATGTCTGATCTATTTGAGCATAGTAGAGTATATATGAAATAGGATTTGCCTTGTTTTACACACATTTTTAACAAACTGGTAGTTGTTTAACAAAGCTTTATTATATCTAACATGAAGCAAAAATCAATGAAAGGCTGCAAAAATGATCCCAATATGATGACTCAGTAGCCCTCATTCTTTTTGAAAATTATCTGCATTTGGGGGAAGGAGGGAAAATAAGATCAGAAGGATTACAAAAGAGGCTTCAATTAGATCTGTAACATCTTATTTCTTAAAACAAAGACGTTGAAGCAAAAAGGCATAATGTTAACATTTGTCTAATCTGGGCACTATTAGATTATTTCTGTATCATGTTGGAACACTTTCATCTTTTATCTACAAAGAAGTAGCCCCCAGTTCATCTTCTCCTGCCCTATAACTGACTTTGTGCCATATTCCACCCCCCCACTCCCACTTTGGTTCCACAAATCTCTCTATCCCTACTAGAAACAGTAGAGTGTTTTTGCATCTTTCTCTTTGGGGATTTCCACTTCAGCCTGACCAGTTTCGGTAAATACTAACCCCATTTTTCCTTTCACCTCAGCTAGCCTTCTTCATAGCAACCTCTTGCAAGGCTTCATTCTGAGGGTAAGACGTCTGTATCCCCAGTGATGCAGCAGACATAAGAAACCTACTAAAAACGAAACTTCAAAGGCAGCCTTGATTAGTGTGAGCATCAACACCATGGACAGCTGTGGGTAGAGTGTGGGGGAAGGAAGGCAGTCAAGGGATGAAATGAGGGATATGTCACCCAAGGACCAGGGGCTGGGGGGTAGAATGGGGGGAGGGCTTTGGCAGTCAGTTTCAAGCCTACTTCTGTTGCCTTGGTGATGGAGGACAAGCAGGAAGACAACCTGCTGATTGGATAAGACCTAGTTGGATGACTTGTTAGCCCTGCTGGACCTCTATCTAATGCTTTCTTGAGTGAACATGCGACTTGAGCTTGTTGGTTTATGAAGAGGAAAAGAGGTTCCTTGAGTTGCACAGATTCTAGGGGTCTCTATGCTGACCAATTTCTAATAAGCATTGAGCCCAGTGCATAGTAGATTCTCCCAAATGCTTGTTGACTGAGTGACCATTATCAACACTGATATACCCTTAATCATAAATATTAAAAGCAATAATAGCCTTTCAGTGCATATAGACTTTTTGGTGTCCTTGTTTCCTCTTTGTTGTACAGAGTGGCCAGGGGCTATGCTCCCTGGTATAAGTGTTAGGGTGTGTGAGACCATGCTCCAAAGCTTGTCCTGTCATACTCATCAGGTCAGATTTCCTTTGAATTCTCATGGTGAATCCTCTTTCAAATATGAGGCCCTGAAAGAGACAGCCCATATCTTCTGCAGGCCCTTGTATGCCCTGCCAGGACCTTGTGTGCTTTTAATAAATCAATAAATCTGCCGACCAAGTTCTACTTGGTCGGCAGATACAAAAACAGTTGTGATTTCCAGAGAGAGAAATAACTGCTGAAATTGTTATCTTTGACTCAGCATTGTCTTTTATCTCGTGCTTTAGATAACAGGCTTCCCTGTTTTGCATTTTACAGTCAAATAAACTAATTAAAGATTCCCCTTTGACTGTTTTGCTATCTCAGTGCACTCACTTTGAGTTGCTTCCTTCAAATAGTTTGCTTCCAATACTTTAATTGTAAATTCCAAATGACATCTTAAACTTGCTTGAGAAGAAAGTTGAAAGAATATTTTGAAAATGTACATATTGCTCCTCATTGATTTACTCTTTTCTTCAATAAAAATATCAGGATGCACTCCCTAACTGTGTTATCCTGGATTAGCTGCTTATCCAGCCCCTCTCTGTCTCACTTCCCTCCTATGCAAAATAGAATCAGTATTATTACTTATCTCATACATTGCCTTAGAGATTAAATGTCTAACCTAAAAAACTTGCCCTCAAGAATATGACCATCTAGTTGGGGAGACGTTAACTATAAATGATGTGAAATAGCACCACAAAGTTGAATTGCCAAGTGATCGTATGGATGACAAGCACTCTGGAGCAGTTAGCCCTTTTCTCTAGCTCAGAAATTATTTTCTCCATTTGGTCCCATTCCTGATCTACTCCCAGGCCAGGCAGAGCCTTCTGCAGAGCCCCCACAGCCTGAACATCAAAGCTCATCCAAAGAGCCCTTCTGCTCTAGTTCTGCCTCCTAACTTTGCCTGAGCAAGCAGCATTCTTGGCCAAGCCCTGAGCCTCAAGGCTGGTGGTGTCCACCTTCTCTCAATCAGCATGGGTCTTTCTAAGAAACTACCCTCTTTCTCCCATTCTGACATAACCTTGCCTAGTGAAAAAGTCTCTCCCTGGGTTGCCAGAGCAAAATTCTTGCTGGTTCTTTACTAAAAATTTGTAACCAGCTATAGTCATTAATAGATGTCAGCCTGAGAACACCAATTAGAAAGGGTGGTGTTGGTGAAAGGCGGTGTTATTTGTCCACTTGTCGTAGAGGACAATCGACTTTTGACATTAGTCAGGAAATAAGTCCTTCTATAGTCTAGATTTGTTTCAATTTATTTTTGTCTTTTCTGTTGTTCTTTGTCTTTGAGGTTGCCAATTTTAAGTATTCCTACAGTGGCCCTTTAAGTTCAACTATATCAATGTTAAGCACTTATCTTAGCTACTCATTTTATTCCCTGTGATAGGCCTAAAGTTACTCTCACTAATCTCTAATGCTCACCTCAGGGCACTCTGTACCAGTATTTTTATTGCTTGCTATAATGCAGTTTCTATGATCTTTTTAAGGTTACAAAATGAACTAGCCTTGTTTAGGATCTTTGAAATACAGATGTTAGGTGAATTTCTTATCACTTTGAAGCAATGGAAAGGTGATGTGACAGGTACAGTCTCAAATTTAAATGGTTTGTGACACTTGTCTTTCCATCAGAGTTCAGCAAGAATACATGGTGTTTCCCCTGGAGCCTCTACATTAGGCAAAGGCATCAATCTGTCACTCAGCTACACGATGGCTATGAGAGAAACAGCACGTTTCCAACTTATTAATTTAAATAAGCCAAATGAGCTAATTCCTGCCCCAAATGTTGCCATCCTGAATAGAGATGTGTACATCCCAGACTCCCAGGAATTGGAAGGAGGCCATCCAGAGAGGGTGGGACAATATTTTTTTTAATTATTTTATTTTATTTATTTATGATAGGCACACAGTGAGAGAGAGAGAGAGAGAGAGAGAGAGGCAGAGACATAGGCAGAGGGAGAAGCAGCCTCCATGCACCAGGAGCCCGACATGGGACTCGATCCCGGGTCTCCAGGATCGCGCCCTGGGCCAAAGGGAGGGTGGGACTATATTATCTTTATTGATGTCCCTGCATCCCCAAATATGGATAAGTTCTGGTTAAAAAAAAAACAAAAACATGGAAGTTAAAAACATCTTGAGAAGGAAATGAGCTGAGAAGTATGGGCAAAGCTCGTACACCCAGCTGCCTGGAAAGGAGCGAGGTGGTGGCAACCATGTGAGTACTTCTCACTTTCTTCCCTTCAGATTCTCCATGTGAGGTCTGGACCTAGGATACCCAATTTCGACATATTTTGACAGGGTGTGTCAGTTCAAAGGCTTAGAGTAGAGCTTCAGTGCTGGGAGAAATTGAGCTCATTAACGTATTCCAGTGCACACACTGGAAACCTCGCAAAATGATCTGCATGCCTAATGACTGTGCTTAAGTCCTATTGCTCCAGTAGATGCTTCCCCTGATAGCCAGCCCTTCCTGATCTCTTGAATTTCTGATCCCCTCTAGTGATCTGAGTCATGTACCCCTACTAGTTGTCTGCAGCTTTAGCTGTGGAAGTGCTCTCAGTCAAGTGATACAGCTATTGTATGTGTAGCTATAGAGGCTGGTGTACAAATCTGTGCTTCCTAAACAGATTATATATTCATTGAGTGTAGGCAGGATCCCTACTAGTCTTTGTATTCCTGAAGCACCAAGCATAGTGCCTGAGGGAGTAAAATCAGAGGTAGGGCATTAATCCCTGTCTTTCAGATAAGACAGTTTGAGTGAGAGAAAAAGGAAGAATACAGAAGACTCTAAACAACAGTTCTCTTTAGGGTGACAGTCTTCTCAGTGGCACCCTGCCCGAAAGCCATCCTTTCTAAAGCCATGATGCTAGGAAAATGGCCTCTCAATATGCCATGAGATGAGAGCAGAGGGATGGTTGCTTCCCAAGGGTCAGACAATACTGCAGATAGCACAGAGAGCCTTATATGAGGATTGGTCATACCAGAAGGGTGTGTGGTCAAAGTTCACTGGTCAGTGTGACCACAAACCTCAAGGGGACACTTAGTGCTCGGCACTGATCCATTTCTGGTTGGCACCCTCTTTGTTCTCTTAGATGTCTGTCTTACGCCTTCTCTCTCCTAAACCATCAACACCTCCTCCCCCTTCCTTATTCTCAGATGATGACTGCTTTTTATTTCTTACCGAGAAAATAGAAACATTCAGAAGAGAATTTCCACAAGCTTCCTCCAAGATAACTACTCATTTGTTTCTGTCTCCATCTTTCTTGTCTTCCCTCTCATAACCCAGAATAAACTGACTATGCTCCTATTTAAGGCCACCCCCTCTTGACTGCATAATTGGCCTCTTTCTCTTTCCTACATTATTTTTTTTCCTCTCTACTGTATCATTCCTGTGAGCTTACAAATCAAAATAAAACAAAGTCTTCCTTGACCCCATGTCTCCTCAGTTTTATGCTTCTTATTATAGCAAAATACTCAAAAGAATTGTATTTCATGTCAACTCCTTTTGCTTTCCTCCTACTCCCTCTCATGGATCCATGTAAGCCAGGTTTCATCTACACTGCCTATCAAAACATCTCCCTTCAAGGTCACCAATGAGTGCTACATTACTAAATCCAGTGATCAATTCTCAGCCCTATCTGCTGTTAACACAGTTGATTACTCTCTCTTTTTTGGACAAACTTTCTTCACTTGGTCAGTGAGGTCACTCTCTGAATTCCGCCCCCCCCCCCACTTCATTCAGTTGCTTTTGATGGATCCACTGAACTCTAATTGATGGACCTCTTCATCTGTACCAACATTCCCTCACAACATGAGTCACCCAGGTCCATGACTTTAAATACCACATATTGGGGTACCTGAGTGGCTCAGTCAGTTAAGCATCTGAGCTTCAGCTCAGGTCATGATCCCAGAGCCCTGGGATTGAGCCCTGCATTGGGCTCCCTGCTCAGTGGGGAACCTGCTTCTCCCTCTCCTGCTTGTGCTCTCTCTCTCTCGCTATCTCTCCCTCTCTCTCTCTCTCAAAAGAATAAATAAAATCTTTAAAAATACATACATACACACATACCACATATAGATTGATCATTCCTTAACATATAACTCTGGTCCTGACCTTTCCTCCAGGCTCCAGAGCTGAAAATCTGTTACCTATATGTCATCTACATTTGGATATAGAATAAGCATCTCAAATCAACATTTCCAAAACCAAACTTCTGACATCTGACTGCCTTTATATTTTAGTCAAAGCTGCTATCATTTCTTGCCTACACAATTAGAATTGCCCACTAATGATTTTCCCTGCTTTCACTTTTACTCCTCTGTAATGTATTCTCTACATAGTAATTATAGTGATCCGTTTAAAACTAAAGTCAGATCATGTTATTTTTCTGCTCAAACTCTTCAGTGGAGTCCCATTTCTTTCAGAATAAATTCTAAAGTCCTTATCATGGTCTACAAGGCTGTCTTGGTCCATTTGGGCAGCTATAAGAAAGTACCATAGACTAGGTGACTTGCAAACAACAGTAATTTATTTCTCACCATTCTGGAGACTGGAAGTCCAAGATCAGAGTGCCAGCACAGTCAGGTTCTGGTGAGGGCCCACTCCTACATTATAAACTGCTGGCTTCTCATGTGATAGAAAGGATGAAGGAGTTTTGGGGACCTCTTTTATAAGAGCACTAATCCCTATCATGAGTGCTTCCCCTCATCACCTGATCACCTACTAAAAGCCCCACTTCCCAATACCAACACATTGAGGGTTAGGATTTCAACATATAAATTTTGGGGGAATGCAAACACTCAGTCCATAACAAATGCCCTAACTAATTTGTCCCATTGCTGCCTTTCCAATCTCATTTGCTATCCTTGCCTTCATCCTCACTGCACTCCAGGTGCCCTGGACCTGTTGTAACTCTTTAAACTCTCTAAGAAGACTCTTCCTTAGGCCTTTGAATTTGCTGTTCCCTCTGCCAGAAGTGCTCTTCCCCTGACATCCATACACCTTATTCCCTACTTCTTTTGTGTCTGCTCAAACATCATCTTTTCAGGCATGATCTCCCTGACTTCCATCCACACTATACTAATTAGCCCTCTTCCACTTGTTCCCTCTTACCCTCTATCCCTTACCCTTCTTTATATATATAAAATGCTTACCATTTGACATTTGTATGGAACATCATCCTGGTCGGAAACAGATGACATGTTCATTGGGGTAATTTAATGAAAGAACTGTTTTCAAGGATGTGGGCAGGGTTAAGAGAACCAACCAAGGAAGGTTAAGCATTTAGTGTTTCCCTAAAAGGACAAAGGAAGGAAACCAATACTGGAACCCAGAGAGAGCTGTAGCCCTGGTGGAGCGGACTTCCATCAGAAGTGGCCTTCGGTAGAGAAACAAGTGGCCACCTGGTAGATAGAGGGCCAGGAGAATAAACACCTTTTCTTCTTGTTTTGACCTCTCATCTCTTGCTGGTAGCCCTCATTGGCTAAACTCAACCAGAAGCTAGAGGTCAAGGAAGCCTAAGTGATGCAATAGATACAGATCAACTTCTTGGTGCAAGGTGGAAAACAAGCAAAGAGTAGACCTAGAGTAGCAAAGAGAGACTGTCTAGCACATACTATCTATTTGTTGATGGTGTTTTCTTTCATTAGACTGTTATCCCTGTAGAAGTAGGAACTAAAACAGTGCTAGGCACAAAGAAGATGCTCCATAAACATTTTTAAAGTAAATGAATGGATAGCATGTGGCAGGTAGTGAGGTGGGCAGCAAGGTGTGATCTGTGAGGTCAGAACCCTGTGACCATGTCTGAGGGTGGGAAATTACTTGGAGAATCAGGAAATCTGACAGCGCTCTGCAGGGGCAAATGGTCAAAACTGGACACAACAGCCCAGAGTAGGCACCCCAAACAGAGCCAACTTGGGGATTCTGTAGGACACACAAATGTGCTGACTCTAAGAAGCTGCCAGCTGCAGCAGCAACAGCAGCAATAGCAAAGAAAATTTGCTGGCAAAATGAGAAAGTTCTTGCATTATAATCACTAGAAAGAAAAAAACACAGAGACCCTGAGAGTCCTGTTGTAGTCATCAGGAAGATTAGTGTAAAAAGCAAGAAGCAGATAAACTGGATCCCTTTTGTGGCATACACATGCTTGGGGCATACAGGGTTGCCCTCATCTACCTGGGCTTGGCACTGTAGCCTTTGTTGGCAGACCTGGTATCTTTACCATTTCCATACCAAAAAAATCTAATCATATTCATGTTTTGTGATTTTTAGAGTCTATAGATTTTTAGTTTATAGATTTTTAAAAAAGATTTCATAGAGAAAACAGAAGTAATTTCTATTGCCCACTATACAGCAAATGACTGCAAATATGGTCACCAGACAAGTTTGTTTGCTCAAATTCCTTTCTCCTTCTCCTTCTCCTCTACCTTTTCCATCTGACAGCTCAGTTCAATCCCCAGTTCGTATACCTGTTCAGTCTACAAAGCAAAAGCCCTCTTTGGAGGACAGTTTAGGGAATATCTATTGCCCCTAGAGAAGGCTCCTTATGGTTCTGACTCCCAGTTCAAAGCAGCAAATAAAATGCTTCTTTCAAGTCCTCACATAGTCTTTCCAACAAGAGGACTATAAATGGAATTTTCTCTAATTCATTACATGTACATAAAAATGTTATCCAGGACCAGAGGTTGTTCAACAACCTATAATACAGAGGTCATTCATCTTCTTCCTTCTAATCTCATTCATTTTCTTCCTTCTTAAATCATAAGTGAAAGAAGTCCCTCAAGTACCATCAAGCAGACATCCTAAGGCAGGGAGACTCAATCACCAGTCAGCACTGATGTATGTGCTGAGAAGCAGGACAGCCCCATCTGAGACCTCTAGGCTGCCTGTTGCACAGATGCTGGGTACAGCTCGGGCACCAGCTGTGTTACACTGAAACCAGCCAAGAAGTGTACAACAGAGCAAGAGGCAATGCTCTGTAAGAGTCTTCAGCCTCTCTTCCATACCAGTGTGGAAGCAAAAGATTGTGTCAAAATGTACAGTGGAGATGAGACAGGCCATACTGGGAGATAGCATGTGAATAAAAAGAATCAGCTTGGAAAAGTCTGGAGTATGTGGACACCCAGGGGTATGAGATACAATTCACCTGAGAAGCTGTGATATAAGACTGAAGTGCATTTCACCTGTTGGGGAGACAAATGAAGCCTCTGAGTTGCTGAAAAGCTTGTGCTCACAGAGCAGAGAGAAGTGCTCAAGGTCTCTCAAATGAACTCAGCAGAAGTCAGTAATCAGACAGAGGGAAGTCTGGCTGAAGCCCTGAGCAGGGGAAGTGTAGCTGAAGGCCAGAGGAGACAGGCAATGAGGAGGTTAGAGAAGCACACTGGTTGGAAAGAATATTGTCATCATGCCCTGTGTGGCCTTGACAGTGGTGTTTCATCTGATCTGAGAGCAATGATGCAGACGGACAGTATTAACACAAATTTGGGTGAAGTCCTACATTCTCTGAAAATTTCCTTAAAAATCCAGTCATTCTCAAAATTTGTGATTTTTTAGCCCCCTCCCACCCTCTCTCCGTCAGGCTCCCTGCTCAATGGGGAGTCTGCTTCTCCCTTTCCACCTATCTTTCCTTTCCCTGTCCCCACTCATGCTTTCTCTCTTTCCCCTCTCTCAAATGAATAAAGGAAATCTTTTTAAAATTTGTGATATTTTAAAAAGACTTTACTGTAGAGTATATGCACTTATTCTCTGTGATATGAATGTACCTACTTTTATTTATTTATTTATTTATTTATTTATTTATTTATTTATTTGAGACAGAGAGAGAGAGAGAGAGGCAAAGACACAGGCAGAGGGAGAAGCAGGCTCCATGCAGGGAGCCCGACATGGGACTCGATCCGGGGTCTCCAGGATCATACCCTGGGCCAAAGGCAGACACTAAACCACTGAGCCACCAAGGGATCCCCCTGAATGTACCTTCTTTCAACAAGTTCACCATATTTGCTTTTCTCTGCAGAGTTAAAGATGTGCTCCAGAGTGTATGACCAACCTTCAAAATCCTTACAACTGGCTTTCTCTTTGGGTCCATTTGAATTGAAATAACCCTAGTATTGAATCAGTGAGGGTGAGGTGGGCAGAGAAGGTGTGGCTGGGTGTGTGCTTCCAGGGGAATTTGCAGGGATGGTTTATGCCAGTTGGTTGACATTCTCAAGCACTGAATTCTCCAGATTCAGGGATGGAGGATAAAGAAAGGCACTGCACTTGGATTGCTTTGAGCTCCTAGAGCTAGCACAGTCTAGGGAACTAGCCTGTGGAGGGAAGCAGAAGAATCAGCATGCAGTTGAGCGGACCTTCCTTAAACAAAGATGTAACCCAGGTCTACATGGGCCATGCAGTGAAATGGCAGAGCCGGGCAGAGCATGGCGCCAACTGTGGATGGGTGAATTCTGGAAGCCAAATCTCATTAAGAAGCAACGATGTTTTATACTTCTAAAAGTGCTGGACAACTTGAATTTGGGCCTGGGAGACAGACTCTCACTGACAAAGTTTCAGCAGACTGCTTTGAACTGTTGGGAGTGTCCAACGCAACGAGCAAGGGGCAGCTGGTGGGCACTCAGTAGACTGACTTGACCGTGGGAAGCTTCCAAACTCTGCCCTGCACACAACTGCTCAGCTCAGAACAGCTGCTCAGAAAGGCAAAAAATAATTAGACACCACAAGGCTCCCTTATGGCTTAAGAGTCTCTACCTCCTGGTCTAACGCAGCCCCCCTGGTATGTGGTGCTCTGGGCTATGGTTCTTTGAGTTTCTGTCTCATTCAAGATGTCTTTGAAGCTAGACTCAGTGTAAGCCAGAATGGGATAATAGAGGGCAGGTTGTAGCTTGATCTCCATTCATATTTACAAAGGTTGCTTAAAAAAAGAAAGCGAAGTGTGGCGTCCCAATACCCAGGTGACATGAATGCTGTTACAAATTGCCTTCCTGGGCCCGATAGTTCTGGGTGGTCCTCTGTCCTCTGTCCTTACTTCACCTTACCAATTCTGTTAGTTTGTCTGCCTTCTACCCTCCCTTCCTTCTTTCCTTCCTTCCTTTCTGTTTTTCCCTTTTCTTATTCACATATTTTACATAGGGCCTGACCCTGTCACTACCCCAGGTTTGATTAACTTAGGCAAACCCTTCATCGCACCCAGCTGCTGATTTCAGATGCCGACCAGGGAGATAAAAAACTGTCAAGAGGGGAAAATGGATGAGCCGCAGATAAATGGAGAGAACTGCAATTTGCTCAGGCACGGCCTGCCACTTGCCTGGCTTATAATTAGAGGCATAAGAAATGTGTTTTTCCTCCTGGTTTCGGACTCTGTTTTCCTTTTTCACAAAAACATCTGAATCCTGTCTTTAGTGTGATCTTGTGCTATTTTGCTGGCAGTTCCACAATAGTCACCAACTTAGGGACTGCCGAGAGAAGGCAGCTATCTCTGCCAGAGAAAATGCATTCCTGAACCTGACATCTGGGTCTTGCAGCTGGAGGGAAGGAGGAGACAAAAAAGAAATAGTCCTGAGTGTCATCAAAGGCAGTTGATGGTGCCAAGTCAGTATGGAAATTACATACAGTACAGATGCCATTTTCAACATCAGACAAATAATGCGGCTATTTAGGAAAAACAAAGATGTGCTTAGAAATTGATCATCCGTGTACGTGCAATGAAAATGTTTGTAGCTTCCAGAACGATAGGAGCGGGCTGAGTGCTCATTTCCAAATGACTCACATTTTTTTCTGACTGCATTCTGAAAGGGTAAGGCTGAAGTAGTCAGATTTTCCCTCCTTTTTGAAAAGGAGGAAAAAGTAACTTGACAAACACTCCCCCCTCCCATGGATATTTAAGTTTTGAAGATTTATGCCCACTTTCCTTGTAGGCAGCATTTTAGATTGCT
This sequence comes from Canis lupus dingo, assembly GCF_003254725.2. Lineage (NCBI taxonomy): Eukaryota > Metazoa > Chordata > Mammalia > Carnivora > Canidae > Canis > Canis lupus. The sequence goes on from NC_064261.1 coordinate 39,707,029, forward strand.
TTGTGTGACAGACAAAGGAATATGAAAACAAGAAAGTACGGCCTGTTATCTATAGGCCATGATCAACCACAAAGAATTAGTTCATTGTGCCAGATTTGCAGGAAGATGAGGAGGGTGAAAGAGGAAATTGGAAATGCTAATGAGCATGAAAGCACCTTGCTCCTCTTTTTTTTCTTTCTTCCTTTGAGTTAGATCTGTTCAAGATTAGAGGCTCCAGGAGGCCAAAAGCCACCAATATTCAGGTTAGAGGCACAATACACAGTCACTTTTGGTGCATACAGAATGAGCATTGGAGGAAGGAGGTATGGGCAAATACCAGCTCCAGGCTCAGGAGCAAACATTTCAGGAAAGGGCTCTATTATCGCTTCAAAATTATTGTTATTTGTAAAACACACATCTTTAGGGAATTGGTCTTTTCTTTGTAAAAGTACCTTGCCAAGGAGAAGCCTGGCAGGAGATGAGGTCCCTCTAGTCTAAGAGAGTACTTGAAACTGGGAATCTTCTGTTTCTGTTCGAACAGCAAACAGATTTAAATTAAGTGGTTCTTGTTTTTAACTGCTCTTTAAAAATCTAATTTTTACTCATTTTTAGGCTAAAATCACAAACTTGGTAGTCAAAATGGCATTCCAGAAATTCTGGCTATTGAGTTCTGAGCATGCTCAGTGGAATCTTTAGAATTTCTTTATAGCAGGGCTTAGAGGTAGAGATTGGTTAGAATAGGGGTGATTAGGGGACTTGGCTTAAAGCTGTGTTTATGTAGTAAGCACACCACTGTCACTTAGAAATATTTGTAGTGGCTTAGAGAACTTTTTTTTTTTTAAAGATTTTATTTATTTATTTGACAGAGAGAGAGAGAGAGAGCACAAGCAGGGTGAGTAGCAGGCAGATGGAGAAGCAGGCTCCCAGGTGAGCAGGGAGTCCAAGGTAGGAATCGATCCTAGGACCCTGAGATCATGACCTGAGCTGAAGGCAGATGCTTAACTGACTGAGCCACCCAGGCACCCCCTTGGAAAACTTTTGAAGCTAACGCCCTTAAACCTCCCCCTTGACATCACCACTGATCTTGTCCTAAACTTGTGTTTCTCAAAGTAGGTGCAACTGGAATTTTGGAATGGACCATTTTTCTTTATGTGAGACTGTCCCATGCTGCAAAACTTTTAGTGTCCCCAGCCCTGCTCACTAAATGCCAAGGAATGGCAAGGGGGAGGCGGCGGCCATTGTGACAACCAAACGGAAAATCTTTTTTTGGCATCACATTTCCAAATGTCCTCATTGAAAACCATTAGGTTTATTTCAACCTCATTTAGGTGAAAAATGAATAGACATATGTCTGAGCAAGGCAGAGTCACAGAGAGAAAGTGTTATCTCCAACAGTCGTTCTACATTTTTCCCCCCACTCCATCCCATTTATTTGCATAATACATGCTCATCAGTAGCAGCTGTCATTAAAAGGAAATGTTTTCCATCTAAGAGATGAGGATAATAATCCACATTCTACCTATTTCATATAGGGTTGTAAGGACAAACCTATAAATATAAAACTACTTTGAAGAGTTTCAAGTATAATATATAAAATGATATGACCAAAAACAATTTTTAAAAATGAAATGATATGACCAATATGGAAGAAGGATGGAGTTTTCTCAAAAAATTAAGCATAGAACTGCTATATGAATGAGCAATCCCACTTCTGGGTACTTATGCAAACAAATTGAAAGCAAAGTTTTGAGATATTTGCACACCCATGTTCGTAGCAGCATTATTTACAATAACCAAGAGATGGAAGTAATCCAAATGTCCGTTGACAGATGAATGGATAAACAAAATGTGGACAGAACACTTTTCAGAATATTATTCAGCCTCTAAAAGGAAGGAAATCTTGTCACGTATTATCATTTGGATGAACCAAGTGGAATAAAGCTGTACTGCCTCTAGGCTTGATGCTGCTGAATTCTAAATCTGTTCTCTGTCACTTGTCTTGGATCTATGGCCCTGGGTAGGAGCATCCAGTGAACCGAGCTGAGTTCATGTGCAATGGCTAATAGAGTCAAGATAGTGAGCACATGACATTTTCAGCTTTGTGGTAGGAGGCAGGCCCTCCTTGCTACCAAGACACACAATGGGGAATTTCCCCAGCAGAGGAAGGGGACTCAGACATTGAACAAATGATAGAAGTCCACTATGTATGTTTCCATCATCAATCTGATCCAGTGTAAGAATAGAGAGGCAAAAATCTTTCCCAGGTGATTCTAAGTCACTTTCCCTCCACCTCTACTTCTATCATTGCATATCTTGCTGTTTTGGAAACCATGATTTTGACAATCATTATATTCTATTTTCTTATGTGCTAGTGGCAATGAAACCATCGTCAGGGCTGTGGCTGTGAGAAAAGCTGCCTAAATTCCAACCTCATGTGTATGCCTCACTATGGGATGGACTCAAATGAGGATGCTCCCAGATCTAAGAATCTGAAACTAATTCTAGCTATCTTAACCAGTTTATTGGGAGTATATCAGAATTTATAGAACGAAAAAGAGGCCAGAAGTGTGGATTTGGGAGTGGGCAGCAAAGAAAGCAGCCCTGAGGGCTGAGAAGCTGATGTTTCAGCAGGAATGGGCAGGCTCTGCTGGATTTTGGTGTGGAAGTACATTACCATTGGAGATTCTAGTCACATCTTCTTACTCAAGATTTAATGGTCATGAATTTGCCCAAGCTGCTTGCCTGAAAAATGATTCCTGAGGGTGGCAAGAAGGAAGATCTGGCCTCAGTCTCTCCCTTTTCCTAAGATTATTTGCAAAAGAGAAATTTCCCCTAAACAGGAAGGGAAGCCAGATGCTGTACAGTAAAAACCAAAGAAAAACAAAATCATATAAGACACACACACACACACACACACACACAGACACACGTCCGTGACCACTTTTCTAGCGAGCAAAGCAGTGAGTAGTTCCACTTACATTTTGTATTAGCCTTTTGGATCCTACATTACCCTCTTTCAAGATTGATCTCTAAAATTTTATCTATCCCTGTTTCTTCTACTGATTCCTGTTCTTCCTCTAATCTCCTGTGGTTGTCATCAATGTTGTTCACCAAATATTTTCATTTCTATTCCTTTTGGGTACATGATTAGATTATACTTTCTCAATCTCCTTGCGGTTGAAGTGACTTCCATGCAGAAGCTTTAAGAATCTGTGCCTGGGAGTGCCTGGGTGGCTCAGTTGGTTAGGTGTCTGCCTTCAGTTCAGGTCATGATCATAGGGTCCTGGGAACCCGCTTGGCAGGGAGTCTGCTTCTCCTTCTTCCTCTCCTCCTCCCCCTGCTTGTACTATCTCTCAAATAAATAATTTTTAAAAATCTGTGCCTGATTTGCCACACTCACCTCTCCCTGACATGGTTAGTAATGTTGAAGCACATGTCCAGATGGAGCCTCTGTCAGCCTGGGTCCCTGAGGGATTATGGTAAGTGAAGCCACCAGCTAACTCAGTGGACATGAATTAAGGCAAGAAATAAATCTTACTTGCCTGTAAGATTTTAGGGTTGTTTGTTACTGGAGCATAACTGAGACCATCCTAACTGGCCTAGCTGATATTTCCCCTCCCTCTCAGTTAGAGTTTTTCTGAAGCCTGTAGATCTCCTCTAACAGCCTCAGCTTCTACCTCCACACACTAGAGTAAAGTTGTGTTTCCTGCCTCCCACACCCTCTTCCAGTTTCCACTTGGATACCTCTAAATTTTCAAAACACGTGGAGTTGAACTTCGTCTGGAGGTAATTCTTTGTATAACTTCTCTATCTCTACTAGGTCACTATCATTTTTCTACCCACCAAGTTCTAAATCTGAGAGGCCTCTGACTCACTTGCTGCATTCATCCTCACTTCTTACATTAGTCACCAAATCCTCTTTCATCTTCATCTGTGAGGTCTCTTGAGTTCATCTTTAGTGCTACTTGCTATCTGCCACTTCCCAGGCTCCCTTGCATCAAGGGAAAAGCACATGAATTCATTTGCTAGGGCTGTCATAACTAGATACCATAAACTGGAGGTCTTAACCAACAGAAATTTATTTTCTCACAGTTCTGGAGGCTGGAAGTTCACAGTCAAGGTATTAACAGGTTTGGTTTCTCCTAAAGACTTTTCTCCTTGGTTTACAGATGGCTGCTTTCTCACTGTGTTCTCACATGTCTTTTCTTATATACATGCAACCTTGATTTTTCTCTCTTCTTATGAGGACACCAGTCATACTGGGTTAGGGCCCCACCTTTTTGACCTCATTTAACCTCAATTACCTCGTTAAAAGTCCTATCTCCAGATATAGTCATACTGGGGTTAGACTTCAACATATGAATTTGGGGGTAGAATATAGTTCAGTCCCTAGGAGTCCACCAATGAGTCATACTGGGACCAGCCTTTGACTCAGAGACTAGTGAGGAAAAGATAGTGTGCAGAAATAGTGGCAGAAGTCAAGAGATCATCTACATATTAGAATGGCTGAGCCAAATTGTAGGGCCTGAGTCTCCCCTATCTTGCATAAACTCCCTTTCTACCTGGTCACTGAGAATTGACTTCTACTGCTTGAAATAAAAAATCCTGATGCCTAGGTTATGGTAACAGGCTCCCAACCTGGTGCCTATACTCTATCCTAAGAATCATTGTCAAATAAATATTCCTAAAACACTGATTTCATTATGTCTGTCTCTCTCTACAAATTCTTAGGGAGATTTGAATGTTACTATGTTAGCATTTTGTCCTCTCAGCTGCAAGTGTAAGAATAGTAATTCAAATTAACATAGGCAAAAAAGTTATCACTTATTGCCTGACATAGCTATCAAGTCCAAAAGGATAGATAAAACTTTAGGCATTCAGGCATAGCAGCATTCATAGGCTCAAATTATGTTTTTAGGGTTGTGTCTCTTCATTCCCAATTCCCTCCATGTGTCACCAAAGATAGATCCTAGCTACTTGAACTTTGGAAGAAAAAGAGATAGACATTCTCTATCTCTGTATCTGTCTCTTTCTCTCTCTCAACAAAATTGAATGATTCTGAGCGAGTCATGTGTTTTTCACTGGGCCAATCAGTGTCCAGAAGGATAGGTAGGATTCCAGTGGGCCAGACTGGGCGGTGCCCTGGCTGCTAAGGTGGGAGAAGTGGCCACAGTTCAGGCCCTCTAGGTTAGGGAATGCCACTTTCCCCAAAGGAAAAACTCTGAACAGAGTAAGTACAGAAACACACCAGATTTTTGTGGGCAGTGTATTCTCCAGCCCTCCAAATCACACTGGCTGGTTTCTAGTTCTGCCAATGGGAGGTCAGCTCTGGTGTTCTGGACACTAGTGATGACCCTGGGCATTTCCAGGAAGAAGCTACCTGTGCCTGAAGGAAATAAGCTTTCTCTGGAAATGAGTGGAGATTGTCTGTCTGGGCCAGACAGCTATGTGCTGTGTTTCTGCTTTCCACCCTATCTCCCTGCTTTTGAAGCTAACCTAATTCACTTTTCACTGGTGCTGGCAACATCACCACCGCTCTTTTTGCTCACAGCCCTACAGGAAGCTGTATGTGGTCTTTTGACAGCCCACTCCTTGCACCCAGGGAGAATTGGACTCATTGTTTCATGGGGTTTCCTTTAGGCTAATCTGAGGAGTGTGAAAGAACCCATTTAAAGGGGTCTGATGAATAAGGACAAAATAAAGATCAAACCCAGGCACAATCAAAAGCTGTTTGTTAACAGGCAAGATGTTCTTCAAAGCATATATCAGGAGCCAGGGGAGACTTATCTTGCAGCATTATGTGGAGAAAGTAGGCGGGTCTCGGGGCATTCATTTGAAGTTCTAAACAGATGACCGCTGGCCTGGCAGCTGGGCTAGGAATTATCAGTAAGTCTCTTGGGTTAAGTGGGCAGCACTGGTAGATAAGTGTCTGGGAAAAAATAACAAATCATGTAGTAGGTAATGTTTATTGGGGAAGTCCTCCAAACCCTTTGTCCTTGCACCTACATCCAGGAAGGAGCCACAAGCTACAAACTTTCCTAATCCTGGATCTGTGATTTAGGAAATTGAGCAATCCTGGTGTCACATAAGCTTTGTATCCACTTTTAAGATGATAAACAAATGCAGAGAGGCATTGACTTCCTCAAACTAGCACTAGACTGGGGCATGATGGTACTTGGGGCTGGCTTCTATAATGTCTGTCTTTAATGGCAATAGGTAACATTTATTGAATGCCTCCCATGTGCCAGGTAGACGTTGTGCCAAATGATCTCAGTTGATCCTCACCACACCCCAGACTCTGATCATCCCCATTTTACAGATGTAGGAGCTGTGACCCTGAGAGGTTCATGTAGTCTATTTAATGTTACACAGCTAATACACAGTAGAGCTGGGAGATAAACCTCTCTGGCTCGCTCTATCCAAATCCTGTGCTCTTAATTACTTATCACACTGCCATTTTAACTAGACCCACCAAGAACATTATCTCCCTTTTCCTTAGACAATGGGAACTGAGTTTTTCATTTGAAACTTCAGTTGTAGATGGAGAGGCAGAGGTACATAGAAATAAAAGTAAGTCAGCTGGAACCGATATGGTTCATAGAATTGACCATAAGGGATAGAATTTTTTTTTATTATTATGAAAGACAAGCCATGTGTCCAACACCAATAGATTTAAGGGGTAGTGGTGGCAGAAAGGGTACCTAAAATGCACAGTTACTCAGATACCCGTTTAAATTAATATTTGTAATGATTCCTCTTTAGCATATCACTCCTTAAAGGAACAACCACAAACTGTGTTGCCCCCGAAACAGTAGCCATTGTAAGATGTAGCCGTTTACATTTAAATTTCACATTTAAATAAAATGTAAAATTCAGTATTTCAGTTCTCTCAGACACTTTTCAAGTGACCAGTAACTGATACAGAACATTTCCATCATTGCAGAAAGTTCTGTTGAACAGCACTGCTACAAAACCTCCCTTGATCCATGCTGCATGCCAGTTACCACCTCATTTCTTGCTGCTCTTCACTGTGACCCTCTTGAAAGTGTGGGCTCTACTTGTTATCTCTGCTTCCCCACCTCCCTTTCCCTCCTCAGTTCACTCCATTCAGACCTTTCATATCAGCCACTTCACCAAAAACTCTCTTTCCAGAGTCATTAATAATCCATATTTGCCCAAGCCTGTGGTCAGTGTCCTCATCTGGTCCATCCTCTCAGCTGTGTGGGATGCTGTGGGTCACAACCTTCCTCTTCATAGATTTCCTTCTCTGAACTTCTGGAAGACCACACCATCTTGGTTCCCCTCCTACCTAAATGGGACATGTGGCAGTCTTCTTTACACCCTGTCCTCCCACAACAAGACCTCTTATTATGGGGTCCCAGGAGCTCACTCCTCAGATCATCTGTTTTAGATACTGACATACTCTCCATGGGTGATCTCAATAGCGAGAGATCAGAAAGCAAGCACTCAGTTCCTGGGCTGAAGCCCTGCAATGGCTTTCCACTGCAACCATAATAAAATTCAGGGTCCCTACTGTGGCCTTCCAGGCCTCTGCCTTCCTTTCCCTCTGTTTTATCTGTGCTGGTTTTCTCTCTGTCCTTTGTCCAGGTTGTTTACTCCTGGCTTGGGACGTTTGGATTAAACTGCTCTCTTTCAGATTTTTTCAATGGCTGATACCTGTCATCATTTGGGTCTTAACTCAAGTTATCACCTCAGGAAAGTCATCCTTGACCATGCCTTGACCATGATTCAGCAGCCCTCCTCTTCACACACTAATAATGTATCTTGCCCTATTTATTTTATTTTATTCATGACATTTATTAGTAATTGAATTTTTTTTATTTATTTACTTTTTATGGTCTGTTTTCTGACATTGGCATATAGGCTCCTTGGAGGTAGTTCTGTTTCTCTTACCACTCAGTACTTACTACAAAGTTTGGCATGTAGTAAGTGCTTAATTAAGGCTTCTTGACCTAAAATGTTTCTTGACTAACAAATGGCCACGAGTCAGAATGAGGATATTAGGACCAAAACAGACTCCCTAAAGAGTCAGTCAGAGGCAGAGGAAAAACCAATTGCCATTAGTGGGATGGACAGGTAGGAGTGGACATCTTTGTTGAATGGGTTTTTTGCCTCTGGACAACTAGGCATGGCCCATATTTTAAACCAATTTCCTTCATATTTTGTGGCTCTAACTATACCTTAAGAATGTCAGTTTCTCTTAACCGTTTTGCTAATTTCCTCTCAAAGATGTTAACCCTACATCAGTATGACTTTGGACAAACCATTGATGGGCCTTGCTTTCCCTATCCATAAAGCAATTTGAGTTTTGGTAGAGAATTTGTACTTTCTTTCTCTCAGCATTATATTTCTAATTGCCTGATGTCACTTCAAAGAACCTTAGGTTATACTCTTTTATTTTTTTTTAAAGATTTATTTATTTATTCATGAGAGACACAGAGAGAGAGAGAGAGAGAGGCAGAGACATAGGCAGAGGAAGAAGCAGGCTCCTTGCAGGTAGCCCAGTGAGGGACTTGATCCCAGATCCTGGGATCATGCCCTGAGCCAAAGGCAGATGCTCAACCACTGAGCCACCCAGCTGTCCCCTTAGGTTATATTTTTTCTGAAAAGTAATTTAACAATAATTTATAAAAGACTTTAAAAATACTTTCACTTCTAAAATGTATCTTAAATAGTCATAAATTTGAAGAGATTTATTCACAATTTTAGTCATCTTAGATTTATTAATAATAATTAAAAAGTCAGAAACAATTTAAATAATCAACAGTAAGAATGCCTAAATAAATTCAGACACTTGTATGCTTGAATATTAAAATATTAGAATGTTGGAATATTGGAATAAAAATTGCAAGAGATTTCCCCCCAAATATGATAATAAGGAAAAAATTTTATAATTTGTGTTAAATTGTTTATAATTTCAACCTACAAAATACATATATTCATAAGAAGAAAAGTTGGGAAAATCAAAATGTAACTTGCAACTATCTCTAGGGTATACAATTAGTCTTCTTTTAATATTTGTTACCATTTTCCTGGGCAATGAGTATGTAGTTCTTGCAGCCAGTGAATTACATGTTTAGCCAGGAATGGATTTCAGTGTTAGGAATTTGGAGTTGGAAGTCTCAGGTTTAGTATAGTTTTGTTCAATAAATATTTATTGAGGGATGCCTGGGTGGCTCAAAGGTTGAGAGTCTGCCTTTGGCCCAGGGTGTGATCCCGGGGTCCAAGATCGAGTCCCACATCGGGCTCCTTGCCGGGAGCCTGCTTCTCCCTCTGCCTGTGTCTCTGCCTCTCTCTGTGTGTCTCTCATGAATAAATAAATAAAATCTTAAAATATATATTTATTGAATGCCTTTTATAAGTCAGTTGCTGTTTCATTGGCCTAAGAGACAGACTGAAAACTACCAGGGAGGTTATCACAGGGTGCTGTGGGAATGTGAGGAAGCAGGAGAGGGTGTTTGGGAGAGAGCTATGAAGGGGACACAGAACTTTAGAAACCGTGTCCTGAAGGTTCTGGGTCCTCATTCTGGTCCTACTTACTTGCTCATAACCTTGAGCCAGTCATTCACTAGCTCAGCCTCTCAGTTCCCCATCTATAAAATGGAAATAACACTACCAACCCTTTCTACTAAAGCAGGTTGTGATTTTCGCAGATCATATTGAGACAGAGTATAGAAATGCTTTTGGCACCTGGGAAGAGCTATCAGGGGCTTATGGACTTAACCTAGTAAAACCAGCGGGAAGTAGAAGCCTTGATTTAATGATTAATAGCTTAGCAAGGCCTGAGGCCAATTGGATGACAATTCTCTTGTGTCTTGGGTGAGGTTGCTACTTCTCCCTTCCGCTGAGCCTAGCAGCTATTTTGTGGTGTATATCACTAAAAAAAAAAAAGTACAAAAAGGCTGATATGGGGATAAAATGGGTCTGTGTGGGAGATTCTTAGCTTCCACATTATAATCTGCCCTCCTTTCCTTGCCTGGCTTTAGCTCTGGGGGTGACCTTCTGAAGTCACCATATTTTATGACCGAGAGGAAATTGTATTGCAGTTGAGGAGCCCAGTCCCTATTATTTTGAAATTCACAAGCCTGGGTACTGTCTGGACTTAGACTGGGGGGTTTTGGGGCTGGTAGCATTGATGTTTAGTTTGCAGCTGTTGAAGCTGGATTCTTTTATGTCAGTGGCATCTCCCATTGGCCCCAGTCCCTGAGTCACCACACATTTCAGAATAAAAGGGAAAGGGTGAAGCTCCTCTTTGCACAGCCATATTTCAAATCTGCATACTCAGGAAGGCAGAGCTACCAGAGATGTGATTTGGTAGTTCCCTAAAATTGTCAGGGAGGCTGCTTCTTCTGCTCTTCTGTAGGGGTGGTGCTGGTTCTTCCCTAGGGATCCTTGCATAGAGTAGTAGGTTCATTCTCTCTCAGTTTCTCTCTTTCCCTCTGATTCTTCTCCTTTTTATTTCCTCCTTCCTCTCCCCTCCTTTTCATTCTCAACAAATATTTATTGAGAATCTATTGTGCTTCTGGCATTGCGGGGAAAACAAATGGAAAGTGCTGCCCCAAATTTTAAGTGAATACTCTGGAACTTTCAGAGAGTTGTCACTACGAGGCAAGATGATCAGGTCTAAGTTCATGGGGCTCTCTTGGCAAGGCTCCATGTGAACTTTTTTTTTTTACTCCTGAGTTTTGTAGTAGAGCTAGAGTCTAGATATGCAGGGAGAAAGTGGAAGGAATGGCCCAAACTTCTAGGGGCCTAGAAGTGGGGACCAAGTGCAGTGGAGGGTAAGGCACCAGAGTGGACAGAACCCAGCCCACCTTGGAGACAATCACCTGTCTCTCCTGTGTCTCACAGGGGATAGATAAAATCTCACTCAGCTGTGAGAATTCCATTTCTTAGCATAAAACCTTCACTTCCTCTTCTGGTTCTATAGGAATAATTCTGTATGGTTGGGCTCTTCTGAAACTTTAACCCACTTGCTGAATAATTTTGGCATAAAAAGATGAAAATGGAAACATTAATACCAACAGTTCAAAGAGGGTCTTTCCTTTTAAGGTACAGAAAGCATTAACATCATAATTAGCAACATCTATGTTTTGTTTTGTTTTTTACCAGCCTGCTCTTTCTGTATGACACTAAAAAAAAAAAAAACAATTTTACAATTCCAGCCCAGACCTTAAGGATTTCACTGTACACTTCTATAGGTCAACAAGTGACTTGAAGACAGGCACTGTGTCCTGTTTATTCTTATAACCCTAACACAGTGCTTTGTAAAAGTTCGTTGACCAACAGTACTAAATGAACAGACACATAGGGCAGGTATTCTGAAAAATCTGGAAATAAGAATAAAAAGGTAGCAGCCCCATTTTCCAGGAAGACAAATTGAGACAAAGTACATGAAGAGCTGTGCTTAGTCTTTCTGCCAGAATTTGACGAGTTTCTCCTCTGAATTGTGGCCCTATGGCGAGCTCTGCATGGCCTTGGCAGAGTGGGGCCTGTCATGTCTACCACATGGTTGCTCCCCTGCAGTGCCAAAGGATGAGGCCATTTGGAGACAATCACCTTCTGTCTCTGGGCTTTGACATCTGGAAGGTGGACGACCAACAGGCCTTGGCTGGGCCTCCTGGCCCTTCAGCTTGCCGCATGTTTGTTGGAAGCCATTTTTCAGGAGAGCACTATGGCAGTGAAGGTCACCTTCTGGACAAATAATTCAGGTCCAGGGGCACCAGATGCAATAGGGAGTCTGAGGCAATGAACAAATGAGCAAACGACTTTGTCTTAAAAGAAAATAAGATTTCAACAGAGCTGTGAGTGTCCTTTGCTCAATAGGATTGGCACTCTGTAGAGAAACAACTGAGGGGGGCTTGGTTAGAATCCAATTTTAGTAATTAGTTCTATTCACAATAAGGCATGTTAATAGGTCCCATGTTGAGCAGCAGAATCCCCTGCCTCAGGTGCCAAGCGCCAATTAATGAAATCAAGATTCAAGTCCCACAGGTGCAACCATTCTATATCCATTCTCTTGGAGCTGTAGGCAGGCATTTCCCCCAGTAGCACAGATCATAGATAAATAGACTGTAAGCTCCAAGAAGACAGGGATCAGTCTTGTTTTGTTTACCACTATATTCTCAGCTACCTGGCTTACCCCTAACACTTGTATTGGATTGTAAAAAACCCAGTAATTTCCACCCCCCTCCCCATTCTTGCCTGTTGCAATATGACTTTATAGTTCCTGGCCTTGGGACTTGATTTGGCTGTACAATATGACAGGAGTTACATGGTCTCAGTTCTGGACCTAGGCTTTAAGAGGCCTTGCACACTTTTCTCCTTCTTGAGCCCTACAGAGCCTCTGTGTGAACAAGGTCAGGCTGGCCTACCGAAGAGCAAAGGACGTATAGGCCCACTCACTATTATCACCCCAAGTAATAGCAAGCCAACACCTAGAAGTATAGTGTGACCTTGATGATCGGTAGCTGACCACAGATACAAGAGTGTGTCCAGCTGAAGCCAGAAGGATTATCCAACTAGGCCCAACCCAAAAGGTCATGCAAGAAATATGAACTAAGGAAATGGTGGTTGTTTCAAGCCACTAAGTTTAGGGTGGTTTGTTATGCTATAAAAGATAATTGATTAACCACCCAATGCATATTTGCTGAAAGATGAATGGATTATTGATTAAAAATCAACCAGTCTTGGCTTGCCCACATACACTGTTTTATATTATCATTTTCCTTTTTTTCTAATACCACAAGCAGAATTATCTTATTCCCTTACTGGTTTGTTTATTTATTTACTGTCTCCTTTTCAAATATGTAAGCTCCATGAGGATAGGAGGCTATCATGCCTATCTTACTCATCTTTCAATTCCTATAGTTTGGAGCAGTTCTTAGCACATTGTGGGCTCTCTAAATATTTATTGAATGAAAGAGTTGGGTACATAATGGGCTATCAATAAATATTTATGAATGAAGAGTGAATGGATTTCATTAATATCACTTATAATGAGGCTAGATGAGCAAGGAGCCTGGGAAATGAGTATCACATGTATTGCCAAGGTATGTTTTACTCTATATTTTCCTGGACCCTCTTAGGGTTCCTGGCTGGGTCTGAAAATTAAACTGACAAAGACAGATTAATAGGAGAGAAGCGAATTTCCTTAATGTAAGTTTTATATTACATGGGATCCTTCATAAGGAAATGAAGATCTGGGGGAATGGTTAGACCTGAGTATTTTTTGTGCTAGGTTTGATGAAAGGCAGACAGTCATACAAAAATGATAGGGCCAAAAACCATTTACTTTATTACAGTAAATGTAAGGCCTGTTTGTTCAGATTCCTCCCTCTGCAAAGAGAGAGGGAGGAGCGACCATCCTTCTACTTTTTTCTCAAACTCCTTCAGCTCAGAATATTCAGTATGCCAAGATGCCATATTTTGGGGTAGTGTGTTCTGAACCCCACCATCCTTATTTTTTTCTTTATAAATCAGCATGTAGTAAAGCCTGGCAGGTAAAAGTAAAGAACTTTACTTTTGTGAAGATATTGTTATATTTCTTTTCTTCTACGTCAATTCTTAGGCTCTGATTTCCCTTCTCTAATAATTTTTAATTATCTGTGTTTGGATGATTTGTTTGGATTTTCTCCACTGAAAGCACCACCAGTGGAAAGTTGCTACCCAACAGGTTATAGTTTCTGTTAAGCAAGAAGAATAAGTTCTAGAGATCTGCTGTACAAAATTGTACCTATCCTTAACAATACAGTTTTGTACACTTAAAGATTTGTTAAGAGAGTAGATCTCTTGTTACGTGTTCTTACTACATCTTTTTTAAAAAGGAATGTAATATGACTGTAATTTATCAGGATGGGCAGAGTTCAGAGCATCCATATCTCTGAAGACAAAGGTCCACCAGGAGCAAGCTGAACCAACAGGCTCTGCTAAGTTTTCACCAGTTTACCACACTTACCTCATACCCTTTTGTCCTCTCACATTTTTCCTTGACTTTCTACTTACCATCAAAACTAGTATAAAAAAATACTCATATTGAACTGTTTCTTCAGGTCTTCATTTCCTTATGAAGGATCCAGTATAACATGAAAGTTAAATAAATGTGTTTGCTTTTCTCTTGTTAATCTGTCTTTGGTCAGTCCAATTTACAGGGGCCCCAGCCAGAGAAGCTAGGAGGGAAGTAGGTAAAGATGATATTAAGAAGAGAATGGGGGATCCCTGGGTGGTGCAGCGGTTTGGCGCCTGCCTTTGGCCCAGGGCGCGATCCTGGAGACCCGGGATCGAATCCCACGTCGGGCTCCCAGTGCATGGAGCCTGCTTCTCCCTCTGCCTGTGTCTCTGCCTCTCTCTCTCTCTCTCTCTCTCTCTCTCTCTGTGACTATCATAAATAAATAAATAAAAATTAAAAAAAAAAAAGAAGAGAATGGTGGCAGTTTTTGTGATTCTTAAAATTAGTTCTTTGGCTATGATCAGAGCCTGAGAGTGGGAACCCACTCATGTATTAACAAATACATCCTTAGCCATTAAAAAATGAAAACTATTTTAAAAAGTACCACCACCATCAGTAGCATTATCAACAACAGAGCAACAATGAAATTTTGGTTCTAAAATTTTCTATCTCATTCTTACCCTGCTCTTACCTCAGATATTTATCTTGGCCTCTTGGCATTTACCTTCCTAGAGGAAATAAAGATTTCCTTTATTTAGTCATATTTGTTTTCCACCTTAGATCTAAGTGTACAGAGAAATGACACAGAAGAAAATGCAGACATGATCTGAACTTTAAAATCCGAATTTCACTTATTCACTTGTTAATCAATAATAAAATTGCAATGCATTCTTAGCATACAACATACACCAAAAGAAGTCTTTTTCTTATTTCTCATCAGCTGTCAGTGAGCTAATCTCTAGTTTGGGAAGGAACAAAAGGTGTAATTAGTATTTTATTATACAGCTTCATTTTGAAAAAAGTATAGCACAATAAATGAGTAGATTTGCACTCAGGTATGAGTCTTATTACAAAGTGGCCAAACACATGGTAGATTTCCTTTTGCCTTTGTGGTCAGGGTGCCCACATTACTTGGAACGAAGAGATGATTGATTCTCCCAGAAAGTTGTAGTGCTATTTAAATCTATAGTCTTCCACCTCTAGGGTTGAAAAAAAAATGTAAGAGTCAAGGAATGGATTACTTTCTAGTGTAATGTCAGGAGGAAAAGTTGTCCTGGATCCTCCTATGGCCTGGCTAATTCTGAAAATTATATTCACAAAGAGATTAATAGAAGAAAAGCATACAGATTTATTTAATATGAATTTTACATGACATGGGAATCTTCCTAAGAAAATGAGGAGCCAAAGAGACAAGTAAACCTGAATATTTTTATGTTAGATTTGATGAAAGGGGGAACCGTGATCAGAACATGATAGGTTAGCTTTTGAGGTAAGTGGAATAAAGTGGGGGCAACTTAGCAAGGCCTCCTTGCTTGGCTTCTTCTCAGTGTCCCTTTGTCTTTGGAAACAAGGATGCTCTTTCTCCTGGGAATAAGGAAAGCATCTCTCATGTGAGGGTTTTAGGACCTGCTTGAGGGGAGAAGAGGAAGTGGAGATCAGAGTGACCTTCCTACTTCTGCTGTTTCCTTAAACCTCTGCAGCTTAAAATATTCAATATGCCAAGGTATCATATTTTGGGGTATTGTGTGTTGAACCCCACCATTAGACATTTCAGACACTTTGGGTATTGTCACAGATTATAGTCATTTGTACTTGGGGAGCAGGGAAAGGGAGATGGAGAAGCTTCTTTTTGCCACTCAGATTACCCCTCCCAGATAACTGCCGACATTGTTTCTCTTCAAGCCTGGCTCAGACTATGAGCCACACATGTCAAATGTGACACGAAATATGTGCCTGGCTGAGTGCCCAGCACTCAGAAAACATTTTTATGGAGGGATTCAACTGGGTTGGTTAAATCTCTCAATTTTTCAGACAGTGTGTGCGGGTTCTCTTTCTGGTTCCAAATGTTTGCTTTGTCAGGATCTTTCTTTTCACTCCTCTTTTCCATGTGGGACTTTCACATCTTTCCTCTTCCTTAGTCGTTTTTCTTGGGCTATTTATTTGGCTTTCAAATCAGCCCATCAGGGCACTGACTTCAGGGGGTGAGTGAAAAGAAAGGAATCCAGAGGAAGGCCCACCTGCACCTCTGCTTGTCATTGACATCGTCAGAAGGGATTTATTAAAGCACTGACTTGTGCCTAATCTCCCCTGGAGTCTAAATTTATTGTTGAGAAATCTCAGACTTTAATGGGTATCCAAGTGTTTAGGATTCAATTGCAGATGAGCCTTAATGGCAATTCAAATGTTTGAAGACAATGTTCCACAAATTCTTCTCATGCTTTTATTCAATTACTATTTGTTATTATGGGTTTATAAATTGATTGTACTAGACTTAGACTTGCTGAGCAAATTTTTCTAAAGATCTAAATCTAGAAAGTCAATGTAGGTGGCATGTTTAAGCTAATTCTTTTGCTCTGGACAGCATATACTAAGTCTATGCTTCCCATTTTCCCCTATCAGTGCCCTGACCCTTGCTTACACATAGCCAGGACATCAGATCATGAAAAGCTCAAGAATGGGGATCAAAATGTGGATGACAGGAAGCTCAGCAGGAGGATATTAACACTAATTAGAATACTTTTTTCCTGACCACAGATAATGATGGCTTTCTTTGTTCAGCATCATGAGTAAATCCCCTCACCACAGATTTCCATACTCTGAACCAATCTGAGCATCTGGATGGAAGTGCTGTTATGGCTGAATTAGCCATTCCAATTAGAGAAAGTAGGGAGTTGCCTCCGTGTTTCGATTCCCCAATCATCTGTGATAACTGGATTTAAGGGGGGTTTATGAAGCTGTTCTTAGAAGGAAGATGCATTAACTATGACATGACCTATTAAGCATGTGCAGAAGTTATGAGCTCAGAAAGGGTAGGGACACACATAAGTATTTTGAATTGACACTTAATTTTTTTCCCCTCAGTGCACTGGCTCTGTGCTGAATTAATTCCACTTTTATCTTGCTTTTAAATAAAAATTTATGGATGGCAGCTGAGGTCCTTCTTAGGGTCTTTATGATTTGGGATTAAGATCCTTAAGTGTCTGAGCAACTCATTAGCATGTGCACTCTAGCCACTTGTATGGAGTCAGTGGATGAAAGGAAATGAAGGAGAAGGATGGAGGAAGAACAAAGAAACAAATAGGTGGTCATTTTTAGATAATAATAGTTATAATAATCATTATTAAAATTATTACTGTTATTTTGGTGGAGCAATTAAAAGGCTTCCTTTAAAAGGGCAAAAGATCGCATGCTACCCCCAACTATAACAGAATAAGCAGCTTGGCCAAAATTTAAATTCATTTTGAAACTAAGGATTTGAACACCTAATTTAAATTCTAAAACTTGAATTAAAAAAATGTCAGATAAACAAACATTCAAACAAAAATCTACTACACAAAAATCTAAAGGCATTGTTGAGATGAGAAGTAGTGAGCTTGTAGCCTTTCTAGATACAGCATTGTTCTTTCCACATTTGCAGTCTTTGACCAGCCCATTCAGAGACTTTTTTGCCATTGGGGGGTTTGTGTTTGTTGGGCAGGGCTGAGTAGATACAAAGACTAATGTGCAACCTGGAGCCTGCATCCCCAATTCTTCCAAGCCAGAGAATCTCCTTTGGACCCCGCTAATTACGAGGTAGCAAAGTGATGAATCTCAAGATGCCCCTTCCTTGGCAGACTCTCTGCTGTGACTGTTACCTGCTGGAGAAACCCCATGGAGACTTAGTCATGTGGAGTCATGTATCATGGAGCAGGAGGAGTTTTTATAATGTAGCTCCTTTTTTAGAGTTTGAACTGCCTACCCATGACCTTTGGGGGTTTGAGTAAAAGTGTGTTCTGTCTACTTTCTGTGAACTACACAGCCAGATCAGCATAGGCTGGCATTACAGTGTTATAGCTTCTTAAAGTGTTTATAAATGTTTTCTTGAAAGAGAGGTTCCTTGATGCTTTCTTGGCACCTTTTCAGTGTTTAATGAGTTTTCTCTCATCTCTGAGCTGCACCTACCCATCAGTGGCCCTTCCATAGTGCTGAAAACAAATATAGAAAGATTAAAAGCTGGTTAAGAACATCTCTGTTCCACAACAAATATTTTTGTGTAAATCACCCTATGGATGATTCATAGAGGGCTATTTGAATTAGAGAACTTGATGAGGCCATGTGAGTAGCTTAATAGTTAAGCAACCAACTCTTGATTTTGGTTCAGGGTACAGGGATTGAGCCCCTTGTCCCTTGTTGGGCTCTGCACTAAGCAGCGGTCTGCTTCTCTCCCTCTGCCTCTGCCCCTCCCCCTCCACCCTCTCATAAATAAATAAATAAATAAATAAATAAATAAATAAATCTTTAAAAAGAAAAGAGAAGAATTCGATACCTCCGAATATTAAATATATTTATTTACTCAATATAGTTCATGTGAAATTCAATATACTTTATAGCGTATGAGTGGAGGGATGGTAGTGAGGTAGGTAAAAGCTCATGTAAGTGAACTTGTTGTCTTTGTTAACTGAATTAGACAAAATGAGGCTTTGCTTTATGTCTATGCCTATGCTTCACTGTTCCTTGGAAAACTGGAACACAGCCGGACATCAGGAAGGGAGAAATCGATGCAGTCTCCAGCTTCTCTATCTACAGAGTCCCCAAGGGCAAGACTTCATCTTGTTCATAATCACAGAGTCTGACACTTACCAGGTGCTTAATAGATGCTTGATAGGGAACTATATAAATGGAAGTGAAGCAAGGGATGGTGTTAGTGAAAAGTGCAGTTAGTGGGGCATGGTCTTTCAGTGCTCATTGATGAGGATGGTGATTAAATATTAACTTGCATTCTGTTTTAAATAGAGAAAACATTTTCATGTTTCTTTGATGTTAGATTTTTCATGTGTGAGGAGAAGATTTGGATCAAAGGTCCTACCATATATAGCATACTAAGAATTTATTCCCAATTACTGCACTCAGTCAATAAATATTGAGTACTCATTAGCTTGGGTATCTGGCTAACCCTATTAGTTTGTTGGGGATATGGAATAAATGACCTATGGTCTTCATCTTTAGGAGTTAGAGAAAAAAATATATCACATAAAATGTAATGAGAAAACAGTTTACTATTCAGCTATGGGCTCTAAAGATGTCTTTATGAGTGAGGAGTCTTGAAGAAGGAGGACAACTTGAGTAACTAGATAATGGGGAGAAATATCAATCCAGGTTGAAGGAAGAGTATGATCAAAGGTGGGAACCAGTTGACATGTTTGGGGACTCTGAGAATATAGATGTGATTTTAGAAGGGAAGTAGAGAGAAATACATTTGGATAGATAGGCTAAAAACATATGTTAAAGGTAGGAAAGGTAATAGAGATGCATCATCATTGTCCATATCCTCATCTTACCAAGCTTCTGATTAATATGTTAAACAATGGGCCATCCTTCTGGAAGTGCTCTCTTCTCTTAGTTTCCATAGACCACGTATGTTTTGGCTTTCTTCTACCTTACTGATCTTCTCAGTCTTCTTTGCAAGCTCATCCGCCTCTACCTAACCTCTAAGTGTTGGAGGCCCTCAGGGTCCAGTCCTTAGCCCTCTTCTCTATCTACTGTACTTGATTTAATCTATCCTCATAACTTTATTTTTTTAATAATAAATTTACTTTTTATTGGTGTTCAATTTGCCAATATACAGAATAACACCCAGTGCTCATCCCGTCAAGTGCCCCCCTCAGTGCCCGTCACCCATTCACCCCCACCCCCTGCCCTCCTCCCCTTCCATCACCCCTAGTTCGTTTCCCAGAGTTAGGAGTCTTTATGTTCTGTCTCCCTTTCTGATATTTCCTACCCATTTCTTCTCCCTTCCCTTCTATTCCCTTTCACTATTATTTATATTCCCCAAATGAATGAGAACATATAATGTTTGTCCTTCTCCAATTGACTTATTTCACTCAGCATAATACCCTCCAGTTCCATCCACGTTGAAGCAAATGGTGGGTATTTGCCATTTCTAATGGCTGAGTAATAGTCCATTGTATACGTAAACCACATCTTCTTTATCCATTCATCTTTCGATGGACACCGAGGCTCCTTCCACAGTTTGGCTATTGTGGACATATCCTCATAACTTTAAATGCCATCTGTGTGGAGGTAGCTGACTCCTCAATACATATCTCTGACCTCATCCTACCCCTTGAGCTCCTCAGATCCGTATTTCCACCTCCATACTTGACATCTCCATTTAGGTACCCCATAGGAACCCCCCCATTTCATAGTCATCATTCCCACTTATATATTGATCATTCCCCAGTGTGGCTGAGGCTGCTGGTGTACACCAACATCATTTCTACTCTTTTTCTTTTAATAAAATAACTTTTTAATTTTAGCTTAAATATAGCTAGCCAGCCAAAGGCTATATTTCATGGACTCCATTTCAGTTAAGTGTGGTCATGTGGCTAGGCTCTCACCAATTAGACACCAACAGAAGTCCTTTTTATTTTTTCCAAACAGAGAAAAAGTCTTTTTAATAACATACACATACATTCATGGGACTTTAAACAAGATGTAGTAAAATCTTAAAAAAAAAAAAGGAAAGAAAAAAGAAATCTGCATTTACTGTAAACTGCCTAAGAGATGGTGGCTTCAAAATTGTGCTTTCCTTGTAGGCCGGGATGCAGTTAGAAAGGCTGAAGCCAGAATAGCTAACTTAGATCAAGAAATGGAAACATTAAAAAATGAAAATTAAAAAAAATGGAAACATTGCATTTAGGATGGCAAAGCTATCCAACCAACCATGAACTCTCTACCTATGGCCTATTATGTGAGAGAGAAATTGTTCCATATTCTTTGAGCCACTATGCCCAGGAACCATTTTGTATAGCAGCTTAGACTGTACCCCTAACCAATCCACCCAATCATCCCCATCTAAGCAAATGGATCTACTTTCATCTGATTTCCTGAGCCAAAAACATGTTAATTCCTCATTTTCTTCAAATCCAATTTATCATTAAGTCCTGTTGATTGTACCTAAAAAATATATATTCCTCAAATCCACCCACAATCCAAATTCATTTATAGCTACAACCTTACCTCCAAATGGACCTCCTTGCTTTGTTTTTGATCCCATATATCCCTTCTCTTGACTGTAATCAGAGATAGCTTTTAAAGCATAATGCATTATGTCATATTCCTGTTTGAAGCCTCTCGATGCCTTCTCATTTTATTAAGATAAAGTCCTAAGTCCTGAACTTAACCCTCTATGACCAGGTTTCTGCTTTTTTCCCCCAACCTCATCTGGTATACTTTTTCCTCGCTCACCAATCTTCTTTTAATAAAAGGGATCTTCTGTCCATTTCAGTTCCTCAAACAGTTTAAACTGTTCCCCACCTCATAACTCTGCTCACATGTTGTCTGTATAGGAAGGTCTCTCCTTCAATTCTTTGTCAGGTCGGCTCCTACTCATCCTGCAGGTATCAGCTTCACTCCCTTGCTTAGCCCTCCACTTGTACTTCATAACAACTTATTCATTTCAACTATAGTACATCATAATTTATGATTATACATTAGATGGAGGCTCTGTTTGTGGGATGTCTGTTCTTCCCTACAGACCGGAAGCCCTCTGGAGGTGGGGGCCATGCTGATGCTGTTTACCTCCACACACCTAGCATTATCATGGTGCTTTTTACCTACTAGGTTGCTCAATAAGTCAAATGCTTCCTGAAGTGAAATACGTAGGAGAGAAATATGATAGTGCAGAGATTAAGGAGAATTTACCTAGGAGAAGTATGTAAAGTGGATTTTGGTTGGAGAGAGACTGACTGTATTAGTTTCCCAGAGCTACTATAATAAATAACTGCAAGGGCCTTAAAGCAATAGACATTCATTCTCTCATACTTGTGGAGGGCAGAAGTCTGAAAGCAAGATATCAGCAGGGCCTAGTCTCTAGGGGAGGATCTTTCCTTGCCTCTTGTAGCTTCTGGTGATTGCCAGCAATCCTTGGGAGTTCCTAGGTTTGTGGCCGCATCACTTGAATCCTGCCTCTGTTGCCCCATGGGACTCTCTCAGGGTGTATCTTTCTTTATATCTCTTCTCTTAAGGACAGCAATCATATTAGATTTATGGCTAACTTTATTCCAATATGGCCTCACTGTAACTAATGACATCTACGAAGACCCTGTTTTCAAGTAAAGTCACATTCTGAGGCTTCAGTTAGACGTGAGTTTTTGGGGAGTCACTATTTGACCAGTGTACTGGAGATATAGGAAACCAATTTGTGATATTCTAGGCTGGAGGTAAAAAAGACTTGACCTGAGTTGCATTGAGAATCAAGAGGAAAGTATAAGATTGAGACAATTGGTCATAATTAAGAAATGACAGATCATAGAATTTTAGGGCTGGAAGAGACCTGAGAGGCCTCAAGTCTTGTGATTCTCAAGTTAGGCTTCTTATATCCTTCAAATAAGAAACCTCATGGGTGGTTAGAGAGTGGGGGAGCATAAGGAAGGCTTTCCAGCCTACCACCCCTTGTATAATCAGAACAATTACAGTATTTTGTTTGAAGATTGATTTTATTATAAATCTTGTCTAAATCTCTCATTTCACTTACCAGGAAATTGCAGCCAATTAAAGAATAAGACAGTGGATGCAGAAGTAAATTGCATAGTGTAAACTGTTGGATTTAAGAATGTGGGAAGAAGCCAACCAGAGCAGTACAGAAATCTACATGAAAGAGAAGACATTTAAACCTAATGGCCAATGTATTTATGAAATACAATGAGTAAACAAAGTTCAATTGTCTCTCTTCCTATAAAATGTAGTTCTTCTGGACAGAGACCTAGGGGTGGCCCTGTCCCTGGAGCAGGGACACAGGACATAGTAGAAGGAGACAGGAGATCTGAGTATAATTCTGTCCTGACTTGGTCACTAAGCAAAAGACTAGACACAGGGATGAAGGAGAGGGAAGTACAATAGGTGATATCCAGGTTTCACAAGTAAATAATGAGGAGACAAGATGATATGGCAGATGGGGAAAGGTGGCTTGGACTTAGTTTATAGAGGACCTTTTGTTTTGTTTGTTTTGGACATACTGGGTTTGAAATGACAGTGGAACACTAAAACTTTGGCAAGTAACTCTGTGTCTATTTTGTAGCCCCCATGACCTTTTCATTCCAGTGATGGACAAGGTACTGTCTCCTAGTCCATGCTGTCCTTTCCACAGTGCGCATTTTGGAACGTACTTTGTAGAGGTTAAAGAAACACTTATCTGTGACTGGGACCATCATCTCTCACCTGGACCACATATATACCCTCTGGCTAAGTGGTCTTCCCAAATCAGTCTCATTTTACTTTTTTCTCCACACTGCAGCCAGTTATCAATGCAAAACACAAACCAATCCCTGCTTTAAAACACTCTTCATTGCTCTTAGAGCAAAGATTAAAGATCCCTGATGTGCCTTATGAGATGTGCTCATTCAGGTAGGTCTGACCCCTGTCTTGACTTCTAGCCTCATCTGGTACCACTTCTCCTCCTTGCCTTGGAGATCTAGCCATGGTTTTGCTAACTTCTTCCTATCCCAAGGTCTTTGCGTGTATCCTTCATGCTATCATCTCCTGTACTTTTTATCCTCTCCAAACACACTCATCCTTAAGATACCAGCACAGTTAACAGGTTGTTAGGGACTTTTCCCCTGACCTGGGTCTAAGTCAGTTTAGGTCAGCTTCTTTTGTTTCTTTTAGAGCACTAAGGTCACCTCATAAATATGCATTTTTTGCCTTGGATATTTGTTTAATGGTTAAACCTATTCTAGGTCCACAGGAGCAGGGGCTATGTATGTCTTGCTGTGCTCAGCACCTAGCACAGCACCTGGCTGTAGCTCTTTGGGTTGGGGGACAATTGCTGCTTGTGCATAGAGGTTATATCACACTCCAACAGAAATTTAAAATTTAAATCTTCCCATTATATAAGTATTTAGCAATTTATATTGGATATTAAAAATATATTTCCTTAAAGACCTTGATTTGGGCTATTAAAGTGTTTATTGAGAGACATTCTTATGTTTTAAGAGCAAGAAACAGTAGATGTTAGCAAGGATGTAGAGAAAGGGGAACCCTCTTAGACTGCTGGTGGGAATGCAAACTGGTACAGTCACTCTAGAAAACAGTATGACGGTTCCTCAAAAAGTTAAAAATAAAGCTACTGATTGACTCACCAATTGCACTACTAGGTTTTTATCCAAAGGATACAAACATAATAATTCAAAGGAGCATGTGCATCCAAATGTTTATAGCAGGATTATTAATAATAGAGCCCAAATGTACATTGACGAATGGATAAAGAAGATGTGGGGTCACACACACACACACACACACACACACACACACACACACTGGAATATTACACAGCCATTAAAAGACTTAAATCTTGCCATTTGCAACAACATGGATAGAACTAGGGTGTATTATACCAAGTAAAAAAGTCAGAGAAGGATAGATACCATATGATTCACTCATATATGGAATTTAAGAAACAGATAAACATAATGGGAAGGAAAGGAAAAACAAAATAAGATAAAAACAGAGAGAGGCAAATTATGAGACTCCCAACAATAGAGAACAAACTGAGGGTTGTTGGAGGGGAGGAGGTATGGGGATAGGAT
Organism: Canis lupus dingo; assembly: GCF_003254725.2. Lineage (NCBI taxonomy): Eukaryota > Metazoa > Chordata > Mammalia > Carnivora > Canidae > Canis > Canis lupus. The sequence continues at coordinate 39,731,761 of NC_064261.1, forward strand.
AACTGGGTGATGGGCATTAAAGAGAGCAGTTGTTATAATGAGCACTGGGTGTTATGTGCAAGTGATGAATCATGAAATGCTACCCCTGAAATTAATACTACACTATATGTTAAAAAACTATAATTTTAATCAAATCTTGAAAGAAACAAAAGAGTAAAGAAATTGCTTGACTTTAAGAAGCCTCTCTACAAAACCAGGTTACTACTTTACCTTTTGAGGGCTGTAGTAGCCATGAAGGTGTTGTTCAGAACTTCCTTCAAGAAAGAACTCTTGAGCCCAGTTAGCTGACAGTTTCCAGCTATGAGTGCCTTTAGGCCACACCCAAGCTCTCTAGCAGAGGCCACTATGCTGGCTCTTCCCAAGCAGCTCCCAGCAAATGATAGAGCATGGTCAGAATGCCAGGACCTGGCTGATTCTGCCCAATGTGGGGCTTTTCTACTAGGTGCCCTTTCCTCCGGAGCTTCCATTTGGGTTGACCAAGCCTTTGTTGGGTCTGCACTGTGGTCTGAGGCTCTCTCTTTCCAATCCTGCTTCCTCCCTAAGATTGCAGTCTGAAGGCTTTCTCTTCCCAATTCCCTTCTTTTCCCTTTGACCTTTCATAGGCTATCCCTTCTAATAGACCTGTTGCCTTCCTAACCCTCTCTCAGGATCTGCTTCCCAAAACATCCAACCAACATAGAGGGCTTCCAGTAATATAATCATATAAGATGCAATGTTAGGGTTTTATTTATTTATTTTGATTTTTCAATTTTCCTTTCCTAGCTCATTCTCTCTGAAGATTTTTAGTTGCTCTTTAGCACTGCCTTTGGCCCAGGGCCTGATCCTGAAGATCTGGGATCGAGTTCCCCATTGGGCTCCCTGCACAGAACCTGCTTCTCCTTCTGCCTGTGCCTCTGCCTCTCCCTCTCTCTGTGTCTCTCATGAATAAATAAATAAAATCTTAAAAAAAAATATTTTTGGGACGCCTGGGTGGCTCAGTGGTTGAGCGTCTGCCTTTGGCCCAGGGCGTGATCCTGGAGTCCCGGATTGAGTCCCACATCGGGCTCCTTGCATGGAGCCTACTTCTCCCTCTGCCTGTGTCTCTGCCTCTGTGTGTGTGTGTCTCTCATGAATAAATAAATAAAATCTTTAAAAAATATTTTTAGTTGCTCAATGTATAAGGCCTATTTCTGAAATGAAGAATAATTCCAGAAGAATTGTCTTTTTACGGTTTACTAATCTGTAAGCTCCATAAAACCTGAGATTTTTGTTTGTTACTGTCATATCCCAATACTTGACACACAGTAGATGCTTGATGAATATTTGTTAAGTGATTGAATATATTTTAAGAACCATTTTTCCTGTTTATATTAAATAAAAGATACAAGAACAAGACATAATAGCATTTTATATAGACTGTATTAGTGTGATATGGCTGCTATAACAAAAAGCCAAAGACTGGGTGGCTTAAATAACAGAAATCAATTTTCTTATGGTTTTGGTGGCTGGAAGTCTGAAATCAAGGTGTCAGCAGTATTAGTTTCTTCTGAGGTCTTTCTTGTTAGCTTGTAAATGGCCATCTTCTCTCTGTATCTTCACATGGTCTTTCCTCTGTGAGGGTCTGTGCCTTAATTTCTTCATAAAGACTGTCACACAGTCTTTATGATGAGAGCCTACAGAGATCTTATTTTATTTTTTTTTATTTTTTATTTTTTTTAAATTTTTTTTAACTTTTATTTATTTATGATAGTCACAGAGAGAGAGAGAGAGAGGCAGAGACACAGGCAGAGGGAGAAGTAGGCTCCATGCACTGGGAGCCCGACGTGGGATTCGATCCCGGGTCTCCAGGATCGTGCCCCGGGCCAAAGGCAGGCGCCAAACCGCTGCGCCACCCAGGGATCCCAGAGATCTTATTTTAACTCAGTTGCCTCTTTAAAGAGCCCATCTCCAAATATAGTCACATTCTGGGGTACTGGGAGTTAGGGCTTCAACATATGAATTTTGGGGAGTACAATCTAGAGCCCATAACAGAGACCTGTAAAAATGTGCCAATAAGCAATTCTTTGGTTTAAGGTTTACTTTGTTTTGGATGCCAATGGAAATAGAAATAAAATACAATAAAATAATAAAAAAATAAAAATTATATGAAACAAGACAAATGTCTGATTTATAGCCAAAGAATTATATAAGTGTATCTAAAAAGCAGACAATGAGGTATTAGGCTAAAATTCTTTGGTAATTCCTGGATATACCTGTAATGCTTGACCAAGTACATCACACATCATAAAAAAAGTTACAACTCATGAATGACCATATGCCTGAAACTATCAATGGGAATTTCTTTACACGTAAATTTAAAATCTAAATCTAACCAGATAGTATCTTTTTCATTAAAATATATTTTTTTGGAAAGAACTTTTGTTTTTAAAACTTTTATTTGTTTATTTGAGAGAGAGAGAGAGAGAGAGAGAGAGGGAGCAAAAGCAGGGTGGGGAGGGGCAGAAGGAGAGGCAGAAGCAGACTCCCCCACTGAACAGGGAACTTGCTCCCCGCCCCCCCCCACCCCCATTCGGGGCTCTATCCCAAGACCCTTAGGAACATGACCTGAGTTGAAGGCAGATGCTTAACCAATTGAGCCACCCAGGCACCTCTGAAGAGAATTTACATACATTATGTGCATATTAGGACAATTTGTTTCCCAGAAAAATACAAATTATAAAAAATTATTACTCATTGAAATATTAATTTCATTTAATCATAGGAAGAATGTTAATTTTTCCTTTCTGGTCCCTGCTGTCTATCTGATTCCTGAACCTATCTCACATAATAAAAAAGACTTGTGGTATGCTCTCCACAAAAGTGAACATTGGTCTTTTTCTGCTGGTATTTCCCACCTCCAAAACTTGCATTATGTTCCATGCTGTAAACCACCATTGTTGTGTGCCACTATATTTTGGGGACTTATTAGAATGAAGGAAGTTCTTCCCTAACATGACATTTCCTTTCTAATACAATACAAAAATGGAGTATTTAGGGTTGACCACTTATACATTGTTCCCATTTCAGGCCCCACGGCATTGCCGTCATGTATGAATGCCTAAAGCTTTTAGAGATTTCCTTTAGGGTTTTCTAGTATGTTTACTTTCCTGTGGATTTTGAAAGACTTGACCTCCCTGGGAGAAGTCTTTTGAGAGACCCCAGATGCCTATCACCTCTATGAGAGCCTTAACAGGCCAGCCTTGTAAAGATGGTGCCATAACTATGTATTGATTTGTAGCTACTTTGCTCACCATAAGCACAGTCTGGCCTGTGGCAACCATTCTCCTCTACTTGTAGAATTCTCTAGAACTCTTTCTTGACATCATGACTGTCAATTCAGAAGCACTGGATTATATCAGGGGCTTCTGGGTGGCTCAGTCTATTAAGCCTCTGCCTTCGGCTCAGTTCATGATCTCAGGATCTCAGGTCATGATCTAGGATTGAGCACTGAGTTGGGCTCCCTGCTCAGTGGGGAGTCTGCTTCTTCTTCCCCTTCTCCCTCTGTGATCTCTTTTGCTCTCTCTCTCAAATAAATAAATAAAAAATCTTAAAAAAACCCATTGGATTATATCAAAAACTCTTTTGGGAATATAATGTTAAGATTTCTTGCTACTAGTAAATTCTACTATTAGATTCTAAACACCTTGAGAGACAAGAGTACTTGTCTGATTTTTTAAAAAAATATCAAACTGTTAAAAGATAAACAGAGGCTTATTAAAAAGTGTAAGATTTTCTTTGAGCAAAAATGGATTGGAATAGAGTAGCATGAACAGAAGTGGTTTAGAACATTCCTTGATAGGAGCTGGGAGAAAGACTTCTATAGAAAAGATGCAGAAACAAAGAGAGGAAGTTATTTGATTGGCTATACCTTATAAAGCCTGTTGGCTATTTTTGATTGCTTGTCCTTAGCATTTTGATTTTGTAACCTTGAGGCATTTACTACAGGCTTAGATTTTGATTTGTTTACATATTTAGCACCTACGTGGGCCTGACTAATAAAAAAAAAAAAAAGGAAAAAAAAAAAAAAGAAAAGACTGAGTTCCTATCTTGGAGTGTTTATAGCCTAGGAAGGAGCTTGTACATTTCCTTCTTCCCTGCTCTACACCTTTTAAAACAAGCTGATTATCTTTTCATTATTCATTATAATAAATTTTAAAAATACAGAAAAATCAAGATTCACACATCGCTGAAAAGCCTATGGCTTCACTACTGATAATAACATTTTAATTTATCTTTTTTCATATGCATAGACTTTCTAAAAGATTATGCATATTTTTTCATTTTTTAAGAAACTTATTTGAACTCAATTAATTAATGCATAATGTCTTAGTAGTTTCAGAGGTTAGAGTTCAGTGATTCATCAGTCTTCTATAACACCCAGTGCTCATATGCATAGACTTTTTTGTTTTTGTTTTTGTTTTTCCACTGCATAGTTTTATTTTTTCATATGCATAGACTTTAAAAAACATTTATAACAAAAAAAACCCATTTATAACCAGATAGCATGCCCAATTTTGTAACTTGCTTCTTTCATTTCACACATCATAAATGTTTTCCAGTAGCCTGTGTAAACGTTTAAGAAGCTAGATTATATTCCACTGAGTGGATTCACCATAGCTTTCTTAATCCTCATTTTGATGCCAGGTATTTATTCAACTTCCTGCCTTTTTTATTCTTTTTTTTTCTGCCTTTTTAATTCTAAATGAAAAATTCAACTTTGTGCACAAAACATTTTTAATATTTAGGGTTGTTTCCTGAAATTAAATGTCCAGAGATGGTCTCTCTGTGTCAAATGGAATGAACATCACAGCTCCCAGTGCATGTGCAGGTGACTTTGGAAGGGTATGGCCCATTTGCATCTGACCCACAGCCCTCAGTGATGCCTGGGTCACTGCACTCTTAGACTTGGGACATCACTACTTTGAAAATGTTTGCTAGTTTGATAAGTGAGAAGTAGTGTGTTGATGTTTTGCTTTTTATTTATTTGGTTGCCAGTGAGGTTGAACATTTCCTCATATTTTTGTTTATCACTTTTATTTCCTCTTTTATGAATTGGTATTTTATGTTCTTTCTCATTTTATTTATTATTTCTCCCACATCTCTCTCTCTCTTTTGTTTTTACTCCATATTGATAGGGTTTTGGCTTAGTCAGGGATTTTTTTTACAAGGCCACTTTAGCCAGTATAGCTTGTCTTCCTTCATTCTGGACCATGGTGACCGAGCAGTCATTTTTATATTGTCATGCAGATATAACAGAAACTGCTCTTTAAAACAGAAAGTGCTTTAGGGGTGCCTGGGTGGCTCAGTCAGTTAAGCAGCTGCCTTCAGCTCAGGTCATGATCCCAGCCCCATGTTGGGCTCTCTGCTGAGCAGAGAAGCTCTGCTGAGCTTCTCCCTCTCCCTCTGTTGTTCCTCCTGCTTGTGCTCTCTCTCTCTCAAATAAATAAATAAAATCTTTAAAAAAATAAAATAAAAATAAAACAGAAAGTACTTTCAAGTTGCTTCAGCTTTTCGGAGTCTTCTTGTCTGAGACAGCCATTGGGCTTCCCACCTTGGAAAGAACATTCTATAAAGTGAGGAAGTTCATTTGAGGACATTTTTAGTAAGAGACATAACAGTGGCAGCCACTTGGAGATTAATTCTGACATTCCCATGAGGCACCTAAAGCCTAAAAGGGAAGAGCAGAACTATCCCCAGTCCCCCCCAAGCTGGGGTGAAGTCCAAAAATGCTTTCTGCACCATTGATTTTTCTTGGGCTTTTGTAGCTGTGAAACACTATTCATTGCAGTTGGATTATGGCTTTTTCTTTTGTCCTATTTACTAACTGGGTAGCTGCTGCCAAAAGTTGTGACTGTGATTATCATTTTGAAGGAGGAAAACTTGTGCTGCTCACCGCCTCACACCCCGAGCCCCCCACCCCTGAAAGGTTAGTCAGCACCTCAGTGTTCATCTGTGAGTGGTCATTGTTCTTGCTACAGGGAGTTATAAAAGGAGATGCCATCTTCACCCACACTCTGAGAGATGAGGGCAGTACAGCACAAAAGTGGATAAAAAGGCAACTCTGTTATCCCAGACCTTTCTTTCCTAAATAATAGACCTAGTAAGGCAGCAGGATCTTGCCAACCAATATGGCACAAACCAGCATACAGACTCATGTTCCACCCATGGAAGCATTTTGTGAATGGCAAAGTGCTTTGTAAGTGATAAGTGTGATATTTTTGCAAATAGTTAAAGGTCCCTGGTTCACTGGGTTTCTTCTTGGCTCCTTAAGCTTAAAGAGTAAACTTTCCTATATTTAGAGTTTCACTTATTCATTCATGTTTATTGAACTTCTCTACTGTATATTAAGCATTGTTTAGACCTGGTGTCCACAAACTGTAGTCTTCAGGTCAGATTTGACCTGCCACCTGTGTTTCTTTCTTCTTCCTTCCTTCCTTCCTTCCTTCTTTCTTCTTTCTTCCTTCTTCTTTCTTTCTTTCTTTCTTTCTTTCTTTCTTTCTTTCTTTCTTCTTCTTTCTTCTTCTTTCTTTCTTTCTTTCTTTCTTTCTTTCTTTCTTTCTTTCTTTCTTTCTTTTCTTTCTTTCTTTTTTTTTAAGTTTTTTATTTATTTATTCATGAGACACAGAGAGAGAGAGAGAGAGAGAGAGGCAGAGACACAGGCAGAGGGAGAAGCAGGCTCCATGCAGGGAGCCGGATGTGGGACTCGATCCCAGGACTCCAGGATCATGCCCTGGGCCAAAGGCAGGCGCTAAACCGCTGAGCCACCCAAGGATTCCCGCCACCTGTTTTTCATAGTCTGAGAACAAAGAATAGTTTTTACATTTTTATAAAATTGTTGAAAAAAATTTAAGGAAGAATAATATTCTATGATACTTAAAAGGCATATGAAATTCAAATTTCAATGTCCACAATAAAGTTTTATTGGAACACAGCCATGCTCATTCATTTATGTATTGTGTCTGGATGCTTTCCTGCTGCAATGGCAGAATTGAGTAATTATGACGGAAACGGTATGGCCTTCTAGGGCTAAAATACTTACTGTCTGGGCCTTTACAGAAAAAGCTTTCCACTCCTGTTCTAGAGACTGGAGATATAGCTATAAACAAGATAGACATTGTCCTTGCATCCATGTGTACCATTACTTTAAAGATGGTCCCAGTGGGACTCACCCTTGATCCTGGCTTTAGATACATCAAGTTCTAACCAACTGAGCTAACCTTATATAATTTTAGCTAACACTGGCACAACCTTATGGAATCTGATTATTTTTTCATCAAATCAAATCTATGAATTAACTATGTTAGAGTGCAAAGTTCTCTGCACTTAAGACATTATTACACCAGTTAAGAAGCAAAGTTTGTTTTCAGGATGAAAAAAAGAATAACTGTAATAACATACAATAGCTGCTTTTATCTTTGCAAAAGCCTTTTATTTGTGCTAGTTTACACACTACACAGACTTCATGAGCTAAGAATTTGGGATGGAAAAGCTCACTTTGGACTGATAAGAGACTGAGCAGGCTTGCCAGAGGAAGTAGGATGTGGCCCAAAGTGATGGTCTTGAATCCTTCCTCAATCCCAGGGGCCTAACAAGTTGTCTCCTATGGACAGAAGGCCAAGAAACTGCCTTTAGGGCTCTTTCCTGTATCCTATGGTTTGACAGAATTTCTGCTCTTATCCTCATGACGTGAACAGCCAGCCAGCCTTTAGCTGGTGACACAGGAAGACCAGGATTGGGAGCTGCTAACCCAGCTTATGAGGTGGGCAGGGATCTGCTCTTCCCTAAATGGAGAATCAGTGGAAGCAAGACTGGGAGTGAGGGGGTATCATATAATAGGAAAATAGGGTGGGCAGGTAGAAACTTTGATATCTTAAAATGTAAGGCAGTGTGGAAAGTCTGGGAGTCCTTTAGCTATCTTTCCAGCTTATCTAGAACACCAAAGGATTATATCTTCCTCTACACTGAGTAACTTTCATCCCTGCTTGGCCCAGGGTACTGTTCAATAAATGGTTCAATTAAAGAATGCCTGAAAGAATGAAGGAAGGAGGTCAAGTCACATGCCAACATTAATCAGAATACTTAGAGTATGGTGTGCTCTTAGGAATAGAAATTCATGGGTGTTCATTCATTCACTCATTCAACAAATGTTTATTGAGCTCCTACTATGTGCCAGGCACTTAACCCTATTTTATTTCAATGACTAATAGTGAAACTCGTTCTAAAATATCAGTCTCTGGGGGCACCTGTGTGGCTCAGTTGGTTAAGTGTCTGACTTTGGCTCAGGTCATGGTTTTGTGGTCCTGGGATTGAGCCCCATGTGGGCCCCAGCTCAGTGGGGAGTCTGCTTGTCCCTCTTCCTCTTCCTCTCTCCCTATCCTTCTCTCTCCTCCTGCTCATGATCTCGCTCTCTCAAATAACTAACTAAATAAATAAAATCTTTAAAAAAAATCAGTATCTGCTCTGTTGCTTTACAAAGTATAATCATACAAGTATCTATTACTGAACCCTGAAGAGGATTGAAGAACACAGAGGATCTTTTTGAGCTCATGGTATTACCTTGGCTAAAACAATAGAAGATAATGAAGTTACTGTAGTGCTTAAGAAGGCACACACTGGTGTCAGCCTGCCTGTGTTCAAATCCGGGTTTTACCTCATACCTACATGATGTTGAATAAATTTTGCCTCAGTTTCTCCCATCTGTAAAACAGTGAAATGATAATACCTACTACATATGGTGGTCATGAAGATTAAATAATCAAAGTACCTTGTATGTAGGAAGCCCTCAAGGTGAGTGGTAACTGTTTTTGATATCACGTAGAAGTCAACCTAAAAAAGATAGAGGCATTTGAACTGAAGATATTGAGAACTTGAGGATGTGCCTCAGAACATGTTTGGTTCTGCTTCAGTGCCATTTATAGTATGCACAGGGGAAAGAACATAACCCCATTATTGTAGTTTAATTTCTCTGTGTTCTTGCCTGAAAATGGAGAGAGTAATACTTAACTGGTAGGGCTTTTCTGAGGAGCACATGGATGAGTGTGCCTGGAGTTCAGTTAGCTCTCAATAAATATTACCTTCCTTCTGACAGAGTCAAATATGAGGAAGTAATTCCCTTTAATTAAGAGTGTTGATGAGTTGGGTTCTAGTTAATTGAACTGTAATATGTAAATCTATTTAATCGTGGACTGGCTCTACCAGATAAACATCCAGCACCTGGTATGGTTTGGTTGAGCACTTCTATTTGTTTGATTTTGAAAAATCCTTCCCCCTTGTATGACTTCTTAACATTGTGGATCCCTCAACTCAGCCTGCAAACAGTTTGCATTTTCAGTTGAAAGAAGGATTTTCAGAAGGTTTTAGATTTTAATTGTTGGACTTAATGGGATTGCTTTAAATTAATCCAAATCACTTGTAGACAATGGAGCAATGGCCTGGTACCTCATCATTCCTTGTTTATTTTTTTAAATAAAAGGAGCAAAGTGGGATGTGTTCCAAATTGAGTCGCAGACTATGGTTAGGATTAGCTGAGTAAACATTGTGGTCTTTGGGGAGACAGATATTGGGTGGGAGCTAGAGAATCTGCAGCAGTCACCCTTTACCATTTATTTCCCTTTGTGGGATGCCTTCCTAGCATAGCATGAGAGAAGAAGACAGAAAGACATGTTCATTACAGCAAAATGATGAAGTAAAGGTGGAAGAGAATGGTGTGTTGAGTAAGGGGGAATGAGAATGCATTGAAGTGAGACCAAATAGAGGTGCTGAAGGGAGACCTTGGAACTTTGTCCATTGATAATTTCATGGAATTATATTGTTTGGATATATCCTTATTTTCATAATTATTATCATCCTGTGGCCCTCATCTTGAAAAAACATTCTCAATTTGAGTATTCTGGGCACTTTGGGCTGGATAATTGTAGAATGTTTAGCAGCATCCCTGCCCCCTACCCACTAGATGCCAGTAGCACTTTACCTATCCACCCACCCACCCATCCCAGTATAATCACCCAAAATATTTCCAGAGTTTACCAAATATTTCTTGGGGAAGTGACCCCTGCCACCACCTCCTCCCCCTGCCTTCCCCTCCCGCAGGTTCTACCCTGCCCCAGCTGAGAGCTGCTGCTTTGAAAGGATTCATTTCAACAACGTTTCTCTTGGGCTGTGCTCATGGAAAGGTCATTCCTCTGGCTAACTTTTGGATCTCCAGCACTGACTGGCTAAGCCACATTGACAGCCAAGTGGAGACCTCCTCAAAGTGGGCTGGGTACATCCCTACGATGCCAGGCTGCAATGTCAAATTTTTAAGTGTTGAAGGATGCCTAGATTATTTTCTAAGGTAATGTGAATTTTGTCTCCAGTGGTCCCTCCGCCTCCTCAGTGAGTATTACATGGACATAATGACAACTCAATTCTGTTTGTGGAGCCTTTACTATCTTACAATAAGCTTGGAGAAAATCAAGCTTGTTAGATTGTTAAAATAAAACCTGTAGAGTATCCTATTAAAAGAGTCCCTCAGAATTATTATTTTAACATAGGCATAACCACAAAAGGAGACTGAGAAGCCCCCAGTAGGGGGAGGTGAATTGCCAAGTGGCGTTTTACGAAAACAAAGGCTTTGCAAGATAAAAACATCTTCTTTCCTCCCCAGTCACAGGCTTAATGTTATTAATAACTCAGATGTCATGTTTATGCCATTTGTGGCAGCATGCATACAATTTAAATATTTTAGCTTCCATTATACAACTGGATCTACATTACTGACCTTCAAGGGCCCCATTCATAAGGGATGAGGAGAGGGAACAATCAGCTACTTCATGTGAGGGCTGGCTAGCAGACTGGGTTTCCCAGCATTGTCGAACAAACCACCACACAGGGAATGCTTTGGAGCCACTTGGAACATGGTATGGTGGGGACAGAGAATGATGGGGGGTGGGGCTTTCAGGGCAAGGAGAGAGACAAACCTTTTTTTCTTTTTTAAAAAGAGTTATCCCACCTTTGTTCCAAGGGAGAATGAAATACCCATTAAGACTGGTGACACTGGGAATTTTGTTTCAGCTTGGTTCCTTTTGTTGTGACTCCAGGGTAAAGGAGAGGAATCTGGGGTGACTAGGTTTCAAGCCAAGATGAGAAAGAAAACGAATTCCTTCCAAGGATTTCTTCTATTGTCTCAAGGATAAATATTTATAGAGAAAGTTCAAGTGAAGTCTTTTACAATGGTCACGGTTTTAAGACTAAGCCTTCCAAAGGGTACATGTAAAACTATGCTTAAATGAAGGGTGATCCAATTAGGCTTCGCAGGGAAAACCAAGAAACCTCAAGATAATTTCCTATATAAAATCTAATTGTGTTCTCAAGTGGAATAGGAATACCACTCTGAATTATTCCAGATCCATAGACTGCAGCAGAAATGTACAGCCAAATTGGATTCTATTTTAAGTAATTAAGTTATTTCCCTTCACAGGATCTATAATTTGCCTTCAACAAATGTGATTTGCCTCAGAAAGATAATACATTGCAATTTTTCCTCCAAAATAGATTTTCTGTGCCAGAAACAATTATGAAAAGTAGACCAAATATTGCCTTGATTATATCCTGGTTATTATCTTTGAGTGCATGCCTGGAGTGCCCTGTTTGTGTTCCAAAATGAGATAGGTACGGCTGCTATATAGTTTAGAAATTATCTTTAAATGGAGACCAGAGCTGAAATTTACTCAAGAGCCTAGGGCTTGCACAATGGTAGTGTAAATAGCTACGGGTGTTATTATGTAAGACTCCAAAATCTTGTGCAAAATATGAGCAGTGAGGAGCTTGGTTCAGTGGACCTTTCTTCTGAACTCTGAAAGCACCAATTTAACTTTCATCTGCTTGGTTAAACCCTTGAGGTGCTAGGTGTTGCAATAAAATGTTGAGATTTGCATAGAAGATATTGCAAGGAGGGTATTTTTGGCATGGTTAATTTTATGAAGAAAACATTCACTTTTGGCTTTATTTTCAATAACAGTTCAGTTGGTTTATGACCAGGTGTTCTGGGGAACGATAGTGGTATGGTTAAGAGCACAGGCTGGAAGGATGAATGGAATCAACTGGTTTGTCCCCTTGAAAATGCAAGTTATGGAAAGTCTATGCATCTCCGTTCCTTTGTCTGTGAAAAGGGAATGATGGAATCTAGATGGAAAGAATCAGATGAGAAAAAGCATAGTGTGCTTGGCACAGCACAGACCTGGATCATACAAGGGGTCAGTCCTAGTAAAATCTAAAACATGGTATTGCATCCCTTTTCTCCTTAACATACATTTTTCCTTCAAAAGATTATTTTTCATAGGAATACAAACTGGCTGGAGGTTTCTAAATGTCTAGGAGTTGAAAGTGGTTGAGACTTCAGATTTTTTTTTAAATTTTTTATTTATTTATGATAGTCACAGAGAGAGAGAGAGAGAGAGAGAGGCAGAGACACAGGCAGAGGGAGAAGCAGGCTCCACGCACCGGGAGCCTGATGTGGGATTCGATCCTGGGTCTCCAGGATCACGCCCTGGGCCAAAGGCAGGCGCCAAACCGCTGCGCCACCTAGGGATCCCAAGACTTCAGATTTTGAAGACAAGATTCCCTGGTTTGGAATACTGGCTATGCTACTTACCATGCCTTTAACCTGGTCACTTGGGCTTTCTGTGCCTCAGTTTCCTGCTCTACAAACTGTAGTTCTGTTATTAATAATTGAGTCAGAGTTCCTATCATAGAATTGTGATAAGGGTTAAGTAAAATATTAAAACAGCTAGGATAGGACCTGACATGCCATAAATATGTTATTATTTTTGACTTCTGTTAGCCAAAGGAATGTCAACAGAAATCAAACATAACACTGAGTAAGTTTATCACGAACTTTTATTAACAACTTAATACAAGACTGTACATTGAAGGTGCTGAAATCAGTCCACTTGAGAAAACTGAAAAACCATCATTTCTATACTACTTCAGGCTTTGGTTGTAAGTGCCACCTTCTACAGCAAAATCACATAGTGTAACCAAACCATTTAAGAACAGGAAAAAGAAAATGTTCCACCGGAATGGAGAGATTATTTATGTACAAACAGCTGAGGATCATTTCTAGCTTAAGTGATTCACTACACACTCTGGAATGTTCAGTTCCCTTTTCTACAGTCCTACAACCAGACATACAGCAACTAAGAACTTGGCAATAGGTCCTGCCTACAGACACTCATCCACATGAAAAACAACAACAAAAAATATTTATATAAATAAGTCAATTAAACCTCACAAAAACTAAAGTAACACAAGAAAAAATCCAACAGTCAATAAAAACTGTACAGTATCGGTCAGTCTTTTATATCTGAAAAAATGTGTAACAAAAAAAAAGAGTTCTTTAATGTATACAAGTCTTTGAGATCATTGTTAGCTGGAGTGAAAACTTGAAGACTCCGACTCAGTTGAAACAGAAGAATGTCCTCCCCGCTTCCCTTTGGAAAGGATCTTGAGGCTGGACCCTCTGCTCACAGAGGTGAGTGCATGCTGGGCAGAGGTTTTAAATTTGGCTCCAAGGAAGGCGTAGAGGATGGGGTTCAGGCAACAGTGGAAAAAGGCTAGGGCCTCAGTGATGGAAATCCACTTGTGCACAGTTTTCTCAAACTCACATCCTTGCTTGATGATTTCCAGAAGGATAAAGGAATCGATGCTGATCCCAATGTAGTAGGGCAGCCAGCAGGCAAAGAAAGCAAGGATGAGGATGACTGTGGTCTTGAGAGCCTTGCGCTTCTGGTAGCCCTTCGAGTGGGACAGCTTGGAGATGATAATGCAGTAGCAGGACAGGATGACGATACCCGGCAGGATAAGGCCAACCATTATGTGCTGAAACTGGAACACCACCAACCATGAGTCATTGGGATAGAAGCGGTCACAGATATACCTGTCATCTGCCTCCCTGACATTGGCAAAGATGAAATCGGGAATAGTCAACAGGAGAGCAGGTATCCAGACGCCAACGTAGACCACCTTTTCCGCCAACAGCTTCCTTGGCCTCTGACTGTTGGTGGCATGGACAATAGCCAAGTACCGGTCCAGACTGATGAAGGCCAGGATGAGGACACTGCTATAGAGGTTGACAGTATAGATGACATGGACCGCCTTGCACAGGAAATTCCCGAAGTACCAGTTTGCCACAGCCTCAACTGCCCAGAAGGGAAGTGTGAGGACAAAGAGGAGGTCTGCCACAGACAGGTGCAGTCTATACTTGTCTGTCATGCTTCTCAGTTTCTTCTGGTAACCCATGACCAGGATGACCAATCCATTGCCCACTATGCCAGTCAAGAAGATGATGGAGTAGACTGTGGGCAGAAAGATACGGTTGAAGTGAGCATTTTCCTCCCGGAAGCAGGGTTCCTTCATGGAGTCATAGTCGCCTGAGCCCAAGTCCTCTTCTGTGTAGTTATCTGAAGGGTATATCTGCAAAAGAGGCAAGGGAAGGGATGTTAATTTTCTAGTTCAGCTGGCATTCTCCAACTTAAAAAAAAAAAAATGTTTCTGCGATTTTTAAAAAGTAATTTATAAAACCCAAGTCAGCCCAGGCTTCTTCGGGACACTCTGCTTCGGATGAAGTAGTGAATGGAAGGGCACAAGAGAATTGTTATAGATTCCTGCAACCCTCCTCCTCATCTTCCCTAGAGTCACTTGTTATATCCTTCTTAAGTAGAACCAATTACAAAATCCTTTGTTTAGAACAAAAGGGCGCTGAGATTCTGAGTGTTTGAAAGTCACATCTTTGCTAACTCTTCTACCCCACCCACGGGGGGGGGGGAGAAAAAACCTTGGGAGGGAAAATACCAAAACAAAACACAAAGAAGCCACTCCTAGACTGTGCGCCCTAGGGAGTGGGAGAGGTGGGGTGGGGGTGGGGGGCAGGCGAGGAGTGGGAACAGAAGCTTGAGTTCCGAGGAGCTGGGATTAATTTTCTATACGAAGGTTTCCCCAGGATAGGGAAAAGGGAAAGAATGAGCATGGGGGGGTGGGTCCTCAAAACTTTCTCCTAAGGCACAAAACATTGCCTTCCCCTCGTCCATGTAAACACAAACCAATCTGTACTTCAAGCAACACGTAGTGGGGAAGGAGGCTACAGCCTTAAAGGAAGGATCTGTGGCGCGTGGGGTGAACAGGGCTGTTACAGGAGGGTGCGGACGCGCACAGCGCCTGGGGCTTGCGCTCCTCCGGGCGCGGGCCTCTCCGCCCGACCGTCTACCTCTTGGCGCGTCTGCGGCGTCGGGGAGCGCGGCGATTTACTGCGAGGGGAAGGTCACGGGGTCTGCACTCATGGTCCTCGCCCCGAGTTTCATTTCCTCACCCTCCCGGGCCGCTTCCCACCCCGCCACTGACCCAGTAAATGGGGTCGGAGGTCTGCAGCTGGAAGCCTCGGGGCGGAGGGCGCCCTGAGGCCGGGGGGGGGGGGGGGGGCGAACCCCCGACCTCCGCGCCTGCCCCGCGCCCACGCCCACCAGCGGGCGCCGCGGCTCCCGGGGTCTCGCCCAGCACCTCGCCAAGGGCAGGCTCACAGGGTGTTGGGGAGCGAATGGGCGTCTCCCCCTAACAGCCTTTGAATCGCGCGCCGCCGGGGGAAACGAAAAGCCTTCCTGGTAAGGGGTTTTCAAAAGTCTCCAGGAAACCACCAACGGTTCAACAGCGCATTTGGGATCGGCGAGTGCCAAACGGTCTCCCCGCCTGCACCTGCCCGTGTGCGCCGCGCACACCCGCAGCCCAGGTGCCCTCGCAGCCTCCCGCGGGTCCCCGCCGCGCACACCTCCGCTCCGCCGTCGGGGCCCGGGGCCGCTCCCCGCGGGGCCGAGGCTCAGATGCCCGCCTCTCCCGCCCTCTGCTCGCCGGCGGGGGGTCCTGACGCAGCCCGCGGGCTGTGCAGAGCTTAGGGCCCGCGCGCCCACCCTCAGGGGCGCCCCCCCCCCCAGCCTGCGCCTGAGATTAACGAGGGGCGCGGTCCTCGCCCTGGGAACTCAGCCCCGCGCGCCGCCCTCCGCCTCTAGCTCCAGCTCCTGTAATCCCCCCCCCGCCGCCCCCCGCCCCCCCGACATCCTCGGGCCGAGTCCCGGGACGGCGCGCGCCCGCTGCTGTGCAGGACGTTCTTGGGTCTGCAAGCTGTGCCGGCCCAGCGCGCGCCGCAGGCTCCAGGGGGAGACACACGCATCTCTCCTCCTCGCCCTACAGAGCCAACGATTCCAATCCTGCCGGGTCCTCCGGGGTCGCCACGCGCACGGAAACTCCCTTCCACGCTCCTTCCCCGGGACCGGCCCCTCCCACGCTCCGCTCGCCTCGGCTCGCTCCGAGGGGGGTCGCGCCCTAAGTTTTCGTGTTTGCGCGTGTAAGGAAATCAGGTCGAAACCGGACTTACATGGAGCTCTTCCATGGTAACCGCTCGCCCGCCGGCCGCCGTGGCTACCGGAGCACCCAAGCCGTCGGGGTCACTTTGCTACCTGCTGCCGCAGCCAACAACAGACTGTGAAGTTTCTGGCTGAAGCTGGACTTTTATAAAAACACGCTCGGCGGGCGGCGCATGCGCCGCGCGGATGGGCGGGCGGGTGGGGCCGGGAGGAGGGAGGCGGGGTGGGGGGAGAGGGGCCGGCGTGCGGGAGGAGGGCGCGAGGGAGGGGCGGGTCCCGCCCGGCTGCAGCCCCGGCGAGGTTAATTGGGGCAAACCTGGGAATCCCCTGAGCCGCCGCTGTGAGCTGGAGGTCACCTTGGGAGTCTCGGGCTGCGCGTGGAGGGCTTCCCGGAGGCGTCCTCCAACTTGGGAACGCTGAGCGCGCCCGGAGGGAGGTGAGAGGCGCGGGCCACCTACGCGACCCAGTGTGCATCCATCCTTGCTCACGTGGATGGAACTCCGGCCCCGGGAATGCTACAGATGGGGAAACTGAGGCCCGGAGAAGGGTAGTGAAGTAGCAGCATAACCCAGCCCGTAGGCGGCAATGCCCACGCGGGTCCAGCATGTGACTCCCTTCCCCGCGCTCTCAGCGGATGCAGACCGCCAGAAAACAAAACGGTTCTGTCCTCGGAGCACAACTGTCTGTAAGCATACGCGCCCATCCCCAGTAACAGTGCCCGCATCAGGTGTGCAAAATACGGAAACACTTCCAGAAGAGGGTAGGATGATTTGGCGTAATCAAGGAGGGAGACCGTGCCGGGGAAGTAGGTGCGTGTTTGCAGGCAACCAGGTAGTGACAGCCGTCCTCAGACGTCCGTGTAAGTGCGCCTGATTAGGAGGGTGGCTCCGCGAACAGTAGTTTCTGTAACAGATCACGAGGCAGACTTGCACAGAATCACTCATTCATTCGCACAACAGCGATGCATTTAGCCCACCGGGGGCCGGGGCGTGCGATGCCCTGCTCGCGGCGCTGGGGCGCAGCCCCGCACCCGAGGACAAGGCCCCCACGCGGAGGAAACGGAGCCGGCTGGCGGCCACGAGGCGCGAGGGTCGGGATCCCAAGCCGGCTGGAGCGCACGTGTGGCCCCGTACCCGGCGTCCTCCTGCACTCGGCGCGGAGCACGAGCGGCCGCGGGGATGAGAAGTTAGGCGGAAGGCTCGGGCGAGGTGGGGTGGGGGTGGGGGTGGGGGTGGGGGTGGGGCTGGACGTTGAAGAGGCCCCGGCAGGCCGGGTTTGCAGGGGCCGCTCCCTCCCTCCCTCCCTCCCTCCAGGTGCGAGCGCCAGCCAGAGAGGGCGCGAGGGCGCTGCGACGCGCACCCCGGGCTGGTCGCTTGCAGACTGCAAGGCTTGCCCAGTCTGCATCCTAAACACACCGCCCCCTTTCCTTAAGATGAAACCTTTCAGGCGGGAGGAGTTCCCGGGATGTCTGCGGGCCGAGGACCTGTTCTCCACTGAGCCTAGCTCTCCTCTTTCCTCGGCACCCCTCCCCTCCCCCTAATGTGTGTTGGTGACGGACCTCATCTCCTGAAAGCTGATGTTGGGGTCAGCAGGTGGGACTCTTAGAAACTGCTCACTTAGGACACAATAATGACCGGATGAAACTAACCGTGTTATTACACTTTTGTAGGATTAAAAGAAAACTTTTAAAAGCACCTTTAGTATGTTATTGAGTAAAACTTGGGATCCTCACATTTTTCACATCCTGGGATAGGAGACAATACCGAAGGACCAGGGGATCCCTGGGTGGCTCAGCGGTGTAGCGCCCGCCTTCGGCCCGGGGCGTGATCCTGGGGTCCCGGGATCGAGTCCCACATCAGGTTCCCTGCAGGGAGCCTCCTTCTCCCTCTGCCTATGTCTCTGCCTCTCTCTCTGTGTCTCTCATGAATAAATAAATAAAAACCTTTAAAAAATATATTGAAGGACCAGAATTTCAGACAGGTTCCATGACTTGCTCTTCCACAAAGCTCAATAGTGGCAGAATCGTTATGTTTTCACCCAGAATGTCCTCTGCACTGAACCTCAAAGCTCTTCTCTTCATTATCATGGAAACCTGAGAGGTGAATCTTCCAAACCTGCCCCAAAAGGAGACCGAGGATAAATCCAGAGTCAAATGATTTGCACAATAAATATTTGTTGATTGCAGACAAAAGAAAGGTTTTCCTTTATCTGTGGACTACTTTAAATCCTTTTAGGTACGTCTGCTAAAACGAAGCAGGTAATTAAGAGAACAATGAAATGCTATTCAGTGACTGTCAAATTAGGCAAAAAAATTTCTTTTCAAAGATAATATCTGGATATTAAGATAAGACCAAGTGTCTCTCCTTTGTGACTGGCAGGGAATGTGGATTGGACATCCTTTCTGGAAAGCACTTTGTCTGTGGTCAGTAGGAACTTTACACTGGTAATTCCACTTTATAGAACCATCCTGAGGAAACAGAATTTTGCCACAAGGTATTCATGGAGGCATTATTTTTAACAGTGAACTATCTGAACAGCCCTAAATGTCCATTTGTGGAAGAGTGGAGAAGATTTTGGTGTATCCATATGTGAAATTCCATATGGCCATTGCCGATGATGTTTGTGGAGAAGAATTTTTAATGACATGGGAAAATGCTTATGAAACATTAGGTGCAAAAAAGTAGGATTCAAAACTATGTATATAGTATGATCTCAGTTATGTGAAAATATGTACTAGAAAAAGATTAGAAGGAACACCAAAATGTTTATAGGAGTTTTCACTGGGTGCAGAATTATATTTGATGTTTTACTTTATTCCTTTCCAAATTTTCTGTAATAGGCATGAAACATTTTCATATTCAGAAAAAAGTTAATGTTAAAAAGGGAAACAGAATGCCTCCCTTCTCATACTTTTCCACTTCCTAAAGCATTTACTAGACAGGATGACTTTTTCCATTATAGTCCTCTTTCCTCTAAGGAATAGTCTCTCCTTATTTCCCCCTGGACCAAACCTACACAAACTACTTTTTCAACTACTCTGTGATGTTCTTAAAAAGAAAACAAGGGGATCCCTGGGTGGCTCAGTGGTTTAGCACCTGCCCTTGGCCGGGGTGTGATCCTGGAGTCCCGGGATTGAGTCCTGTGTGGGGCTCCCGGCATGGAGCCTGCTTCTCCCTCTGCCTGTGTCTCTCCCCCGCTGCCCCCATGTCTATCATGAATAAATAAATAAAATCTTAAAAAAAAACCCAAAAAACTCAAACATTTGTTGAGTACTTGTTATGTGCGGCTGACCTCATATGATCCCTTCAATCACTCTGCAAGGCATATGCTACCTCTATTCCGCCAGTAAGGAATCTGACGTCCAGAGAGGGCAAGGAACTTGGTGGAGATCACACAGTGAGGATCTGCACCCAGTCTGTCTGGCTCCAAAGCCCAGGCCCTCTTCATTATACCACAATGTCTCCTTTCTCTGATGGCTGCTATTCACCCCTCTGAAAACTCCCTCCTCTGAAAGGTCATTTGGCTTCTACGTACACACTGCTCTGAGTGGTGTTTCTTGTTACATTATTCAATTTTTAAATGAGTGTATGTCTTTTCTCCGCTTCCTCAAATATTCTGGGTTCCTTAAAGTCAATGCTCAGATATCTTCTATGCAGGTAGCCCACTGATGAACAAATAATGGGCTCTCTAGTCATTTACTGAAGCTTTATTTAATGAATTAATGACTTTCCTGTGTGGCTCTGGCAACAGAGCTAGGCTTAGGGACTGTCAAGGCTTTGGCAGGGTCCCCAAGTTCTCAGGCTGGCTTTAGCCCAGGGAATAACTAGCCTTGGCCATGCTTTGGAGGGGATGCTTGCAAATCCAGGGACACAGTGGCAACATTTTGCCACCTCCTGTTGCTCGGCCTGCAGCTGGTTGATTTGTCTGTGAGTGTGTTTGCGTGTGTGTGTATCTGTGTGTGTATGACAGAAAGCTGTATTCTGTCCCCAAATAGGCTTAAAGCCAGTCAGGCAGAAAGCTTAGGGACAGACCTCCTCCTGATTGTGGATGGTTGGAGGCAGCAGCATTAAAGGCCTTCTCAATGCACCAAGTCCCTTGTCACCTCACTGGCTCCTCCAGTGAAGGGGAGAAATTAAAGAAAAAAAAGGAAAAGGAAAATTGGCACTTTTGCTTCTAAAAGAGAAAAAAAGGACAAACTTTATTGATGGCAGTAGGGGATACTCCAAGGGACAAAGTTAATGTTTTCCCAACTGATAAAAAAAAAAAAAAAAAAAAAAGAGGAAGGCTATTTCTCAAGGGGCATGTAATTCTACTAGAGGGTTACAAATCTCAGAGACAATGCTATCAAATGTCAACTGTTTCCAAGCTGGTGTTAGGTGGAAGAAACAGACCCCCACCCACTGCACCCAGCACATTCCCCTTTCTCATGGCCTACAAGTGAAAAATGAATTTGGGAAATAAACCAAACTTAGGACAACTATTACTGGTTTTCTGGGTATCATTTTTATCTTCATCTAAGTTGTATCTTGAATTCCTAAAAGGTCTGACTTCACTAAAATCAGATTATTAGTATTTTCCATTGAAGCTTTGTAGCAATCAGGAATAGTGAACAAAATTTCCTAAGTAAAGAGAAAAGCTGGACTGGTAAACAAATACAACTTAGATTCACCCTGATAAGTCATTTTAACAAAGCAACCGCTTAATAAACAATACAGTGATCATTCCACTGCCAGGGAATAAGGCATTGTTTTCAAAGTTTGCTGCGCTCATGTGGCAGGTTCAGTGTGGCTTTGTGGATCTGAAGAACAACAGACTTAGTGCTGTTGCCTCAAAAATGATGGTGTCAAGCTGGAAAGAGGGCACGACTTTAGGAAATAATTGAGTGAGCAAACTCTGTTCTCCATGGAAAAGGCTTGTCATTGTTTTCCTTAAACCAGTAATTTATTGGCAGTGACCTCAGGCCGCTATATAACAAGAGGAAGTGCCTAGAGTCCTGTGGATTGTTTGCTCCCTGAAGAGAACTATGCATCCCATGGCAGAACCAGAAATGCAGTGATCTGATCACCCATAGAGATGGGCTTTGAGATCTTGGTGGGGTCATTCTACCAAGAGTTTTATATTAGCAGAATGACTTGGTAGGAGTTATTTGTGTGTGTGTGTGTGTGTGTGTGTGTGTGTGTAGGGGGATCCATGCAATGTTCATGCAAGAGCAATTTTCTAAATTCAGAGCCATGATTATACCTTTGGAGCTACTTACAGGTATAAGGCACAAGTGACAAGCCCTGAAACCCTGCAGATCTTGCAAATAAATGAGGCCATAGGGAGCGGTGGGGATGGTGGAGAACTGGGGTCTGAAGGGGGTAGCCACTGCCTTTGATTGCCCTATGTGAGAATTTGGACCACATTTTCCACTAGGTAAAGAGAAGTTGAAAGTCTTGATTTTTTAGTGTGAAATCTCTTGACTTTAAAATGTTGATTCAAAACAAACAGCAAACAAATAAAAATTCTATTATCTTCCAGTTTACATTGGCCTATGTTATGATACTAGGAATCAAAAGAAAGACTGGAGGCTTGGGGGACCAGAAGGATGGAATTGACACATAAAAGGCAGCAATGGAAATAGCCAGAGCTGTCCACAGAATTCTTTTAGGATAGCCCTGTGCCATAATTTGTCCATTACTCGGAGACTAAAATTAATCACATAGGGTTTCCTGAGTTGGTCCTTCTTTGTGACTCCCAACTGCACTCAGATTAATATCTGGGACCCTGAAAACAACTTACTCAGCCTCACTATGGCTCTGTTATATTATCTCAACATTTTCTCCATCCTCAGGTTCTCAGCCTTCTCACTTACCTCAGTGCATGAGCGCCGGGCAGCTATTTCTTTTAGTTTTGTAGGACAACATTTTTCAAGAAAAGGAACATTCCTCCCTCTTCTCTTTAAATAGGAGGAGTGACAGTAGAAAGAAAGATCGCCTGCTGAATAGAGTAGATTTAGTGGGGCTTTGAGGCTGGCTTATACCTGTACTTGAGTGTTGGCTCTACAAGTGTCTTCTAGCTCCACATTCAGACACATCACATAGGTAGCTGGGCAAGTGCATCTCTAGTATATTTCCTTAGCTGTAATAGCCAGATAATAATAACATTTCACTTTTTGGATTGTTGAGTGGATTAAATATGGTAATGCATGTAAAGTCTATAACACAGTATGGAACCCATTGTAGTGCTCAATAAGCATTGCTTGTTATTAATGTAGGCTCATATCTCAGCTGCTGAAATGCCTTCTTGTCGGTGGAGGGCTCTGATTAACTGGGCAAATGTATTTCTCCCCCATTACCCACAGAAGTGAGGTGAAGGGAAATGGAACCTTAAATAAAGTGTGAAATGTTCTTATTTCTAATTATGGAGCGGAAGAAAGACATATGTGGTGGGGGAAGGAAAGAGAAGTAATAAAGTTTCTTATATGTGCCTTGAAAGCCTTTCAGGGCTGGAAGGGATCTTTGAACCCATTTGGTCTCCATTCCAAGAGGCTCCTTCTGCAACCACATGGGATGTTCCAACCTCTAAAGACTCCCAGGGGTGGGTAGCCTATTCCTCAGAAAGGGAGCTTACCTGTGTTTGGGTGAACCTGAACACTAGACAGTTCATTTCTCCAGGCACCTGCCTCCCCTATTTTCTTTCCTTTGGGTCTAATTTGACTAGAGCTTGGCTGGATGAGATGCCACGAGAGGAAGCCAAAGAGAGCGGCAGCCAAAACCATCCCCAGGCTAAAGCAAAACCTGCCCTTCCAGAGACACTTATTTCTGCAGCCACAAGGATGAGTCTAATGAGAGCCCTCTTTGTTCCATTAGCAAATTTGAGAGCGGAATTGGACCAGGTTAGGGTTTCTTTTCATAAAGGAAATTATCCCCAAACATGGAAGATTTGGGGGATTAAGTGACTCAAAAGATTTAGTGCTAGACTTTTTAAGGCCTCTGGAGACTTTCAGATGTACTTGCCTGGAGAGAAAACGTGCAGAGGCCGCGGCTTCGGAAGCAGGCTAATAAAGAGAGAGATTAACCCCATCTTTACTTGGTGTTACATTAGGGGAAACCAGGTTAAAATGAAAGCTTAAAAATATTGTCTGAAGATTCACTCCTAAATGGAATTCTTTTCATCAGGTGCTGAAGCGTACCTGAAGAAGATGCTGCTTTGTTGCCCCTCCAACTGTTTCCAAACCAAAAACATAGGACGTTTCCTGAAATGTCTGTAAATTGGGGATGGCTTTGTGTTGGAGCAGTTTCTTTTCAAACAGAGGAAATGAAACCATTTTCAGAGTCATTTAAATATACCAAGGTGGCCTGTTTCAGGTTTTCTTCCTTGTTTTTCTATTCCTTCATTCCTGTGATTAACAAGTTGTGGGATCATCCTCTGGGGTCTGTTTACTCAGGTCCAGTTCACAGAGTGCTGCCCTCCATGGCCCTGCTTGCCTTTGAGAGCTGGATGGGCCAGTCCCTCAGAGGGAGTAGGTATCTAATAGCCCACATCTGCCCCCGTTGTCCCTTTATGGTTTGGAAATCGGCTCATGTGCTGATAGTTTATTGCTTGTTTGGGGACAGAAAACAATGACCTCCACAGCAACACTTTGAACAACTTGGAGCAATTTGGATGAATCCTTTCCACAAACAGGTCCCCATTTGCAAGTCCAGATTGCTAAAAGCTTTATCTTTGATGAAAGTGGGAGGACATCCAGCTCCGTCTTCAAGCTTTTCCCCAAACTGATTCAAATTAAGCTCCTCAAGACTGAAGAGGATTTGTTCTCTGCCAAGTAAATTTTCACTTCAGGGTTAGGGTCCTGGCGGCCAGTTATTTTTCTGAGAGGGATTTTTCCTCTCTTTCATGCCACCCCATATGGGGTGTGCTTAGGTTTTTGTCATAAATTGGCCATTTGCCACTCTTAAAAAAAGAACCACCCTCTGCCTTTCAACCAGAACCCCGCCCCCAACTTCTTTCTCTTTTATACACACACACACACAAACAAACACATGCATGCACACACACCTTCATAATCAACCATCTCACAGACCCAAAGTCCTCTAGTGTTTCTGGATTTTTTGATGTCCCAGCAGCTCCTGCTTTCCCTCTTCTCTGTCCTCTGTCTGCCCTGTGCCCCAGCCTCGATTCTAGTAAGGGGAAGGGCCACTCTGGCATCGTCATGAATTTCTATCTAGGCTTTGGTTTAAAAGTTTGGGTGTGCAAGGTCACCGGACTGGCCTAGAAACTGAGAAGAGTTCCCTGGTTCCTGATAGGCAAAGACCTCCTCTGCCCTTTTATGCTAAACATAAACATTTAATTGGCCCTCATTTCATATAGGTTCCATGAGAAGTCTTTAGCCTCTTCCTTGAAAGTATGAATATACAGAAGGTATTTCTCCTGTGCATTTTTCCCCAGCCAAGAAAGTTTTGTTGAACTTTACTTATTTTCTGTATTTTGTATTGTGAAAACAAACTTTTATTTCCCTTGAAAATCTTTGCTTTACCCTCATCTTGAGGCATACAGAACCACTTAAATTGCTTTGATTTTCTGACCTGTTGTCTGCGGTCTCTGGCCCCATGCCTTGTGTCCCCTGTGAATAGAATGAGCTGTTTTGAATAAATTCTGCAGAAGAAAGAGCTGAAGATGCAGGCCGGTGAGGCCTTCACAAGAATCGAAACCTGGCAAAAATAAGCCAATACAAAATCAGAGTTTCTCCCCCGCCACACACCCACTGTCCCACTTTAAGTGTAAACAGTTCTCTTTTCTCTGGAGAGCAAGGGATGTGGGTTTTACTATGCAGCTCTCCCGTCCCTGTGTTGCTTGGAGCAGCTGTGTATAGATGAATGTCTGATTCGTCACTGCCAGTGTTGTGGGTCCCATAATCTCCCTGGTCCTGAGTCCTCTTCCAGAACTTCCATAGAAGCTGAGGCAGCCACGGAATACCAGGTGTGCCTCTTTGGTGATGGACAGCCCCTCCCCGCCCCCCCCCCCCCCAGAGGAATCTGGAGAGTCCTTTGGGCGTTGCTATTCTGGTTCTACCCCAGAGATCTGGCTGCTAGAGGTGAAGATTGTGAAGAGCTAAAAGAATTCTACCCAGAGAACCTGTGTGCAAAGACGTGGAAGTGTCAAGCAGCCTGTTGGGTCCTGGAAACTATAGCAGAAGGATTTCCCTAAGTGTGACTCAGCACTAAGGGAGTACTAGAAAGATGAGTGAATACTAAACAAGATGACTATAAGATGAGGTGCTTTGTAGACTCTAAAGTGCCAGACAGGGGATCCCTGGGTGGCCCAGCAGTTTAGTGCCTGCCTTTGGCCCAGGGCGTGATCCTGGAGTCCCAGGATCGAGTCCCACGTCAGGCTCCCTGCGTGGAGCCTGCTTCTCCCTCTTTCTGCGTCTCTGCCTCTCTCTCTCTCTCTCTCTCTCTCTCACTCTCTCTCTCTCTATATATATATATATGTCTATCATGAATAAATAAATAAAATCTAAAAAAAAAAAATAAAGTGCCAGACACCTTTCAGGGAATTCTAATATGACTATCATACAAACTAATCTATAAGCCAACTTTGTAAACTGAAACAACATTAAATAAAAGTTAACTATTATAGACAGAAGATGTTTTAAATAAACCTAGATGAAGTGTAAGATGAAGGTGAATTTCTATTCATAAATCACAGGGGCCAGGTTTTGACCTGAAGACCCTAGCCCTACTATGAGAGGTGAGGAGATAAGGAAATAATGGAATCAGGTCACTGGGATCAAATCAAGGCCAGTATTAAGTCTCTCAGGGTACAAGCAAGTGTTCTTGGTTCTTCTCCCCTGCAAATCTGGAACACACACTCTTCCACTACAGGATCTGTCCCACTGACATTTTATTTAATTTTTTTCCATTTCTTTTTTGGACCTGCCTTTTCCTTCCTTAGTGGATTCTCATCTGCTCTTCCTGGCCCCTTCTGAGCTCCTTCTCTTTTACTTCTGAGAACATTTCATTCCCTTCCTCTCTCCCTGCCCACCATTCCTCCCCTTCCTTCTTTCTGTTAACTATTTTGAATGCCTGCAATGTGTAGAGCTCTACCAGGCACTGGGATACAGTCCTTAGTCTCACATAAACACAGCAGGGGAGATGATATAGGAACGTAGATAGCTGTAATACTAGCTAGAGCAGGGTGGACAGTATAAGTGGAGTAGAAACAAGGTGCAGCAGGGAAGGAGGAGATCTTTCACATAGGAAGATATATATATATATCTTCTACTTATTTCATATATAATAAATATTTATTATATATATATATATATAATAAATCCTTCTATCTATATATATATATATATCTTCTACTTATTTCATATATAATAAATCCTACTTAGTTCATATATATATGAACTAAGTAGGATTTTGATGGGGAGAACTGGACAAGAAGGAGGACATTCTGAGTGAAATAGGAAAGCATGAATAAAAAAGCAACAGAGGTCAGCTGGTTTGATTGGAATATAGTTGGAGTTCTGTCTAGGGAGGTACATTGAAACTAGAGCAGAGAAGTTTTATAGGCAAGGCCAATAGGTTGGGACTGTATTCTGTAAAGTAACAGGAAAGCCCTGAAAATTTTGAGTTGGAATGTAATATGAGCAGAGCTATGCTTTAGAATATCTAGTCTTGGAAGAAGGAAGCAGAGATGGAGGGAGCGGACAAACCTATTTGGATAGCTTGGGTAGGGAGCTGGAAAGGTCTGGGCTACTTGTAAAGTGGTAGGAGGCTGATAAATAGAGGAGATCTTGAGGAACTAGCATCTGGTACTCACTGATGTGGGCTGAGGAAGAAGGAGGAGGCCAGGGTGACTGGAATTTCAGCTAGGATATGATGAAGAGAGGTCAGGGACAGAGGTTACTTGGAAGGGGAGGTGTTGCTGTTTAGAAAAAGTCTGAAGCTATACTTTTATTTTTCAAACTCTGGGTGTTGACTTCTCACCAATACCTGTGTCTGGCCTGTGGGCAAATGATATCCTGTTACTGATGTCATTGGGGTGACTTCATCTACTTGTACCTCTTCAAAAGATAACCATCAGAGGTGGCAAAACTTGACAGACCACAAAAAAAAGGGGGGGGGGGCGGTAGATTTCAAGATCCAGATCCTTCCATTATACTTCAGAGTTTTCTGCCTAGGTATGGTTTGGAGTTGATTTTCTGGGGTAAGACACTATGTAACATCAAAGCAAATTGATATGTGGTTTATTGAACACCAGTTTGAGGTGGGTACTGTGCTAAGAACTATAGAAGAGGCAGAAGGAAAGAATGCAGCTGTCTGAAGAGACTTAAGGTTCAAATCAACATCTGCTCTGTAGTAACAGTTCACATACAGATGTTCGTCACTTTTATGGTCACAAATGAATTCTACAGAAAACAAGAAGCTGATGGCACCTGCCCTCCTCAGACCGGCAGAATCAGATTCAGCAGGGTTGGGTGCAGTAGTTCAGAGGAAGGAGCCATTTCAAACCAGGGTGCCTGGGGAAGGCTTTGCAGATAGAACCTTACAGGGAGTCCTTTCTGGCCCTTTGGCTACTCACTGGTGGCTCATTTCAAACATTGCTATTCCAGAATCGAATTCTTCTAGTGATACTTACTATTCAGGAGCAAGTGAGTACAGGTGGATGAGCCACTGGGCTTTGACCCTGACAGGGTGGCACATGCTGTTTCTGAATCTTTGGGCAATGAACCCCCCCCCCAGGGAAATTTTTTTAAAGGGTACACATAGTCTCAAGTCCAAAATCTTACTTCAGACTAAATAAATAATGCACTACTACTTTTCAGATGCATGTGTATGCTTTGTGATTAATAAAATACCACATTTATTTGAAAGTGTCTTAAATGTATAGTTTTGCTCATTTTTGAGTCTGTGTGTGTGCGTGTGTATGTTTAATAATGTTCTTTGTTAACAGACACTGACAGCATAACCAGCTTTCATCTGGTGATTCATGAAACTTTGTGGTTGTTAAAAGTGATCTTCTTGTTTGTCAGAAGAAAGGGAGCCCTGGAGGAAGCTTATTTTTTGTCTGGTACTAGAGCCTACCCCTATTGGGGCTACCAGAGAAAGAGCTGGGGAGATAACCAATATGGAATGGGACAGAAGGAATATTTCTCTGTATACTGATTACTACTCAGCTTGCAGGAGAAGCTACCAATCAAGAACCAACCAAGTAAGAGGGTTATTATTTGGAAGACACTTCTAGGTCCTCTAAACCTACCTCCTACCCAGGGCAAGAATCCCTTATGGAACCTTCTGGAAAAGTGAACATCTAGCTCAGCCCAGGCTCCCATACAACAGGGAGATTACTATAAGGCAAAATTCAGATCCCTGGACCTCAACCTTGGCGTTTCTGATTGGGGAGGGTTGAAGTGGGGCCTTTGACCTTATGCTCCAGGTGATTCTGATGTTGGCCAGTGTTGAGACACAGGATTACCATGAAAGGACAAAAATACTCCATTACAATGCTTTTTGTTTGTTAAGTGCTCACTAATGCATGAACAGCGTCATGGTGAGGCCCCTGTGGGCTTTATGTTTACACCCCTTTTCTTACTTCTCATACCCACCCTGGTAGATAGATCCCTATTTCAAAAAAAAAAAAAGAAAGAAAGAAAAGAAAAGAAGAGAAAGAAAGAAAGAAAGAAAGAAAGAAAGAAAGAAAGAAAGAAAGAAAGAAAAAAAAGGAAAGAAGAATGAATTAGGGCCCAGGGAAGTGAAACCAATGTGCTGCCTGGGGGGTGACAGTTGGAACCCCAATGTACAAATGAAACCAGGGAACACTGGGTGTGACGAGCTCTTGAGGAGAGACAAACTGTTGTGACCTCCAACCCACAACTGAGATTGATGAACATAAATAGGTATGAGCCCATTAGTAGGAGACTGATGCTCTGAAATCAGGGGAGGAGAAGTACTCTGTAAGAACCTTCTGACACACCCAGTTCCTTTGTGTATCCAGTCTACCTTTGGCACAGGAGCAGAATCAGTTTAAAGCTTGGGTTCTGGAGTTAAGAAACCTGGGTTCACTAACTGAGGAGCTTTGGCAAGTTACTTGATGTTTTTAGGGTCTCAGTTTCCTCATCAAAATGGACATAATGCAAAGTGGTACCTACTCTCACCATGAGTTTAGCCATCAATATCAACATTTATGGCACACTTGCTCTGTGCCAGTCCTATGCTGGGAATACCACTCTTCAGAAGCTGATAGAAGCTTGTGTTGAGGATTCAGGGGAAGGTGGAGGTCAAGGGTATCAGAAGCTCACATCATTCTTTATGTGAAGGAGTGGAAGACCAGGGAAGCTAGGTGCTTGCATGCTCTCTCCTGTGCTGCATAGTAGATAGATTCCTCATTGGGCTCCACCAGAGGTTGGTGGTGAGCAGGAAGATGGTAGCCACCATTTCTCATGGCTACCACAGTGTATGACAAAGGGTTGCTTCCAGTGCAGCAGCCCACCCTCTGTGTTGCCTTCCTGGTCCCTGAGGAGTGGACTTCTCATTAGGAGAGACCCAAAGATCACTGGGACTTGGGTTGTTTCAGATGCCACATAGAAGTTCAAGTCCACTCCCAGATGGGCCTAGAGAAAGGGATGGCTCCTATGGTGAGAACAATCATGTGATATATCCCCATCTACATGGGGCTTTGCTATCTTGTGTGCAATGACATCTTGGCCCATGGGACTATTGAAATCTCTAAACTTATAACCTTCATGTGAACTTCCGTGGGGAGTAGCAGAACTATCATAAGCCTGTCTAGGACTCTTAAGAGATAAGTCACACTTTTCTACTAAGACTGCTCTAGGTACAGTTGAATGCAGCTAGTCATCCCTAAGAGTATGCTTCCTTTCTCTTCCAGCCTCTCATTTTCCTGGCTATTCCTCTAAGATAATGTCTTGTGAGAATGATGTGGGTTGACATTAGATGGCTTGCTATGTTTTACCCCAAGGTGACAGCTTCTGCCTTGGACATAGGGTAGGGGCATATTTTATATCCACAATTCTATTGTTCTTTATGGCTCTTCATTCCTCCTTTTACAACCTCTTCTCAGACAAGTCATTTTGCTCCTTGATTTTGATAATCCTGTGTCTAAGATAGCAGAAACTGAGCCCTTGCTGCTGTTGATAATTATAGTTCTTTTTCTCAGAACTCCTTTCTTTTTTGTAAATGCCTACCAGGTGCCCCCAAGTGAAAGATGATACTTGTTTGTTTGGTAAAGGCATCCAGATAAGAAGAGTCAGAACCAACAGCTCTCCAAAGAGAAGTGGTTTCCTTGGCCACTGAGTCACCACATTAAATGTTCACCCTGGCTCACTGGCTGAAATGAGTATGTGGTCCTTTTAGAATTCCCTTTAGCACAGTGTTTCAAAGAAATCTGTGATTGAGATTGCTATTCATTTTTTTTTCTTCACCACAGCTGACTATTTTGCATTTTCCCAAACTCAGCCTCTTTTCCGGTATTGAGATGAGTCGAAACTTCAAAGTTGAGAAGGAGTGAAAAAAGCCCAGCTACCAAAGGGAAGCCCAAAAGATTTCATTGCAAGTGTAGGAAAATGCTTCTAAAACTCAGATTCTAAAACTGAGTGAGTGGTTTGCTGTGTGCAGCTTTCTGGTGGCTTGGATTTTTTAATTCTCTTCTTTTTAAAGGGTGACACATCTTTTTAAAGGGTGACCTGCCAGGGTCTGGGCTTGTTAGTCTACCCAATAGCACCTTCTGGATCCTCTTCATCAAAGGTGACTGACTGTTCCATTCATAGGAACTGACCTTTCACCGGCCGAGACTGTGATGATTTTTCCATGGACATGGGGTATTATCCACCTATTTCTGGACCACCTTCTGCATTGATACAAATCCTTTCGATCTTAGAGCTCATCTTTAGTCCCACTTGCTGACTAAAGGGTTCCCAAAAGACATTCAGCTTCTTCCTTCTCCAGACATTTACTCTGTACCCACTATGTTCCATGTATTAGACATGGGAATACAGTAGTGCACAAGGCCGACCAGGAACCTGTCCTTATATAGCTCACAGGGACCTAGACAAGTGCACGGGCACTTACAGTCCAGCCTGAACTAAATCCAAGAAGCTTCCCAGAAGAGATTAGCTCAAAACTAGGATAAACCAAAAAAAAAAAAAAAAACAAAAAACAAAAAACAACTAGGATAAACCAAGTTACTTAACCAGGTGAAGGGAGTAAAGAGGGAAGAGAATTTCATTTTTCATTGTACTCATACTATTAAGCATCTTCTTATACCTGATTTGCATTAGTTTGTCTTGTTTGGATGCTGAATATGCACGTGTTGTTACTTTCAAGATATAGTTACTTTTTTAAAAAGATTTTATTTATTTATTCATGAGACACACAGAGGGGGAGAGAGAGAGAGAGAGGGAGAGAGAGAAGCAGGCTCCATGCTGGGAGCCTGATGAGGGATTTGATCCCAGGACTCCAGGATCATGCCCTGGGCTGAAGGCAGGTGCTAAACCACTGAGCCACCCAGGGATCCCCTAGTAAATTTTTTAAAAAAGTATTTATTCATGAGAGACACACAGGGAGACAGAGACAGAGGCAGAGGAAGAAGCAGACTCCCTGTGGTGAGCCTGATGCAGGACTCGATCCCAGGACCCTGAGATCACAACCTGAGTCACCCAAGTGTCCCGAGATATAGTAACTTCTTGAGGACAGAGTGTCCTACTCATCTTTCTCAGAGTTTAGCTCAGTGCTAAATACCCTGCAAAGAAGGACAGTAGCATATATTATGCCTACTCTGTGCCCACCAGGTTGTGTACAAGCTAATCTTTAACTCACCATGTTATGGGGCACCTGGGTGGCTCAGTAGGTTAAGCATCTGCCTATGGCTCAGGTCATGACCTTGGGGTGCTGGGGTTGAGCCCTGCTTTAGGCTCTCTGCTTAGTGGGGAGTCGGCTTCTCCCTCTCTCTCTGCTCCTCCCCCCACCTTCCCACTCTCTCTCTCAAATAAATAAAATCTTTAAAAAATAAATAAATTACCATATTACTGTAAGAAACTAGTATGACTGGGCAGTAATACCCTCCAGCCTGGAAATCAGGACACTGACTTGGGGTGAATCTCTAAACTGCTTCCAGTCCTTGATTTCTTCATCTGTGGAATGAAGGGATTCCACTACAGTGTCTCCCAGCTCTGTAATTCGCTTTCTCCTGTGGCCTCCAGGGCCATCTGGTTATCGTTGAACTGGTAGGAAGATAACTGCAAAAGGCGGTTCAGGAAACCCAACGTGGAAATGAAACAGCAGCCCCAGATGCTGACATGCTAAGCTAGTTGGAGATCAAGGAAAGGATGTCCCTAAGAAATGACCCCAGCACGAGCCCCAGCGCCTCTATCCTGTTCTCTGTGCCCAGTGCCAGGCATGCACAGCATAAGCTGCCAGCTAGGGAGGAATGGTGCTTGCTGGGGCTTTGTTCTGAGGGGCCAGTGGAGCTTTCACTCCACAGCATCAACACCTGCGGTCTTGTAACCTAGGCTACAGAAATAGCAAGTGGGTGCGCAGAAGTCAAGTTGATGAGATAGACAGTGCTTGGGTACAGACGCTCACAGCAGAGCTCACTGCTAAAAACACCTAGTTGAGGACATCGTGTACCAATTCAAGGGTGGCCCCCTTTTTTCTCTTAAATTTTTCAAAACAGGAAGAAAGTTTTATTGAACTGCAGACACCAATAACCTGCATCCTTCTAGAGACATCTATCTGGAAGCCATCCAAGAAAGCTACCTTCACTAAGGGATGCTAATCGCTAACCCCCCCCCCCCCCCCCTTTCTTTCTTTCTTCTTCTTCTTCTTCTTTTTTTCTTTGCTCTGAGCTTCTGGTAGCATTTTGGAAGGTTGGCACAAAGCCATCTGAAACCACAGTGGGGTGTTAGGTAATCATGTTCTCATTAAAATGCTGTTCTGTGGTTTAATTTTCAACGGTTTCTTTGCAGCTTGGAAATACACATACTATATTTTTGAGGCAGAGAGAGACTGTTACACAGGCAAAAAGGCGGGAAGACAGGCTGCCCATATCTTGTGTGTTTCCAGAAAACAAACAGCTGTTTTCATTCTAAAAAAGGCAAACTGAGTGGAGGGTAGCCCCCATGGGGCTTCCTAGAGATTGATGATATTTAATTGACCCTGGGAACAAATGCCTCCAAAACATCCCAAGATTGTCCAGATTGAAAGTATCAACCGTGTCCATCCTTGGCCATTTGTCCACTTAGTCATTCAGTTGCGCACTTTTATTGAACTTCTACCAAATGCCAGGCACTGGTCTAAGTCCTAAGGACAGAGAGATAGGAGCCAGTGCCCGTAAGGAAATCGCCCCCAGTTTGGGTGGCTTAAGAGTTGAGTGGGTGACTCAGTATGGGGTAAGTGGGCCCTGATTCTCCTCATCTTCACCTCCGTGGAATTCCCACATGGGACCTTTAAACTTTATCAGTGAAGACAACAAACTAAAGCCCAAGGTTATCATTTCTTTTTTGAAAGAGAGCATGTGAAGCCTCCAAATGTTCCCATTGGATAGTCTTGTAGAATCGCCCCTGACTTCTCCCTTCCTTATCCCAGCCAACCTGTTCTCACCTGATCAGCTCTGGCTCTGTGACCGTGACAGGTCCTTGACTTGGCCACTCCTGCTCTGCTGTTTGTACATTCCCGGCAGTAGGGTCTTGGCTTCCTTCCTAGTTCTTCAATTCGGCTCTCAGCAACCCTGAGGCCTCACAGGAACCACACTGGCCCCTGACGTATCCTTTCAGAGGGATGTACAGAAAAGTATCCAGAAATGCTGTCCAGTATGATGAAGATGGCCCCAGACCAATATGATCCTAGGCCTGATTTGAGCATTTCAAATCACATGAGCATTACTGATCAGACCAATTATAGCAATTGGTGCAGTGCTACCTGTTCCAGATATGGGTGAAAAAAAAATCCATCTTTGGTCCTTTTTTCCCTCCAACATCCTTCCTCTTTCCTCCTCCTCCACCCACACTGGTTGTGCTGTTTCTCTTTTTCTTTCCTTTGTTTGACAGTGGTATTGTATGCATATTAATGGAAAATTTGCATAGTTACTTTTGGCATTTGTTCTGAGGGATTTAGGCTTTCCGCAAAGCACCTACAATAGGTTGAAATTTACAAGTGCCTTGTTTTTCCTGTCTCAACCCTTAAATACTTGACTGAAACAAGACATTCTTGCAGGAATCCTTAAAAACATTTTAAAATCAATGTGAAGGCTTTGGATTTAATTAAAAACCCTCCCGTTGGTGAGCATCTGAGTCAAGTCAAATTTGCTGACAATTCACTGCAGGTTTTTATATAGACCAAAAGGTGTGCATGGAGTGAAGTGGACTGATTTAATACTAGTTTCTCAAAACATTGACATTAAAGCAGGTAAAAATCAGTGTGGTTTTCTTCACGGGGGGTTTCGCTTTGACTTTCAATATTGAAATCTGAGGGTTTGATGAACCCAGAAATGCAAAGTGAAACTTGGGAGTGTGAGTGCATACCAAGCCGAACAGACTTCTATGAATGGAAGCTGAGTTCCAGTTAGTTTCTTATCACCATTTGTTAGATGTCACCATCTACTCTTCGCCAAAAATATAATCTCTTGTCTTCAAGGAATTTATGTTTTAAAATAAGATATATTTCAATCAGCTGTGTAGCAAGGCATTTTCTTGGTCTTCTCAAAGTTCACACTCATATGGATCACTTTATTTAAACCAGAGGTGCCATCCTTGGGGAGGGCTTGCAAGGCCTTGATGCCTGTGTCCTCTAGAAGACTAGAGGAAAGGGAGTAGTGAAAGTGGTGTCTTCCAGACTCGCCCTCCATCTCCTTTGGCTATGGCAGCTCTGGAAAATAATAGAAGGGGCAGAGAATGTGGAAGGGAGGCCTTGGGCCACAGAAAATACATTTTTCTGTCTTGCCACTTTTGACTGGTTGGGCTCAACTAAATCAATAAAACAGCATAATGGAAGCCTACCCAGCATATTGCCATTGAGTATACATTCACTGTTTTGAATGTTGAATTCATTCGGACTCCTGGAAGTAAAAAAAGTGGGAAATGTACAGAAGAACCTTTTGTTTTCATGACAGTTTATTTGTTTATTTTTAAAGATTTTATTTATTTATTCATGAGAGACACAGGCAGAGGGAGGAGAAGCAGGCTCTATGTAAGGAGCCCTATGTGACTCAATCCCGGGAATCCGGGATCACGCCCTGAGCCAAAGACAGACACTCAACCACTGAGCCACCCAGGTGTCCCTTCATAACAGTTTAATGGATTTAGTGTTCAAAGTGTATCTCTGGGTGTTTGCAGCCCTTAGGTCCTAAAATCCTGAGTCAGGGTACCTGGATTGGAAAGGGACTCTTTCCTCACACCTCCCCCTGCCAATTGCTTGCTTACAGTTATTCAAGTTTAGCTGAGGATGTATCAAAATCAGTGACGGAATAGCAAGGTGCTATGGTATGGCTCTGTGAGAGAGTTTACACATGCTCAGAATTTCAGAAGTGATTGACAGAGGAGTGTGTGAATCAAACTCCTTGTTCGGTTTCAGAGTCACAAAGAACCCTTTCCCTTTGAAATTCAAGAAGGTCCCCTTCTCTGGACCTGTGGAGGAAATTAGACAGCAAATAACCATGAATTTTCAAAAAAAAAAAGACCCATTAAAACTTTAATTGATGTAGCATTTATGGGGCATTAGGAATTTTAGGATGGCTTTCTCAACCTACCTTCCGAACGCAGCCACCTCTGGAGAGCATTAGTACTAATAGGTATATCGTCTTCTCTAAATTGTCTGATCTGACTTGGTCATTATTTAAACTTTAAATAAATTGATTTTGATCTAATTAAAGGATATTAAAAGAAAACTGACCCAATGATCAAAAGCTCTCTTTCTCTTTTCCTGATAATAATTCAGATCAGAATCCTGGATAGAGACTAGTGACTCTTTTGGAACAAAGATTTCGTGTTTGGCTTTCAGAAATGGCTGTGCAAATATTTGGTCTGAAAGCCCTTTTAATGGCCGAAGATGGAGGAGTTGACAATCCGGGAAAGACCAGGTGGACCTGAGCTGGGATGAGTGGTTTCTTGGCAGGGAGCCCATTCTCATGATGAAAGCTGGGAAAACTTGCTTGGGGAGAGTAATCCAATGATATGAAAGGATTAGGCAGGCTTACATTTAGCAAACTGTAAACCATGAATCTGAATGGTGCACCTCTTCACACAGGCAGCTGCTTTGCTTGTAAAGTAGCGCAAGCACAATTAAACAAGAGGAGAAGCTAAAGGGAGAAGGGTGTTTCAAAATATGGCACATATAGAAGTCAAGTTTGCCAGCAGTGATTCCTGATCAGTGCTAACAGAATAGTCATCTCAGCAAAGAGAACAGCTTCCCGACACTACCCCAAAGACAGGTGGAAACTTCTACCTTTTCAAACTTGCACAGACTTCAAGTTCACCTTCCATCCTTGCTCCTATTGGTCCAGCCACTTAATTATTTCACCTCGGAATACTTAGCTATTAGTGACACTAATTAAAAACCTGCCTTGCCCTTAGACGTATTATGAAGCTGTTTGTAAAATGCTGTGAAGGCAAATTGCTCCAAGAGCTATCAATTCTGGTAAAGGCCATGTCAGCTTCAGTTATGTGCTCATAAATGCAAATCCAACCTGGTCAATAATCTCCAGGGATGGTCTAAATTGCACAGCTGGTTTTTTAGAAAATGTGTGTGGAGTAACATGAAAAGATTGCTGAAAATGCCTCAGTAAGGTTAGATAATAAATGGAATTATATGGGTAGGGGGAAGACAGAACAAAGAACATATTATTGGACATCATATATGTACTGTATTGTACAAAGGGGTGATTTAGGCTGGGTTAGCAAGGTATTGGGGAGGAGGTTATTAAAATAAGAAGTCAGCACAAAGCATAATAAAATTGATGAAACAAGTTCCCAGCTGTGCCTGCTCCAGGTCCTTTTTCTCTTTTGCTGGCTGCCCTCCTGTCATTACCCCTGGAAGCACTGGGGAAATGAAGGTGGAAAATGACTCCTCCAGTCACCACTTTGTTGGGTCTGTGGACTTCCATTTTAGGACTCCTTCTCCAGATATTATTTCACATAATATAAATATAAAACTTATTCAGTCCTTGAAGTAGATAACCAAACTTACTCACTAGTATGCATGGCTTTATTGTATGATGGAAGCATAGGTATATGATGGATAAGTAGGTGGATGGATGGATAGATAAGTCAAAGCATCATTCATTTAGTTATTCAGTAAATATTTAGTAAGTGTGTGCTTTGTGCCTGGCATTGTCCTAGGTGGTGGGGATACAGGGGTGAAAAGACTGTACTCAGCGAGCTTATGTTTTAATTAGGAGGACATGCAACAAACAAGTAGACAAATGTACATGATAAAGACAATGAAGATAATAAAACAGGCTAAAATTTGCGACAGTATGGATGGACCTAGGGGGAATTATGCTAAGTGAAATAAGACAGAGAAAGATGAATACTCTACAATTTCTCTTGTATGTGCAATCTAAAAAACAAAACAAATTAATAAGCAAACAAACAAAACGCATAATCAGGCCCATAAAGAAACAAACTGATGGTTATCAGAGGGAAGGGAAAGGGGGGGGTTTGGGTAAAATAGTTGAACGAGAGTGGGAGATTACAGGCTTCCAGTTAGGGAATGAATAAAGCACAGAAATAAAAGGTACAGCATTGGGAATGTAGTCAATGATACTGTAATAGTATCATATGGTGACAGATGGTACCTATACTTTGGTGAGCATAACATAATGTATAGAATTGTTGCATCACTACATTGTATACCTGATATTAATGTAACATTTTTTGTCAACTATGCCCAAATTAAAAAATAATAATAATAAATAAATAATAAAACAGGATAATATAATTAAAACAGAATAATTAGATAAATTATAGCCTAATTAAGGGGTTCCAGATAATTTAGTGTTCTGGTTTTTAAACTCGATTTTAACAGTATGATCTATATCTTTTCACTTGAAAACACATGTCCTATGGGAGAAACCTTAATATTTACTAAGGTAAAAATAGATCTATTCTGGTTGAGGGGTGCGGTGTGTATGTATGGGGGTATCAAACCTCTATCCATGAATTTAGGTAAATTATAACAAATTGATTACAAAATTGTATTCATCACAAAATAAAACACAATGTTAGAAATCAAATGATAATTGTCTCCTTGCAGTGAGATGGATGATGTTGCTGGCAATCTTTCATTGACATATTCATAATCTGTTTATATCAACCACTTGAGTCAAGGATTTGGGCTATGCCAGGTACTTTTTTTTTTTTGCTTTTTTAATCTTTTCTTAGTTCTTTTTAAATATTTTTATTTCTTTTTCTATTTTATTAAATTAGAAAATCATATCTTACAATTAGAAGGTTTGGGGAAAAGCACATATGTTTGTTTTAGGATATTTCAATCTTACACAGATCCAGAAATTACGGAGAGAGTGCTCTCTGAAGACTGTTTCTGATGTTTGTCAGATGCTCAGCAGATGAGCTTATCACACTCAAATGTGGGACAGTTGGCTGCTGCAAATCAGGAGATAATGGCAAACAAATTCCTAGTCTATTTTTGGGTTCCATTTGGCTGTGGAAAGTATTTATTTATGTCTTATTGCCACATTCAGGTGTTTGTTTAAATATATAAAATGATACATTGTAGGTTTTGCTGGCAATGAGTCAAAAAAATGCTGGCAATGAATCAAAAAATTATTATTATTATTTGTATTTTTGAGCTGTTTACACCATGATTCAGTCTTTAAAAAATACCCTGATATCTAATCCTTCACATTTCCATACAGGTTGAGGCTATTGATAATGCTGAATATATCAATAACATATATATACCTTATGGCAAGCCACTGGAAATCATAGAAATGATCATGAAGAAATTGTTATTTTTAATTTTAATTTTATTTTTTCCTTTCACTTTATTTAAACTACTTCCACCCCACCCTTGCTTCTGGCAATCACCAATTTGTTCTCAGTATCTATGAGTTTGGTTAGCTTATTTATAAAATTCCACATATAAGAGAAATCATACAGTATTTGTCTTTTTCTCACTTAGCATAATGCCCTTGAGGTACATCCATGAAGAAATTATTTTTATCTCATCTTTTGTTTCAAAACCTCCTTCCTCGTGAGTAGCCAACATATGTCATTATCTATTGGTGACTGCAATTTCATCATGTTCCTACTTTTCACCATTTCCTCTGTGGTGGGTGCTGTAATGTCCACTGCCCAGATCTCCCTCCAGAAATGAAGGGCTTGTTCACCACCACCGCCCCCCCCCCCCCCCCCCTTTACCTCCCAGTTGCTGGAAGTACAGCAACGATGATGAAGAAAAATGCCTCACCCAAGGTCATGTCTCCTTCCAGGGGCTGACTGATCAGTGTCTAGGTAGAGAGGGTCCATCTGTTGTTCTAGGTGGGGACAACTCTGAAGGGTCATCCCCGCTTCAGAACTCCCTAAGGGGTTAACTTAGGACTGGATCACTGCTCAAATTCTTTCTTTGCCCAGTCCTGCTTCCTTTTCTCTTGGTTGTAAAAGTAAGCCCTAATAAATGCCCTGCATGTTAACATCTCTCAAATCTGCTTCTGGAGGAAATCCAATATGTGGTAGCTGGCACCAGAAGAGATGGGAGAGAGCAGTCGCTGGGGTGGGAATTTGAGTCCAGGTTATATGCTGCCTGGTGGTAACAAGAACCCCATCATTGATGTACGTGGGGGCACAGATGGCCCCTAATTGTATGTGGCAGCACAACTGAAATCTTACCAGTGGTGGACTGGGGTGATATACAAATGGAAGACAATGTGATGGCTCATGCAATGTATTAGGTTTTTGAGAAATAAGGAGGAAATGATAAATTAAGGATAGTGGGGTTTGGTAGCTATACCTAAACTCCACTCTCGAAATAGCACCAAAATCTGAGAGTCAGTAACTGATAGTTAAAATTCAAGTATGAAATTCAAAGGGCCTCCTTGGTAGCATATGAAGGGGTTTTCATTTCCTTCAATAGGAGAGAATGTTGAGGATCTGGCCCGTACCTAATTTTAAGAGTGACTGAACTCTAAAAATGTACTAAAACCCCTAGCTATGGCTGGTCTGCTATTATAAGGTTAAGGCCTTGTTTGGGGGAAAAATTGGATACATGGGCTTGGGACACCGGGGTTGATGCATTCATATATCTTGAATCCTGAGAATTACCAGAACACTATGAACCTGCACATGTGGCCCTCATCTCCCTATTAAGGACTGGTGCTTCCCATTTGCCTGAAGATGACACAGAGACCTTTCCCTGTAAGACAACATGCATTTCTTTGTTCCTTTCCTTTTCTGTTCATTAAATCAATGATTAAGGGTAAATCACAACATAACTCAGGTGAGGACATGCTGATCCTGTCCAGGGAGGGAAGTGCAGGCAACCCAACTTGTACCAACAGGATCCAGGAGAGTGATGGATTCCGAAGGTGCAGGACTGGGAAGTGCAGAACATACATTTGACAAAAGGGAGTTTATCAACATGGGAGCACTCTCCTAGATACTGGATTTAACACTGTGGTAAGGACCTCCAGGAAAAAGTACAAACATGTGGCTAGGATGGCTCTTAGAAGCTTGGGAAAAGTGATGGTCTACACTAATTGAAGCAGAAATGACAGTATTTCTATGGCAGATGGTGTATGAAGGAATTAAAAGGCTCAGAGAAGTGGGCCCATGAGAGTGAATATCCTATGTAAGGGTATAAAACCCACATGATGATTATGTTCTAAGGAAGGGCCAGGAGGACACATCACTGACCAAAGTGATAAGGAATGCTGGTGCATGACCAAGCTCAGTGGCACTTGTGTTCTGTATCCCAGGCCTGACAATAGGAGATGCTATTATAGAATCCAGAGCCCCATGTCGTTTACCATGGTTGCAGCAGTGCCCTTCCTTCAGTGCATTTCGTCTTTTTAAAAAATATTTTATTTATTTGAGAGGGAGAGAGAGAGAGAGGGAGTGCATGAGCAGGGAGAAGGGGAGCTGTGCAGAGGGATAGGGGTTAGGGCAGAGGGAGAGGGCAAAGGAGACTCTCCACTGAGCACACTCCCCATTGAGCAGGGAGCCTAAGTAGAACTTGATTCCAGGACCCTGAGATCATGACCTGGGCCAAAGGCAGACACTTAACCAACTGAGCTACCCAGGCACGCCACCTCAGCTCACTTCTATGGCTATATAGGATTTTCTATGACCAGCTGATAAAAGAGGAGAAACTTCAAGCTTGGTTTGTGCATGGCTTGACTTGGTATGTTTAAACTGAAAATCATGGTGATTGTACTCCTCAGGGTAGCCTTGAGAGAAGTGGTGATGGAAAATCCTCCCAATGAATAGGGCTTCTAGTGGCTCACCTTTGTATAGAAGGAAAAG
The DNA here is from genome assembly GCF_003254725.2 of Canis lupus dingo. Taxonomy (NCBI): domain Eukaryota; kingdom Metazoa; phylum Chordata; class Mammalia; order Carnivora; family Canidae; genus Canis; species Canis lupus. Next base: position 39,773,647 of record NC_064261.1, read on the forward strand.
TGGCCTCAAGGTTGGAATATATTCAGACTCTAGATCAGTGGTGAATGGATTATTCAGGGGCCTGAAAGGAGTAAGATTAGAAGGTCAAAAACAAGGATGTCTGGGGTAGATTCATGTGGATGAACATCTGGGAGTATGAAACAAGGGAGGAGTTCTTTGTTTTTCATGATAAAGCTCACAAAGAGCATCCAGTATGGAAGAAGCAACTAAGTAGACAAAGCAACTTGGCCAGATGACATCAGCCAGGCTCTGTCACCAAGTGTCTCAGTGCTGGTCCAATAGGATATGAATAAAATAGCGATGGTGGCCAGGATGGAGGCTGTGCATAGGCCCAATAGCATGGATATTCATGCTTCTCATCCCCAGAACTCTGGGCTTTATGGTTGAGAGATCCTAGCTTCTAAAGGAGACCATGAACACTTCTGTGAGGGAACAAAGCAATAGTCCCATTGAACTACAAGCAATGGCTGCTACCTGCACACTTCAGGCTCCTTGTGCCAAAAGATCAGCAGGTAAGAAGAGGAGTCACCAAGGAGCAATTGGAGTCACCTTGGCAGGAGCAATTGATCCTAATCATGAGGAAGAGGTAGGGCTGCTGTTACACAGTGAGACCAGGGAAGAATATGGCATTCAGGTGATCAACTCTGGTACCTCTCCTAACTTCCTCATACAACTTTGATGATAACTGGAAAAGTTTGGCCACCCTGGCCTGAGACAGGCATGGTGACCAGGAGCTCAGGCCATTCACTTGTGAGGGTCTGTGTCATGCCACCAGGAAAACCAGTGAGACTAACCAATGTGCTACCTAAGGAGGAGGGGAATCCAGAACCAATTGTGGAGGTGAGAAATTCAGTCACAGCCCTGAGACCAGCTGTAGTTATAGGGGCTATAGTTTATCTCGCCAAACTTCCTCTGCTAAGTTTCCCCCAGGGGAATGTAGGAGCTGCTCCCAGAGCCTATGAAGAAATGGGTCTGAGAAATGAGCTGAGCAAGGGGTGGAGTGTGCTGGTTACCAGGATGCACTTCTCAGATCTTCCCTTAGGGCTAAAGGACAAATTCCTCTTCCTGCTGGGAATGTAGATGGAAGATAGCTCCCATCTTTTATCCCCTTTGGGTGATTGCCTTGGCTAAGGAAACTTCCTTACTCAAGAGACAGCTTATGTCCAGTGACTGATCCATAAGGGGGTATGAGGTTTCGGTCTCATCCCCTCTATTCAGTTAAGTCCTGAAGAGCTTTCTTTGATATCCATAATTCCATGGGGGATGGCTGAGGACTTTGTTGGTATACTGTCGCACAGCTTCTCCTTCTCCTCAATCTTACATCTTTTCTTTCCCTATAACAGTTGTTGATCCCAAGCATATGCCTTAATAATAGCATACACATCTTGTACACTAATCTCCACCTCAGAGCCTGCTTCCTGGGGAAACACCTTCAAAACCATCAAGGCATCAGGACATGTAGCTGACAGCCAACCTCTTTGAGGGAAACAGTGAATAGATTTGGGTTCAGATGTGCTTTCTTCAACTCACTGGGAATTCCTTCTTTGAAGCACAGAGATGGAACTTTGCCAAAAGTGATGCCTATATACTTTCCCACTTTATGTCACAACTCACAAAAAAAGTATTGAAAATCATCTTATGTAGAGCTTGGATTCTTCAGTGATAAACCATCATCAGATGGACAAAATCTCAGTGAAAAGAGTCTTTTAGGTAGGGGGGATGGTTGCACAACACTTTAAATATTTAAAGTCACTAAATTGTATGCCTAAATATGGTTAAAGTGGCAAATTTTATGTATATATTTCTACCACAATAAAAAAATTCAGTAGTGTAACATACCCCAAGCCACTGATTTGTGTAAGTGGGTGAATTGTATGGTCTATAAATTATATCGCAATAAAGCTGTTTTTACAAAAGAGGTTGGGGGAGTACTTCTCTTTCAGATATGTGCCCTATCACTGCAGTGAATTTTGTCCATTTTGAAATATCTGCATAAGCATGATACCAGCTTTCCCCCCCAGTGTATACTACTGATATTATGCAACATCTACCAATGTTCTTTGATAGAGAAATCTTACTGATAGTTCTGCTTCTTTTCCAACATAGTATTATCATTACCTTTGTAGCTGGTTTTACAAACTTCTTGGCAACAGTACAGCATATCCCTTTTTTTTCTGTGAGGAGTGCATCCTTTATGATACCTCTGTAGTTTTGGTTTCTCCATCACTTTTAGCAATAAAATCCATCAATTTTGTGTTGGGAAGCACTTACATTGTTTGTAGTTGTTCTGGAAAAACTTTATTGCTCTATCAAAATAAGTCATTGTACTTTGTGGGAAAACACCACTGAAGTTTTCATGGTTTCCTGCTGTTATTGGAAATCATTTTTATAATGGATATCACCCTGGAGGTCTAGGGGCAAAAGCATCACCAGTCCACTACAATCCAGTTTTCAGACTTTTCTGCTCATACTTCCTATTCTTACAGACTTATATTTTTTTAGCTTGGTTACCATAGCCATATTCTTGCTTCTCCTAGCACATATTGCTTTACCTCCCTTCATTTGTCCTTGAATCTGTTCTTTATATATAAGACACTATCTTGAATTATGGTATTTACATCACTATTTTCATCAGTACCACTTTTGAATCATTGATCTGTTATTGTGAATTAGGGATAATCATAATATTAATGACTAAAAGTACAAATTCAATGAGCATGAACAATGACATATGTTAGCTGAGACAAAATCTACTTACACCATATAACTGAACTTTGGCTGAGTTGAGCTGATGGGATGCTGGGTTAACCCAAGTGTTCGAGAATCTCATATCGAGCAACCACACCTATTTTCCCCCTCTTTTCTTCTCTCTTTTTTCCCCCTTGTTGGTTCTAGCTAGTTTCTTCATCTACCTTCTTCACATTCTTACTCTTCTTTCTGTTCCTCATTCCTCTGTTTCTTTTTTGAGAGTTATGATATTAAAATGGAAAGAGACCTTGTGATCATTAAGCCCAATGACTTCATTTTACAGATAAGGAAAGTCCAGAGAGGTTCAATGAACTAATCTAAGTCAGAAAGATCAGGCCTGGTCTCCTGGCTCCTTTCACTCATGGCCAGCATGCTTCCATTTTGCCAGAAAACCTTCTCTTTCAGCTCTTCTTCCTGGTCCTTTCATGGCACGGACAGTGATTGGACCCATAGTGATTAAGGTTGTTTGTTATCAGGGCTAAGAATGTAGCATGTTAAGTGAGTCAGAACTTTCATCCTCTCTCTCCTCTCATTCCTGCCCCTATAGAATATTCACTTAGAATCTCTGTGCATTCTCCCTCCAAACATATGTCAAACTTATACACTATGCTGGTATCATTGCCCTAATTCATACTGTCATCATCTTTCTCTTATACTATTTCCACAACCTCTCTTCTAGTTGCTTTGGTTTTAAGAACTACTTTGACTCCTCAAGCCCTAAATCCAAGTATCCATCCATCCATCCATCCATCCATCCATCCATCCATCCATCCATCAATTTTGCTGTGGCCAGAATGGTCTCATAATGTCACTCTCATCTCTTTGATGATTCTTAAATCCCTACAAGATAAAGTACAGCCCTTGAGCAAGGCATCTGACCACCAAGTCTCTCTGTGGTTTGGTCCCTGCTCTCCTGTCTGGTCTTATCTCAACACTCTGTATATTAGTCAGGCTAAGTTATGATATACTGAAAAAACAGCCCCAATATCTTAGTGGCTTAACACAACAAAAGTTTATTTTTTGTTTATATAAAGTGTGCTGCAAATTTGGATGACTCTCCAAAGGGCCTGTTTTCTTTTTTTTTTTTTTTTTTAATTTTTATTTATTTATGATAGTCAGAGAGAGAGAGAGAGAGAGGCAGAGACATAGGCAGAGGGAGAAGCAGGCTCCATGTGCCAGGAGCCCAACGTGGGACTCGATCCCGGGTCTCCAGGATCACACCCCGGGCCAAGGGCAGGCGTGAAACCGCTGCACCACCCAGGGATCCCCAAAGGGCCTGTTTTCTATGCAGCGACTCAGAAATCCAGTTGCCATGACAATATGACATTTTCATTTCACTAGGTTTCCTCCATAATTGCCACGGAGGGAGAAGAGAGAGCTAGAATGTGAGCATGAGTTCTGTGCGTCAGCCTAAAAGTGACACCCACAGCTCATTGGCCAGTTTATCACTTAATTGCAAGGGGACTGAAAAATGTGGAGACTACTATTTCTACTATGGTCCCTCCTTGCAACGGGAGCTCTGGAAATACCTGAGTACTTGTTTCCCCAGTACAAACTATAGGCATTCCACCCTATCTAGAACATCCTTCTTGCTGACTTCACAAACACAAATTCAAGTCTGTTTCTTCTAAGCTATAGCTGACTTTCTCAGGCTAACTTGATGCTTTTCCTCCAATGTTCCTCGAGCATTTTGTAATTAGCTCTACCATAGGTCTTTTTATATTGTTAAAGTCATTTGCCTGGCTGTTGTCCTCTAAATGGAAATTTCTTTGTGGATAGAGAAAGTGTATTTCCATCTTTAAGTCTTCAGTTTTAATACAGTGGTATGTAGAGACTTTTCTTACCTGTGGTTGAACAAATTAATGAAAGAAATGACTATAAAAGTGTACATTTTGTTGTAATATCACACCCACACCCCTACCACCTTAGCCCAAAAACCATCTTCTCTTGCTCTGAAAACCACAAGACCCTTTCTGATATTCCTCTTTCATTCTTGCCCATATCCAGCTCACTCTCCTCTCAGCAACCGCATCATTACGAAACATAAATCTGAGCAGGGCTTCCTATTTCCTTAGAATAAAATCCAAACATCTGAATTCCTTCCCATGACCCCCTGCCTGCCAATCTGGCCTGAGCTCACTCTCTATCTTGTGGCTCCCACAGTGGCCTCCTCTTAGTTTCCTGAACCCACTAAGATTTTTCTTCCCCTAGGGCTTTCTCAGGGCTGGTTCCTTTGCCTGGAATGCTACTACTTCCTCTTTCTTGGTTAGTTCTTTCTCAGTCCTCAGCTTAAATGTCACTTCTCTAGTAGTTATGATTGTTTTGTTTTGATTGCGAATGAGAAAATCCCACTCAAACTACCCTAAATAAAAAAGGGAATCTATTTGCTCTTGTACATAACAAGTCCACAAATAGTTTTTGTCTTCAAGAAAGGCTTGATAAATGTCACTGAGGACCCCATTTCTCTTATTTACTGTATAACTATAGCTCTTTCCTCATGGTCACAAAATGGCTGTCATTTTCTGGACTCACATCTTCACATTATCATCTCCAGAAGAAGAGAGAGGGTCTTTTCTGGTAGTTCCTATTCAAGTATAGGGGTTCTGTCTCTCATTGGACTAAGTTGTATCACATGCCTGAGTCTAAACCAGTCACCTGGGGTAGGACATCAAGACAGTGGGGAGGAATTGGACTTGTTTAAATCAACAGGTTTACCTCCTCCTTGGAGTTGAGGGTGGGACCACACATAACCTAACAACATGTCTGCATATGAGGGAGAGTTTAAATTTCTAATAGATAAAGAGTACTTTGGGTGGGAAAAGAGGAATATAAATGACTGGAATTCAATTCCCCCCAAAATTCATCACTCTTTCTCAGAGGAGCCTTCATTGTCCAACCTCATTTTTTAAAAAATTTTTATTTATTTATGATAGTCACACACACAGAGAGAGAGAGAGAGGCAGAGACAGAAACAGGCTCCATGCACCGGGAGCCCGACGTGGGATTCGATCCCGGGTCTCCAGGATCACGCCCCGGGCCAAAGGCAGGCACTAAACCACTGCGCCACCCAGGGATCCCTGTCCAACCTCATCTAAGGAAGTCCCTTCTGTTATCTATCTATCTATCTATCTATCTATCTATCTATCTATCTATCTATCATCTATTTATTTATGAGATGGAGGGACAGGAGGTATAGAGGGAGAGGGAGAGAGAGAATCCATGCTTAGCACAGAACCTGATACAGGGCTCACTCTTACCACCTGAGCTGAAATCAAGAGTTTTATGCTTTAACCAACTGAGCCATCCAGGTGCCCCCCATCCTGATCTGTTATCTTCTGTTACTGAATCCTTCTCATTTCCCTCAAAGACCCACTACTGTGTGCGCTGTTTATTTGTTTACCTGTTTGTAGTCTGAATCTCTCACTAGGCTCCAACTTTGTAAGAGCAGATACCACACATAATTTATTCACTAGTACTGAAACATACTAGAAAATTAAATAAATACTTTCATAAATTAAAAGTGATCAATTTTCTTCTTTTTTAATTAGCCCTCGTTTTTACCAAGGGATAAGGGAGTGGAGGAGGGGTTGGAAGGATAAGGGTGAATGTGAGCACTGTGTTAATTTGGCTTTTCTTTGTCTAAAAGCTTAGTCCTCTTTCCCTCTCAATAATCCCTCAAATTCCCCATCCCCAAATCTTTTCTTATTAACCCATCTGCTCCTGGCTCTCTGGTAATTTGATGTTCCTTTGGGTTTTTTCTTTTTAAACCTGGCTTGAATTAGAATCTCAAAAGGAATCTTAACTTTTAAAAGAGAATTGGTTAAATTATGTTTATTCAGAGGACATAGGAACCAAGTCCTCTCTCTCTTTGTGTTTTCTCAGCTCCTACAAATGTAGCAGGTGTGCTTTACTGAGTGAGAATTCAATCTCCCTCATGAAAATTGACACTGAAGTCGATGCCAGGTAGTAGCAAGAGAGAGGAGAGGTAGCAGTGAGCCAGGAAAAATAAAAAACTGCCAAGAAGGAATAAAGGAGTAAACAGTGAAGTGGGAAGTCTTTGGGTTAAAAGGACATGGCTCAAGAGAAGGAAAGTTAGAATACATTTGGGAAATGGAGGCAAAACTCACAAAATAGAAATAGACCTTCTTTCTTTCTTACACATATCCATTTATTCATCATGTAGTATGTTCCAGGCTCTATTCTAGGAACCAGGGATACGGGGATGACCAAAACATCAGTTTTTGACATCATAGAGCTCATGTTCTAGTGAGGGAAGATGGATAATCAGCAAATAAGGAGACAGAGATGATGAGCTGTTGGATACTGATGTCAGATTGAAAATGCATCTGCTTTTACTCTCTCCTGAGACCCGATAGAATGAAATAAAGGCTCTTTTAAGGCATAGATATTCATGGATAAGGCTAAAGGATGAGGAGGTGACAGGACTGAGAGTGAGAGCCAGAAGGCAAACTTGAGAAGTTTACATGCTCTGTGGGCAGAGGAGAAAGCTGAGAACCAATCCAGCTTACATGCATCACCTCCTAGTGTGCAGGAAGTGGTAGGCCAGGTGAATCTGGAATAGTGTGTGTGTGCCTGTGTAGGGGACAGATGATAAATATAGATCCCCAATTTGGAGTCAGCTCTCGAGATCATCTCTTCTTTTCCACAGAGAAGAACCAGGCACCTCTGGTGGGATGATGGAGCCAGATTCTCTAGAGAAGACTTCCTGCCCAGTTGAGAATGGCGGACTGGACACGAGTCAAGGGATTAAGTGAGTGTACTGTATCCTGGATGCTGAGGCTCTCTTTCCCAGGAATGATGGCAGCCTGGCCTATACCCTCCAGCAGGAGTTCAGAGAGGTGCTCTCTGGAGAGCCTGACCATTTCAAGAGAGAAAGGCCTAAAGATATTGATATGGGAGTTTTCCAACCAAATAGTGCAACCTGATCACACCCTAGAGTGAAACTCTACAGTCAGCAAGCCCCACCTGCTTATTCAGAGCTATCAATCAGCATTTTCTTCCCTCTTCCTCAGAGGAGCAGATGGCCAAGGATTACCAGACATCTGAGGACAGGTTCTCATGAGAATGACCAAATGAAAACCAAATGCCTAGGAAAAAAGCAACCTGGAGGAAACAGACTATGTAGGAAGAAGAAAACTCCTAAGAGAGAGGGTGAGGAATGGAGAAAATTTATTAAATACTTAAAGAGATAAAAGATATTGCAACTTGGGAATAAAAACAGTATGCTACATAAAAAAGTAATATTCACAGGGCAAAAAGGAGCAATTGGAAATTAAAAAATAATGATGACAAAAATGAGGGGCAGCCTGGGAGGCTCAGCGGTTTAGCACCACCTTCTGCCCAGGGCGTGATCCTGGAGACCCGGGATCAAGTCCCACGTCAGGTTCCCTGCAGGGAGCCTACTTCTCCCTCTGCCTGTGTCTCTGCCTCTCTCTCTCTGTGTCTCTCATGAATAAATGAATGAAATCTTAAAAAAAAAATAATGATGGTAAAAATGAAAAACAGTAGAATAATTGGAAAATTGAAGAAACAAACCTCTCAAAAAAAAAAAAAAGCAGAATAATAAAACAAAGAGGTGGATAAGTTGGGGAGAAAAGGTGAGAAAATTAGAAAAGTAGCCCAGGAGTTCCAAATAATGGGGATTTGAGAAAGAGAAGACAGATGACAAAAGAGGGGGAGGCCTGGCAAAGAAAGAATTCAATACAAACTCCCAGAATTGAAAAATGTGAGTTTCCGGATTGAAAAGGCCACCAAGTGCCCATCACAATTGCACAACGGGTGGAAATTGTCCCACACTCACAGCTTCATGAAGTTTCAGAACTCTAAGCCCAAGAAAGGGCTTAAAACCCTCCAGACAGCAAAAACATGTCCCTTACAAAGGATCATTAATTAGAATGGTTTCTATTGAGAAACTTTGGGAGCTGGAAGACAATGGAGCAATGCCTTCCAAATTCTGAAGGAAAATGATTTCAGACCTAGAATTCTACTTCCAGCCAAATTATCAATGAGCTGTGAGGGCAGAACAAAAGCATTTTCAGATGTGTAAGGTAAGAAAGAAAGAAAGAATGAATGAAGAAAGAAAAAGGAAAGAAAGAAAGAAAGAAAGAAAGAAAGAAAGAAAGAAGAAGAAAGAAAGAAAGAAAGAAAGAAAGAAAGAAAGAAAGAAAGAAAGAAGAAAGAAAGAAAGAAAGAAAGGTATCTTCCATGCAGCCTTGCCTGGGACGCTTTTGGAGCATACACTCCACCAAAACAACAGAGTAAACCAAGAAAAAAGAAAGATGTAGGAGTCAGGAAACAGTGCCTAGGATGATGGTGAAGAGAAATTCTAGAAGTCAGCAATGTCCCACATGTACAGGGAAACCATTTTAGTTTGGACCATGTCAGAAGGTGAAGGGAGGAGAGTGCTTCAAGAAATTAAAATGATGGAACATGTAATGTGTTTGAATGCCTGTTGAGAACATTTAGACAACCGATGAAGTTTGATTTTTTTTTTAATGATAAGGACACAGAATTAAGAAAACAATAAAATAAGAAACTGTAAAATTAGTAACTCCAGGCAAATAATCGTAAAGAAAAAGTAACAGTATAATATCCCATGATTCATTACATTTGCATAGTCATCATTACAGAACACTGAATGTTGACTGATCCTGAAGGTCTATAGATTAAGAGGACAGAGGGGCAGAAAGTGTGTGCTCCTGTGTGAGAGGAGAGGGCTGAGGGAGTCAAAATCCTTATCTTCTGTCCTTCCATTGTGGAAATCAAGACATGATGCCTAGAAATATTTTAGTTCTGTTTTGTTACAGATTTGGAAGCAATAACCAAAAAAATTGGGATGCCTGGGTGGCTCAGTGGTTGAGTGTCTTGCCTTTGGCTCAGGTGGTGATCCTGGAGTTCTGGGATCAAGTCCCACATCAGATTCCCCGCAGGGAGCCTGCTTCTCCCTCTGCCTATCTCTCTCTCTCTCTCTCTCTCTCTCTCTCTGTGTCTTATGAATAAATAAATAAAATCTTTTAAAAAAGTAACAAAAAAATTAAAAATCAATTACAGTTGTTGAAAGTGATTGGCAGGGTGCCTGGGTGGCTCAATTGATTAAGCGTCTACCTTCAGCTGAGGTAATGATCTCAGGGTCCTGGAAGTCTGCTTCTCCCTCTCATTCTCCCTTTGTGCTCTCCTCCCCCACCTCAAATAAATAAAATCTTAAAAAAAAAAAAAAGAGAAAATGATTGGCTTGAGTAGGGGTTATGGAAGAGGTAGGAAATGGCTGTTTTTTATAATACATCGAGTTGATTATTTAACTTTGTACACAATTTACTCTGAAGAAGAATAAGATCAAAAGAAGGGAAAAGGAAAATGCTAGAAAGAAATATAACAAAATATTAGTTTTTATCTCTGGATTTATGGTAATGGATTATTTTTATTTTCTTATTTATATTTTTTTCATATTTTCTCCAGTTTCTAAAACAAACATGGCCTAGTTTTTAAATCACAAAACACATTTTTTAGGTTAAGGAGGGGAGAAAGAGCTACAGTGAAAAGATGCAGCTTTGACAGGAGTATTTGGAACTTCACTGATAGTGACACTTGGCCATATCTTTGAGGGAGGAAGAGCATTCCAGAAAGCAATGCAAAAGTTCTGGGGTGGGAATGTGCTTGAACCATGCTTGGTACCTGTAAGGAAGAGCACAGAGGCTGGGTATGTGCTAAGTGTGGTGGTGAGAATGGGGAGGTCAGAGGGAGAGCTTGGGGGCCAGCCCCTGTGGAATCTTACGGGGCATGTTAAAGACTTTAGATTTTATCCTGACCAAGGGAACATGGCAGAGTTTTGAGGAGAAAAGTGATATGATTTGATTTGCATTTTAACAGGATCACTGTGGCTGCTGTTGTGTGTGGGAGAGGGAAGAAGGGGGGTGGCAAGAGTGGAGATGGGAAGACCATTTGGGAGGCTCTTGCTGTATGTAATTCAGATGAGGGAATTTTTAGAGTTAAACAGTAATGTTCAAAGAGTTTTTACTTTCTTTTAGCAGCAGAAACCTGTTTTCAAAGGAAATCTTACGTTGACCCCTTATCTATAAAACATTAAAGTGAAGCATAAAAATGAAGGGTCTTTAATTAAAGTATGGAGGTGGGGGGTCCAGAATCTCCCTCCCCGCCCAGCCTCTCTTCCCAGCCTCCTCATCCTGGTGTTCCCCGGGAGGTGTGCCTTTGAACCCAGGTTTCTGCAAACTCTAATTCCACCTGGCTCCGTCATTTCATTGAGGAGATCCAAGGCAGGGAGAGGTTGGGTGAGGAGTGGGTTTAGATAGGAGCACTTATCAGGTAGGGCTTATGCTGTGGGAAAAGTTGAGGAAGTAGGAAAGAAGAATTATGCTCCATGCCCCTGTGAAGCAGAGTGGTAAACCAAGCATCTTCACGCCAGCTCAGGGTACTTACCACTGCACATATTGCTTCTGGCAGCTTTTGGGCCAACTGCAGGATGTCAGGCTTTTTGCCACGTTTAGTGTGCCCCTCTCCCCATCCCTTCCCAAGAAGACTCAACTAGAATCCATTAGAAAAGCTGGGGTAGAGTGGGGTGAGGCAGAAGCCAATGAGGACAATGGGTGGAGTCTTTGCTGTAGGGAGAATCTAGGCTCTTTCTAACTTTCCCCACCCAATGGTGTGCTAGTAAATAAATGTTTGACAACTACTTTCTGGAAGAAGGAAGGAAGGAAGGAAGGAAGGAAGGAAGGAAGGAAGGAAGGAAGAGGAAGGAGGAAGGAGTCAGGTGCCTGATTTGTAGTACGTACAGATTTCCATAGTGTAATCAGTTTCATCTGACAGATTTAATGGCGACATGAAGCCACTGAACAGGAATTTGGGAAGTTGCCCATTAATAGTATTCCCACCTACAGATACAATGGATGAAATAACCTCATGATCTCAGAATAGTGAAATCCAGTAACATGATTAAAAAGTGATGGATTTTGAATATTTAGTTCCTTTACTTTTAATTTTAACTTCTAATGGTTACGTTTAGCAACTGGCTGGCACACTATCGGAAAAAAAATTTTTTTTGAAGATTTTATTTATTTATTTATTTTTTTTTAAATTTTTTTTATTTTTTTTAAAGATTTTATTTATTTATTCATGATAGTCACACAGAGAGAGAGAGAGGCAGAGACACAGGCAGAGGGAGAAGCAGGCTCCATGCAGGGAGCCCGATGTGGGATTCGATCCCGGGTCTCCAGGATCACGCCCTGGGCCAAAGGCAGACGCCAAACCGCTGCGCCACCCAGGGATCCCTGAAGATTTTATTTATTTATCCATGAGAGACACAGAGAGAGAGAGAGTGTGAGGCAGAGACACAGGCAGAGGGAGAAGCAGGCTCCATGCAGGGAGACCGATGTGGGACTTGATCCCAGGACTCCAAGATCACACCCCAGGGCCGAAGGCAGGCGCGAAACTGCTGAGCCACCCGGGGATCCCACTATCTCAAAATTTAATAGTTGGCTCTCACCAGCCAATTTGAAGCAGCACCCCACTGCCTCACCTCTCAAAAAATCCTTCTGAACTTTGAATCCAGAATTTCAGTCTATAGATCAATGATGGCACTTCTATACAGAGGAACACCACACAGTAGTAAACAGGAATGAACTAGTGAGGTACCAAAACCTCAGATGACACAAGCGTTGTGCCACATCAAAGAAGCCTGTACTAAAAGATTACATAATGTATGACTTCACTTTTCCAATAGGCTTGAAAGACAAAACTATGGTGATGGAGAACAGGTCAGTGGTGGCTGGAGGTTAGGGATGGCAAGATGGAGTGACGATAAAGGGGCAGCATGAAACAGGTTTTTGGGGTAACAGACTATTTTATGTCCTGATTATGGTGAGGATTACATGAATTTATACATGTGATAAAATTCACATAGCTGTATACAGAAACAGTTTTACTGTATAATGATTTTTAAAGTAGAAGAGAAAGTCAGCATATTGTTGAAAATAACAACAAACAGAATTTTAGTCTGAACTGGGTAAGCCATTTCACCACTTTGAGCCTCCTTGGAATCTGCCCTAAAAAGAGAGGTAGGTAGTAGTCAGGAGCTACAGAATTAAGTGCCTATGAGGTGGGGATCCCTGGGTGGCTCAGCGGTTTGGTGCCTGCCTTCAGCTTGGGGTGTGATCCTGGAGACCCGGGACGGAGTCCCACATTGGGCTCCCTGTGTGGAGCCTGCTTCTCCCTCTGCCTGTGTCTCTGTCTCTCTCTCTCTCTGTGTCTCTCATGAATGAATAAATAAGATCTTTAAAAAAAATTTAAAAATGCCTATGAGGGTTGCAGTGGGTAATGCAGGTGGAATACAATAGGGAGCGGTGAGGACTTTGGAGCACTAGTGAGTTTCCACCTGCATAAACGGAGCAGCTACAGCTTCTGCCTCTGCTGATGTCTACCATGCTGGATTGTGGGCCTAGTTTGTCTGATCTTTTGAATTTTATGTAAATAAGGACTGTGGATTTTTTTTTTTTTAAGTAGGCTCCATGTCCAGGGTGGAGCCCAACATAGGGCTTGAACTTGTGACCTTGAGATCAAGACCTGAGCTGAGATCAAGAGTCAGATATTCAACCAACTGAACTACCCAGGTGTTCCCAGGACTCTGGATTTCTTAAAGGTGAGATTTTCTTATTTTTAAGTACTACCAGAACCCAACAAAACATGCATCTGAATCATAATCAGCCTAGGGGCTGCCAGTTTACAGCTGCTGGATAGGATGCATTGTACAATTTTTTTTTTAACTCTTTGGGCCAGGATTGTAAGCAGTTTCTTCATCAGAAAGTACATCAGGGGGCAGCCTGGGTGGCTCAGCGGTTTAGTGCCGCCTTCAGCCCAGGGCATGATCCTGGAGACCTGGGATCGAGTCCCACGTCAGGCACCCTGCATGGAGCCTGCTTCTCCCTCTGCCTGTCTCTCTCTCTCTCTTTCTCTGTGTCTCTAATAAATAAATACAATCTTTAAAATAAAAAAAAAAGAAAGTGCAACAGAGATTTGAAAGTAATTCCGAAGGTTCTTGCATCACTGAAAGTAAAATTAAGCCCTGCTTTACCCCATGATTTAAAAGTTGTGCAATTGAAGTACTAAGTATTGTTGAGGTCGTCGAATCCACTAATGGGGAAGAGGCCCTGGTGCTGAAGTGGACTATGTGACTCTGCTCCTCTTCCTGGCTGCCCCGCAGGAACACTTGCAAATGTATCATTGGTCCGTTACAGATCATAGCCTCTCATAAATGGACCTGGCTTCTCTACACACGTTGCTGATTTTGTGATGATGAGTGAGAATTGAGGCCATCTTTCATCCATATTGCCAGACCATGATTGATGCCCTTGCACACTTAGATTTGCACTTGGCATGTAACAAGGGGAATTATAAAGGGCTAAAAAAATGGCATCAGGGAAGGAAACAACATGCATCCAGAGCAGAAAGCCAGGGAATAGAGCATAAATGTGAGTAGGACAGATGAGCCACGAGTTGGAGGGCCTGGTCTCAGGCTGGAAGGACGACTCCTCTCCCCCATCCAGTGTAATTACATTACATACCAACATTGCACACCAAGGGAAGAACTGTGCTTAGGAACCTGTGGGGGTGGGCTTAGGGCTGAGAGGGGACTAGAAAGGGACTTGCTTGAAGGGGCTTTAATTCTTGGGGTTGCATCCCCAGGAAGCCCAGATCCAGGCTGAAGGAAAGTCACAGGAAGAAATCTGTAGATTCAGAAGTCTCATTCCTGAGGCCTCAGAACCCTTGAGGAAAAGCTAGACCTTTCCTTCCCGGTGCGGCAGCCAGAGCTTTTGCTCAACATGGTTTCGCTTTCCCATTTCATCTAATAACCAAAACTTGTTTTTTTAGAGGGAAACTCTTCCATGTAGCTTGTGAAGAAAAGTGACCTTTCTCTCTCTTCCAGAGGAGAGAGGCCTCTTGACTCAGAGCACCCCTAGCTTCAGTGATTAGTTCAGGCATGGACTTGTGACTCTGGCTGGTGAAATCTGAGTTTTCCCTGGGACTTGTGCTGGAACTAAACAGAAATAGGCACTTTTCTCTGTCAGCATGAAATTGGGGATGATATAGCCTAGAGTGTCTTGTCCCCACGTGGAGGAGCCTATGAAAGGAAAACTGAACAGGATAAGCGCTGTTGATTAAGCTCTTGGATATAGTTCTACCTGAAGTGCAGCTCTGAACCCTGTAGTTACATGTGCCAATTTCTTTCTTCTTTCCTTCCTTTCTCCTTGTTTTTCTTTTATCTTGGGTTCTTATGATTTCTGTCATTTGCAACCAGAAAATCCTGATTAATATTTCACCCTGAATATGTACCTAATGCTAAACAGGTTGATATCACATATTGTAGATATTAATAATAAATTTAATGTTATATAAATATAAGATTTAGTTTATTCATTCAATTCATGTGCCAAAAATATGCTAGATATTACCAATCACATTATGAACAAGATAGACAATATGGTTAACCTAACCCCAATTGGACTTCTTAATATTAAATTAGGTATTTTGTGACTGTAGCATTCAAATAATTCCCTCAGCTATATATGTCTCCTCTACGCCAGGATGATGCCATGATAAAAGAGTGACCAAAACAGATAGGGTTCTTTCCTCCTGAAATGTTAACACCCTGTCCCAGTTTCCTCATCTATAGAGTGAGTATAATAGTCCTTAATTGTCAAGGTTGTTGTGACTATATGAGATATACACAATGCTTATAATAATGTCTAGCACATGGCCAGTGCCCAGTAAATAGTAGATTGTAGTTTTTAATACTGAACTTTTTGGATATTCAAGGTTTTTGTTTGTTTTTAAAGTCTGACCATTTTCTCTTGTACTGCAATAAGAAGTCATTTTGGGGGTCAGATAATACTAGTTCGTATTTTGCTTCTTCTATACTAATTAAAAGACTTTGGGAAATCATTTAGTTTCTCTGAGTTTCTGTTTACTCATCTATAAAATGTAAAATGGAATAATAATACCTTCTTTGAGAAGGCACATAGCAGGAACTTAATTATTATTATTAATCCATCCACAGAAATATAATGATAACATTGCTTGAGAAAAACCATCTCAGAGAAAGCAGTAATAACTATTATTATTTTTGTAAATAGCATTCAGAGTCTCCACCTAGCCCATTTCTCATACTTTTTACCAAAATACTTCTGGGAACAGAAGGGGAGAAATTATCCTGAGGGTGGGAGTCTAGGGGAAGGTAATGACCCACAGTGGCCTCCTGCAAACAAGAAATCGATTTGTCCAAACTTATCAAGTTTTTGCTTTCTGGTCTATGGTAAATTCAGACCTATTTTAACATGAAGATGTTTTGAATGACCTACCAGTTAAATGACTTTCAGCCCTCTTCTCTCTCTCTAACACGCCAGTAGGAAATGTCTGGTTTAATCTGGGGCTTCATGTGGGCCCACCCATCCTACTCACCCCTCACTGCTGCCCAGTGGGGATCTGTGCCCCCACTTTGGGAAGCACAGCCTCAGTACATTCTGAGTGGCGGTGGGCTTGGAAGTGCTGTCCTACTCAATGATGTGTCACAAAAGGGTGGGCTCCCAATACACCCACAGCACTGGGGTGAGAACAGCTCAACCTCTCTCTGCCTAATTTGGTAAATTCGTTCTAGAGGCAACATATATTACATAATTCTGTCACCAAGATGATGAAAAGGCAGGATAAAGATGTGAAGGAGTACATCAGTCAGGGCAATAAATCCTAAAGGACTACTCCCCCCACCAGGCTGTCCTGGAAAGATCCCAGCAGAGGGAGAACCAGATACTATCAACCAAACATTTGAGTCAGTAGGCTGAGAAGGGGGTCAGTAGAGCAAGGAAGGAAGGCAGCTTGGTCACTGAGAGTGAATTGCATGTATTTTGGGAGTAGGGGTGATGAAAAGCTTTAGGATTGGGCACCCCACAGTCTTTTAATATGATCAGGGTGAGACAAATGAGCATCGAATTTGCTGGAGTTGACCTGGAGCCGGCTGCATGGGCCATATGGTTTCCCTGACCCATAAAAGTCACTAAGTGAGGAAGTAATTTATTGCTGGAGATCACTGTCTGCCCAGAATATCCTGGAGTGTTCGCTTCATTGTTTCCTTAATATGGGAATGGGAAAGGAGGGGGGCAGTGAGCAGGACGGGGGCTAGGGTGGGCAAACGGCTTTGGGTTATTTGCTTGGATAGTTAGACCTTCTCTGCTGGGGAGGAGGAAGACTGGGAAGTCTGATGTCTTTGCCGCTCCGTTCACTGGGGTTTTTCCTGCCCTTCAGCTGGTAACTTGTGGGAGAGGGAGAGAGCTGGGAACATAAAGAGGAAAAAGAGGTCATGAACTTCAAATGAACAACTTGGGATTTGCTCAGAATGACGAGAGGACATTTCATAAATGGCAAATCATTCAGGAGCCTGGGGAAAGAGGCCAATATGTCTAATGAATTGGTGCCATAAAGGAGAGGGCTGTTTCCTTCCCTAAACACTGCAAATGAAGAAGCAACAAAACAATAGCTGGTGATAACCTTTCAGTGAAGCAGATTCCTTCGCAAGGGTAGCTGCCCCGTTTAACAATAAGCCTCTGACAAAGGCTCTGGGGCCGAGCTGGAAGACAGGCAGCGGGGGCCTCAAAAGTTTGCGCGTGCAATTGAGAGTCTTTTTTTCCCTTCTGCTTCTTCTCGTCTTAATAGCCCCAGGCTTCGCAGCAGCAATTATCTCAGAGCAGGTATCCTGGGTTACTTACCTCAGTGTGTATGAACTTGAAATAGGAGCATTGCTCCAACACCTGTGTGATCTGCTTCTGCTTTTAGTGTAAAAACACATGTACTGATGCTGAGAACATTTCTGACTTTCTGTTTTTCAGGCTGCGTGAAAGCAGATTCTGCTGAATTGCTACCTGGGCATTAAAAAACAGAACAAAAAAGCTTCCACAGAGGATTACTGACTTAGCTCTGGTAATTTTAACCATCTCATGGGCTCAATGGGATCATTTGTTAGCACTTTGGCAGATAGGATTTTAAGAAGTTAGGCCCGCGTAAAAATGTACTTAAATAGTACCCCAGAACAAGCATTTCATATGGGCCTATGTAGTCCGCACAACCCATAAGGCCTCTGTCTTTCTCAGACTGAATCATGCTAGCCACATTCTTTTGGGTCTTTCTGGCTCTGATGACTAAAGAACTATGTACCCCCAGAAGGGTTTGTATTTGGGAAGGAAGAAATAGAAATCTGGGGAGAATACAAGCTCCAGTCATACCCTTAAATGACAGCCGTTTGTTTTCTGAGGCTGGTTTGGGAAGGAGGGGGTGCTAGGAATCACATGTAGAACTTTGAAGAGAGGGATATAGTGCTCTGTGTCCTATGTATCTGTTTCAGCATTTGCAATCTTACAACCTTGACCTTCCCAGTGAAATCGTTGTTTTATGAAAAGATCAGGGCTGTGGAATCAGGTGACCCAGGCCTAAATCCCAGCTATATGGCTACCCAGCTGTATGACTTTGGGCAAATTTCTTAACCTATCTGGGATTTTAGTCTCCTAAGTTGTAAAGAAGGGCTCATAATACTTATTTCAAATAGGTTGTTGTGAGGATCAAAATTTGGGGCATGTTGGGAAGATACTGGGATGAGTCCTTTGTGCATGGTCTGGTAGGGGCTCCCTCTCTCTCTCCATAATACAAGAGGTGCAACAGCTCCACTCACTGAAAAATCATGTCCTTAAACTTTCCTTCTCCTGAAGTTCTTCTTTCTGTGGGTAAATTTTTAAAGGCTTCTGTTAAAGTCTTTAGAAGGGATAGCATCCATTAATGCTTTAACTTGAGTTAGTTTAGGAACTAGTTAGATTGATGATGACAAAGAAGGAGAAACAGCAGAGAGAGCTATGGAAATAAGTGAAGGCTTTTCCAGAACAGGGAGCTCCATTCCTGGCTGTGACAGAGGAGAAATATACAGTGGGAAGGGACTCAGGGCAGTGTTGAGGAACAAGGAAGAAATCGAAAAATCCGAGAACCATTAGAAGATGGGAAGGAAGAATAGAGGAGGCCATGATAGCCATAGAGTGGCTGTTAGCCCCAGGTAGGAGGAATCACTCTTCCTCTGAGATCTAAGAGAAGGGATAATCATGGGGGCTAAGAATGAGAATTCAGGGAGGAGAGAAGGAGACTAGCAGAAGTGGTTCAGTGGGTTAAGAGGTAAAGGGTGAGGATTTGGAGCCAAATAGCATAGATGTGCTCCCTTCATCTGATCTTGGGCAATCTGTATATTTCCAGTGATATATCAGTTACTACATCTAAATGGGGATGGTATCTGATTTGAAGAGCTGACTCTATGAGATACTGCAAAGTACCCAGAACATGCAGGCTCTCAAAAGAAGCTCACTGCATATCATTGTCATTTTCATTGTCTGCTGACAGTGGGACTCTGGGTATCCTGAAGACTCAATGAGAGGGACCAATGTTTAGAGGAGTCACTGGGAGATAGCAGCATTAAGAGGAAGCAAGGGTTCAGTGGAAATGAGACAGAATGGAGTAATAGTGGACCAAGCTCATGGTGCCTGGCAATCTCCAGCAACATCCTTAGCCCAAGATCAGAACTACAGAACACAGAACTGGGTGCAGGGGGTGGATCCAAGGCTGGGATCTGATGTTCAAACCCAGCAGATAGTTACAGAAGGATGGCAAATTGGGTGCTCCTATGGTCTGCAGTGCTGACAGGTACACAAGGGGAAGGTAGAGGGGTCAAGTCCAGAGAGGTCTTGGTGATGGCAAAGAGCTGATGCCATGGTAGAGTGGAAGGATGCTGTCAGAGGGAGAGGCCTCAGCTGAGCACTCAACAGAGAAACAGCCCAGAATACCATTGTAAAATGAGGCTGTGAAACATGGATCATGGGGTCAAGAGGTCTAAGTGTTATCAATAAGGATGTTGAAGTTCTGAGAATTTCTTCATGGCTAGAAATAATATGGACTGCAGTTATTCAAGAATGGAGAACTGGGTCATGAGGAGGATCAGTAGTTAAGAAAAGCCATAATGTGAAGAGATGGCCTTGCTAGATCTAGCAAGTCCACTAGGAAGAAGAATATGCTTTGATAGAAGAATGGAAGGCAAGCTCTTGAACAGACATGCCCATATTGTGTCTGGCTTGCACATTATTTAAAAAAAAACAACTGACCCAACATTTATATATTTTTATGAAAAAATAATCTTAATTTCTGACTTCTGTAAGAAAGTAGGATTATCTGTAAAATCCTATGTCAGTATTCCTGTATGTCAGCACTTCACTATCCCCATTAAAAGAGGATGCTATATGTCATTTTGTCACACTCCCCACTATTCTCTGTTGATCCCCAACAATGACATTGAATGTCATTTGTTATTTATTCTTGAACTTTCCTTTGCTTTTTCTATGGTAGGAAAATATATGGGTATAGAAATATACATGTGGGGGGCACCTGGGTGGCTCAGTGGTTGAGCATCTGCCTTTGGTTCAGGTCATGATCCCGGGGTCCTGGGATCAATGTCTCTGCCTCTCTCTCTGTGTCTCTCATGAATAAATTAACAAAATCTTTTAAAAAAAAAAAAGAAAAAAGAAACTCGCATGTGGAAGCATTTGGGTTTGCAACCTTGATTTGGAACAAAGTTTGTATCAATGAGGTAGGCCTTGATTCAGTGATAGAAGAAGGGGCTCTAGTTGTCCTAGGAGCACCTTGTGATCATACTGCCAAGTAGAGAAGGGACACCGGGAAATAGAAGTAATGGGGTCAGAAAGGACTGAAAGAGTGTAAGAAATATTATAAAAATAAGGAAACCATAGTTCCTATGGCTACTTGCTTGGGTCCCTTGAGAAACTTGTTCATTCAAAGTGGTTGTACCTTGCTCCCTTCCTTGTCATGAGAACTGGGCCATTGGGAATTAGGGCTTTGTGGCAGATCCTTCTGGTTTCCTGTCCAGAGGGGGAACTATGATATCCCTACTCTATCTACTTCCTTGCTGGCAGAACTTACCTTCTGCTGTAGAAGTGTTTGTAAATGTCAGATTTTCCGCTTTTCAGTCTTCCTTACAGTTAAGGCTTAGGCACTTATCTTAGTCTGTTCTGGATACTATAACAATACCAGAGTGGGGGCTTATACACAGCAGACATTTACTTCTCACAGTTTTGGAGGTTGGAAAGTCTAAGATCATGGCACTGACAGATTTGATATCTGGTGAGAGCCTGCTTCCTCATAGTGCCTTCTCATTGTGTGCTTCAATGGTGGACGCGGGAGGTGGTGGTGAGTCAGCTTTCTAGGGCCACTTTTACAAGACCAATAATCCCATTCATGATGGCTGTGCCTTGACCCAATCACCTCTCAAAGGCCATGCTTCTTAGTACCATCACCTTGGGGATTAGAATTTCAACACCGAAGTTTTGGGGGTATACAAATATTCAATCTATAGCAGACATGTGGCTCAATTATGGCCAATGGGGCTTGAGAGAAAGTTTCTTGGGGGAACTTTGGGGAAACATTTTCTTCCTTAATTAAGCATGGCTCATGAGAGGAAGCATTCATTTTCTTCTGCCAGATGTTGTTGTGTTCATTTAGAATGGGTGTCAAGGTTAACATGCCTTAACCATGACACCCATATTGTGTGCATGAGAGGACAAACCAAATGATCACCATACTGAGATTGGCAGTATGGAAATCTGCCAAGAATCTGGGCACCCCCCCCTTTTAAAGATTATTTATTTATTTGTTAATGACAGAGAGAGAGAGAGAGAGAGAGAGAGAGAGAGGCAGAGACACAGGCAGAGGGAGAAGCAGGCTCCATGGAGGAGCCTGATGTGGGACTCGATCCCAGTTCTCCAAGATCACACCCTGGGCTGAAGGCGGCGCTAAACATCTGGGCCACCAGGGCTGCCTGAACCTGGGCCCTTGATGACATTTTGGTGGCACTGAAACCACCTCATATCTTCCACTTCTGGAATATTTTGTGTGTAGTAATACATTTTCATCAGTTTAGGATACTTTAAATTGGATGTGGTGTTACTTGCTGCCAAAAACATTGTAAACGATGGAGACTTTATCCAGTGCTGGACTTATTAATGGAGATACAGGCCAATGAGCTGGGGATATTTCCAGCAATTGGATAAACATGGTGTTATTTTCCTAGTGGATCCATTTAACTTGATGACTGTTCAAATAGTACTTCATACGAAAACAAACATGGGTAATATTAGTATAGGGTATAAATCATAAGATAAAACAGGAGTCTTGAGGCTATTTCCAGACAAAGATCCCAGAAGCTTGGGATATCATAAGATGTAAATACATAGTGTTTCTCTTTCTATTGAGCACGAGACAGCAGACAATTCAGATTAAACTGCAGTTAGAAAGATTAAGTTAAATGCAGGAAGGATTGTGTCTATTATGATTATTAAAGAGACTCTAAATTGGAAATGGGATAGAACAATGGAATGTCAGTGCTTTGGAAGTTTTAAAGAGAGGAGTATTGTGGTTTCAAATGGAGTTTTGTCTGGACTAGTCTTCTCGGCTTTCTAGATCCTTGTCAATGTCTTTCCATTGTTCTGTATTTGTGAAGAATAATTTTTTTTTCTTAGATGATGATTTCATTCCAGACCCTCCAATGTTTCTTTGGTGATTTATCCTTTGTTTTAACTCAACGTGCTACTCTAATGCTGCCCTGGGGTTTTCCTTTAAGTAGTTAATGTGAATGAAAGGAGAAAATAGCCAGAAGTCAGCCAAATGTTGAGACAGATTGTAAATACCTGTAGGGAAAGTATTTAAGCATTTCCGATAGGAAGGATACTGTAAATTTTACATGCAAGGGTTCTGCATCAAAGCCCAAATCCCAGCTTTTCTTCCCATTTTGTGACTTCTTAGACAAGGTCAACACAAAGAACCCACTGTTTCCACAGGCATTTACATCACCACTCTATCTTGTTATTCCTGACTTCTTGCCAATCATATTGAGAATTTCTTAAGGGGAGTAAAAAAAAGAATAACCAAACCAGATTTGCCTCCTTGACAGTGAAGAATAGAAAGAAAAGGCTCTCTACGAGAGACGGGCTTTTCTTTTCTTTTTCTCCTTTACTTTAGCTGTATGTTTTAACTTGACACTCTGCCTTTGACAGCCCCTGGAGTCCAAACTGATGAAAAGCTGAGTTAATCTTTTCTTCCACAGCTCAAACTCACATTAATTTTTTTTTTAAAAAAACAGGAATTTTGGAGAAGTGTTGGTGTTGGGAATAGACCTATCACACTTCTTCACTGGGTTACAATCCCGTATTCCAGGCCCTCAGATTGAGAATGTGGTTGCTTCTTTTGGTTCTGTCAGCAATGGTAGCCAGGATAGGCAACAGCAGGAGAGTGGAAGAAGAGGTGGGAAGGTCTCCTACAATCTGCATTCCAGGGGCATCTATGCCCTCTTTTGAGAAATGCTTATCCTGCACTAGCTTGTTTGTTCAGGCTAGACCTGCTCTGTTCTGCTCTAGCAGTTCTCTGCTCCAGCCTTTGGCCTCTCAGCAAGCTAGAGTGGATCCTTCTTTTTTTTTTTTTTCTTTTTTGTGGATCCTTCTTCCTTTATCCATACATTCAACCTTGCAGCAAATTGATTAGACACCTAATCATTATTGGAATAGCTGACATTCTGTGAGGACTTTGTATGCTATTTCTCAGAGGATTGGAGGGGGATGGTTAAGAGCATGGAGTCTAAAGCCCAGTTGTTTGGAGTTGAATCTTGGCTAACTGAATGACCTTGGCAAAGTTCCTAAACCTCTGTAGATCCTTGATAATCGCACCCTACTGGCTTTTTGTGAGGATTGAATGAGGTCTGTTATCCTTAAAGCTCAGCCCAGTACCTGGGAGGGCATGAGCTGGTAGATGGTTATTGTTGGAATCATTGTCAATAGTGTTGAAGACCTCACAAAAATGGTGGCACTTCCCATGGAGCTCTTCTCCTTTCTTGGGCATTTTCTTTTCTTTTCTTTATTAAAAGATTTTATTTAGTTATTCATGAGAGACACATAGAGAGAGGCCAGATATAGGCAGAGGGAGAAGCAGTCTCTCTGTGGGGAGTCTGATGCGGGACTCAATCCCAGGATCCTGGGAATATGACCCAAGCCAAAGGTGGACACTCAACCACTGAGCCACCCAGGTGTCCCTCTTGAGCATTTTCTTACCTTTTTTTTTTCTTCTCTTTTCCTGAACCATCCTCTGTTCACCTTAGTGATTTACCAAGTGAATATTCAATACCTGCTGGGAGCATTTTCTTACCTTTTTTGAGCATTTTCTTACCTTTTTTTTTTCTTCTCTTTTCCTGAACCATCCTCTGTTCACCTTAGTGATTTACCAAGTGAATATTCAATACCTGCTGGGAGCTCGGCACTGTGTTCAATGCTGTGGGGTGACAAAAAGCCTGGGTGTCATTGGGTATTCAAGGGGGCTGCTGCCTTGAATGAAACTCTGTGTTGACACACACTATGCCAGACAGGACTTAATGTATGCTGATTTGTGTGCTAACGAGTGGAGGGAGCCAGAGGGAGTCAGCATGTTAGGAAGGGAGTAGAGATGGACTGGATTCCACCCCAGTCTGCAACAGAACCCTGGGTAAGTCATTGTTTCTCCTGAGGCCTCACTTTTTCTATATGTAAAACCAGAAGATTGCTCAACAGTTTTCAAACTTTTTAGGCCAGGAACCACAGTAAGAAATATCCACAGTTTTACATCTGACCCTCAGAACTACATACATAACTGGGACAATAGTTTTAGGAAGCAATAATTTCCCTTACTATGTGAAATTCTCTGTGATTTCTATTTTTAAAAAATGCAGATCATAACCCTTTATATTGACTTCCTGACCTCCTAATGGTTCAGTTTGAAAATACTGGACTAGATGATCCCTAAGGGGCATTTTAGCCTAAACTTTCCATAATTTTAGATCTACATGGGCTGTTTGGATTTAGGAGAAGAAGAAATAATTACTCTCCCAGGGTAGCGACTGGCTAGAGCCCAGCTAGATTAATTTTTAAAAAATTATATATATTAAAACAAAAATTTTATATATATGTATATATGTATATGTATATATATACACACACACATATATATATATATGTAGTTGGCTCCCATACAGCTTTCTGGAATTCAAGGACATAGTCTACTGGAAAATAAGAGGCTAATTGTTGGGATTCATTTGCTGGAGAATGATGGGGCTGTGAACAGTTACAATGTTCATTGCTCATCTGAATTGGGTTTTCATTTGTGGAAAGAGAAGAAAGAATCCTGTCATCAAAGTTTGCTCCTGCTTTCTAATGTATGGGAATTCTGGAAAGAATCTACTCTCCTCAGGAGGAAAAAAAAAAAAAGCCAGCTTGTTTTAATCCCTAAATGGATACAGTCCGGTGAATTAGGACTTGGGAGAAAGAACTTCTCTGCCTATGTAAATGTTTGTTTTTGCTCTAATGTGTTTGTCCATTTGCTCCACTGCTCAGGAGATAGCCATCTAGAAACGCAAGCTTCAGGAGAAACTTAAAAACCAGAACAAACAAAACCCGCCACCCCAATCCCCCAGACAGAAAACCAACCTGTGACCCCCTAATGCAACATCCTTGGGCTGTCCTTTAGTTCATGTTTAAGAGAGAAAACTCTTAACGCCCACATCCCAGTGGGCCTTTCAGGATTAGGCTCTGTACTAGGGCTTACAATCACCCAGGCATTTCACTGAAGCACCTTCATATTATCTTGAATCAAATCAATTAGAAGACTTCTCTACTTCTAGAACTTTCAGTGACTTTCTGATATCGATGGCTTTTTAAAACATATTGAGATGTTCACAGTGCTTCCCTCAGTTTGGAGCAAAGACTATTCAGCACCTGCAGAGGCAAGTCCTTTGGGAAAGTGTCAGCCTGAAGTTTCATGAATGCAGACTTTGGCTTAAAGAAGTCAAGGCTGTTTTTCTATTTTTTCTAACTGTTGCCTGGCTTATGTTTTGGTCAAGAACACAGGATTCTGAGTCAGTAGGTTAAACAAGTTCGTGAACCTTCCCTGCCTCTGTAAAACACAGTTAATAGTATCAAGGGGCACCTAGGTGGCTCAGTTGTTTAAACATCCAACTTTTGATCTCAGCTCAGGTCTTGATCACAGGGTTGTAAGTTCAAGTCCCCATGCTGGGCTCCATATTGGACGTAGAGCCTACTTAATAAAAAATGGTATTGAATTTATAGAATTAAATTATATAAGACATATACAGTGCATGGAACTGGTGGTAGGTTAGTCAGTAGAGAGCAGCCTCTAGTTTTACTGTTGATCTACACAGTATCCTAGGAAGAAGGTGGAAAAGTCAAAGACAGAGATGGAGAGAATGATGCTAAAGGAAGTACTACTTGCCTAAACCCATGTTGCAAGTCCAGAAGGATGGAACCAAGATAGTATTTTGGCTCCTCTGATCTAGCTCATTCATCTAAAATGGGGTATGGGAGGGAGGTGACCATGTAGTCTTGGTGAAAAAGGGTCAAGGATGAGGTCTTTGGGAAATGGGGGTAGAGAGATCAACCCTGAATGGCTTTTAAAATGATGAGCTAGTGGATGGAGTCTTTGATTGGAACTTGGCACATAACAGGGCTGGATAAATGGTGACTATAGTAATAGCCTTCACTTACCACAGCTGCACCCTTTCATCAGAGCTTCAGACTTTCTGAATTCAGAGCCTTCCTCCAGGTAAGGAAATGGCAGTTTGCTGGAATACAATGGTCTTTTTAAGGCAGCTCAGATGTTTATCTTATTCCAATATTTACCCTATTCAATAGGATTTGGGTGGCTTATTTTTCTATTCCTCTGGGGAGTAAGGTTTCACTGTGTTAAGTTGAATATCAACTTTGAAATGAAAAATGGATAAAAACCTGAGAGAAAACCCTCTTTTGACCCAGGGGAGAAAAATGCTTTGGTATAATCTGGCTGGGATTCTTCTCCACCCACAACCTTGGGGGTAGGGATCCCAAGGGAAAGCTGGAAGGAGTTTGGATTGGCTGAAATAACCACAGAGGTTTAGCAGGAACCCTGTCCAGGCTTGTGGCCAGAAACATCTGGGATGTTCTAGCATTTGATTACATATCAGCAGACGGTAACTTGTACTGAGTGCAGTGCAGCTGTTAACTGAACCAGGGCGCTCATCCCTCACTTCCAGGTGGCCCTAGGTCTGGCCAGCCTTCCTGGTTTAGACTAGGTTAAATCTTACACCATTTTTTTAGGTTCTGGTTTGGCTGAAATCATTCCCAGGAAATAGGATCAATGATAACAGTTTCTTCAAGTAAGAAGAATAATGGCCAAATTAGCCTTGTGGATGTAGGTATGTATTCAGCTGTCAATACTTCTCCTTAGAACAGAAGACCTTGGGATCCCTGGGTGGCTCCGTGGTTTAGCATCTGCCTTCAACCCAGTGCGTGATCCTGGAGACCTGGGATCGAGTCCCACATCAGGCTCCCTGCATGGAGCCTGCTTCTCCCACTGCCTGTGTCTCTGCCCCTCTCTCTCTCTCTGTCTCTCACACATAAATAAATAAAATCTTAAAAAAACAAAAAATAATTATAAAAAAAAATAGAACAGAAGACCTTAATTTCATCCTTCATAATGACCACCCAAAATTTTCCCTTCAGGTAAAACTCAAGACAGTAGTATGTATTTGGAATATCTAAAAGTTTTGACTGTTTCTTCTTTGCCAGGACTGTCCAGGGCTAGATATATTTGACTCAGTCAATCTTCTCAATATAACTCCATAAAATAGTGTTCTACAGATGAAGAAACTGAGGCATGGTACAGTTGGGTCACTTGAGGATTCAGTCGCTAGTGAGTGACAGAGGCAGTGTTTGAAAATGTGTCTGCACAATTCTTAGCACGATACTCCTCCTGGAGCAGTTCTTGGAAGCTAAGCATGCTGTGCGTGTATGAAGGTGGTAGCTTTTGTTTCCCTCAGGAAGCTTCTGTCAGGTTAGAGGACAAGACTGTCCAGATGGAGTGAAAGAAAAATGAGAGAAAGAAAAATGCCTCTGGTAAAATGAAGATTTAGGTCACACCATGTGTTGTCGATGTGTACCAACTAAAATTCTTTAGATTTCTAAGATACTGGGAGGCAGGGAGGACACTCAGCCTCTTCCACCCAACTTGAGCAATTTCATTTGTTCTCTTTAGTTGATGGGTGTCATGAGCACCCTATAAAGGCACACACATGAGCTGTGTCTTTCCACAATGTCAGCTTTATTCAATCATAAAGCAAAGTTAAATCACAATTATAAAGCAGGTTCAGGCTTCCAAACTCAATGACAATTCACCATGTGATTAAACTTGGCTCATTACACAGCACACAAAGCGGGACAGAAGACAAACCACACAACAAACAAGATACCAGAGGGTTGCAGGAAGTTAACCAACCAAATGCGAAGTCAGTCTACAGGCACGCAGTTGAGATAAGGCCTCGGTGTGGCCCAGGTCAGCTCTCGGCACTTACTGCTTCTTATGTTCAAGCAGTGAAGGATCTCAGTTCTGTTCAGAGATCAATCCGGCAAAGCCTTTCGTGGCAGTTGCCTTTTTTAAGTGGTCAACGTAGAGGGGTCACGTCTGAAGGGTTGGACAGTTTGCTGCCAAAATCCTTCCCTTTTTAAAGGGATATAATCAATTTTGGGGTCTCTTCACACCTCCTCTGGTTCTGCTCGTTATCAGTTCTGGGGTGTCAGCTGACGTTGGTCCTGGCATTATCTCCTAGCTGCAGTACCTTAACTGCTTGCGTCATTGCTTGACACAAGCCCCTGCTTGACACAGGCTCCAGCTTGACACGAGAGGCTCCACTTTGCTCTCTACAATGGGGGAGCCATGGGCAAGTGGTACAAGGAGAAGAGACTGGAGTTGTGTCAGACAGTGGACATTCTTCTAGTCTTCACCTTTCCTACAAACTGAGGCTGTGTGAAAGAGAAAATAAGTACTAGCTGCCCATGAGGTCAGGAGAAAAAAAAAAATCTCAAAGCAACGCTTAGGTGTTGTACTAGCAAAGCCCTCCTCCCCTGACACTTCTATCCTCAAACAAGAATTTCCTTAATGATATTTAGAAGTCTCCCATCAGCCTAGATTTGCTTATTTGTTTTGTCCAATCCATAGACGTCTATTGAGAACTATCTATGTGCCAGGTACTGTTACAGACACTGGTGATGTAAGAATGAAAAGATGGACAGGTTTGATGACATTAGCAACAATAACAGAACAAAACTCTGATATAGAGAAAGATGGTACAAACAACATTAAAATTAATAAACAGAGTAGAAGAAAATAGCACTATACATGCCAATTACCAGATAAATATCTATAATATGTAAAAAACACTTATAAATCAACAAGAAAAAGATACACTCAATTAAAAGGGCAAAGAACAGAAACCAGTTATTTCTGGGGTGCATGGGTGGCTTAGTTGTTCAGCATCTGACTCTTTGTTTTGGCTCATGTCATGATCTCAGTGTCATGAGATCGAGCTCCACGTTGGATTCTATGTTCAGTACAGAGTCTGCTTGAGATTCTCTCTCTTCCTCTGCCCCTCCTCCTCCCACTCACACACACACACACTCTCTCTCTCTGAAATAAAAATAGATAAATAAAATCTTAAGAAAAAAGAAACAAATTATTTCAAGGCGGCGGTGGGGAGCCCTTGCTTTGGATTCAGAATTTAGCCAGTGAGGAAAAGTCATTCACAAGTGATAAGTGCTACGAACAGAAATAAGCGCAGAGGAGTCATCACCTATGTGTTAGTTTCTGAAGTTCAATGGTAGCAAAAATCAACTAAGTAAAAATTACCCTTAATAGGTCCCTTAAATCTCCAATGAACTGTTTACCTGATTTTGTGTAATATAAACTTTTACCTCTTGGCATTTAAGAAACACTGGGAGAGACTAAATGAGGGAATAGAAGGAATACAGGAGTCTGGAGATTCATTCTGCTCTCAAAGACAGTGGAGGGATATAGGCCCAGTTTGGGGTCTGTTGGGTTTGAGGTGCCCTGGGGGCCTCTGGCTGGAGCTGTCCAGCATAGTTGTACACATGGGTTTAAACTTAGCTCAGAGATGGGAAGAGAGCGTTGGGACCTTGCATTAAGTATTAGCTGCTCCTGTGAGTAGAGGGGCCTAGACTGGGAGTAAGGAGACAGGCACTCTTTTGCTCAGTGAGGTCTTCTCTGGAGAACTCATCTCTCTCATCTCTTAATGATCTTATCAACATCCTCCTGTCTCTCAGTGGGGAGCTGCTAGAGACTCTTGCTTGACTGCTTTTCCTGTAAGTGGCCTCATCTCTATGCAGGAATTAGAGACTTTGGATGGCTAGAGGTAGGAGTTGGGGTAAGGAGGAAAAAGACACACCATGGCTCCTTCTGGCCACCTGTATAGCGTGGCTTTCTTCAGGGCCCTCAGGAACTGAAATGGAGGCTTTCAGGCTTCATTGTCCATAAAAATCATCTGGGAGTTCATGAAACTGCGTAATCATGGTTCCTATCCACACAGACTTTGAATCTACATTAATTTAGCATAAGGTCCTAGAATCTGCATTAAAAAAAATTATTTGAAAGAGAGTGAGAGAGAAAGCAGCATGAGCAGGGAGAGGGAGAGGGAGAAGCAGACTCCCCACTGAGCAGGAAACCTGATGAGGGGCTCGATCCCAGGACCATGAGATCATGACCTGAGCTGAAGGCAGACGCTTAACTAACTGAGCCACCAAGGCACCCCTAGAATCTGCATTTTAATAAATACTCCAAGTGCTACTAATGCAGGATTCAAAGTGAACTAAAGGTATACACAATAGAGACATGTATTTAAAAATAAAGGGAAAGGGGGATCCCTGGGTGGCGCAGCGGTTTGGCGCCTGCCTTTGGCCCAGGGCGTGATCCTGGAGACCTGGGATCGAATCCCACATCAGGCTCCCGGTGCATGGAGCCTGCTTCTCCCTCTGCCTGTGTCTCTGCCCCTCTCTCTCTCTCTGTGACTATCATAAATAAATAAAAATTAAAAAAAAATTAAAAAAAAATAAAGGGAAGGGAAAGGTAAAAAGATTCTTTGAGTAACATTGGCCCTAAGGATAGTCCAAAGGACCCAAGTTTCAGCACATGGATATTTAGAACGGCGTGTCTCTGTTGGAAGGTACCTTGGCATTTGCCGTGAGCCTGCACTGAGAGATGTTAGCAGAAATTGCATGAGATTCCTGGTTGTATATGCTGACGGGCTGCTGGGCAGGACCCAGGCTGCCATACCACGGAGCTCTTCCCCTCTGGAGATCCAGGGAGCAGTGTTCTTGTGTCCCAGGGCTGGGAGACCTGTGCTTCTCTTCACTGACTGGTTTGCTCCTATCCTGTGGGATATGGGACTCACTTAATTGATTGACTGGGTTTCTTGGTCTGATGTCTCTTCTGGGAATTATAGCTAAATTGGCAACCCACCCCTAGCATCTATGGTTTGCATGTGTAGCAGTCACCACCCAACTCCCAGGCTCCATATTAATCTCTTTGCTTTTGTTTTCTCCCATGCTTCATTACTATTAAAAAAATTTTTTTTGAGGTAAAATTCACATAACACAAAATTTGCCATTAAAAAAATATTTGTTTGCTTATTTTTAGAGAGTAGGGAAGAGCAGTGGGAGAGGCAGAGAGAGACTCTGGAGCAGACTCCCTGTGGAGTGCAGAGCCTGATGTGGGCCTGGATCCCACGATCCTGAGATCACCACGTGAGTCAAAATTAAGAGTCGGCTGCTTCACTGACTGAGCCACCCAGGCGCCCCAAAATTTGCCATTTTAAAATGTTCAACTCAGTGGCTTTTTTTTACACTCACCCTGTTATGCAACCATCACTACTGTCTAATTCCAGAACATTTTCATCACCCTGAAGAGAAACTCTTTATATATTAAGTAGTATTTATATATTAAGTAGTCATTTCCCCTGGCCCACTCCTCACAACCCCTGGCAACCACTAATCTGCCATCTGTCTGTATGGCTTTTCTTAGTCTGGAAACTTCCAATAAATGGAATTACACAATATGCGGCCCTTATGGCTTCCTGGCACTTAGCACAATGCTTTTAAGGTTCATTCATGTCAGGCGAATCTGATAACCACTACACTACAGAAGGGTGCATTCACGTTGTAGTGTGTATCGGTGCTTCACTCCTTTTGATGGCTGAATAATATTCCATTTTAGTAGATATACCAATTTTTTAGTGTTTATCAGTTGATAGACATTTGAGTTGTTTCATCACTTTTTATTTTTTTATTTTTATTTTTTATAAAAGATTTTATTTATTTATTCATGAGAGACAGAGAGAGAGAGAGAGAGAGAGAGAGAGAGGCAGAGACACAGGCAGAGGGAGAAGCAGGCTCCATGCAGGGAGCCCGATGTGGGACTTGATCCCGGGTCTCCAGGATCACGCTCCGGGCTGAAGGCAGGCGCTAAACCACTGAGCCACCTGGGCTTCCCTCATCACTCTTTTTAAAAATATTCTTTTGTACCATATAGAGCTTACAGCCACCTCAAATTCTTTTGTAATAAGGCAGAGGACAGGCAGGCAATTAAAGTTTATCCTTATGTCTATATATGCAGAGCTGCCTGTATAATTCTGTACAATCAATACAAATAAAATATTGCCATCATTTCTGAGCTCAGATAATAAAGTGTGATTTCTAATTGCTGAGCGAAGCATTAATCCATCATTTGTGACCAGTTCTGAGTCTCTTCTGGGTCCCCACATCTTACTTAGAGGTCAAGACCTTCTGGAGATGTGATCCACTTGTCCTGGTGATGGTAACTGCTCACCCGACCCACTGCCGCTCACTTG
This sequence comes from Canis lupus dingo, assembly GCF_003254725.2. Classification (NCBI taxonomy): domain Eukaryota; kingdom Metazoa; phylum Chordata; class Mammalia; order Carnivora; family Canidae; genus Canis; species Canis lupus. The sequence continues at coordinate 39,806,273 of NC_064261.1, forward strand.
CACAGATGCCTCTTCCTCCTTGGAGGCAGAAACAAGAAAAGAGAGTGGGGTTGAACCACTTTTCCCAAGTCTATTTTATAACCATGGATGGGTTTCAATTATAATGAAGTCATGGGCTATTAAGATGACTGTGCAGGCGGTGGGGTGGGTGAATCACCTGTGCGTGTGAAATGCCCATGGCTGTTTGATAGTACTCGGGCTCTAGTCTCTGTTTGCTTCTGTGGGTGGGTGTAGGAGTGAGCAGCAGAGGCGTCATTGCAAATGAATGTGCTCCGTGGGCATCCAGGATCACTTTTCCGCCTCTACTCTCCCCCTTGTCTGGACTCACAGAACAAAACCATGTGAAAGCAACGGGAAAGAAGTGGCCAAGCTTCAGTTGATTATGTTCTTGGAGACCTTAGGTATATGCAGCACCATGCACCAGACCTTGGTGGTGGGAAATGAGGATGGGATCAAGGCAAGGATGTGCAGGGGGTATCTTTTGGGCCCCCTTGCCTGGCCACTGGTTTTGGAGGGCAGCCAAGGAGCCCAGAGAGATTCTGTGTGGCTGCCCTTGGCTGTTGTCGATGGCTGTCCTACTGTCCTAGGAACATGCCAAGAGGGAGTCAGGGTGCTGGGCTGGTCTCTGAAAACAATGACAACACCACCACTGGGTCTGAAATCAGTTCAAGACATGCCCCTTTCTAACCTTTGAATTCTTACCAGAATGTAAGACTGTGTCATCCTTGATGAGGTCACTCAGGGCCACTCTGTAGATGCAGAATTCCAGGCTGACTGAGCATCTGGCTCCAGTGGGCATGATTTTAGGGTCTGATGATCTCTGGGATTGCCCTGCATGGTGAAATGCACACCCACACCCACCCCATCCACATGCAACTCCGTGAGCAAGGTGGGACAGCAGGAGAAGAGGGTCTGCTGATGCTGGGCTGGTTAGGGTGCTTAGGTTGGGTCTCTGACCAGGTGTGAGATATCAGAGTTTGATTCTTTAGAGGTTTAAGCTAGACCACCGTTGTTTCAGACCTGGATTGCAGATCTCAGGAGAAGTAAAAGAAGTTGTTCCAGTTCCAATGGGCCCAAGATGGGGACAGTGGGCCAGAAGCAGGCTCACCTTCGAAGCAGGCACATGCACACATATAATGTTCATGTGTGAGCACACATGTATGCTGAATATGGTGTGTACGTGTGCATAGGGGGTTTGTGTTTCTAGAGTGTGCTGGATGTGTTTATGTATTTGAGGCCAGTGCGCAGATATGAACGTGAGCAGTGGGACCCCAAACACCTGTATGGACTTGGTATGTGAATTTAGAGGCTGGCAGGTGTGCAGTGGTGTTTGGGTTGTGGGGTGGGCTACTTGTGAACTTGTCCCTCACATGTGGTGGAGGCCAACTGTGTTCAGAACCTTGTCTTCTGACGGTTACTGTTCTTAAAGGCTGTTAGGAGTAGAGTCTGGGGTTGCGTTTAGACCTTTCTAGGGTTGCAGTCACTGAAATTAATGGAGCAGTGAAACCTACTGAAAGAGGTAAGTGGAATTGCTGGGACTTTGATAACAAATATGCCTCAGGGAAAAATTTCTCCCTCAAACCTGGGACTTCCTAGTTTCTAGTTCTAGCTTCCAAGGTCAGATGCCATCCATAGGCTGTGAGTAAGCAAAGGCAACTGGAAGGTTTATATTGCATCTTGAGATGTCAGCAACCCGGAGGGAGCGTACTTGGTAGAGAGGGAGGAGATTCAGTCATCCCAGAGTTGGAGAGCCCTGCAGGAACGGTCAGGGAACCCTGGGGTGGGAGTTAGGCGTGAGGAGTTCTGGATCAGGCTCTGCTGGATGACTGTTTAGAGAGGCTTCTGGTCCTAATGTCTCATGGGCAAAACCAGGGTGTTGCTGGGAGTGGGCCCTGCATTCCCCCTTCAAGTGCGGCAGTGTCAGGACTGCAGACCCACAGCCATGGAGGGTTTTGGGCTACGGAGAGGATTTCCCGTAGTGTTCGTGCTCCTTTTTTACCACTTTGGAAAGTGTAGCAATGCAGGTTTCTGGAAAAATGACCAATTGTTCCTAATGGACAAAGCCCCTTCTGACCAATCAATACATGTTCACAAAATCAATATTTTTCCATAAAGGTGTGTGTTTTCTGGTGTTTCAGGCAGGGTTAAAAGACAATAAAATGCACTGGCTCCTTCCACGCACCAGAATAGCCGCTGAGTGGCCTGCCCTTCACAGGCTGGGTCCCAGGTTGGTAGTTACTCAAGCCTCTCAGCACCCCATGGGGCAGGCACTCTGACTCCCCTTTTACGAATGAGAAACAGAAACAGAGTGGAGGCTTGTGTGCTTCAGCATTCTGCTAGTCTCTCTCCTCTCCGGGTCTTGGTTACATGGGATCCCTTTCTTGATCTAAAATATGCTGGTGGGAAACTGCATTGTGTTTGAAGGGAAAAGCAAAATCCCAACCGATTCCACATAGTGAGAAGGTCCAGTCCCTGTCCCCAGCATGAAAACCCCTGGGTGTGAAGCAGAGGCTCTGAAGGGCTGAATCCAGGAGGCCTCCTGGTGGCGGCGGGGAAGGGCGAGCGGGCAAGGGCAGCCCATCAGGCGCTTGGTTTCAGACCCTTCTAGTAACATTAGCACAGTGCTCTCAGTTTCCAGGGATGGGTGGTGGGATTTCATCCTTTCAACAAAGACCCTTTCAAACATTTATTAATGAATATCAAGCATGATGTTTAGAGACATTTTCCTGTTAAAGCATAATCCTCAAGTCCATGAAAACGGAATCTTTAGTGCCCCTCCTAACCCCCTTTCAAAATCCTCCTCCCCACCAGCGTAGCTGCTGGGTTTTGTGCCCTCAAGACTGACTGAGGTGTCTTTTGCTTGGGCCTCCACTCTTTGTTTTTCCCTCCACACAAGTTAATTTTCCCAGGGTCATGCACGGCAGTTCACTATGGACACGGCATTTTCCTGCAAGATATTTTCTGAAGCCACCAACAGCCTTTGGTTTTCAGGATCCTTATTTAAAGAAATTTGCATTAATAGCTCCTTGGGCCCCCTCATTTACATACATATTTGAAAGGGCAGGGGCTTGGGGAATGCCATAGAAAAAAAAAAACGTGAGTGTGCTGGCAATGCGTGCTCTGCAGGGATGCCCACAAGTTTTAAAAAGTAGAAATTTAACTTACAGTTATCTCAATATGTTTCTGTGTAGTTATGGAGTCTGGGAAAAGAATAAATGCTATTTATTTTTTCTTCCATTTGCCTCCTAGGATAGAGAACAATGTTACTAGCTTTAGGTTTTTCAGAAGAGAATAAAATTTGTTTTTTCTTCATGTAATGGTTTTTCTGGGGGTGGTGGGGGGGGGAACAGGGCATTAATTAAGAACCATTAGGGAATGAAGTGGAATGTGTTCTAAGGAGCCAAAAATGTTTTGCAGTTAGTACCAGATTTGATCGGGTGTGGTCCCCTATAGGCAAGACTTCTTTGAGTTTATGATTCTGAAAAAGATGGGCCTATGGGTCAAAATACAATTATTTTTAACCAGTAATGCTTCATATCGTTTAGAAATCAGGTTGTATCTATGACATTTGCTAAAGCCTGTTGAGACATGAATATAAGTGTTTTGTATTTCATATAGTAGATCCTAGGGTAATTACTGAACCACAAGTATAACTCATTCCAAGTTTCAAAATGAAAAAAAAAAAAAGAGGCAAGGAATCATGCAGCTGTATTTTTTTAAAGGAATTTGAAAAATAAGTTGTACATTTGAATGGCATGAAGATTTATTTAGACTTGTTGAATCTGACTTAAACTGGGGTCCAGGGATCTCCCCACAAAGGAATTCATGTTTAGAATTCTGAATTTCTCTAATTGAAAATTGACATGTCCTTTAATTATGAATGTAGGTGACAAACCACATAACATTAGCAGGCCTAGGACTGTCACCAGTGGAAATAACAGCTATTTCCATAGCACATTGAAATTATTTCAGATATGTCAAAATATGATTTGCTTCACTGCTTCAAAATTGTGGCAGTTACTAGGCTGGCCCCTTAATTTTGTTTTAAGTGCTTTAATATATAGTAATGTCTGTCATCGCCACATATTACTATATAAAAATGTTTTTAAATTGTTATAACGATATTTCAGTGTAGTTGGTTTCCTTTTTATCTTGGGTATTTCATGTCAAGGATTGAAAAGCATTATTCTGAGAAGAGGTTCAGAGACTTCTCTAGGGACCAGGGACCTAGAGGCACAAGAGGGACCAGGGCACAAGAAAGTGAAGATCCTGCATCTTCATCCCTTCATTCCTTTGCGGTCAGTGAGACTGGAGGGACAATGAGTGTGAAGGCTCACGCCGTGAGGGGCATGAGAGCTCCTGTGCCTGTGTAGACACTACCTCACAGGCCATGTAGTGTGGGGCAAATGACTCTCTCTGTGGCTCTGTGTTCTGGTTTCTAAAATGGTGATGAAAATAATTATGTTATTGTTTCTAGGAGGTCCACCTACATTCTGCACATGTAAATTACTCAAAATGACTTCCAACTTAACTTTCTGCTAAGCTAGGCTGAAGGCTGATGGAAATTCACAGTAGCTCCTAAATATACATTCAATTTGATAAAAATAAAATTACGCCTGAAGTCTGTGAATTACTAAAATGTGAACTGAAAACCATTGTAATCGTGTATTTGGAAGAAACTGAACCTTGTCTTCTTTTAATCTCCATGTAGCCTCTATCTACCAACTCAGCTACTGAAATCATCCCCCTGTTTTGCTGGTAACTTGTACTGTCCAGGCCAGTGGCTCTCCAGCTGTGGTCTCTGGGCCAGCAGCATTGCCATCATCTGGGAACTCATTACAAATGCACATTCTCTGGCCCACCCCAGACCTACTACAAGTCAGAAACAATGGCAGTGGGGCCCCGCGATCCGGGCCCCACCAGACTCTCAGGTGATTCTAATGCTTCTTCTTTTCCTCAAGATTTTACTTTATTTATTCATGATAGAGAGAGAGGCAGAGAGAGAAGCAGGCCCCAGCCAGGAGCCCCACGCGGGACTCGATCGCACCCTGGGCCAAAGGCAGGTGCCAAACCGCTGAGCCACCCAGGGATCCCCGATTCTAATGTTACTTAAAGCCTGAGTCCCCACGCTTAAATCATCCCTTATCCCACCACCGACTCTGGGATTGAATAAAATTGGAGGCAGCTGGTCTTTACCACATGTGTGACTCTCGGCTACTTGTCCTTAGTTGTACCTGGGATGATCTCAGCTTTTGACCCATTAGGGCTAGTCTTGGCTTTTGGGTCTTCTAGCTTTTGGGGGTTTACCTTTGAGACTGAATAAACCTTACTCTCAGACTAGTTTCCTTTACCAAGACTACAGGTAAAAGTGACCGTCATTAGCTGGATTCTAGCAGTGGAAGCAGAAGCTGGGAAGGAGACGTGAGGGTTGGATAATGCTCTTAGGTGAGTAACTCATTCTCTGTCCCTCTTAGCTTCACCTTTGCCCATGCTGTTCATCCACCTCTTCTCTACCCCCATCCTTCAGCGTGAGGCAGGCTCTTTGTGGCTTGAAATTGGCCACAGTGCGAATATTTGTACATGGGAATCACAAATGCTACAAATCAAGGTATTTTTTGTTGTTTTCTCGAGAGTCGGTTTATGAGCACACCTCTGAATGCATGATTTAAATCATAATTGGCGCTAGTTTGTGTGAACTTGGGAATGTCACTCGACCTGTTAGCTATCACTATACAAAACTCAGAAAACATAACAGGTCTAGATAAGAGAATGGAAATTACACATAATTCAAAGGTAATTATCTTTAATGTTTTGATTCATTTCTTCCACACTGTGCATTTTGTTTAAATATTTGAGACTATACAGCTGGCATCCTTTTAATCAATCACAATCATATCATAAGCATTTTCCTGTATTTTTATTAAAATTATTTGAAAACATGTTTTTAAATGGCTATGTAATATCCCACTCTTGGGATTAAACACTTTACCTGATCTGGATTAGAAATAATGTTGCAAGGTCTCTCTTTCCCTGCATTTGAAGTGTTTTCTTAGATTATATTCCCAGAAGAAAAATTACTGGATCAGCTTTTGAGGCCTAAATACATATTTCCAAATTATCTTCCAAAATGTTTTTACTAGTTTATATTCCCCCCAGTGGAGAGGGAGTAACTCATTTTAGTTATTATGTTGACCAAATTGAAAGCTCTGTTTTAACTTAGAAACCAGCATTTTGGCACATTGCATTGGATGTCTGTTTGTTGTCTGATAGCTTTAGAAGGATACAACCAAATTTGGAGTGTTACTAAAAAAAAAAAAAAAAAAGTTGGTATCAAGACAATTCCTTAAGCTCTACTGATGGAGGGAGGTGGGCCAACTTGAATAAAAATGATAGTCATACTCTTTTAATGTGCCAATCTTTTGTAATTTGAATGCATTGCAATAAAAGTTGAAATGTGGGTAGAGGTTTTGCATATGACCATAATGAGTGAGGGTGGCTGCAACACATGGTTTATTCCAGAGCAGCGGTGGCTGGGCAAGTTAACCACCATACATTATTCCTCTATTGTCAGAGACATTGTAGTCCTCCTTTTCCATCCAGGTGGTGGTAGGTGGGTGAGGAGCGAGAAACAGGAGTGAATAAGGGGGATGTGGCCAACTTTGTACCCTCCTTTTACTTACTACAAATGTAAAGCAGCAGCAGCACCTTTTATTGTTTTATTCTTATTACAAACAGAATGTATAAAATCATTCAAATCAATCACTCAACATAAGTGATTTGAAAAATATAGGTAATCTAAAGTAAACACGACTCAAAAAAATTAAATAAACATCACTCATCAGTTGTATTCTTTGTCTTTTTTCTTATGCACCTGTATGTACATATATATATAGATTTTATCTTTTGCGTATGCAACTGTAGACCAAGAAAGCAGGCTGTGCAAGCTGTTTTATACTCTCCTTTTTCCCTTCCTTTTACTCCCTTTAAACTGAATAGACTCTAAATACCTCTCCATGTCATTTATTAGCCTTCTAAGCATCCTCTTAAATGTCTGCCCAATATCCTATATATGGACATACTATTTTTATTTAAGACATCCCTTATGGTTGGATGCTTTTGCATCATGTGTTTTACATTATTGTCAATACTACTTTTTTATCCACTGAACTCTGGGTTTTATAGCTAGCAGCCTTGTTTGGGAACAGTTCAGAGAGAAGCTGACTCAATTCCAGAAGGTCCCAGTTGACCGACTCCAAGACAGATTATTGTGCCTGCCCTCTTCATTTCTTCTTTCCTCTCAGATTGTTCCTCTCACTTCTCCTCACAGATCTATGACAGAGGGAAGTATAGGGCTCTCCATCTTCCCCACTCACTCTGACTTGCTCTTTAGCTCGGGAGCCTGCAGAGCCTAAGATTGAGATGATTCTAACTATACCTGGCTGCCTTCACTCCCTGTTTGTTTCAAGTAATTAGGGGCACTATTACACAGTAAGATAGTAGTATGGGGATTAGGTTTGAAATGACAGTCTCCTGCCTAATCCCTGCCAGCCTCCAATTATCTGTTACTCTTCAGAGATAACCAGTTACAATTTCTTAACTTGTTTCCTTATGTCTGTATGACATGCTTACATAGCATTTTTCCCATTTTCTATTTTATCTGTTGTTTTCCTACTATAGATATAAAGAATATTCTGTCTCAGAGTCTCCAATTCCACCCCCAATTACATTCTATTGATAGATGCATATAACAATTTTAGTAGATCAATATTTGGTATTCACATCCCTATGACTAGATAGACGTTGTTCATAGCTAAGCCAAGTAGTGTACTAGAGTTATAATTCTTTTTTTGTGAAACACTTCATTTTCCTTGCAGTCCGTAATTGCTTTTTTGGGGGAAGGGGTATTTTCATTTGTACCTCATTACTAATATATCCCTAAAGTCTTTACCAGAGTTGTTTTTTTTAAAAAAAGATTTTATTTATTCATGAGAGAAGAGCGAGAGAGAGAGAGAAAGAGAGAGAGAGGCAGAGACACAGGCAGAGGGAGAAGCAGGCTCCATGCAGGAGCCTGATGCGGCGAGACTCAATCTCAGGACCCCAGGAACATGCCCTGAGCCAAAGGCAGATGCTCAACCACTGAGCCACCTAGGTGTTCCTCTACCAGAGTTTAAAAATTCCTCTCAATGTGGTCAAAGCTATCTGATAATTTTTTAGTCTTCCTAGTCCCCTTTTTGGGAAGTGTTTTTCCTAGAACCCTTTATCTACTTTCTCCTCAGCTATCCTGGGATTTTTCTTCATCATTATCTTTGGAATTCAATTAGCTTTTCTCCTAAGTGGGATTCCCATTTCTAGGATCCTTTGTCTTTCTCTTTCTTAGTTTATTGAATTGATATGCTGGCAAATATTTTACAACCATCTGGGGAGGGGCCAAGAGAGAGGAAGTCTTGGTTTGCATTGTTGCTGATTTCTTGGTGTTCCCACCTTGGCCAATTTTAAGCCACCACTGTGATGTTCCTAAGTATTAGGGTTCTCCAGAGAAACACAACCAGTAGAAGATATATATATCTCCTCAAAATAAATCTTTTTAGACTGATAGATAAATAGAAATATGTCTATCTATCTCTATCTGGAGGGATTTATAATGAGAAATTGGCTCATGTGATTATGGTGGCTGAGAACTTCCATTTTCTGCCTTCTGCAAACTGAAGATCCAGAAAAGCTGGTGGGGTGATTCTAGTCTGAGTCCAAAGGCCTGAGACCCAGGTGAGCCAAAGGTATAAATCCCAATTTGAGGGCAGGAGAAGACCAATGCCCCAGCTCTGGAGACAGCTAGGAAGAAAAGATGCAAATTCCTCCTTCCTCTGCCTTTTTGTTCTTAGTCCTTTACTAGATTGGATGATGCCCACTCACAGTGGGGAGGGCAGGATACTGAGTCCACCATTTCAAATGCTCATCTTACCCAGAATAACCCTCACAGACACACCAGTGATAATGTTTAATCTTGGCACCCCTTGACCCAGTCAAGTTGACGTAAAAGTAATCATCACAATCAGAATTGGGAAGAGATGCTCTTGTGGGCTGGTAAGAGCCAGCTATAGCACATCACTGAGTTACCGTCTTAATTTTGATGAAGCTCATCTTCTAATAGTTTCCTGAGAAATATTACATGGAAGTAAATGTTTTGAAAACTTTCATATTTTTGAAATGACTTTTTTACTCATACTTGATTGATGTTGTCTTGATTAAAATCTGGGTGGGGAATGGTTTTCACTCAGAACTTTGGGGATGAAAAAAAAAAGAACTTTGGGGATGTTGCTCCATTTTTTTTTCTTGTTTCCATTATTGCTGGTGAGAACTCCAGTGTCATCCTGGGTCTAATCCTTTGTATGTACCTTACTTGTCTTCTTTGGAAGCCTCTAGAATTTTTTCTTTATCCCTGATGATAGGAAATTTCATCATGGTGCATCCAACCACCAATCATTCTATATCCTTAGCAAATCCTTTTTAATCAGGAAATTAGTTCATCCCTTTCAGTTCTGGGAAACTTTCTTATATTTCTTTGATTTCCTCTCTTCCATTCTCTTTTCCTAGAACTCTTGTTTGTTGGATATTAGATCTTCTGTTTTGACCCACTAATCAATCTTCCTTCCTTCCTCCCTCCCTCCCTCCCTTCCTTCCTTCCTTCCTTCCTTCCTTCCTTCCTTCCTTCCTTCCTTCCTTTGATTGCCAAGAGCTTTTCCTCAACTATATTCTATAGCCCTTCTGTGTAATGTTAGGTGTTCCTATCAGGTTGATGACACCTTGGGTTTGGGGTCATGCCCTATATTTGTGTCTCCTCCAGAGTACCTACCTGGCACAATGCTTGACAGGATGAAGACAAAGAAACAGCAAAGACATTCAACCCAGATCAATTTTGAAACACATACTAGGGACAAATTATTTAACTTCTTTGTTCTTTAGTTTTCTTGTTCACAGCTGAGAGCATGTCACCTGATGGGGAGGGAGGCCAGAGAGTCTGAGGGGTTCCCTAACAGATCTGGTGCCAGGAGGGCACAGCCCTACCAGCCTCCCCTCAGCCTGCATTCTAAACAATGCATCTTAATCTTAGAAATGTAGAATCTCATGAGACATTACATTTTATGGTACCCAGTGCCACAGTTAAATAATTCCATCCTAAGGACAAGGAGCATTTTGATACTTAAATAAGACTATTACTGTTCAATGATGAATTTAAATTGGCTTCTTCCAGCTGCCTTCCATCTGACCTCCCTTGGCCAAAGTAATGACAATAATAATAATGGCTAAAGTTTATTGAGCATTTACCATATTCCAGGCACTGCTCTAAGTACTTAACATGTATTTATTTAATTCTTACAAAAACATAATGAGGTAGATGGTATTGTTATTCCCATTTACAGTTGAGGAGACAAAGGCTGAGATAGGCCTAGGGTTACACAGCTAGTAAATGTAATGTTGAGCCTTAAACCCTGCAACTGGGGCGCCTGGCTGGCTCTGTGGTTGAGCGTCTGTCTTTGGCTCAGGTCATGATCCTGGGGTCCTGGGATTGAGTCCCACATCGGGCTTCTGCATGGAGCCTGCTTCTCCCTCTGCCTATGTCTCTGCCTCTCTCTTTATGTCTCTCATGAATAAATAAATAAAATCTTAAAAAAAAAAACCATGCAATTAACTATGGAATGTATGCTACTGTGAAATCTTCATGGAGTGGCTTCAGTATGTGGATCCTTCACTTGAGGGAAGCCAGGAACCCCAGGTTGTTCTCCTCAGGGTAGAGCCAGAGTCTCAGGACTCAGTTCTGAAGCTGGGTAAGAATGCACAACAGGCTTAGCAGATGTCCCAACCCACGAGGGAAGAGGTTCCTTGGGGCTGAACACCCTTTACAGCTGTCCCCAGGAGCAGGCTTGACAGGCCTGGCCAATAGTGGGACCTCTCCTGTGCAAGCAGCCTTAACCTCTAACGCTGTTTTGCCTCAGCAGCCAGGCTCAACTCCCGACAGGCCTTGTTTAAACAGGCGGCTTGTAACAGCTGGGGCTGGCTCAGCAGAGCGTGCGGGCAGCCAAAGATGTTGTGAGTGCAGGTGCCTGTCTCTGAATGTGCAATCATGCAAATCCGAGCACCCAGATTGATGTGAATTGAAAGCCTGGTGTTCAGTTCCAATAAACTCAACTGTCTGTTGCCAGAGCGGCCTGGACTGGCAGTCCTCTACTCATCAATTCAAATGAGCATTTGTGGTGATAGAGGAAAGAAGTGTGGGGTGAATCCCAATCAGAGCTCACTCTCTTTGGGTAGGCAGCATCTATGAAAGGTTTCAGGCACCTTTTGGGGGATTAATTTTCATAGGAACTGGCCATGAGACAGAAGGTGTTGCTGGAGAAGGAGGTGAGGGAAATGACATCCTCTGCTCTGAGGACCTTGCAGATCACCAGATGTTCCCTCCTCTTTTTTACAGTGAGGTGTAAAGGTGAAAGCCACAGAGGGTAGGGGGTTGTTCAAGGGCACACAGCTCACCACTGATGGGCTAGACCTCTGGATCCTGAGTTTTGGTTTCCTTTTGGCCAATCCACCCATCAGACTATCCCTTCTAGCTCACTGCTTGAATACTGGGTCACAAGTGAGCTTAACACCTACCAACAGCTCTTCCCCCTGAAGTTACTCAAGGAGATTGGCAATAGCAATCTTGGTATAATGCGAAGAACTGAAAAGTTTGCTTGAAACAGAAAAGGGGAAGCTGAGGGAAGATTGTGGCACAAATGTCTGGGCATCATCTCAGTGACAAAGCAGCTCTCAGGGCCACAGACTTGTTATCCTCTCTCCTTACACTCTGTTCTCTCAAAGAGCCTTCAGATTAGATCTTAACTATTAGAGGTCTGCTGTGTAAGTGAGAGTCCTCATGTTGCCAGTAATAGCAAGCAACTATTAAATAAATGGTTTATTTATTATTTAGTTAATAAAAAGCAAACCTGGGGCATCCTTTCCTTACTGGTAGAACAACATTCTCTTCTTTGGTCCATCTGGCCAACTGTGACTGTCCTACTGCCCATGGACCCTGTCACATAGACCTTTGATAACTCCCCATTGCCACTCACTGCACAGCCCTGCCCTTCCCTGGCCCCCAAAGTCCATGTAAATGCTCTAGAGATGCATCTCATTAGCTTTCTAATTTGCAGTAAGTGCCAGGATCACATTATTCAAACGCTACAAAGGCAAGCGCATGGGGAATGAATTAAATAGTATAAGCTTCCTACCTCTGAAACACCAATTCAGGAGGTTATCTTCATGCCATCTTCAAGCTTTGCCTGCCAAGCTGGTCTATATGCTTAAGCCCCCACACCATCCCTAAAAGCCAGGCAGACCAGCAGAGAGGATATTTTGGCTCCAAATGGTTGTTACAAAATTTTTATTTTTTCAACCCACCCCAAACTGGTGTATCACATCCCAGGAGAAATGATAAAAATTAGGGTGGACATACTTAGGTAGTTGTAGCTCTGTAAGAACGAACACCTCAGATTTTTTTTTTTTAAACATTGTTGTAATAGTAATTCTCCAGAAATTGATACACAGTCTGACACAATCTCTATCGCTATCAAAATCCCAGCGGACCTTTTTACAATGGATTGACAAGCTAGTCTCAAAATTTATATAGATATTTCAAGGGACCTAAAAGTCGTCCAACAAACTTTATATAACTTTGAATAAAAATGGAGGAATTACACTGATTGATTTTAAAAATAACTACACTGCACCAAACACCTCAGATTTTAAAGTTCAAAGGTTAGAAAGCATGGATGGAGGATGGACATGCATTTTCTGTCTTAGCCTGGCAGCATGTAAACATTGTTATGATCTCAGTCTTACGTGGAAGCTGATTTGTAGTCTCACAATCCCGCGTCTGAGTTCCTGGAAGAGAGGATCGGATTGGCTCTCCATGGGTCAGGTGTCTCTGGTTGCCCTTGTCATCAGAAGGGGCAGGGTCACCAACCCTGGAAGCCCTCAATGTGAAATGCTTGGGGGAACTTTCTGAAGAGGGAAGGGGTTTCTTGTGACCTGAGCAGTCACCACAGAGATGTCTACTCCCATTGCCTAATTAAATACCCAGGTTAAGGTGCTTATCTGTCACCAATTTGTTTGTTTGTCTGTCTGTTTATTTATTTATGTTTAAGATTTTATTTATTCCTGAGAGACAGAGAGGCCAGAGACATAGGCAGAGGGAGAGGCAGGCTCCCTGTGGGGAGCCTGATGCAGGACTCTATTCTGGGACCAAGGATCATGCCTTGAGCTGAAGGCAGAAGCTCAACCACTGAGCCTCCCAGGCATCCCCCAGTTTAAGTTTGGGAACTGCTAACCAGATTTCCCAAGGCCAGACAACTCTGTATTAAATTAGCTTCTCAGGTGTGTGGAATCCAGGCTCTCTGGAATGGCAAAAAGGGAGCAGCGCCCTTGAAATCATCTTACAACTCAGAATTGTAGCATTGGTTTAATCCCTTCCATTTTATAGAGGAGGAAACAGGTTTGGGGAAGAGGCCTGCCCTGCTCAAAGTCAGCCCATCCCCAATGGGTACTCTGTACAGTGGGGAGGCTGGAGGGAACACCTTGCTAAATCCTTCACCAGCCATCAGCACACTGTGGAAATGCTGACTGGATAAATACTGCGTCTCTGTGGCAAGATTTGTGGCCCTCGGAGGCCTTCCTGTAACAATGCCTAAGGAGGCTTTAATGATCTGCCTACCGGGCATTTCTGCAGCATTCATTTCAGGGAAGGCCAAGGTGCTCAGACTATAATTCTGTAGTTAATTTCTCCCTAGACTCTCATACCCTGGCAGTAAGAGAAAGTGAACAAGGAGAATGACTAGGATCACGCCAGTTCTTAATTCTTATCCTTTTGACCTTGTGCTGCAGAAAGAAAAGGGCTTGGTGTGACTTTTCTACACCTGCTTCAAAATGTTGTTACAGAGGGCAGAGAAGGTGTGGATAAGAGAGCCTGCCATAGCCCAGTGCCTCTGCCTTCGAAATACCTTCCTGTAGTTCTTAAGCTCTTAACCCCAAGATCAGACTATCACTGGGAACCAGTAGAGCATAGGATTGAGCTGGGGGCGGAGGTGGGAGTGGGCTGATGTGAAGAGAGGGCATTGTTGCAGCTTCTTTGAGCACACTGTATCCCAGATCATGAAGAAGCGGAAGGATTAGGGAGGAGAAGATGAAAGGTAAGCCAGGGAAAATAGGTGATGGAAGTAGGTATTAAAATAAGAAGTGAAATTCGTGGGAAGCATATCCAATGTTTTGTCCATGCTCAACTGGATTAGGAACATATAATGAAAGCAAACAGATGTAATGGGGTGGGGATGATTAATGGTGTCTTGCAATATGTCAGGAAATGACTTCGTTCAGGAGTGCTACAAGAGGAAATTGAACTTAATTCTTAAGTTTTAGTTGCTTAACTTCTTAGTACACACCTGTAAAACTAGAAAGAAAGAGAGGCCTGAGGTTTAATATGTTGTTTGTAAAGTAACTTGAGATATGAATGTCTTGAGCATGTGCTTCAGCTTTATCAAGGATGAGGTTTTTCCTAGGCAATTATTGTAGTAAGTAGACATCCCCAGTGGTACTGGTGACTGATTAAAAGTCACCTTCCGATGAAATCAAAGTGCAGCTTCTCTCCATCTACTCACTCCAGCTATTTGTTGTCTTTCCAGAGTCCCAGTGAAGTTTCTTCTGCACCATAAACTTCACAACACATCTTTCCTCCTTGGAGTTCCTATAATGCTTCATCTGCTTCACTCCTCTTTGCATTACATCATGTATGATTTTGTGTTGCTGGGATCTGAAAATTTCAGACTACTCTAATAGGGGGACTTATGGCAAAGAATGATACCTGTACCCTCCTTTTTAAAAAAATATTTTATTTATTTATTTGAGGGAGAGAGAGGGAGGGAGAGAGAGAGAAAGAGAGCAAACGAGTGGGGGGGGAGTAGAGGGAAAGGGACAAGCAGACTCTGTGCTGAGCACAGAACCCAACTTGGGGTTTGATCCCAGGACCCTGAGATGATGACCTGGGCCAAAATCAAGAGTCAGACACTCAATCAACTGCTAGTTAAATTTGAATTTTGGATAAGCATAAATAACTTTTTGTAGAAGTACTATATAAAGGTATAATATTTTGTATTTTTTTGTATATGTATAAGCATGCCCCATGCAATAATGCATGTATTTTACCTTTGAGGAGAAAGATTGCTAGAAATCTCTTGAGCAGGGCCAGTGGTAATAACACCTCTGTTACATTAGTCTTTCAAGAGTATAGATGGTACAAATCTAAAGCAGGAAGATTAATTCCATTGCCATCCATAGCATGAGGATGAAGTCAGGGTCCGCAGCGTGACTGTAAACTACTTGGAGGGCAGGCACTTATTAGATATATCTGATTATTCCACTCGGCACAAGCACAGGGCTAGGCCCATGCTTGACATTCAATGAAGCCTTGCTGCCAACTTGAGTTGAAAGGCCCCGTGCTGAACTGGAGTGAGCACTGGTTTGGGAATCAGGAGCCTGGGTGCTCTTCCTGGTGTTGTCTTCAATTTGGCGTATGCTTATCAGCCATTTTTTCTACCTCTTTGGTTCCTTTAGGTATAAAATAAGGGGTTTGGGAGTGCCTGGGTGGCTCAGTTGGTGAAGTATATGCCTTTGGCTCAGGTCACGATCCTGGGGTCCTGAGGTCCTGAGATGGAGCCCTGCATTCGGCTCCCTGCTCAGCCTACTACTCCCTCTCCCGCTGCTGCTCCCTCTGCATGTACTCTTTCTCAAATAAATAAAAATCTTTTAAAAAAATAAATAAGAGGTTTGCATTAGAATTTATGACTTTCACTTGCCTCCTTTAGGAAAGTGGAAGAGCTAAGAAGAGAAAGCATCCGAATAGGTAGAACCAGATCTGTGTCACCTACTGGGAGCAAATTGCTGGCTGCAGCTCGGCATGACACATAGCATCGATTAAGTTAACAAGACTGACCTCATTTTCCTCTCTTCCTCCATTGGATGGATTTGGGGGAAGTCCATTCTCCTGTGATTCTTCTCCTGAAATGCTCTCAGGGAGCTCCAGGATTGCTCCCTGCCCAAGAATATCAGCTTGGTTACTGAGATCAGAAAGTTTAGCTAGTCTGCCCAAGGGCTCAGCACTCACTGCCATCAGGGGTGTCATGTGGAAGCTTGAGCCATTGAGCTCAGCTGCAGGCTTCTTTGCTCACTGCTCCCCTGCTACCCTGGCCCCAGACCTCAAGGAAGAACCAGCCCCTCTCAATTCGCGCCAAGCCCAGTCACAGGCGCCTTCCTCTTCTCCTGGAGTCTAACGAGGGGAGGACTCCATGACTCAGACTAGTAATCGACAGCACATTTCCCATTTTTCAGGCATTTGTTCTTAACCTTTCACTGGCTCAGAGGTGGGGAGTGCTGATAATTCAGTATGAATTTCTCTCTAGGAAAAACCATTTTTCTTCTGCTTTTAGGTGTATGGTGTTGCTTGAGATACCACTTTCCATCCCTTTCTGTGGCACATTCATGCAAGTATAAGAAGCCCTCACAGTTTCTTCCTAGGACAGTGTGTGGGGACCTGTCTTTCACTGATGGAACTGAAAGGCCTAGGCACTTCCCCAAATAAAGGGAGTGGGCTCCAAAGGAAATGACAACCTCTATTTCTAGAAACCAAAACTAAAAGCCACCCCCCAAATAATAATTCCCTCATTTGAAATTAAAAAAAAAATCCAAGATCCTTCTTCACCAGATTCCCTACGAGATAGCCAATGTCCTTCTATGTTAGGTTTCATTAGAGGCTTACAGTCTTGTAGAGGAGGTGAGAGTAGCAGGGAATGAAATGGGGACGCCTAGGACAGGGTACCACTGAATGGCATCAGAAACCAGCCCTGGGAAACGTGAGCAGCGGGAGATGAGGTAGGGCTTGGGGCATCCTAAAGGCTCCTTGGAAGGAGATGGAATGTGAGCTAAGCCTCAAAGGATGATTCTGCTCTGAAAAATCAGAAGGAATAATATTCAAGTTTAAAGTCCTGATGTGATGATAAGACGCAAATAAGCACGTTGTGTTTGTGTGAAGATGAAGGAATGCAGAAAGTGGCACCAGGTATCCTCACTCCCTGTCACTAACTGGTATAGGAAGGGGGTTCATCTACGTGGCAACTGTGTTCATCGACTGCGAATGGCTTCCTGGAGTGCTGTGCTGAGACCAGTATTAAGGCCCCCGGGCTCAACAAAGAAGAGCGTTGCCATTGATCCATTGATCGGTGATGTCTGCCATAGGTATAGGAGGAGGGAGGAGTGACATATATTTCAAGAATATGTCACTCTGCCCTAGAAACTGTTGGATTCAAGTTCAAAAGCACCTCCAGTGTAGGGATTTTCTTCCTTTTTCCTGTCCTGAATGTAAGCCAGTGGACACTGAGAATAAAGTCTGTGACTTTGAATAATATTTTACTATGTTTCTATGAAGCACTCAAGCCTAATGGTACCATTCCTCACTCTTGCTTTTCAAGGTGCTCAGAGGAGCCAGGGTCGTTGTCTCTGCTCCCTGCTTATAAGAGAGAACAGTTTTTTTTTTGTTTGTTTTTTTTGTTTTTTTTTAACTGGGACAGATAACTGGTTCAAGGAAAGGCGACAAAGGCACTAAAGGGTAGAAGAGAACAGGGGAAATTTTGCCTGTGGACACTTGCCAATAACCCATGTGAGTGTGTGATTACCTCATGTGTGCCACTGGGCTTGTATTGCTTCATGTACCCAAGTCTTATCTTGCTATCAAGGTTGTAAGTTCCTTGAGGTCAGGAACTGCTACCTTTATCTTAGGGGTTGAAGAGATAGGAACTGGGTCTATGCTTTTTGTGTGTCTACCAGGTTTTGCATATAGTAGACATTGTACCCTTCAGAGTGTTAGATGCTTATAGGATGACTATTGAATTGCTTGAGAGTCCTGCTGATAACTTGTCTGTCTCAAATAAAAATAAACTAAAACTGAGCTGTGGTCCTTGAGTCTAAGCATTTGGCCGAACACAACAACATGTCGTTCATTCCATCCTCTTTCTGGATTTTTTCTTAGAGCCCAAGCCTTTTCTTAATTCATAAGATCCTCCCTGGAGGGTGGACGAGGACTGTGTGGGGACAAAGAGAGGACTGACTGGATGGGGAAGCTCTATAAATATTTTCCCTGGAGCCTGCAGAGTGGTATTTTTCTGTTTGCACTCAAGTTGTCTAACGGGTATTTTCAAAGGATGGATTTCTGCAAAACTGGAGCCTGGAGGGTGACTTTTCAGGAAATAGTCTCTGATCTTTGATCCATTTAAAAAACTGTACACTGGCAGGGAGATTGTGTCACTGCAGCAACAAAGTAGCCTGGCATGTGTGCTCAGAAGTGGCTGGGGTAATTCTGCATCATGGTGGTAATGATGAAGTAACTCTGTGGCATTGTGGAAGGCTCGAGCAGGGGACTGCCCAGGGCCACATGGGTTACAGAGAGCCACTCAGACTTATAGAACATAAAGTGGAAGGCCAGCTTAGCTCAGTTGCAAACACTTGTCACATCAGAAAACACTTTTAGGGGATCCCTGGGTGACGCAGCGGTTTGGCGCCTGCCTTTGGCCCAGGGCGCGATCCTGGAGACCCGGGATCGAATCCCACGTCGGGCTCCCGGTGCATGGAGCCTGCTTCTCCCTCTGCCTGTGTCTCTGCCTCTCTCTCTCTCTCTGTGACTATCATAAATAAATAAAAATTAAAAAAAAAGAAAACACTTTTAAAAGTGCATATACCTTAGGATTGGATAGGAGGTAATGTCTATAGAATATCTGCAGGTATCATTATGTGGACTTCGAGTTTGTCTGCAGCTTCTAAAACTATCAATATTTAAATTCCTTGCTTTCAGATTTTGCATCAGCAGCACTTTTCTCCAGGATGGTAGACAGTTGACTAGAAGGTTTATGCTGATCATCCCATTACAGGAATTTAGGACCTAAAGGGAGCACTAGTGTATGAACTACCCTATCTCCTTTGGATTATAGAGGAGAACAATGAGACCTATGTGGGTACATGACCTCCTCACATGCTTTAGTTAGTAGCCAGACTAGGCTCAGGATTCAGCATTCCTGCTTCCAGGTCTGCACATTGTCCACCCCACCTTTCTGCTCTTTTGGTAGATCTGCACTCAGCCGGGTCTGGCTCTGGCTCCTCTCTGCTCTGAAAGATAGTCGCACAGACTCCAGCTGCCACACCACCTACACAACAAGGACAATAGGGTAGTTGTTCAATTGCTGTTGTAAACAGCTACAACTACTAAAACTATTTGGGCACCTTGCTTACTGCGAAGGAGAGTTATACATTGAAAAAAGTAATACACCTAAAATCACAGTCTTGGGTTCACCGTAGGAAAGGCGCTGAATAATGTGGAGCTCTAATAGTGTTGGTAGCAGTATGGAGGTTAAGTGTATGGCCTTGAGCAGATCACTCAACCTCTTTATGCCACAGTGTCCCTTATTTGTAAGATGGTGCTAATAACAGCATCTACCCTACTGGGTTCTTGAACACACACACGCTTTATAGTCCTTATAATGGTGCTTAGTACATAGTAAGCATACATAAGGACAGTTGCTAATACTTATGTAAGCATGTAATTACCTAATAGTGGCCCTGGTCTTGCATTGCTTCATACCCAAGCCCTATTTCCTTATCAAGGTATAAATCACTTGCGGTCAGGGACTGTACTCTCTTTATCTTAGAAAACTAGAGAGATGAGAACTGAGTTGGTGATTACCATATTAGTTGCAGTAAGTCTTCCCAAATGGTTTTAGTAGTTGTAGCTGTTTACAACAGCAATTGAACAACTACCCTATTATATACAGTAGCTCACTTAACGTTTCCATCATCTATATGAATGAGCCATTATAACCTCCCCCTGTTGGGGTCCATGCCTCATGCCCTCAGTCTGGGTCAACAGCTTCTCTTGTGACAGCTTCCTGCTTTGAGTGCTTGCTAACTCCCCCAGTTTTTCTTCTTCAGGGTTTTCTCCTAAGCTGTGGGAGGTCTGTTAAACCTGGAAATGCAGGAGTTAATACCGCCTTGACCAATGAAAGACAAGAGCCTCCCAATTTTCTGAAGCTCTGCACTGAAGTGCCTTCTACGCTAAGACCTCTCACACTTGACTAGGCACCAGAATCACCTGGGGATCTAATTAAAATGCAAATTCTGGTTCAGGAGGTCTGAGGTGGGACAAGAGTCTGCTTTTCTAATCTGCCCCCAGGTGATGTTGGTGCTGATGGCACACAGACCACACTTGCAGTGGGAAGCTCTACAGGGTTTCCTTTGCAAGTTCCTCAGGGGCTAGAACCAGAGTTGGCCTGCAGCAGTACCCTAGTGCAATAGCATGCTCTAATTGGTCTTTTCTCCTTCCCTGTCTCACCTCTCTCTGGCTTCCTAGGATCACCTCCCAAGAAAACCACCTGTTCTGCACCCAAGTTTTTGCTCAGACTCGGGGACACCGACAGTAAGACACCCCTCATTGATGTGGATCACACAGTTATACAGAGATGGGCCTCCAGCCTGAGTCTTATCTCCAGACTCTTTGTACTCTACCTTAATATCTTTGTGCTACACTGCCTCTCTAGTCATCTATGACTACTTTATGTTTTGAGCTCAGCTGCAGACAACTGAAAACCCCAATAACAATGACTTAAGGACAGTAGGAACTCATTTTCCTTGTGTAAAGGCGAATCCTTAGGTGTTGAGTAGATGATGTTGATGTGGTGGCTGAAGGATTTTTAGCTGAGTGCTCTGTGAGTCTCTTGGCATTTTTGTCATGGTTGGAGAAACACCGCCATACCTCCTGTCACCATATCTGCATTTCAGGGAGGAGGAAGAAGACTGACCAAAGGGCAAAAGGGTACATGCCAGTTGAGAATGTTCTTTCTTTCCTTCTATGAACTTTCTTTGAAGCTCTACCTAGAAACTCCCCCATATATTTCAAAGGCTAGAACTTTCATGTGTCTACTGCAATTTATAAACCCTTTGGAAAAATACAGTTTTTCTGAAAAACTGGTGTGTTGCTGCCCCAACACAATAGACTGCCACCAATTATCCCTGTAGGAGATTAGCAAGGGTTTCAGGAGAGTTATTTTTGAAGGGTTTTCATGATTTTTCCAAAGCTCTATTGTGTCAAGTTGGGGGGCAGGGAGGGAGGTGAGAGGAGAAAAGCATTGTATCCTTGTTTTAGGCACTTTCCTAGGCACCTGCCTGGTACCATTCAAGGGTAAGATCTGGCCTGCAGGATTGGAGTGGTCAGGTGGGGAGACAGTAGTGCTTTAACTTCAGGCTGGGCTGGCTTTTTTCTAAAGTATAAGAACTCAAAAACAGTTTACAACTTCTGGGACTAATTCTTCCCAAAGACCTCCTTCCTGCCAACAGAAGAAATTCATATTCTTCCTATTAACATAACCTTAACCCCATTTCTAGTGGACCGATGACCCTTTTTTATAACCCTGGTCTCATTAACCAGGAGGGCATCTGCCTCTTCCCAGTCTGGGTTATGCTTCAAAGTTTGATAACGTTGTCTCCCCAAGATAGATAACTGGCTCAAATAATTTCTCCCTGACCTGTAGTTTCTGGTCTCCCCACTCTTCCCAGCACATCCTTCTATTGTGCCCTGCATTTCAGACAGACAGGCATTGGGTTATTGAAGCAGTTATCCACTGGCTTGTGAGCATCTGCAGTTCCACGTCTTCATTCTTATTCTTCCAACTGCCTGGAGCAGTCCATTAATTAATTGGTGGGATAGAGGAATGATATAACCCAGATCCCTTTTCTCCTGGAATTTGGAGTCTTTTTGCTCAAAGTAGGTAGGGACTTTAAATATTTGTTGATTGAGTTAGTTCTTCAAAGAATGGTAAAAATTTAAATATAGAAAATGTTGTTGGAGATGTTTTTCCTTTGTGTTTTGAGATTAGGCAGCTCAGCTCTACTACCTAAATTCACTGTGTAAACTTACACAAATCAACCCACCTGTCTGTCCTGTTTCACCATCTATAAAATGGGGCTAATAAAAATAATGCATGTTGAGTCTTTATTATGAGCCAAGTGCTGTTCTAAGATCTATACACATTTTAACTCCGGCAAGTTAGCCTTGAGTTCTTAAAAGGTGTAAGTGAATTAATACATGGAAAATACTTAGCACAGTACCTGGCACGTGGCAAGCTTCTGTATGTGTCAGTTATTATAATCAGTTATGATAATCATTTCGCAATTCTTGCCCAATTATTAATGCTGGGTTTGAGATCTGTTTGCAGCATCTATTTGTTTCTTCTTCTCCTTCTCCTTCTTCTTCTTTTTTCTTCTTTTTTTTTTTAAGTTGGGGCAGTATATGACCAACCTCCAATCCTCTAAAACTTCTGCCCATCTCTATGTTTCAACTACTCATATTGATTCCTCTGGTCTACTTGCTTCAAATTGCCCTGTTATTCTTCATCCCACTCCTTCTCTGAAAATATTTCCTTCTCTTGGTGGTGGAGGCAAAAAAAGAAAAAAAGAAAAGAAAAAAATGAGGTGGATATTTCAAGATTTCCAATGCTTTCTAAATTTCAGTCTATCTGCATAGCCCTACTGCTATTTTCTTTTCCTTCCATATGACAATAAAAAAATGCAAGTGCTAAGAGTTGGATAGAAGAACACTGTTGTTATAATGCCTGATATCTAGGAGGTGTTTTACAGTTTATAAAGCCCTTTTACCTACATCATCTTACTGAAGTCTTGTGGCAACTCCAGGTGGACCTCATTGAAATTGTGATATAATTGCTCATCAAGTTTCAAAG
Source organism: Canis lupus dingo (assembly GCF_003254725.2). Classification (NCBI taxonomy): domain Eukaryota; kingdom Metazoa; phylum Chordata; class Mammalia; order Carnivora; family Canidae; genus Canis; species Canis lupus. The sequence continues at coordinate 39,829,126 of NC_064261.1, forward strand.
CAGGTTTTAAGGGAAAGGACAGCTGCTTTGTGCAATCATCTGGTGGATTCTTAGTTTTGAATTAGTTAAGATCTTGGTTAAGCTCTGTGTGATGAGCTGAAAAGTGGGCATTGTGGGTAGGAAAGGAAGACTATATTTTTAATGATGAGCTTCCTGAGGGAAGGGGTGATGTCTGTCACAGAGCATTGCCAGGGCTCAGGGGAAGAAATGCTTGTTCAATGAGTAAGCAAATGTATGGTAAGGAAGAGCTTGAACGCTTCATTATTTGAATGACCACAACCAAAATTATTCAAATTTTAAAAGAACTAAACCTGTGTTCTTTAGAGGGTTAAGGAAGGTTCTGGAACCCTTTTGAGAGTCTGATGATAGTTATGCAATCCCTCTAGAAAAAATGCTCAGATGCACACATATATACGCTCTGCTTCCCAAATCACAGGACCTAGTTTAACACCACCTGTCTCTCACCACACTTCCTAGAAGGAAGGATGAATTGTCCTTTCTTACAAATGTTCTTAATGTGCCCCATTGTTCCCAGCTTTGTCCTCATTTTGAGAACAATTATCACCCCCACTGTCCAAATCACACTGTACTATCTTAGGCTGTCTTCAGTTCAGCACTTTTGTAGTGAGCTCAGACAGCCGCTGAGGAAAGGAAGGATTATCCTATCGCCAGCGGTCCATTATCTAGAAGCTACCTATTGATAGCCTGCTTTCCACAGAACCAAGCATAGTCCTTACTTTGGCTATTCTTTCTGGAAGCATAAAGAAAGAAGGTGAGGTTGATGCTGGAAGAATTTGCTGGGGGAATTTAAAAACCCAGCTGTAATTTATATATTTTGGTCGTGGGGGTGGGAGAATGGGGTCAGAAGGGAGGGGAAAGAGAGATGAATTATATAGTGATTGATGGCTAATGACATCACCATGCTCTTTCTCAAATTGTACTTGTAGGAGATGATTAATCAAGGTACTTGAGCTCCACTAAACTCTTCCCTCTTCTGACCCTCATTTTAATTTTGCTGTAGTGATCTACCAGGTTATTTTGCTTATGCTGATTCCCAGAGTTAGTGCTTTTTGGCCAGTAGAGACTAGACTAACTTTTATTACTTCCCTTCTGCTAGGTCTGTTGTAGAAGTTCCCCCAGATGGGCTTTTTCCTTCCTGAGCTATTGATTGGTTGCCTTTGTCACAGGCTCAGTGATTTCGGATTTCCTGTTGCTGAAAAAAAAAAAAAAAAGAGAAAGATATGAAGAAGAGTTGTTGGTTGAGGCCTTCCTCAGAGACACTTGGGGCCGTCCCTTGAGATCACCGTTCCTACTCTTTTGTTTACCTTTATAAAAATAACTTGAAGACATGTAGGACACCTCAATAGAGCCACCCACATTTGCAGTGAAAGCTTATTTTTAGTGAACATAATTATGCTAGAATATTCATTCAAACAATGCTTACTAGGATCCACCATTAGCAAGGTGCTGTACTTTAAGGAAACAAACTGTTGAAAATGTTCACTATTAGCTTTTGTGTTATCGATATATGAAGAACACTTGGCAAGCCCGGCAAATGTTCCCATGCTTCTTTCTTCCTACCCCTCTTCCAGGTGGTTGAGGACCTAGACCCCTTTTGCTTTGTGTATAACCTCAAACTTGAACTGCCACCTTGTGTTGGTGGATCTATTTGGAATCTACACCTTTTTGCATCTCAAGAGCACTTTACTTTTTTCTGGTATGTTTTTCAGTTTGCTTGCTTGACTCGAGATAGCCATTGGTTAGCTACTTTAAATTTTACTTTGCTATCATGCAGTAGTAGAAATATCACATTTCCAGCTTTTTTTAGTGTCACCTCGATACTCAGAATGGTCTCTCAGGTTTATTGAACCACCCAGGGTCAGAAATATGAGCTCAGCTTTTTGTTGGGCTTGACCTATTGACCCAGGAGAGCAGCTGGTGTGGTTCCTACAGCTGCCCTGGCTTGTGGAGCCTTTTACCCAAAGGAGCTCCCTTTTATGGACTTCTCTGGGAGGAGGGCTATTCCTGAATGGATTTCTCTCTGAAAGCTCTCTAGGCCTGGCAGAGAAAACAGTGATAAGGAGAAGACAAACAGAGAGCTGAAGGATTACCTCACAAGAACAACACATCAACAATGAGGAAAACTGCTTTGAAGTGAAGTGAACCCCTGAACTTTATTAGTTGTTATACCACAACTGGAAGGAAAACATGGAGCAGCATAAACTCTTTCAGGTTGTGAGGGAGAGACTGTTTCCCTGAAGGTGATACTGTGGCAGGGGAGATGTTAGTGTATTTGGTCATGGCTGACTGGGGGCCTTTGTTAGGATTTATCCGATGATGCCAGTTGTCCAGCAACTCAGACTTCCCCCACCCCCACCACACACAGACACGCACAGACACGCACACACTTTGAGCTCCTTCGAGCTCTATTCAAACGTCCACTAAAGCCCTTATCTGCTTATCAATTATGCTGAGTTAATCTGCTTTCCCCCACTACAGAACTCTTCCAGGATAAGGACCTTTCCCTATTCTCTCTGAATCCCTAGGGCCTGGGCTAAACTAGGGCCCAATAAACACCAATTAAATGCTGCCATTGCATCCTGCACCCAGGGCTATCCAGTACTCTCACACAATGTGGTTAATTCTCTCAACTTCCCTGCCTCCCCTGCTCTGTTGAGAATTTAGGAGACCAGGACCATTTCTAAGTACTTTGTCTTCACAAGACCTGCAGGAGTGCCCAGGGTCTAGGAGGCTAACTACTATGTAGTGTTTGTGGTGTGCATATGAAGCAGAGACTAAACAGGGTGGTAGCCCTGGCTCTGCTGCTCACTAACATCTGAAGAGAGTCACCCTACCTTGCTGAGCCTGTAAAACCATCTTTATGGATCTGAAATATTCCATAAAAAGTTGAAATGGATATCCCTGATGGGGTAAGCTGCACAGATCATTAAGAGTTAAAAGGCCTGGATTCTAGTTCTCAACTAATTGACTAATGGCCTTGGGTAAGCCTCAAACCATGGTGGCAATGATACTCATGATATTTACTTCATAGAGTTTTTATTTTTTATATTTACCTTGACTATTTTAAAGAAATATAAAAGTAATACGTGCTTGTGATAAGTACTATATTATAGAAGAAGATAGGGTGAAAGATCAAAGTTCCATCTTCTTACCACCCCATCAACCTCTCTCACATGGGGTCTACCTGCCACTCACCTGGGTCTTTGAGGATCTAGTGAGGTCACATGCCTTAACTTAGAAATAAAGTGGTGTGTAAACATATGGTGCTCCACATAGATGCCAGGTATTGTTATTACTACTACTGTTAGTAGTAGTGGTGGTAGTTGGAGACACAGAATCTGTATTTGAGAATTCCAAAGTGAACTAGTTGGGAAGTCAGGGAATGTTAATAGCAATGCCACCTGTGAGAGTAATGTTCTCTTGTGAATTCCCAGATGGCTTAAAAATGTCCACTGCTGAACCCTTCCAGGTTAGGAGGCAGGAGGAATGCATAGTGATTCAGAATGTGGGGGTGAGAATGCCTGTGGCAGATGCTGTGCACCACTCCACACCATATGACTTCTAGAAAGTGCCAGGACCTCTAAGCCCAACTTTATTCCTCTGTAAAATGGAAGTAATTGGAAGTATGCTCTTCATAGGGTTGGGTGAGCATACATGAAACACTTAGCATAGGTTCTAATATACAGTGAGTGCTCAAAAAATATTAGCTTATGATTAGTGAATCCCTGGACAGATGGCCTTAGGAGAGCTGCCCAGAAGGATATGTGCCAGCTATGTGGGATTATGTACTGTGATGGGATTCTGTGCTTTCTGATGTTTCAGCAAATATTCAGAAGAGATTCTAGGTTTCTTGCATTTAAAAACAGCTTTCGGGATGCCTGGGTGGCTCAGCAGTTGAGCATCTATCTGCCTTTGGCTCAGGGTGTGATCCTGGAGTTCTGGGATTGAGTCCCACATAGGGCTCCCTGCATGGAGCCTGCTTCTCCTCTGCCTGTGTCTCTGCCTCTCTCTGTGTGTATCTCATGATAAACAAATAAAATCTTTAAAAATAAAATAAAAACAGTTTTCCCTGAGTCAATAAGGATCCTCTTGGGTTTTCCCATCTTCTGTACTTGAGCATCTCACCCTCCTGCACAAGATACCACCATGTATAGTTGTCAAGTGTAAATCCCAATGTATAAGTGTGAAATCCATTGAGAATTCACTCCTTAAGCAAATGTACCCAGAACTTGCTTTGGAGAGAATCAAAGGCCACTTTCAGGATGACCTCTATTTTTATTTTTTTCATAAGAAAACAAATTAAATTGGCAAGTGGATAATACCATATATCATTGTGATGGCATTCCCAATCAATTTATTGGCTTTGGTACCTACAACATGGGTTTTCTTACTAAAAATGTTCAGGTGGATGCATGTCTTCTGCTCCTTGGATTTCCCATTAGGTTTACAGATGAAGCTGTTGCCCTGACTGATAATTTCCCAGGAGCCTCTTTGCCTTTTAAATGTTCTCTATCAATCTCCTTGCCATTCAAACTAGTCTTGAAGTCCTGACTTTCCCTCTGAAGTTTATTTTTTATTTAATTATTTATTTTAAAAAATATTTTATTTACTTTTTAAAGATTTTATTTATTTATTCATGAGAGACACACAGAGAGGCAGAGACATAGGCAGAGGGAGAAGCAGGCTCCCTGCAGGGACCTGATGTAGGACTCAATCTAAGGACCCTGGGATCACAACCTGAGCCAAAGGCAGATGCTCAACTGCTGCCCCAAAGGATTTATTTATTTGAGAGAGAGAGAGAGAGAGAGAGAGAATCCCACTGAATGAGGAGCCTGATGATGCAAGGCTCAATCTCAGGACCCTGAGATCATGACCTGAGCTGAAATCAAGAGTCAGATGCATAACCAGCTGAGCCACCCAGGCGCCCTGAGGTTTAAAGAAGTTTCTTTCCCTTACAGTTTAGCTGTCAGGGAGCATGGCCTAGAGTTTAAGGAATTGGGGTACAGGTGTTCAGAAAGATGGCTGGGGAGGAGCAGGTTCTATAACTCCTCAGCATTCCCTGGCAGCAGTCCTTCCTGTGATGTGACATCCCAAGGACACTAGGTGTTTATTCTTGGTTTCTCAGCTTTAGTGGGGGTTATTATCATATTGTTTCTTGTGGGCTCCTCTTGGCTTCACATCAGTTCTGCGTGGTGGCCATAACTTTGAGGTCTGTTTTGACACACAGTATGTGCCTGGGAAGCCCATAATCTCCTAACAACATTTACTTGACCTGACAGGGCCATCTTTCTTTTTTCTGGTGAAATGAGTCCTGTCAGAACATAAGGGCTTGAGGACCTTGGACCTTCTAAACACTTTAAAGTTTAGATTCCAAATGTATATCTTGCTGTGGTTTCCTCCCCAATTTCTTTTTCTTGAGAATCTCTGCTTTTGGGCACACGCAAAAGGCCAGTTTGTTGCCTGCCTTTACGGTTTGGTCCTAAGGTCCAGGGAACTCTGAAATCAGCTGTGAAGTATGCTCCTTAGAGGGACCAGAGCCCTGAAACCCAGCTTTGCAACCATTGTGGCTTGTGGTGAAGTGTCTTGGGCATGCTGGATAGGGATTTAGGCCAGAACTTGGAGCGCGGATGTTAATCTGCATTTCCTAGAAGGCCAAGCAGGAAAGCCACAGAAGACTGCCTAGGCTTGGCTCTGAGTGCCAAACAGGCACTGACTCCACAAGCCTTCCCCATGGCTGTCCAAGACAACACCCACGGGAATTGGCCTCAAAATGAGTGGCTTAGGCAGTGTTCCCCATCTTTTGACCCCCTTTGGGAAATGTGTGAAAGCTGTGGACAGGGGTCCCTGAAGCATGCGTCAACATGCTCAGCACTCTGCACTGGAGCCTTATTTCTATCTCAGGGAGACCCTGCCACACTGAAATGTCTACAGCTATCATATCTTGAATGCAAAATGCATCATACAGGTCATTTCCTTGCCTCTGACACGATATCCACTTTCCTGTGAGCCATGTTTATGCACTTTGAGCAGTCTTGGTTAAATCCCAAAGCCGAATGGTCATCAGATGCAGGAAGCACCCGGTCACTTGGCACTGAGGAAAACTTAATACGGCCATAAACATTTTATGTGGGTCTTTACCACTGTTATTTAATTAAGTCTCACATTACAGTGCTCCAGGAGAGCTGTGCCGTGCAGCTGGGTGACAGATGGGTGGACTAGGAAGAGAAAGCGACCATGAGGAGTTCCATGTGTCTAAAAGAGAACCAGCTCGGGAATTAGACAGACTAGGGCTTGAATCTTGGCTCTGTTCTGTGAGTGTCTGGACCTCTCAGAACCTTGCTTCCCTAATCTGCAAGATGGGATCAGTACACTAGAAACTCCTGAAAGGTGAGGTTTTCTTAAGTAGTAGTGTGTGTAAGGTAACTTCCAGGAGCTCACCACTAGGGTATGCAGGAGAACGCCTGGCTGTATTGGGCCTGTGACTTGAGATACATGTGTTATCCCGGTTTTGATCTCGGTCCTGGCATAGGACTGGCACTTAGATTTGTGCAGCTCGTTTGCAGGTTTATTCCTCCTTATTTGAATTTCCGAGTTTCATATTTAGGGTTTGGCAATGCTGACAAAATGCTGGTCTTGCTGTACAAAGAAGATTTTGCAGATCTACAGAGGGCGTACAGGTTGTTAGATGACAGATGTTGGTCTGTGTATCCATCCGCTGTTTCATTCCTGGAAGTTGCTGTGATCAGACCCCTCCTGTCAGAGAGGTAGCTGGTTGTGCTGGAAAGTTCTATATGATAAGAACTGGTGAAGTCAACAGGCCTATGTAAGGATTGAACACTGGCCTTGCTATTTTCATGTGTGTAACAATGAAACTTGGATCATAAAGGTAGAATTCAGTAAATACCCATTTCCAAGTACTTCTTCCTGTTGTATGGATTCGGGTATAAAGGGTAAAGGAAATTAAGAAGGGAGAATTAAATTTATGAAACAGATAATTAAAGGGTTTTGATTATCTATCAATCATCTATTATAGATAATAATAGAGACTCACAGTGTCTAGAAGGATGTTTGTTTATATACATCCCTTATCATCGAGAGAAAAACCACTCATTGTTAAATCATCTCCTTAAGCAGATTCAAAGCTGCTTTGTCTTTATCCACCTGTTGTTCATCTGTTCATTGTCCATTGTCCATCTGTCCATCTATTCACCCATCCATTCATCTATACCTACTATATTCAAGGTACAGTGAAGGCCGAGAGGTTGGAAGTACTTATCTTTTGTATAAAGCCAGGTTAGGGTAGTGCTTCAATTCTTTGGTTTAGGGTTGGACAGAAAGTCCAGGGTTATTGTTTCTACTCTTCATTTATTTACTAAGGAAACTTCAGTACGTTGTTTACTTACCGAAGCACCAGTTTCCTCATCAGAGAAATGAGGACAAGGATATCTTGTGAGGAACAAAGGAAATAATATATGTGAAGTGTTTGCCTTTGGTTGGGAATGCATTAAATCCTCATAAAAGTAAGTGACACAATGTGTGTGACTATAGTAAATACTAAATAAAATACAATTGCATAATTGGCCCAACAGTGAAGATAAGGCACCTCTGAAATGTTTAAATATTGTTTAGCTTGCAAAAATTCATCATAGGTACAAGTTTCAGGACCACACCCCATGTACATGCATGTGCGTGTCCATGCTTTGTGAGTATGTATGTGTGTGCATACAGGTAATCAAGGAATGCATACTCTGTAGAACAAACTTTCCCTACATGCTTCCGCTGACAAATTTGATATCCATTTAGATTCTCAGGTGAGAACTTTAGAAGGTATTACCTTCCTACTCAATACCAGTTTATAAACTATAAGGCCTTTGGGAATATATATTTCAGTTGTATGCCTTGTATGATCTTTGCTATTGGTAGTTCCTTATGTTGCCTTGATTGATACCATTTATTTCGGTGATGAAACTTGCCTTCTGTGCCTGGAATACCAGTGATTATAGCTACTAACAATTTATTACATTTAGTTATTAGGTGGATATTCTTTCTTAGTATTCTTATTTCTCAATAACCTTATTCCTGTCATGGTTTTATTCAGACTCTTCACAGGCATCTTACAAAATAAATTTAAAAACCCTTAGTATTGAGGCAAATGAAAAAGGGGAGATTTGACTTTCAGGAAGTAGGGTGATTTTCATGTCTTGATACAGGATACTCTAGAAGGGGTTCTGTCTTCAGCTGGAAACCGATTTGTCTTGGTATAATCATTGCTGGAGGGATGGTCCCGAATCTCATACCAAGTATATTCCATTTATGCTTACCTGGTTGATTGTGACAGATATTTTGTCACAAGTGTCTTTATAGGAAATGTTAATGGTGTATATAGGAAACTATTTAATAACATCTGGAAACACAGATCAGAGATATGATACAAGAAATAAAGCAAATCAAGAGAATGAAACAAGCCTGGGACATGGCTTTGTAGGCCTTGATGAGGAGTGGATAATGATGCTTCTAGCCTAACCATGGCAATAGGGATTAGAGAAAATAAGCTAGAGAAATAGACCACCCAGGCTGAGACGTGTAAGTGCTCATTCTTATTTTACAATTTGAAGTGTAATGAAAATTAATTTCTCAGGAGAACATCAATTCCTTTGTGTAAGGGAATAACAGCGGGTTGGATGTGTCACATAAAACCCAATAGTAACGACTTGGTTCTGTGCCGAGGTTCACAGCATGGGAATGCCACCTCCCTGGACCTACAGCACATTGACAAGAGGCAGAGCCGAAGACCAGGGAGCCTGGGGTGGCATCTCCTGGAGTCTGTGTTTTAGGCCTCACTGATCAAAGTAGCCTGGCCGTATCCTTTTAAGTCACGGACAAGATGGAAAAGGGCCAGAGTTCAGGCTGAGGCAAATGTGGCTGAGTCAGAAGGAATTCCATTGACAACTTAAGGAATAGCAATTCTTCTAATATTCAATGTGCAGGCGAAGATAAAAAGACACTGGAAATATGTGCAAGGAGCCATATGCAAGAATGTTCATAGTGGTACAAAGACCTCAGAATTAAAAAGTCTGGCAAGAGGAGACTGGGCAAATGAATTGGGCTGCATTTATGCAGTGGAATAATGGACAGTGATGACAAGGGAATTAACAAGCTAAAGTATGAACGTGGATGACTTGCAACTATATAATGCTGAGCAAAAGAGAATTGTGAAGAAAAATTATGGTACAAAACCATTTATATAAATTTCAAGAAAGTGTAAAACAATAGTATATATTGTGTTTGGAGATATACACACACATATATATGTATAAAAGTATTTAAAAATACATGGGAATAATAAAAACCAAATTTCATTTAGTTTAGAGGTTATCTTTGTGGAAGTTGGGGAGGGGGATATCACCTGGAAGTGTGTGTGGGGGGGACACATAAGATATCAATTATATGGATATTTTATCCTTTAAGGTAGGTAGTAGGTACCCACATGTTTTATAATATCACCCTTTATAGTTTTTTTGTAAGTCTGCAATATTTCACAACAGCTTATGCACATCCTTCTTTTGCTCGGAGAACATGTTGAGAATCAGGGAGGCTGTGCTCCGGGACGAGTACCAGAGGGTTACAAAGAAAGATAAAGTGATGCCGTGCTTTGCAAGAATAGGTGCTTAATATATATTTGCTGACTTAATGAAGGCTGGGAAGGAAAGAATATAGCGTTAGAAAGTCCTAGAGAAGGTGAACGAGATGAAAGGCGTCTGGGGAGAAGAAAGTTTGGAGCCGGCGATGTGTGGAAAGTAGCAGCACGTGCAATAAAGCAAAGCAGGAAGATCAGCGAGCTGGATGGGTGCTGTGAAAACCAGCCAAATGCCCCACTTCCTCGGCTCCAGGGGTTGGGAAGGATTTTCACCGCATTGGGAATTCCTGGTGCCTGAAGGTCATCCTCTAGGTGCTGCCTGTCACAATGGCTAAAACGGTTTTTAAGAAATTATTCTTGCAAGAGAGAGGGGGAAAGAAAATGCATTTGAATTTGTTGCTATAAGAAAGTAATCAGAAGACGGTGATCAGTATTATGATTAATGAACTGCTGTATATTAACCGCTGGCATGCGATGGGTTTTTGGGAGTCATACCATACGTCTTCATTATTATTATTTCTTTGCTTGAGTGATTTATTCTCCTGGACTCTGAGAACACAAGTGAGGCTTTTAGAGTTAGCAGGCAGGAAAATGTCCATTTTTTACCCTACTTAAAACTGGTTGCTCAACAAAGCCCACTGTGCCCTGAGCCCCTTTGATGTTGCTCAGCAGACATTGCGAACGTATCAGACAAATTCATTTTTAACTGCTCACTGAGGGCTTTGTGATGATCATCTAGCTGTTGTTCTAGCCATTTGGACAGTCCTTTAACGAACAATGTTGAATTAATCAGGCGGAACGGAGGCCAGCTCTGTCCGTTCCTTTTGTTGGGATGGGGCGAAGCCTGGACTCAAGGCTCGCGGAAAGCTGGGCCTGAGGAGGTCTCTGCCCGGGCTCGCTTTTGTTATTTTGTTTAATTTAAACATTATTTTTAATTCGCCTTCTTCCTCCTCCCTTGACTTGAACCTCCATGGCTTAAACTATTAAAGGTAGTTTTGAGGAAGGAAATGCAAAATAGCAAGAGATAGCACTGCTTGCTTTCTAGGTTAAAAGGACTATTTGGGGGAAATGAAGTTCTGTCTCTCTAATGACATTTTTTAGTTTTGCATCCTATTTTAAGTTAGAGGGCAAAGCGAGCCGGATCTCTTTCCAGCCATTCTTGACTCTTTAATTCCAGGTAGGGGCTCCCCATGAGGGCTTTATGTCCTGGTGGAATGCAAGGCTATTTTAGGAAATTCTTGCTGGATCGAGAAAAAGCATGTAGTGTAATTATGGTGAGCAAACCATGCGCCCCAGATTTTCCAGGATGGTCTCTAATTCATGTTGTTTAAGGCTTTTCAATGAAGACTGTTTATTTTGTGTATCAACACAGAGTCTGATAAAGTGTATATATATGTGTGTGCAATATGTATGTACACCCCCTGCCACCACACATACATTTATGATTTGTGGGTTTATTTGCATGAAGTCTTCTTTAGGATCTTGTGGCTTTGGAACATGTGATCCAGCCAGTGCTGTAGAAATAGCTAAGTAGCTGAGCAGCCTTGAACAAGTCACTTCCTGTCATTGGGTCTTCTCAGTTCCCCACCAGTCTGGCACACAGCAGGATCTCAGTAACTATGCTGGATGGAACCAGCATAGTGTCAGGCCCTTTCAAAATTCTCTCTGGGTCTTTGTCCTTCCTACTTGTACTTGTCCTCTGTACTTGCCTCAGTCTTTACCTTGTATGACACCTCGCTGTTGGCGTGTGTGTCTCCATCATACTCTGCAAGAGACCAGGGCCTGGAACAGTCTTTATATTTGTTATCATCATTGGTTAGCACAGTGCCAGGCAGATAAGCAATAAAAAAATGACTAGAAGGAAATATACCAAAAAGAGAACAATCGTGGCTCTGTTATTCTTTATACTTTTTCAAGTTTTCCTCCGTCCTTTTAACCATTAATCAGTATTATTTAAAGAATTAAAAAAAATGGTATTTTTTTTTTCCCTCTGAGCATTCAGGACCAGAGAGGGATCTGAGGAGCACCATGAGCAAATTTCTATGCTGAAGACTGTTGCAGCATCCTCTGCCTCAGCTCCTGACATGTGGGTGCAGCTGACTCCTCCTTCAGCTCTCCCCCAAACTGGGCCACACCACTGTGACAGGTGGCCACGTGTGTGTCAGAGCTGAGGACTCAGTCTACTATGGGCCGTCCCATTCCAGGGACTGACTTGAGCTATTTCTTGGTAATCGAGCAGAAATCAATATGTATACTGGATCTTTCATATACTAAATGTCCCAGCAGCTAGTAGTCACTCAGAATTCTGGACTCCAGCCTGTGCCTTCGCTGGGGGCTGAGCCTGAGTGATGGGCTCTAGATGTGCTAGGTGAGAAGGTGACTATAAGGAGCCAGGAGATGGTATTTGCTTATCTAGTTGGGCTAATAATCTGCATTAGACGTTAACCAACATCACAAAGCAATGTTTAAGCTTCAAATGAATGGTAAAAAGACCAAATGGGTCATAGGAGTTCCTAGGAGGGAGTGATAGTGGAAAGGCTGTGTAAGAATGCGGTGTTTTAAGATGGGATATGGAGTGTCTCCAACCGTAGGGAGAAGCAGGCCTTCTAGGGAAGGAAACAACTTGTAGAAGGGCATGGTAGTAGAAGTAAGGTCGGCCTGTGTTTAGTTTTAAGGGGTGGTAGGGAAGTGAGTGATTGGTGGAAAAAGGAAAAAAAATGTGCGGGGCAGCCTGGGTAGTTCAGCCGTTTAGCGTTGCCTTCAGCCCAGGGTGCGATCCTGGAGACCCGGGATCGAGTCCCACGTCGGGTTCCCTGCATGGAGCCTGCTTCTCCCTCTGCCCGTGTCTCTGCCTCTCTCTCTCTCTCTGTATCTCTCATGAATAAATAAATAAAATCTTAAAAAAGAAAAGAAAATGTGCAATCTAGAATGGAAAGTGCTAAGTTAGGGAGACTGGGAAATTAGAACAGATAACTAAAGATGTGTCAGGTGTGGGAGGCTATGAGAACAGGATGAAGGCACAGCCTTGAACTGGTTGCTGGTGAGGACCCATTGTGAGGCTCTCAGGGGAGGAGTTAATGTAATGTAACTACTCAGGAGCACAGGTGAACCATGAAAATGGTTAAGGACGTGGGCTCTGGGTGATGCTTCCTGGGCTGATTCCTGGTTCCAAGTTGTATTACCCATCTGCAAAATGGGGATAATGATAGCCCCTTCTCACAGAATTTGCTCTGGGGTCAAAGGAGATAATTCCTATAAATATTTAGTATAATGCATGGCACATTGCATGAGCCCAATAAATAGCTGTCATATGCAAATTAATATTAATACTCATCCAATCAGTATGTTAAAATGGCAATAAGTTTGGAAAGCCAACTATTAGAAACAACTAGAATTATTCCATTAAGGGAGTGAGCTTGAAAATATTTCAGGATCTTTGTTGGAAAGTCCCATCCCATCTCACAGTCTGGCTTTATTTACTGTCACTTAGCTTTTGTGAAATATTTACTTTGGCAGGTTACTCAACTATAATTTTTGTTCGTTATTCCCCTAAGGTTGGTGAAGAAGATTAGTTTATCTTACATTGCAGAAGACATACATAGATATAAACCCAATGATATTTAATTACAACATCTCTTCCGTGCATTTACTACAGTTATTAGTAAGTTATTAGAGCTTCTCTGGGGGAACAAAGTGAGATATGGGGATAATGACGATCAGGCTGTTCTGTGCTACAAAGAAGAAGATAGTGAACAATTCAGAGACCAGCGTGATTCCTTCTCAGCCAAGTATAAGGCCCAGTTCTTGAAGAAGGTTAGGAATGACCAGAGTTGCTGAAATAGGACTGGCAAAGCAAATCAAATACTTCACACTCTTCAGAACCGTAGTCATTCCTTTGGATGCTGTAGCTTAAATTATCCCTAATCAAAATGTAACTATGTTTGGGAGGGATACTCCTTTCGTGCCATTATCAGTGGACTTCTTGGTGGAGAATTATATTCCAAGCCAGAGGACAATATTCCCAAACTCAGCTGCCACTCTGACATTCCTATATGCCGGACATGCGTGAGTCCTTGTAATTGATAACAATGGTGAGCTGAGAAGGCCCCCTGGGGGATATGACTCATGGTGAGTCAGGTGCACATGGTGGTTTGATCCCTATTGTCTTTTGCCAAAAGGTCTTTACTGTGCTTCGGCTGGAATATCAGTGGAATTATGGGATGTGGATATGACAGAAGGAAAGGCATTCAACACTAATGCTGTTTGGGCTACCTGGCAGCCCCAGTGACCAATGAGTGGTTGGCCCACAGGTCCACAGGTGCTGGCTAACCAGGCAGATGATGACGGTAGCCCAGGTGGGTTGTGGTCCAGGGCTGCTATTTGGTCTATGGACCCCGGAGAAGAAAGGTGTGGAAGAGAGGAGGAGGAGGGCACCACACATAGCTTTGTGCCCAGCACAGTTTTGCTCAGGGCATAGCCTTAACATTAGGTGCCTCCCAGGTCCTAGGTTCTTCCTGGACATGATGGCTGGTGCTTTCCAGAGATGGGCTGAGTGCCTGTGCAGAGCTTCAAGCCACAGCCCATAGAACTGCATCTAATGTCCTCATCCCTACCCTACGCTATGCTCCTTTCAGGGACAGAGGCCCTCAATGGGGGTAGGGATGGGGGATGGGGGGAATGATTTCCTCTTCTTTTGCTTCTAGAAATATGTTCTACCACAGGGTCACGCCCTTTGCATTTGGCCCCCAAGGTGGGTTGTGTCTGTTGGTTATCTTCCTGCCATGCATCCATTTTCCCTTTCTCTAGAAATAGCATTCCAGTTTTTCTCTGGGTCAGCATCCCTTCCTCAGTCTTAGCCCATGTGGGCCAGATGGGGCTGCATCCATTTCCTAAACCCCCATGCACAAACATGCGTGCGTGCATGTGTGTGATCTCAGCCTGGCTGGCTGTCATCATAGTGCTTGTTTCAGAGACAGACATATAAGTCAAACTGGACCACTGGGTATTAGTTCTGGGTTTTTTTTGTTTCTTTGTTTGTTTTGTTCTGGGGTTTTTAATATTACTATCGTCAAAGAGATGCTTTTTTTCCCCCTGGGGTTTCTAACTTGGTAAATGTACATAAACTTGGAATTCCTGGTATTCTAAGAGAACAGGTAAGAAGAGCTTGCCCAGAAAATACAGTAAAAGTAAGGGATAGAGAGAGACATGTTCTCGAAGACATCATTCAAGGGCTTGGATCCAACTGTTCCTGAAGACATGTTATAGAGTTTTTTTCTCTTAGTTACATAAGCAAAATAAATTATCTTTGTTGTTTGAGCTGTTTTGAACTGGTATGTCTGTTACTTATAGCCTAAACAATCTTGGATAGGGCAGCCCTGGTGGCTCAGTGGTTTAGCGCCGCCTTCAGTCCAGGACATGATCCTGGAGACCCAGGATCGGGTCCCACATCAGGCTCCTTGCATGGAGCCTGCTTCTCCCTCTGCCTGTGTCTTTGCCTCTCTCTCTGTGTGTGTGTATGTGTCTCTCATGAATAAATAAATAAAATCTTAAAAAAAAATCTTGGATAATAAAGGTCACATTCTGGATTATTGAAAGTTATACAATTAAATTTATAAACTATATTTTCCTGATGACGGTACCTTTATATATTGTCTCTGATATACCAGCAGGCCACGCAGCCAGGACCACAACAATCTTGAGTGGCAGGGAAGGATGGTATTTTCACATCTGCAACACCTGTGGCTGTTGGCCACTTGGATGTAGAGGAGGGAGACTGAGGGAATGTTCAGTTGAAGAGCTTTTCTGAACTAACATTTTCCAGATAACTTTTTCTCTGTTTGTATTCTGTAACAGGCAAATATTGGTACTCTGGGTTATGTTGAAAGGGCATAAAAATAATCTGCTGAAATGAAAGTCAAGTGCATCCTGAGTGGTGCTTTCAGGGATCTGAAACATTTCAGAAGGATATTACAAAGTTCTAAAATCAAAATTTTAGCACTTGCCTGGACCCTAGAGTGCTCCTCATCCAACTCTCTCATTTCAGAGGAGGAAAGATTCAGCAAGACAAGGCAGTTTTGATAAGGCCTCATAGCTAATCTAATTGCAGATTGTGATCCCTGAGAGAGTCCTTCTGATTTCCTCATGGAGACCAGAGACTAGACCCTTTGCTTACTGTATTAGGACTCTTCAGTTGTGACAAGTGACAGATAACAGCTGAAACTAGCAAAAGAGGACTTTATTGCTATCATGGCTGCAAAGTCAGGGGTCATGGTCTAACTTCAGGTAAGAATGGATCCAGGAATTCATAATTACATCATAAAGACAATGTCTCTTTTTCTCTGTTAATGGCATTGCTTTCCTTTATGTTGGCTTTAATTCTCCAGCAGATTCTTTCCCCTTAGTGGCTTCCAGCAGCAGGAAGATTTTATTCTATCTTACTAGTCATTCTAGGTGATAAAGAGCCTCTACTTTCCAATAGTTCCAGCAGATTCCCAGGACTCATGTTCATTGGCTTGATGAAGGTCACTCTGGATCAGTCAGTGTGGCCAGGGGTTGACAGTGCTGTGAGCATCACCAGGCCACTTCAGGCTTCAGCAGTTCAGGGATGGGTGGGCTCCATCGAACCAGCTGGATGAGCCAGGATGGTGTGTGTGTGTGTGTGTGTGTGTGTGTGTGTGTGTGTGTGTGTATGAAATGTGACTGTGCTATTGCTCCCTCGGGGAGGAAACAATAGATGCCCACTACCCTCACCTCGAGCAAGGAAGGGGTCTAGGGGGACCAGAGCTTGTATTTGGGAGCTAAGTCCCCCAGCTCAGTGATAGCATCTGGCCCTAGGCCAACAAAGTTGCACTTCCAACACAGTAGTATAGCCTCTGAGGCTTTATTCGACTCTGGAGATGAGGTTTCACAGGAGGAGTAACAGTTTGGCCATTTCCAGTGGCCCTGCCTCTGATAAACATCCCCATCTTGGCTGCGCTCCTCCATTTTCTGGCCGTGATAGGGCATCACGCCAAGCATATCTCAGACAAATATCTGTATTGTTTGTGGCGTGATTGTGACTTCCTGTCTTCCAATTTAGTTTTCTGCCTTGCTTTTCACTGTCTGGGTCATTTGATATTACATCTGGTGCTTCCTGTTTTTTAAGTCTCCGACTCTAGTCATCCAACTGAAGAAACCAGGGGCCAGCTTCTTCATAAGTGATGCCTGCTTTAGTCACTTGTTTTGGTACAACAATTGACATTTGCGTAAGGAAAGCTGTCAGGTGTCTGCTGGTTTTCTCAGCCTCACATACTTCCCTATTTATGAGTTTTTGTTTTTCAGACATTGGGACTTTCTCTCCCTTGTGTGGACGTGCTGGTGGGGGGAGGGGGGACCAAATAATAGTTGCTCTCTCTCTCTGAACGAGCTCCTTGCCCCATTAGGGTCCTGAGTCCCATGGGTCCACCTCTCAGAACAAGGCTGCCTTGGGCGTGATGGGTTGAGTCGCACTCCTGGTGCCTCCCCTCTCTCCTTTCCCAATCCTGGGGTTCACTGTTCTCCCTTTTCCTCTCAGCCTCAAAGGAGTTAGCCCTGATGAAAAGCCTTCAGTCAGGCCAGCAAAAAAAAAAAAAAAAAAAAAAAAAAAAGCTATACTAAATGCAGATTTGTTGATTCTTGCCAAAGAGAGAGAAAGATTGTAGTCACTAAAATTTGCACTTCATTTAACCTTTGTTTCCTCAGAATGGCCTGACTTGGGAGGGAGGGGATAGAGCCCCAAGACACTTAGATCAAGGAATAGACTATTTATGATGTCACTTGCACAGCTTCCTGGCCCTCTGGGGAGAGGAGCTTTGCTGGCTTGAGCTGTCCCAGACTTAGATTATTTCTTTCTCCGTCAAGGTAGAGGGATATTCAGGGAATTTTCTGACATAATGGGGAGAGTGGAGATTTAGTCCACCTCGAGGCCCACGGCAGCTTTTGCAGGGGGCCTGAGGAGTCTATAAAAAACATCGAAACCTGCACTTGAAACTTGACATTCTGCTCCTTCTCTGTAGGAGGCCTTCGCTGAACAAGGGCACGAGTGGCTGTGGCAGCCGTGAAGAATTAGGGCATCATTGTGAGCAGTTCTGCTGGTGTCTCCTGAGGCTATAGCTGGACTCACAGGCTCAGTGCCGGAGGAAAGACTCTGACCCTCTGCTTCCTAGGGACGGGAGGGGCAGAGGCCAAATGTCCCCTCACTCTACCTTGCCTCAGGCCTAGGGGCCACCGGGACTTGGAAAAGTCAGAGCATGAGGTGTTTCTGGCAAGCTTGGCACAACAGTGAGGAAAATCCTTTCCTGACTCCCTCTGAATCCTCCCTTCACTGTCTTTTCTCTGGGTGACCAAAGAGGGGCGTGTGACCGTCTGGCCAACTCTGTACTCCTGCCTGTGTGCGATGTGCGTAACTCAGCCCTCTATAGTCCTTGGTCAAAACCAAGTGCTTCTATGGGCTCACCGAGAAAGGCAGTACTGCTAAGTGTCATGACTTAAAACAGGAAAAAAACCCTGTTTCTGTGCAATGTTTTTAAATGACCTTATTTCTTCTCTGAAGCTACTTCACGAGGTCAGGAGGACAGGCGTCACTGGTGGCTGGGAGAATTCAGATGGAGAGAGAAGGGACCTGCCTTACGTCAGCGGGCTTCCAAGGCCAAGTCGGAGAGTGCGTGCCTGTCGGTTCTGGCTGACTGCAACAAAACCAAACAATAAAAACCAGGCTTTTACCCAGACAGATAAGAGATTCGTAAGTGACTCAAGCTGCTGGAGAAGCCGTCCAAAGCAGATGGGACCGTCACACAGCGACCACTGCCACTAGAAAGGGGCAGGCAGCCATCTGGAGGGTAACAGGAGATTTCTAGAGTCTTTCTACTTCTCACTTCTGTGCGGGAAGAGGTTCTGCTCACACCCTTTCCCTGAAGATTGGCTAATGTCAACCAGGGACCTGGGTGTCTCCTTGGTGCCTGTGGGAAGGTAGCAGGTCACCCTGGGCTGGACTCCACCTCCCTCTCCCTCTCCTCCGACTTCCTCACCCCCCCCACCCCAGCCCCCAGACCAGGTCTGATTCCAGCTCTAGCAGGGAGGTCCTCATGCGACTAAGAGGTCTTGTCTTCTGGTTGTTCTGCGTAATGCTTTCTGCGGGAATCCACAAGAATTCAAAAGCATAAAGATTCGGAGTCATGGGTTCAAATCTGGCCTCGGCAGTTCTTCCTGACTGAGTGACCTCAGGCTAGGCACTTAATCCTCTTAAGTCCCACCTGCTTAATCGGTAAAATAGGTGTTTTATATGGATTTCTAAGAGTGCTTTGTACAGGGCCTGGCACCCAGTGAGTACAAGGAAGCTGTACAAAGAAGCTATTATTAGCATCCTGCGTTCAAATACAGTCCCGTTTTCCTAATCCTATGTGAAATTCCAATGAACGGCCACTTTTGATTATTATGATAATCACAGATACTTTGATTTTTAACCATCTTCCCTTTCAAAAATATATTTGTCTGTAGCTTAGTATTACAGTAGAGTCTCTGGAATGAGTCAGACTGGGTTCATGTTCTGGTTTCACCATTTATCTACTATGTGACACTTCACTTAGTCTGTTTCCTCATCTGAAAGCTAAGGTGAAGAGCAGCTTCTTTCAGATTCTATTGTATTATCTATTTTTAAAAGATTTTATTTATTTACTTGACAGAGAGAGCAAGAGAGAAAGCACAAGGAGGGGGAGCAGCAGAGGGAGAGGGAGAAGGAGACTCCCCACTGAGCAGGGAGCCTGATGTGGGGCTCAATCCTGGACCCTGGGATCATGACTTGAGCCAAAGGCAGATGAATTTTTTTTTTTAAGAATTTATTTATTTATTTATTTATTTATTTATTTATTTATTTATGAGAGAGACACAGAGACAGAGACACAGGCAGAGAGAGAAGCAGGCTCCCTGCGGGGAGTCTGATATAGGATTCGATCCCAGGGCCCTGGGATCACGACCTGAGCCAAAGGCAGACGCTCAACCACGGAGCCACCCAGGTGCCCCCAAAGGCAGATGCTTAACCGAATAAGCCACCCAGGCACCCCAGATTGCATTGTGTTTATGTAAATTGTATGTGAAGAGTTCAATTAATGGTCATCTTTAATGAATATCTCCTGTGTGCTTAGTGTCCTCACCCTTAGTTTGTTATTTTGTCAACTCAATAATCATATGAAGTAGGTATTATTGTTCCCATTTTTTGGATGAGGAATCTGAGGCTCAGTTGAGGCTAAGTAACTTGTCCAAGGTCACACTAGTAAGTGGTAGAAACTGAATCCTTCTACACCGCTCTTCCCCTAAGCCCTGGACAATGCACATTTTACCCCAATCCTGAGGGCTCTCCACTTTCTCCTTAGCTTTTGGTGTTTCCAAGATTCATTCTTCTCTGACTGTGTAGCTCCGACCTCAGCCAGGATGTCCAGAGGCTTCCTGTCCTCACCTCTATCACCTCTGTCTCTTTTGTGCTCATCTCCCCCACCAGCCACAGGCATCCTTGAGCCCAGAGGTTAGGCCAGTCCCTGCTTTATCGGAGCTGGTGGCTTGCCTGGCCCGTGGCAGACCCTCACCCAATAGGTGTCAAATTAGTAACTGACTGAATGTAAGGCAGTGAGAGTGGAGGCTGCAGGGTACACGGCTACCCCACACCTCTGCCTGTCTCCATCTCGGAGTTACCTAGCATACACAGGCTGCCTGAGATGTCCTGACCAGGTCTGTGGTCTGTGGACTCCACTTCCCCCTGAATCATTAGCACTCTGCCCGTGCTGAGCTCATCTGCCTCTGTCTGGCAGGAAGATCCAGGCCCTGTGGCTAGCGTGGGGGTCCCACAACCTGCCCCCATCCTGTACCACCCTTCATGTGTTACTAATTCACCCGGAGATTCTGGGCCACACCAGTTCCCCAGACCTCTAGGCCTGGGCCCCTACTGCTGACCACAGCTGCATGCAAGCTTCCAGACATGTGGGCTTTCATTTGTTCATTCTTTCTTTAATTCATTCATTCCCCTGCTGATCTAGAGCCAACAGATACCTAGGCAATAAGGAACTCACAATTAAGGATAGGGGGGGTCTCTCAAACCTGGATTTGCCTTAGAACCACCTAGAACAGGGACACCTGGGTGGCTCAGTGGTTGAGCATCTGCCTTTGGGTCAGGGCATGATCCGGGTGTCCGGGATCGAGTCCCGCATCAGGCTCCCTGCAGGGAGTCTGCTTCTCCCTCTGCCTGTGTCTCTGCCTCTCTCTGTGTGTCTTGAATGAATGAATGAATGAATGAATTCTTAAAAAAAGAACCACTTAGAATAGTTTACAAGTACAAGCTTCTCCAGAAGCTGAATCACTAGAGGCAGGGGTCTGGGAATCCGTACATCGTAGGAGCTCTCAGTGTGACTCTGAGGCACAGAGGTTTGGAGAATCTCTGGTCTGGGAATTCAGCAAATGCCCTGTAGCAAATGCCCTGAAAAGGCACAGAAACCACGACAGAGGGCTGTAGAAGGGAGGTTGTCCTGTCTCACCCCTAATCCTTTGGATTTGGGCTTGATGGCTTCTAACAGTCCTGCAGTGCCTATTTCTTCTTGAGGGCCCCTGTGTACAAACCTGCTGCCTAAGGGCCCACCCCTGGGGACGGGGATGATATCTATTTTCCTTGTTGCTGTGTCTCAGTGCTTAGAGCATGGCCTGGTATCTCGTAAGGACCCAGGAAATATCTATGAATGAATGAATGAATGAATGAATGAACTCCCAATTGCCTTTAGGTGCCGGATGGGCCCTTGTGCTTGTTGGCTCCGTGATACTGTGTGTACGTGTGCTCTCCAGGGGGAGAGCCAGGCTAAGATGAGAGACCACACCAGCTTTGCAGTCTCAGGGCCTCTCTCCCAGCCCTGGCCTCTGAGGAGGATGGAGGCTCAAGCTGAGTCTGTGATCCTACCAGGACAAAGGAAAGTGTGGAGTGGGCCTAGCCCTCTGGGAAGTGTAGAGTTTGCCAAAGGCGGACATGGGCCTGGGCCGAGCTTTTGAGCAAGTGAGAGGTGGCTGGCATGGGGTAGTCATTAAAACGGCAGTTGACCTCCTGGCAGCTCGAGTGAGGCCCCGTAGACCTCAGCCCTCCCCAGCCGGCCCACTGGGACCCTCAGAGAGAGGCCCATCCATCACGGGGTCCTCTGGGAGGGCCACTGGCGTTTCTCTGTGAGTCAGTTATGGGGCTCTGTTTTCAACACAGATCTTGTCAAATTCAAGCTGTCAACAGCACAGACCCTGAAAGCCTGTCACAGGCCCCTGGGGACACTCGTGTGGAGGGCAACCTTGAGGGGGCTCTGCTGAGTGTGGGACTGTGGTGATAAGAGGGACAAATGAGAAGAAGCCACCTGGGCCGAGAGCATTGTGCTAGTCCCCACCACCCCCTCTGTGTTTGTCCTTGAGGGACATCCCTGGCAGCTGCACTGAGTGTGTCTCCTCCCCTCATCCCCCTCAGTTGCCTCTCTCCCCCTGTGCCATCTCTTACAGGGAATAAGGAAGAAGGTAGCACACAGAGTGGGTCGAGGACACCAACTGGCTCTGTCACCTAGGAGCTGTGTGACCTTGGGCAGGTTACTCAATCTCTCTGAATCTGTTTCCTTAGGTTGTGGTACAGATGTGTACACTGGCCAAGCACAGGGCTTGGCATGTTGGAATTGCTCAATGATTACTCTCTATTATTAGTATGTTTCTAGAGGTGAAGTACAAAGAAGCCTGGATTCCTTGCCAGTTTTCTCTCATTGAAACTCTGCTTGGCCATATAACATCCTAATACCCCTTGACAGATGAGTAAGTGGAGGCCATGACGGGATTGGAGGCCAGGTCTCTCACTGGACTGATTTCCATCTTGGCCTTCAGAGACTGGACAGGCCCAGCAGTTCTGAGTGTGGGCACGACCATCCAGGTGTTCTTCAGAGGGGCACAGCTGGCTCTGGGTGGGGTTTCCTCCCATGGAGGGCAGGAGCTTGTCTGACTAGGGGGCTCTCCCCAGACCAGCTCCAGGGCAGGGGATATCTCCCCTGGGGCCAGGGGGTGCTCTCAATCTGGGCCAATGAGTTGAAGGTTGAAATCCCTTTAGCTAGAAAGAGCCATCTGAACGGATTGTGAAATATGAAGAAGGCCAAGAGCAGATAGGAACTTTGAGGAGTCTGGATGTTCTGGAAGTGAGAGGAAAGGCAGCAATACTGAGGAAAAGGAAAGCAGCCCAAGACCATCGCTGGTGTATACATTGATGTCTGAGGAGGTTGTTTCAGACCTCCTGCAGGGGCCTGTTTAAAGGGTCCAGAATGTTCTAGAAGGCCCCTCTGAGGGGAAGCAAGAGTCCCCCGACCTCGCATCTGTGGTATTAGCTGTTGGGACTGACCCCAAACCTTCTCCCCCTCAGGGAGAAACATTCCTGGTTGGAGATCCTAGATAGAGCCCCAGAGGCTGGCTCTTTACCAGCATTTGTTAAGCTCCAGTTGGGTTAGGGTGAGGCATAAAAGTTGTAGGACAAGAACTGTTAGCCTGGCCTCTCCACTTCACTGGAGAGTCCCTACCTTTTGTTATCCTAAGTGGCTTGCAAATGCTCCTCTTGCAAATGCTTATCCTTTGCTCCTCCCTTGCAATCAGATAGGGCAGCTGGAGGAGGGCAGCCGGAGCCAGGCTGCGACCCAGGGGGGCCTTGAACTGTGGGCCACTGGCACCTTCCATGCAGAAGCAGGGCTGGTGGGTAGAGGGATGAAGGGAAACACTAGCGGTGGCCAGGGAGTGAGTAGGGTTGGCGTGGGTTATTGAAGGGCACCGCCTGCATCCACAATGACTCAGAGACACCAGCTGCATTTCCTACTGGCCCTTTAAGAAAGGCACCTGCCTTGTGAAATGCCAGGGCAGAGTGGAAACCCAGAGAGTGTGACCAGACACCACTCCCTCTTTGCTGACAGTCACAGTCACAGTCACGGTCACGCAATCATCGGCCCAGGCCTGTGGGGGATGTGGGAACTTGCTTTGTGTGGGCGGCACAGGTTACCACCTGCCCACCCCCCCAACATGTACACACACACACACACACACACACACACACACACAGATACATACACATACACAGAGCTTACTAAACAGCACTGGGCTGCCTCGGTCTCTCGTCACTTTAGTTGCTGTGGACCCATCATTTTCTCTCTTTCTGGTTATCAAAGAGTTCAGACGAGATTTGTGTTTCCCAAAATGTGTACCTCTGGAAAAATACAAGCTGAATTTAGGTAGTGTGCAAATGAGCTATTTTTATATATTTATTTTAATCGGTATGAGAAAAAATATAACTGACATATAGGACTTGTGATTTCATGGTCCTTATTGCCTGGGACAAAGTTAAGTGCATTTAAGTAAAAAAGAAGTGAGTCAAATGCAAAGAAGAAAATCGAGTCAATAATAGTATAGGTTAGGGGATCCCTGGGTGGCTCAGCTGTTTAGCACCTGCCTTCGGCCCAGGGCTTGATCCTGGAGACCCGGGATCGAGTCCTGCATCAGGGTCCCTGCATGGAGCCTGCTTCTCCCTCTGCCTGTGTCTCTGCCTCTCTCTCTGTCTCTCACGAATAAATAAATAAATAAATAAATAAATAAATAAATAAATAAATCTTTAAAAAAATAATAGTATAGGTTAGTGCTGTTGGCTAGAGCTCCAATAGGAACCAAAAATGCAAATGACATATATACTTAAAAATTTTGTGTTAGTCACATTTTAAAAAAAGGAACAGGTGAAAGTAATTTTAGTAATAGATATTTTCTTTAGATAGACCCAAAATATCATTTTGACATGTGATCAGAAAAATTACTGGGAGATATTTATATATATTTTTGGCAATGGTTCTTCAAAATCTGGTGTGTGTTTTACCCTTATGTCCCATCTCAGTTTGGCCTAGCCATATTTCAAGGGCTCGCGAGGCTTGGGGCTACTGTGCTGGAAAGCATAGGTCTAGGTGACACGGCAACATTAATGAAGGTGGAATGTGAATTTCTGCATCCTGGAGCCTTCCAGCTCCACTCTAGCATCTGTGCTTCTCCCGCACACTCCTTCTCTACCCTCTTCCACGTCGCTCTCCTTCCCTCTCCAAACCGAAGCCCCTTTCCTACCCATATCCCCCTCTCCTTTCCTCTCTGACCAAGCAATATACTTAACTTCATCAGTTGTGCACAAGAAATTTTACCTTGGGAAGTTCGTGTGGCATGTAGCTGGTGAGTCTTTTGCAAGAAATGAATCAGAAAGAAGCCCCTTCTGAAAGCCAGATAGGAAGGCCTTTCAAGTCCTCTCCGCTGCTGTCTCTTAATCATCGGCCAGTGGCAACTTGCACGCATATATTCACCAGTGATGGATCTACCTTCTCTAATTCACTTGGCAGGTGGCCTGAGGGGATGTGACAAGCTCTTCTGCAAGTCCCTTAACATCATTTGTTATCAATGTTTTATATTCATCAGAATCATCTGGGGAACTTCTTAAGTATGCAAGGCTGATTTTGACACCATTGGATGGGGCATATGATTATGATTTTGGACATGTGATTCTGATACACATGGAAGTTTGAAATCTGCCTGAAATCTGTTTCTACAGTACATAGGCTGGTAATGGCTTGTTGGAAAACTCTAAATTGGAATTTTTGTAGGCCTTGTCGTTTCAGATGTAAGCTCTAGAAGAGGAAGCAAGGATTCTTTCTATCCTGGTCCTGACTAAAAGAAGTGGAAATGCTCCTGAATTTTCCACAAAGGATTGGCCATCAACCCAAAATTGCCTGAGAAGAAATACCTACTAAACTCTAACATGGCTAGGCATTAGCTCCTTGGGCCCTTAATGACAATTATTTTTGCAAAGAGTGCTTGCTCTCATCCCACATTTGTTATCCCTGCCATCTTATCCCCTGTAATGCTCTCTAGGGACCAATTAATATTATCTGAATGGAAGCATGAGTCAGAAGTGGAAATGAGCTTGTCCTGGATTAGATTTCCTTGTGTGTGCCCATGCGTGCGTGCATGCACACACACACACACAGGCAGACAGACACACACACAGCATTACATCAGAGGGAACACTGCCTATGCCCAGAATCTCAGTTCTCATCAAGAAAGCCATCCTTCCATCCCACTCCAGAATAAAGCCCTTGTGACTTAGGGATTCAGATGCAGAGCTAAAGTGAACTCAATTCAGGTGAAGGTGGCAAGCAAGAGAAGCAAGAGGATTCTCTAAATGCAAGGATCCAAGAGAAACAGTTGGATCCTTAAAGTAAAGCGCATTGGGGGTGGGGGGTGGATTTAGATTCATTAAGGGTATATTCTGTATTAGGTATTTAACATTTGTTTCCTTTTAATGACCTTATGAAAGAGGTATTTTAAGACCCATTTAACAGACTCAGCCGTTGAAGCCCAGAGAGGTGACTTGCCCGGAGTTGTGTGGTGGGTAGGTGGTGGAACTAGGTCTGAATGATTGGAAGGCAGACTCCAAAGCTAGTGTTTTTCTCTGAATGCCTGTGCTTTCTCAGGATAGCAATTGCTCAGTTCACATCTGGGTTGACTATAAACCGCCTGACTTACTCCTTGTGAAGAAAAAGAAAGCAAGAGGATAAAGCTAAATGGCACCTTTGTTAAAGACAGATCCCTCTGTCCCTGGAAAGCCAGGCCTCTCCCTGCCAGCTTCAGTTCCTGTGGTGCCCTTGTGAAGGTGACACTCTCAGTCTGGGGGCTGCGGCATCATTAACTGAGTCCATGTGCGTTAGACCAGCCAGGGACCCGCTTGGAGGCAGATGGATCCCCACAAAGGGGTAATGGAGGTGAGTTTAATGAAAAAACAACTTGGAGGCATGGATAAGGTTAGGGAAGCAAGGAGGGAGGAGGAAACACCCAGGGGAAGCTGTTACCACTCTGGGCCTGGAGGGGCAAGCAGAGAGAGGAGAGTCTTCTCAAACCCAGGGACTGGGAGGACCGCCAGAGAGGAGCTGTGGCGTAGGTAGAGGCATGCAGCTCCTGCCAAAACAGCAGGGCTATCAGGGGAATCAGTCCAACCTTTCTCCTTTCTCCTTTTACCTTCTGATCCCACGCCTTGGTTAACAGGACTAACTAGCACACACCCAAAGCCTGTGGAATGGGTCCTTGGCACATAGTCGGGGCTGAGTAAGTGCTGGCCATTATTTCCATCATTGGTAACTGGGCCTGCCTGAGGCTGTTTCTCCAGAGAATGAATAGAAAGCTCTTGTCTCTGCTGAAAACCAGTAGCAAGTTGGTTGCTTGGAGAAGTGGACTTGGCTGCTTGAGCCTACTGTGATCCTCTCACATAACTATGACCACATTCAAGTTATAAGGGAAATTCCTGTTTGGTTAACTCCAGAGTTAAATGACTCTGAATTAGACTATCTTTCCACAGAGAAAGGTAGAGACTGACCCTGGATCAGGAAGATTTATGAGTTGTTTGATCATGAAATCAAGAGAGGATTTGTGCTGAGTTTCCATGTGTACCCTCTGACAGAGCGACACAACCAATTCAAATAGGAAGCACCGTGGGATGGAAGGAGAGCCTCTGTGCAGACTATTTCCCATTGGCACTCCCACCTCCCTTCAGCCTCTGAACCTATCTCCTGTCTACTGCACCCTGCTCTGAGCTCAGTGGGGGTCGACTCCTGAGGACAGCATCACTCAGGTGCCCTTACCAGCTGGCTTCCAGTTGGGTTTAGCAGAGAGGGGAACAGCATGAGACCCAAGGGTGGGCAGACCGAGAGGTGAGTTACTTCTCTGTCCTGAATCTTTGGCAGTGGCCATGTCCCTCCTTTATATAATTCCCACTGGACAGCTCCAGTCCTTCATGTCTCCAGCTGCCACTGGGCTCTAGCAATATTGCTTCCTCCTTGAGCCCCTTCAGCCCTAGGTGTGTTTATGGCTTCCCACTGGTGGCTGATTCCCGGGCACCTTGCCATCGTTGGTCTTTTCCCTCACCCTGGCACACAGTTCTGTCCCTTTTATTAGAATCCTATCATGGTTTGTGAGCTATCTACTGACCCTGGCTTACTCAGCCTCTTCTAATCAATTCCTACCTATTAGGGGCTCAACTGAGAATTTTGAATGGAATGGCTCTGTGGCATTTGGGTATCTTAGAGGGCATGCCTAATGTTCTCATGCAAATATGACACTAGTATGTGTGTGTATGTGTGACAAATGCATGAGTAAAACTTACTTCAAAGATGAAGATATTCTCTGGTAGATTTCAAAGCCAAGAGATATTAGAAATGACTGACAGTATTATGACTGGCCTTGTCATTTACAAGTCATCAGAAATGTAGTTTATCTTAAAAAAATGTAGTTTATCTTGGTTATATTTAACCTTAAAAAGGTCAGAAGAGTAAAGATTGACTCTCACTACATCTTGGGTTTACAGAATAATTCCAGACACTTGTTCATGGTCCTAGGGTTTATCAAATCCTGTCTATTTTGGACTGAGGACTTCATCCTATTTTATAGCCCTTTGGTGTCAAATAAGGGAAAGGAGATAATAGGGTTCTGTTTTCTTAGCCCTCCAGATGCCATTGTGGGGCCATGACACACTATTCCACGCCTATCTCTCTGGAGACTTCCTTGGCTGTTGTCCTTAGCACTTGGCCATACTTGAAGCAAAGCAAACCGAAGGGAAAGTTGGCTTTGAAACTGTGGACCCAATGAGGTTAGAGTGGTTTCCTGTCCCCATTAAGAAGAACCATATCTGTCACACATGTTGATAGATGACTCTGCTTCTCAGAGTTTGCCTGGTAGAAGGACATGGAGATATATGGGATTCCCACACCCTGCAGTGCCCCCCAAGGAAATGAGTTGTTCCCAGAAAGTTCCAGCATCTTTAATATGGGAGACATATTTTGGCACACATGCCTTGAAGTCAGTCCATCAATCTGGCTTTGTTTAGCTTCCCTGAGAAGCAGTGCTATAGGAAGGACCATTAAATGTTTCCAAAACATGTTTTGAAAAGAAGCCACCAGAAGGAGAAACAATTTGCCAAAAAGAAGTCCCTCACCCACTGCGGCACTTTTGTTGTTCACTCCAATGAAATGAAAACCCCAAACCCGCAAACTGAAGTGTGCCCCACATTTAATGGCCTGAGCTGAGGAGTTTCATTTAGAAGGACATGCACAGGGTACTTAGGGCTCTCAGGGGTCACAGTGGAGGCTAAGATGGCCATGGGTATGACAGTGGCAGGTGGAGTGTTGGAGCCTTGGTGGGCGTTACTCTCCCTTCCTGCTCAACTGCCCCAATCCCAATGTTGATCTCTTTTCCCCGCCAGCTGCAAACAACTGCCCCTTTTCTCAGGAAATATCTTGGAAATCCCATTGATTTCAATGTGTTTTACTGTGGTTCATCTCTGATTTCGGAGTTCTGAATCCACCCTTTCTCTGGTCCCTTCTCTTTGGCAACTTCTTGGTCTTCGGAATTCAGCCTTCTGTTCTGATGCTCATTTGTGTTTGACCTGTACGTGCAAAATCCTTTCTCCAGCCCTGAGTCTCTGAAAGCTCACCATCTGGGCTCATCCCCAGCCCCTGTGCTTCCTCCTGCATCTACCAAGTGCATGTGTAGGGTGGGGAGGAGTTAAATTCTATTCTTGGCCTCAAAAAGTATAACTGGTTCTCCATGATAAGGGAAATGCAAATTGAAACCATGAAATACCGTTCACATCTACCAGATTAGCAAAAATTAATTAAGTCTGGTGACAACAGGGATGGTGATATGTGGGCACAAGGGAACCCTGCCATGAGTGTACATTGGTATCGTTGCTTTGGGGAACAGTTCAGCAAAGTCTGCTGAAGTCAAAGATGTGTTCCCGCTATGAAATATCAATTCTGCTCCTGGGTATATAGCCCAGAGAAATGATCATATGGGTGTACAGATTTGTGTTTGTATCCATGTCCTGTGTGCATGATAGACACACTTCCACATGTGTACATATGTATATGCACATGCACAAAAGAATTCTGATCACATAGGCTACAAGCTGTGGTTTATGGAAGGTGTTAATGGAATTGAATACTACATCGTGTAGCAGTTAATATAAATGTGCTGGACCAAACTTTTATCAACATGTATAAATTCTACAACAATGAGGAGTGAAAAAACAAGTTGTAAAAGGATATATGTGTGTGTTACATACATAATATATAGAAACACAATTTATATTAAAATGTAAACAATATGATTTCTATTAACATATGCATATTTATTAAAAGGCAAAAACAGGGGTGCCTGAGTGGCTCAGTCAGTTAAGTGCCCGACTCTTGGTTTTGGCTCAGGTCATGATCTCAGGTTTGTGAGACTGAGCCCTGTGCTGGACTCTGCACTGAGCATGGAGTCTGCCTAAGATTCTCTCTCTTTGGGACGCCTGGGTGGCTCAGTGGTTGGGTGCCTGCCTTCAGCTCAGGTCGTGATCCTGGGATTTGGGATCGAATCCCACATCAGGCTCCCCGTGAGGAGCCTGCTTCTCCTTCTGCCTGTGTCTCTGCCTCTCTCTTTCAGTCTGTGTCTCTCATGAATAAATAAATAAATCTTAAAAAAAAAGATTCTCTCTTCTTCTCCCTCTGCCCCTCCCTGCTCTGCATGTATGCGTGTTCTCTCTCTCTCTGTCTCAAAGGAAAAAAGTGGCAAAAACAAACATAGGCATGATATAGGCCAAATTCAGGTTAATGGTTACCTTTGAGAAAGGTGAGGGAAGGATGAAAAAATGGGAAGAAATGGACATTTCTATTTCTTTGGAAGGAGAAAAAGGGAAACAGAGAGAGAGAGAGAGATCTGAAGCAAGTAAGGTAAAATACATTTAATACTGGTGATGAGCTTATAAAGGTGTGGTTTATTCTTTTTCCTGCTCAGAGTGATCAAAATGCTCATATTCACAAATTTAAGACAGTAAGAAAATCATTCCTCAGACTTACTTTTGTCTTGGATAGCTGATGTTAACTGGAGGATTCATAGAAATATATTTTTGGGTGGGGACAGGGCCTTTGAGAACATCTGGCCGACAGCTTCTGTCTGGTTCCAGAACCTCTTCTATGACTTGCCTGTGGCCCTGGGTGAACACCTGCTCTGACACAGGTCTCTAAAAACCACGGCTCTCCCGAAATGGAACTGGTGGGAAGCCACTGCCTTGTGCTAAAATTGGCCTCCTCCTGGCTTCAGGCCGTTGGTCCCAGTTCTGACCGACCGCGCTCAAGATTCTCACCACCGTGGCCCTCGGAGCTGCCAGGAATCAGGGATTTGGGGGCCAGCCTGGCAGGGGAACTAGGGAAGAAAGGGGAAGCCGAGAGGCCAACGCTCAGGCGTTCCTCTTTGGAAAGGCTGGCCTGTGAAGGGACTTGCCAGGACTAGGCCTCTGAGGAGGAAGCCCCGCTCTCAGGGCACGATTCCGTCGATGTGCAGGACACTCTGCCCCTGTAACACCGCTTTCCCAGGGCCAACTTCCCCAAAAGTGGGCACGTGAACAGCTGCAGTGCCTGCTGGTAGCACCCTGGGATCTTCAGGGCCAGGCCGACAGAAGTGTGGGATCTGAGCCAGTGACTCATGGGGACCCTCCATGGTACCCTCCCCTCCCCTGTGTTTTGTGAACTCAGCTGGAAAAAGAGGTCACATGCCTAATTCCCCTTTGCCCTGGCCGGTCTTAAAAAGAAAGTCTGGCACCAAAAATAACTTCCTCTGATTCTCTTGTATCTTGTTAAAATGTAGCCAAACTTAAGGCCTCGCTAACAGGTAGAAAAAAAGAAAAAAGTAGAGGCACAGGTGAGAACCTATCTTTCATGTCGCAAACAAAACAGTGACTGCCTTCATTCTTCAGGACACCATCTCTATACTTTTTTTGTTTGTATAATTTTTTTAGGAGTTTTTTTTTTTTTTTGAGAAAATGGTAAACAATTTGGTAAAAAAGAGAAAAAAAAAAAAGCTTCCAGGGTAAAGTCTGGAATTTGTCTGACTTTAGCCAAATCTCAGTCAGACTTTTGAATGAGAAGCTTGAATTCGCTAAGAACAGGGTGCTGCAGCTGACTTCTTTCTCAGGGGTGACCTCAGTGAAGAGGAGAGATGGGGTGATGTCTCAGGGGCTGTGAGCTCGGCCGCTTGATGGCCCTCACCTTCCCTGTTCTCTGGTTGTTGGCTCAGTTCTGCACTTGAGCACTTGTCCCCCTGGGCTGCATTAGAGCAGCAGGAGTCATGTGCCAGGTGCACCTCAGACCAACTGAACCAGAATCTTTGAGAGCGGGACCCAGGCAACATACTTTTTGAACCTCTCCTCGTGATTCTAAATAGGCCACGTGTGCTATGCCTTGAAACACCAGGGAGGTGTTCTTAGGGACTTGTGGAAAGGAACAAGCACAAGATTTCATTATGTCAAAAATAACATTAAGAGCACTCGAGGGCTTGCCATTGGCTGGGCCCTGCTCAAATGTGTTCTGTAGGTTATCTAATTAAAACTTCAGAACAGCCTGCTGAGGTAGGTTATTTATATCACAGAAGAGGAAATTGACCTTCAAATAGGTTAGGGAACTTGCCCAAGGTGATGCAGCAGAAATGTAATTTCAGGGGCCTGGACTTTAGAGGATAAGGCTGGCCCTGATCGTATTTACTAAGGTGGAAAATCCCTCTCCTTCCACCCCACCCCTGCCCCTACACATACATTTATTTATTTATTATTTATTTATTTATTTATTTATTTATTTATTTATTTATTTTTACACATACAATTTAAAAGCATTTTCAATAATATGTGTCTTTTAGAAAAGGTTTTGCCAATCCCTTCCTTTTCAGCTGATATCCAGAAAGCTGAGTTCTCAGGGCACCACCATTCTTGAGCATTCTTACTAGTGTTTCATTGAGTATTACAGTAGGGCAAGTGAGGCATCACATCTGGTATCACGGTACAGAGTTAGGAGTTACATACATTATTTTCCTCAGCAGAAAGGCAGGACAGACAGTGTTTGCTTCTAGAAGACCTGGAAAGTAGATGAAATTTCTCATTTTTCAAAACAGTGTGATGTAACAAAAATGACCCATGAGATCAGGGTTTGTCTTAGTTTTTCCATCCAGGCGCTGGGTAGTGCTGACCAAGTCACTTCCTCTCCCTGGGCTTCCTCATCTGAAAAAGAAGGAATTAAACCAAGTGTTTGTTCAAAGGCCTTCCAACTCCAGGATCCAGAGGCTGGCTATCATCACAGCAGCCTTCCTGATGCTGAGGTGTCAGCATATGCCACCGTATGTCCATTTATTACTGCCTGAGCATCATATTTGCAGGACCTATTTCCCCAGGCTATGGTCAGTGATGTAATGAGGAACAATCACCTTCAGACAACAGACAAGCCACTCGAGTAGCAACATGTGATATAGGAATGATTGGAAAAGATATGCTTTATAATGGATTGAAGAATTTGTTTACAGATTTTAGTTGCATATGGATGAAAGCAGAAATTAAAAAAATATGTGCAAAGAGAAGACAACCTCATGCCAAATTTCTTTGATCCAAACTGGGTATGGGACTGGGCATCCAAGCCTCAACTTGGAGGGGTGTGCTGCTAAGTGTAGCTTATCTGTCAGAACCTGGTGCCCAATTTTGCCTGTCCAAACACCCAACTCAGGAGACCTACCTTGAGATAAATATAATCATAAGCTACTGGCAATCTTGTTAACTTATGGTGAAGGAACTGTCTTCCCTTGGAAGGAAGTTTACATCTGCCATCAGGGGGGAACCATTGCCCTAGCCCAGGGAATGTGGTTTGAAATTGGAAAGGTGGCCAGGTGAGCTTGGGGTCAGGTCAAAAGCAGAGAGATAGCCACTGAGGATATTTTTGCAGAGGTGTTGTGGATATTGACTGCCTAGTAACCATTCCCACTTCCCAACAGCACCCCAGTTCCCTTCTTGGGACTTATCTCTCCTCCATTGTGTTTAGACCTTGGAACTGGTAAGTCCAATACATACCGTTCTAGGTTAAAAGTGAATGGCTCCTCCTCATGGAAAGTTCTTTTGAGAAGCAGGCATGAGACCTCAGCTTGCTCCATGGTACTCCCAGGACTTTGCTTCTTGAATGAGAGTAATGGTTAGAGTTTATTTATACTGGGGACACTACCCAGGTGAGGCTCTCCAGTAGTTTCTGTGACCGAGACCTTCAGGAATGGCCTGGTTCTCATCTGTCTTGAGGCTGGTTTGCCAGCCCCTGTGTTGGTCCTCTGTGTTTTTCAATATATACTCCCTTTCCATAATGCATACCTCCCCAGCCCCCCTTTTGTTGGAAATAGTCCAGTGTCACTTGCTATATTTGGAGTCAAAAACCTTCACTGACGCAAGTCCTGGTTAGACCCTCCTTGCCTGACACAGGATACACCCCACTCAAGATGAAGCTTAGTCTAGCTAGCTGATTCTCTCTCTCCTGGAAGTCATGCGTAAACACTGCCAACCTCTGACCCTGTGGTTTTCCTTTCTCTGTGAACTCACCCTCCTTCTGTTTATACAGAAGGCAGAGTACAAAACAGCTGATTATTTCTCCATTTGCTAAATGCAATTGTAGTTCAATCCTGTCATCTTGAAGGGAGTTTTAGGTGTGCACCTAAACCCTTTGGTCACACACTTGCAGAAACTCTTTTTAGTTAATCTCCGCCCCCCCCATTTCTTTTAGCAAAGTTGTTAGATGTATTGTGCATGGATTTCACCAAGCACCAAGCTAACTTTGCAAGGGCAACTGCATTTCTTTTCTTTCTTTAAAGATTTTATTCATGAGAGACACACAGAGAGAGAGAGGCAGAGACACAGGCAGAGGGAGAAGCCGGCTCTATGCAGGGAGCCCGACGTGGGACTCAATCCGGGGTCTCCAGGATCACACCCTGGGCTGAAGGCAGTGCTAAACCGCTGCACCACCGGGGCTGCTCGGCAACTGCATTTCCAAGTTCTCAGAAGTCACCTCACTTCTATTCTTCGTATACAATCTGAATGTTTAAATTCATCTTGAAATGATTAATAGCCCTTTGAAAAATCTGTCTTCCTTTCCTCTTGACTGTGGATACCCTCTTTTGTTCAAGCTCATGTATTAACTCTTAATTATACTCTGTGTCCTGGATGACAAGCTATAGGATACAAAGAATTAGGAGGCTAATTTCTTGCCTAAAAGGGTTTATAAACCTATTGAAGGTGAGATTTGTGTTCATGAAATAATTATAGAACAAATTATACCTCAGAGGACTCCCTTGCTCCATGATCTGTGATAATGGTTTTCAAACTATGTTTGAAAGCCCTAGTTGTATGGGACCTCCCTGGGGGTACCAGAGGTGTGCTAGGAGTGAGGAGGGGGACCTATCTGTTGTTCTGTAGGATGCCATTGGAATAGTTATCAAGGCAGACTTATTTGCCTTCAGATAAACATAAGCCACTGACAGACAACCTTGCTAACTACAGTGAGGGCTCTTTTTTCCCTTGGGAATAAAGATTAGATGTGTCCTAAGAGAAAAACCTTCTTCTCCAGCCCAGGGAAGATGGATTGCAACTGGAAAGGTGGCCAGGTGGACATGGTGTCAGGTCAAAGGCAGAAGGATAGCCTCTGAAACTATTTCCTCAGATGAGGGTTTGAGGACCATGGGAGCCAATCTTCTGCTTGGTGTACAAGGTGCTTCTTGTTCTTCCTGTGGACTACGGATCCAGATCCGGATCCTGCTGCTAGAACCTCTGGGGTTTTTCTACAACTGGGCCTCTGTGCTGCCCTGCCGGTCAAGGTGTGTCTCTCTCTGCTTTGCATGCAACACTGGCACCCCCAAAACCATATTCCACCTTGTGGATAAACTCATCGAAGGCAGAGACCATGTTTCATTTTCATCTGTATGGACCCCTGGTAACTAAGGAAGGGCCTGGAGTGTCTGTTCAATTGAAGACTAGGTTTCCTGGTGTGTGTGTAAGAATTACAGAACCTGTAGATGAGGAAGATAATTTCTGGCTAGGGTGGTTTGAGAAGGCTTCCCCCCCAAAAGTTAGGCTTGTATGAAGCCTTTGAAAAACATGGCATCTTTAGTTCATGGAAAAGAAGGAAGGCATTTTGGGGACGGAAACATTGCTGAGCAAAGGTTCAGAACACGGTTTAGGCATATCCCAGAGTAGTAAAGTGCTCCAGGAAAAAATCAACTAGGGAGAGTTTAAAATATACCCAATGCCTGGATCCCATTGCAGACCAAATGGAACAGCCTCTGGAATGGGCCTGGGCCTTGGTGCTGTCCTGCTGCCCCAGTGAGTCTATGTGCAGCAGGGCCAAAGGTGATCCTGGGACTGTCGGGTCACACAGGCTGGGTGTAAAGAAGGGCTGAGTGTGAAGAATGAGGACTCCTGATGGGATCTCTTCCATTTCTGGCCAGAAGTTTGGGACCTGGGCCAATGCATACTAGGGTGCTTTTCGTGTTTTGCAAACTAGGTTTCATGGCACGTTAACCTGGTTCAGATTCAGATTGAAGGAAGGGAGTGAGAGCCTTGGAACCCCGGAGAACAGGATGGCAGATTCTAGGAGAGGCCTGCTCTCAGGTGGTGGAGCAGAAGAGGGAAGATCAATCCTAGAGACACAGATGGGAAGAATTAATAGAACGTGGTGGGATGAAAAAGTGAGGACGTGTTTTCTCATCAACTGTGGCAGCAATAGTAGAAATCTCTCCTTTTATGAACAGTCCCAAAGTTACGCAGATGAGGAAGGAGGAATGGTATTCAAACTCTATACTCGTCCCCCTGAGACCCCCCCCCCATCTGCTGGATATTAGGAGCTCATTCCTTCTTTTGATTTACCCTCTCCTAAACTATCAGTGCATTTTATTTCCCCTTTTCTTTCTTGAGAAACTTTCTGAAAGGAGATTCTTCACTGATGTCCTCACTTCCCCACCACCCACGCTCTCGTGAACCCCCTGCAGTCTGTCATCTACACTTGGTCTCTCTTGATGGCCTCCAGTGGCCTCCCACTCTTTAAAATCCAGACTTCTTTCTGAGCCTCATTCCTCTCCACCTCTTGGCTGCCCTTAACTCTCTTTCTTAAAGCGTGACGCTCTTGGCTTCTGGGCTGGCAGATGCTCCTGGGTCTCCTTCCACTGCTCA
Source organism: Canis lupus dingo (assembly GCF_003254725.2). NCBI lineage: Eukaryota > Metazoa > Chordata > Mammalia > Carnivora > Canidae > Canis > Canis lupus. The sequence continues at coordinate 39,865,896 of NC_064261.1, forward strand.
GCTGCTCTTTCTCTAACTTGCGTCTTTCCTTCCACCCATGCCAGATTCACCCATCTCTGGGCTCTTTCTTTATTTCCATTTCCAGCCACCAGGAGGACATTGTCCACCTGGTTGTCCCGTCTGCACCCTATACTCACTGTGGTTCCAGGCATCAGTATTTGCAAAGTCTTTTGTTGCATAGAAGGTGCTTTGCCCACCGTGTTTCATTTGAGCTTCATTGACCTGCTTCTTTCATTCTGCTCTTGCCTCAGTCTGAATCTTGGCTCTGTTGCCTGCTAACTAAGCCTCAGTTTCTCAGTCTATAGTGGGGATAATCATACTCACATCCCAGAAGACTTAAAAGCATTAAACAAGAAAACGTATGCGAAAAGGGCGAGCTCACTGTCTGTCCCAGTGACTTCTTCCTTGAAGGCAGAATTTAGGTTTGGTTTGGTTTCTCACTAACTCCCAAAGGAAATGCTCGCAAAATAATGGAGCGATCAAATTCCAGATACTAGAAAGAAAAGTTACCTGAATAATGGTTTTGAGAAAGTTTTGAGGAAATGGCAAATTCCAACCAAATTAGATCTGAGCTTTTTATCCCCCCCCCCCTTCTGAATACCTTCTCGAGGGCTGAGGAGGTTGCAGGTATTTCGGGCGAGGTGTCAGTGGAAGGGTCTGCCTTTTGATGGGGTTGGCTTGGCGTGAGGTACAGAGATGGCAATGTGAGTGCCTCTGCTACTTGTGGCCTTGCGTGTCAAGGCAAGTTTCTGTCTTATCAAGGGGTATCAAGTGTTTGTCAGTTGTCTGAGCTGGAAGATTTGATGACAAGATTTTTACTGTCTGAGCTTGTCTGCTAATTTCTTGTCAATTTTGATTTATGAGTTGTTTCAGATCTATAAACTGCCGAGTAACCCAATCTGCGGCTTGGTACTTGGATTACCGCCTGCAAATATTTGGGGGGGGGGGCTGTAAAGTGATAATGTCCTAAGGAATATGGTCAATAATCAGACAGTCCCCATGACAGGGCTGCAGGTGACTTACTTGTAATATGACGTTCCAGCATAACTGTGAAAAATTACTTGGCCTTGGGGCCTGAAGTGCATCTAGGGTTGTTCGGGAACTACGAACACCAGTTGGCCTTTCTTTAATGCATCATTCTTAATTCACCTCTTTCAACCACCAACAGTGATTTGGAACATTGCAGTCAAAGCTTTTTGGACTTGGTTCTAGAACTGCAAGCAAAGTGCCTGTTATATTTGAAATACTTTGGTAGACATCGTGAAGGTATTGGATCAAGTGTGGTAAAAAATGAGGAAGCAGACTATATATTCTTTCCCTTCCTATGTGGGAAAGCAAAAGACAATTTTTGAAAAAAATCCTCACTAATCTTAATTGCATTCTGTGATTATAGTTAAAACATCTTATTTTCATTATGTAGGTGGTTTCCAATGAAAACTTAAATACGTAAATACACCAATTTAAATTGGTGGTGGTGGCGACCAATGTGATACAGAGATAAATGGGTTGATAATATCAGGATAAGCTGCAAACAATTTAAGTTCAGTTTCAGTGAACTTTGTTACTCCTTGCATCAAGAGGTGACATCTATTATTTCATCCGCTGAAGCTGTGCAGTCCTGTGACTTGCTTTTCCCCCAGAATGCAGTGTAAGTTACACAACTTTGGAGCCTAATTCTTGAGAAGCCTTATAGCTTCTGTTCTCATCTTCTTGGAATGCTGCCCCAGGTCTGTCATGTGAAGAAGCCATGTGAAGCAGAGACAAGCCTTGCCAGCTGAGTCCCCTTGGATTCACCAGCAGAGAGCCAGATCAACCTGTAGACACAAGAATGAGGTTGTCTCGGGTCATCTGAGTCTGTCCAGGCTCAGTTGAACTCCAGATGATTGCAGTTATCTGAGTGACCCCAAGAGATAGAGGAAGAGTCACCCAGCTGAGCCCAGCTCGGATTGCTAACCCAGAGAATCACAAGCTAATAAAAAACATTTTAAAGGTTATTTAAAAAAAAAAAAATTAAAGGTTATTTTAAGCCACAGAATTTTGGGGGTGTTTATTATGTAGGAAGAGATAAGTGATCTAGAGGAAAAAACTGAGTACTTAGGCAAATACTATCATTAAATGTTAACTTTATTGAGAAATAGAACAAATAAATTGCATAGTGACTTGTTAGATTGCAGAAGTTTAGAGCAGGAAAGGACTTCCGAGGTCATTCCTCTAATTCTTCTGATTCCTGACACTACTTTCATGGAGGAATGTTTGCTGTCAGTAGAGACTAGTGGCTTCTATGAGAGCTGGGGCCAGGTTTTATGCTTCTTGGTGTCCTTCCAGAGAGCTCAGAGCCCAGCTCTTACACAAGTCCTCAGTAAATCTTTGTTGCTTGCTAGGTTAGATAAGAAGGGGCATGAAGGTCCTGGGGTCATGAGTTCCCGAGGGCATGTGACCCTGGGCCTGCCATCTGCTTAGTTTTGTGGTTCGGTTTGGTTAGGCAGCTCACATACTCTTACAGTGGTGCATTTTGGAGACAGTGGTTTTGAGCTGCCAAGGGTGGCATGATTGTGCACATCTGTAGGTTGGAGCCCAAGAGGTCAGAGAAGGCAATCTTTAGCATTTTAGAATCATGTTTTATGTACCACTGATTTTTGATAACAGCACCCTTATTGATGCCTTAGTCCAAACAAATGGACGAAGGCATCCTGGTCATCTGTGTCTGTATGGACAGTGAATTGGAACACAAAAGTCTGGTTAATTCATAACCCCAAATCCCAGGCTGTAGGAACTTTCTACTAGAGGGACCAAAACTGCCATTACTATACACAGTTAAGGGAGAGTGTGACTATCATTGGCCTAGAGGTAGGTTAAGAAATAACTGTTCTTTGAAGACTCATAAAATGCTTTTAATTTTTCTAAGAACTTTTTAAAAATATTTCATTCATTTATTCATGAGAGACACAGAAAGAGAGGCAGAGGACACAGGCAGAGGAAAGAGCAGGCTCCCTATGGGGAGCCCGATGCGGGACTCCATCCCAGGGTCCTGGGATCATGCCTTGAGCTGAAGGCAGATGCTCAACTGCTGAGCCACCCTCTAAGAACTTTTATAGCATTTGATCTTTACTGCAGAGCTGGAGGAAAGAAGGAGGTACCATCTGTATTTTCAAGACAGGACAACAGGGAAGCAAGTAGCAGTCTGGCATAAATCCTCAGGTTTTCTGGTCATCAGTTCAAATTTCTTTCCTACAGACTAGGCCATCTCAATGACTGTTAGAGGGTGGCCTTGAACCCCATGATTTTATGACATGCCTGGCCAGTCGTGTTCTACTGAGTCTGGGATTCTGATTCTGTACCTCTGCTAGACATCAGACGCACTGTCTGGATGTCCAGACCATCCTTCAAGGAAGGACTTGTGGTCCAGCTGTGAGGGGTGGTCAGCAAAGAGCCTCTAGCACTGGGGTCCTTCCAGGTTAGCCTCAGCTGCCAAGAGCTGTATTGTATTTTTCTGCTACAAAAGACATGCTCAAAAAGGAAAAATAAAAAAAGACATGCTCATTATTGATTACTTGGGAAACATGCCTCTCAAAGGGTATTACAATTTTGCAGAGAATAAATATATTTCTCAATGTACTCTTAAGTTAACAGTGGGCCCCTCAAGCCAAAGGACCAGAATAGTCGGTAACTCCTCACAAAGGGCTACCCCACCTTTCCTTTTCTTACCACTACTGCCTGTGGCCAGCTGTTCAAGACTACAGAAAGTCCCTTTGCCAGAGAAGTCTGATCCCACCCCCCTAAAATAAAAATTGCTGCTGCTTCTTCAGGGGGTTTGTAATTATCAGAGACTCAATTACATAACAAATTATATGTATTATAAATATAAAAGACTCAATTATATAACAAATTGCTTTGAAATGATTATTTAAATTGTGTATTGGCAGGAATTGAATATTTGAATATAATGAGTTTCATTGATTATAAAAGTGTCTTCTCTAAAGCTGATACAATAACCGCCTCTGTTGGTTTGCTGCTCAAAATACCAGCCAGCTGGAAGACTCCAAAAATTTAGGTTGCTTGAATTGCATTTGGAATACGTAAGAGGATTGGCTCCCTTTGTTGTTTCTGTTCCTGAGTGATAAGGCTCCCTAGAATAGATCCATGGCCCCAATGTGGGGTAGTGGCTCTGGCGGGGCTTCCTGCCAGGGCAGGCGGGGCTGGTCCCCAAAGAACCGGGACAGTGTAAGGCTGGGAAGCCTATAGTCTGCAAGCCAGAACAAGGTGCCTTAGACCTCTAGGCATCCAATCCCTTCTCCTCCCCACCTGCTCAGCCCACCTGGAGAAGGAAGCATACGTTCATTTGGTGGGCTATGCTCTGTGCTAAACCCTCCCTGGCTTTCTTGAAGGCCTGATATTTAGGGGGTGGTGGATGCCGGGAGTGCTTTAGAACATCTGTCCTGTGTGAACCATTGTTGTAGGGAGTTGTGGCAGCCAGAAAAGACTGCCTGGTTTAATGCAGAGGAGAATTAGAAAGAGCCCACAGCCCTCAGCCTGTGAACTGGCTACTCTCACCCCAGGGCTCCCCATCCAATCAGGAGAGGAGTTTAGCAGCCAAGCGCATTTGGATTTCCCCAGAAGTGCCTTAAGGAAACCTTGACCTATAAGGGTTGTGCTTTTGGCCACTGTAGATCCTATGGTCCAAGCACAGACACTCTTTGTCTATAAAGGACCAGGGGGTAAATGTTTTAGTCTTTGTAGCCATAGACTTCTCTGTTGCTGCTGCTTCTTCATTGTTGTTGTTTAAACAACATGTTAAAAATGATGGGATGCCTGGGTGGCTCAGCAGTAGAGCATCTGCCTGTGGCCCAGGGCATGATCCTGGAGTCCCAGGATCGAGTCCCAGGTCGGGCTCCCTGCATGGAGCCTGCTTCTCCCACTGCCTGTGTCTCTGCCTCTCTCTCTCTCTCTCTGTGTCTCTCATGAATAAATAAATAAAATCTTAAAAAAAAAAGTGACAGCCATTCTGTGCTTGTGGGTAGTAAAAAAAAAAAAAAAAAAAAAAAACAGGCTTCAGGCTGGATTTGGCCCCAAGGCCATACTGGCCACCTCTTTCTGGTGTATTATATTTGGTGGCAATGCACTAGAATGTTTGCTTTCTGTATGTAAGCCACTGAGATGTGACGGTGGGCACCTAGCAGTAAGTCCCAGATCTGGGAGGTCCTTTTGGAAAAAGTGGACAAGCACCGAAGAGTCACATGACCTCCTTGGATCCTCTAGTCCATGGTAACCTTATTCTTCTGGCAGTGCCTGTAGCTCCTGCAGGACCTTCTTGGCATTTGCAAGGGTGACTTCCTGTGTTCATGTGTGCCTGGGCTGTCCTCCTGGTCCCTCTCCTATACCTTCACTACCACTGTGAGAGCCCCTTGAGGCCAGGAGCAGCAGGCTTTCAGCCATTTCATCCCGTCAGCACTCAGAGCAGTGTCTGCTAAAAGCCTAAATAACGTGGTCGCTGAGTGATGTCTCATGTTGCACACTAGGTTCCCATCATTTTTTCCCTTTCCCACTGGCGAACCCCAGCAGGTGGAGAAATTGAAGATATTTTGTGACTGTGGAGTCCTTGGCAAAGTGTGGCCACATGAGTGTCTTCTAGGTTCCTCTCTTGGTTCTGAGTGTCACACTGTCAAATCTTGTAGTGATCTTGGTGAGCTGCTCCCAAAGTGTGCGATGTGGCTGCCCTATGGGTAAGAGGAAAGCCCCTGAACCGGGTGTGGCTCCTGCCTAGACAGATTCCGAAGCTCTACTGCTCCTCAGGTTTCTGTAATTGTTAGTCAAGAAGCCAGGATTGCAGCGGGATCAGAAACCTTGACTGCTCCTTCCCAAGACTACCTTTTTAGAGTCGGATACCTTGTGATTGGCTTCACCCCATGCTTGCAGAAGTGTTCGTACTTGAGCCTCAGTCTGAGGATTTCTGTTCAGCTCAGGATGTTTGGTTCTCTCCCAAGGTAATTTAAGGATTACTTCCTTTCAGAGATTATTATATTTTTAAAATGACAAGTTTGTCAGAATACTCTTGGGCACTAGCAATAGAAATCACAGACTCAGCTGGCTTGAATAGCAAGAAATGTTATTATCTTATGTAATAAGAAGTCTTGGGGTGCAGAGTTGGTTAATTGGGTAGCTCCAGCTTGTCGTTAAGGACCAAGTTCTTTCTCTTTTCTGCTATATTTCAGTGTGTTGGCTTCCTTTTTACATCAGTTTTCTTCATGAATGCGGGATGGCTGCCATGGATCCAGTAGTCACATTTCTATGTCAACATCCAAGAGGAGAGAAGGAAATAGAAGCATCCCTTTCATCCACAAGGAAAATTCTTTCTAGAGGCTTCTTACTGACTTTCTTTCATCTTTCATTAGCTATGACTGTGTCCAATGCTTATGTCTGTACTAATCCCTGATATAAGCCAGGAACCACCATGATAGGTTTAGATCAGTTATGTCTCACCCTCTGGGACTAGGGCCAGAACTCCTGGGAACACAAGGTCATACTGAGGGATGTAGCCACCTACATGACAGCAGGGTTCCATTGAGAGGAAAGAGAGGGAGAACACCCAATCAAGGTATCTTATATAATAAATATTCCTCAGAATCTTCCCTCCTTGAGATGCTGAAGGACTCAGAGCCTTCTGAAGTTCTAAAAGGGAACTTTTAGAGAGGCTGCTTAAGAAAAACGCAGGGGGATATGCCTGGGTGGCTCAGTCAGTTAAGTGTCTTGATTTCAGCTCAGGTCTTGATCTTGGGGTTGTGAGATCAAGCCCCTTATCATGCTCCATACTAGGCATGGAGTCTGCTTGAGATTCTCTCTCCCTCTGCCCACCCCCTACCCCTGCTCACACTCTCTCTTTTTCTAAAAACAATAACAACGACAACTTATAGGAATACCTTGAGCTATTTTGTCTTGCCCTATCCCGCTTTTAGGCAAGAACTATGGGTCAGTCTAATCGTACCCTTGACCCTTGCCATCATGCACAGCTTTGAAGATAGCTAACTGTTGATGATTGAGCACCTACTGTGTTCCAGGCGTAGTTGGAGCAACTTCACACATATGATTTCTAATCATATGGCTATCCTGGGAGGGTTACATTATTATCCCCATTTTATAGATTAGGAACCTGCAACTCAGACAAATTCAGTAGCTTGCCTTTGACCACCCAACCTGTGTATGGCTAGGGCAGGAGTCAGCAAAGACTTTTTGAGTATCTACTTTCATCCAGGCACTGCACTAGGTGCTGAGGATGTGAAAAAGAACCAAGCCTTGTCCCTGTCCTCAGGGAGCACACAACCTGCCCCTTTCTGGAAGGTTGCCCTAGATAATATATGTCTCTTGTCTTGCCTGGAAAACAACTTTGCTTGGGTGAAGAAGTTAGGCACGGTCACGTGCCTTCTCCTAAGCCCTCCTGTCTTCTTCCATGAAGTCCAGAAGGGCTAAATGCTGAATGGTCTGCTAAATGGAAGCTTTGGTGTCATACTGCCTGGGTTCAAATCTCAGCTCCACTATTTTCTGGGTAGGTGACCACTGGCAAAATATTCAACCTCTAAGTGGGTTTAGATGAGAGAGACCCTGTAAAAGCATAGAGGATCTCCATGAAAACCAACAGCTATTACCAACTTACATTGTTTTAAAATGCACTTTTCTTATCAAAGAAAGATTATCAAAGGCCCAGCCTCCCTACCCACACCCCCCACCCCCCACCCCCAGTCTCACAGGCTCTCACATCCTCTCACATCCTCCCCCAGGCTTGGGCAGTGGTGTCATAGGCTGCAGCTTGCAGACGGCTCTGGATGGCAACTGGCACTTTGAAATGCTTGATACACACTCAGTAGTGTGTGAATGGTGGTGTGAATGGCAAACTCAGTCAGCCAACTCCTTCCAGAGCTTTGATCTGCTTCTGCATGCTGGCTGCAGAGCCAGTCCATAGAAACGAAAACAAGCTCTTATCTGCCTCTTGGGGGGCACCGGCTCACCCTTGGCCTTCCTAGGCTCTTTATAAATACGGCCCACTGCGCCGACTGTCTGCAGATGAAGACGTGACAGAAAGTGGGCCGGGGAACCCTCACAGCGAGCTCCTGTCTCACTGCAGCTTTCGGCTGGGCCACCAGGAAGTCCCCTAGCCTTGGTTTCCTCTCCTCGCAACTGGGCGGGCCTTAGCAAGCCTGCAGTCTCATTGAAAAATCCCCTGGGGAGCAGAACCAGAGATGGGTGCTTGTGAGCAACGGGGCAGCAGGTGGCTGTGGCGAGGAGGGCGCAGCTCGTGCATCTGGAAAAGCTGCTGTGGGGGCGCCTGCTGCCCGTGAGGCCGAAGGCCCCCAAGCCTGGCCGGGCTCTCTGTTGCCAGGTGCCATTGCCGACAAGATAGAAGCTCAGAGCCTTGATTGAATCTTGAGAACAAGGCCCTTGTGGGCGTTCTTCTTTGTCATGGTGTCTGGGGAGAAAGGAGAGCCCGGGGGGGGGGGGGGGGGGGGGGGGGGGCGGGGGGCGGTACGAAGGAGCAGAGGGGAAAAGCAGGTTTTGAGACAGTTAATAAGAGAGAGACCCATGAAAAAAAGCCAAACTTCTAGGGCGCCCTGAGCCTTTTTTCTTTTCGTAGCAAAGAGGAACACTGGAGGGCAGATCCAGGGGCAGGCTTGCAGGTGCCGCACAGAGGGTGCACGCAGCACCCTCTCCTTTTGCCTGCGTTGCCTCAGGCGCAAGATTATCCTGAGCATCATCATTCCTACAGCGGGAGTGTGTTCCTTCCCAGGGGAGCCCGTGCCCCCCCTCTCCCGGGCGACTCCCCGGGGTCTGGGAGCTGTCTTTCCTTCCTCTTCTGTCCAGCTCTGCCTGCCTGTTGCAGGGGCTGGGCCGGCTTCCCCTCTGGCCCTCGGAACTTCACTGGGGCGTTGGCTCTCCTTTCACTGCCTGCCTTTGGCAAAGCTGGCTCTTGGGGCTGAAATCCAGCTGAAGAGATCGGATTTCTCAGAAGTCATTTTGATCTTTCACTTCAAAGGGAGTCCTTTTCATGCCTACGCCCCAGTTTGGTGGCCCCAGACCTGCCCCTTTGGGCTGTGGGTCTGGATGAGGCCCCTGGTCTCTTCCTTCCATCCTGTATGTGGAGCCCAGGAACCTAGTACTGAGGCTGCCTGGGAAAGCTTGGGAAATAGCAAGATTTGCATCCCCCCCCTTGCCCCCCTCCGTGTTCCTGGCTTCTGGCACCTCCAGATGCCCTGCAGTTTCCCCTATCTGATTCTGCTCCATTTATCCTCCCATTCCCAAAGTACTCCTGCTCCCCTGTCCTCATTCATTTCATCAAAACCTGCTCTAAGAACTGGAACTGGCCTTAACTTTGGGGGTCTTCTCATTCCAAGAGCATTCCTTGTCAGGTCCTACCCTCCCTTGCCCCCACCCAGGGCGAGGTGCCTTTCCTCAGGGCTCCCACAATTTCTGTAATGCTCCGTAACTTCCCTTAATCAATTTCTATCATATTTGGCATACTGATCCCTTTCTTGTCCGTAACCCTCAAGAGATGGTGAGATCCTTCAAGGAAGGGCCTGTTAGTCTTTTGCCTCGGTCCTAGCATCGAGCACAGAGCTAACACAGTAGGCCCTCAACCCTGGTCCAGTGAATTAATGAATTCCTTCCTGCAGTTCTTTCAAACCATCGTAGGGTTTGGCTGAGGTAGCTTGGGGCAATCCAGCTTGGTGGAAGGGTGGGAGGGTGGGCAGGGGAAGTGGGGTAGGGTGTTCTCCTTTCCCACTACCTCCTACTCCCACCAGATAATTTCCAGATCTGGCTCCTGCTTTGTCCATAGCAAGTTTACTTTGATCTGTCTTATATTTATATACACATATATTAAATTATATATTATGCATATCACATATAATATACACAACATATAATATAGTATACACGTAACATTCATATTACATATTTGCACATGAAACATATCCTATGTGTAATATAACATGACATATATATGATACACACACACAAAGAGGTTTTGTCAGAAGGGTTCTGTTTAAAAAAAGTTTGAAAACCAAGACCTTGAACTTTTTTTTTCTTAGATTTTATTTATTCATGGAAGACAGAGAGAGAGAGAGGCAGAGACACAGGCAGAGGGAGAAGCAGGCTCCATGCAGGGAGCCAGATGTGGGACTCGATCCCGGGTCTCCAGGATCATGCCCTGGGCTGAAGGCGGCGCTAAACTGCTGAGCCACCTGGGCTGCCCAAGACCTTGAACTTTTAATCCAAGGTCTCTCTCTGAGGGTGTTTGCTTTTGAAGCAAATTACTACTTGGGCAACGGGAAGCTTTGTGTCAGTTGAAAGCACTTTAGGATTTTACGGAGCTGATGGAGGCATTACTTTTGGGATAGTGACTTTCCTCTGGTGTATGGACTGCCCACTCCACCACCCGCTATCAGCAATCCTGGCCAGGGTTAAGGAATGAAGAAGGAATTGGATTATTGGAAGCCACAAAGTCATTCATGTCATTTATCTCAGAGGGTTTTGATTACCATTGTTGCTTTGGTCAGTCTTGGGCCAGCTGGGAGGCCAGTGTTGACCAGGTTGTGTGAAGGATGGGGATCCTCACAGATACAGCAAAGTGCCTGTTTTTTTTTTTTTTTTTGCTGGCTTGTAAGGAGGCAGCTGGTTGTCCATTCTTGACCTCCTTCCTCTGAACTACCTCCTCTTCCCCTTGGTGGGGAGCCCCTCTATCCTTCTACCTCCTAGATGCTGAGTCCTCCTACCATGAGGTTTCTTGGGGGCCTGCTCTTCCTAGTATAGGGGTCTGAGCTCTGGCTCTTTACTCCTTACTGAAATCTGACCAGCTTCTGTCCCATGGTGTGATAGTGGCCAGAGCACTGACTTGTAAGTCCTAGAACCTGGTCTTGAGTCTTGAATTACTCCCCAGCCATGGGACCTCAGGTTAGTCACACATTCTCCAAAGTCTCAGTAAATGGGAATAATGGCCACGGCCTTCCTACCTTGAGTTGAGGTTCATTTGAAACAGGGGCACCTGGGTGGCTCAGTGGTGGAGCATCGGTCTTTGGCTCAAGTTGTGATCCTGGGGTCCTGGAATCAAGTCCTGCGTTGGGCTCCCTATGTCTCTGCCTCTTTCTCTGTATCTCTCATGAATAAATAAATAAAATCTTAAAAAAAAAAAAAGTAACAGGAAGTCAGTCTTTCTCAGCTTTTCCTGCAATTAGATAACTCCGGGGAGCTTTTAGAATCCCAATTCCCAAGTCAAACCCCTAAACCAATTAAATCAGACTTTCTGAGACTGAGATCCAGAAATTAGAATTTTTTAAAGCTCTAGATGTAATTTTGGATACAGGTAAGGCTGAGAACCACTGTTTAAGGTCCAAGTATTATGAACACTCAAAATATAATCAGATTCTGAACTTCAGTCTGAAAGAAATCACTTTCCATCTGAAAGCAGAAAATATCTAATTTTCTAATCTAATAAACTAATCTATGGTGGTTCTCAGTCCTGATTTGGTTCAGGGTCTCTTTGAGAATCTCCTGAAAAGTTGTGTATCTATTTCCCCAGGAATGAATGAACATAATCACAAAAGTTTGCACATAATTTCAATGTATAATGTCACCTTGTTAGTGACGTTATCTGTTACACCATCACACCTCTCCACCCCCGCACACATCTCCTATCTTCCTGCCCTGTTTCATGCTTTCTCTGTAGTCTTTATCACTGTCTGCATGAGCATCTTTAAGTCCTGCACTACGCCAGTTTCTCAAGGTGTGGTTCCAGGGCCACTTTACTTAATCAACATATGCAGGATGGGATCCAGAATCTGCATTTTCAAAGCCTCCTTGAGTTTCTCTCAAACATTGAACTTTGAGAGCCACTCAGAATGTCCAGTGGGAAAATCTATTGCTCTTTCTTCTACACCACATATTTGCTCCTCTAGACTCTACCCTGCAGATGGGAATTCATCTCCCTCACTAGTGATGCCAGTGATCTCGAGTAGTATTTTTAATGTTCCAGAAAAATCCTAGATATTTTCCAATATTTATCTTAGGAGCGTGTGGGAATGTGGCTGTCTCAGTAGTCTGATTTGAAGGGCTTAGATTGAGGTCCCGTATCTAATGAGAAGGTTATCCCCTTCCCTCCCCAATCATGGTGCTTGGAATTCCATCACTGTCCAGTCATTCTTCCTGAACTCTAGCCTCCACCTCTAGTACAACGAATAACAAAAACCATGAACAGCAGGCATATTTGACCCCATCTCTCTGATCCAGGTTTTCTATTGGCTTCCTGTTGCCCATAGGGGGAAGCGTATCCCTATTTTTTGTTAGCAAGAGGCTCTTCAGGCTCTGGCTCTCTTCTCCAGCCTTTATGCCCACTGCCCTTACTATACACTCCAGCGAGACTTAACTATAAGTAGTTCTTGGGGCATCACACATCATTTCCTTCCCTGGCTGTTCTCTGAGATTGCTCTCATGTCTCTTTACAAATGTCACCCCTCTCCCCAGATATCCAGATGACTTAGAGTGCAAGCCAAGTATTCACATGGCTTCCAGGGCCCCTCGGGGTCTGTCCCTCAGCCCCCTTAGCTCTCTGCCCTTATCTTCTGTTACTGGCCTGTGCTACCTTCCTGGGGTAGCTGTAGCAAAGCTCTGCAAACTGAGTGGCTTCAAGCAACAGCATTTATTCTCCCGTGGTTCTTGGGGCTAAAAGTCCCAAACCAAGGTGTTGGCAGCGCCATGGCCACTCTGGGGCTGGAAGGGGAAGGATCTTTCTGTGTCTCTTTCTAGCTTCTGGTGGTCGTTGTGTGGTATTCATTGCTTGGCAGGTGCAGCACTCCAATCTCTGCCTCTGTTGTCACATTGCCTTTCTTCCTGTATGTCCCTGGGTCCTCACATAGCCATCTTTTTATAAGAACCCACCCCGCCCCAGTATGACCTCATGGTAACTAATGATATTTGCAATGACTCTATTTCCAAGCAAGGTTCTATTTTGAATTAATGGGGTCAGGACTTCAAAACATCATCTTTTGGGGGACATAATTTAATCCCTAACACCTCCATCTTCTTCATTCTGTTTAAGTCACCTAGAAGTGCCAGATTTAGCAAACAAAAATACAGAACTCCTCGTTAAATTTGAATTCCAGATAAATAATTTTGTAGTATGAGAATGTCCCAAATGTGGCCAGGAACATTTTTCTTTTTTTTGGTACAGATATGTCCTGTTCAATATTTGAGACATATTTGCACTAAAAAATGTGTATGTTATTTATCCAAAATTCCAATTTAACTGGGGATTCCATATTTTATCTGGCAATCTATATTCCTTATTGTTCCTTGAACAGAACAAGCATGCTCCCACCTCGTGGCCTTTGTGTTGGCTGTTCCCTCTGCTCTGGGATGCTCATTCTCTGATTGCCTGCAGCAAGGATTTTCTGAATATCTGTCCCTCATATACATACTTCCTGCCTTCCTTTCTGGTTTTAATTCTTTCCCTTTGTCCCTTGTCACTATCAACTAGCCTATATATTTTGCCTAATGATTGTGTTTATTGTCTGTTACCTCCAGGAGAATTTAAGATTGATGCTTTTGTTCACTGTGGTCTCCGCAGGATCAAGAACAGTGCCAGACACATAGTTCAGTAAATGTTTATGGAATGGATGAGGAAATAAATCCTTTCGCTTTGGCTCAGGCACTGGGGAGTGGGCATTTGTAGGTTTTGTCTACCTAAGGTACACTTCCATATCTCGTAGAAGTGCCCCTCCCTCTACTTTTAGCACAAGTAGTTTGGAAAAGTCCTGCCCCAAACTCCAGATCCAGAGGTAAAACATGATGCAGGCCAGCCTGTTAATTCCATCCACTTGGCCACAGTCCTTGGAAAAGGATGGGAACAGGACCCAAGTCAGTCTCATCAGAGCTAGTTTCAGAATTTCTGCTGGAACTATTAAGATAGAGCACTCTCTTCCTACTGGTGTTTCTGAAAGGAAGAGGATGTCAGGTGGAGCTGCTGATAGCCATCTTATCACCATAGAGGAAGAGCAAGGGGTCAGCTTATGGCCAGAAGCCTATGTGTGATCTTTAAGGTCTGACCATAGGCAATTACAAAGGTATTATATCAGCTTGGGTTGTCATAATAGAATACCATAGATTGGATGGCTTAAACAGCATACATTTATTACTTACATTTCTATAGACTTGGAAGTTTAAGATCAAAGTGCTGGCAGATTCTATTCTTGGTGAGGGCCCACTTCCTGGCTTGCAGACAGCCACCATCTCCCTGTGTGTTCACATGACCTCTTTGTGTGTGTGCACACATAGAGAGAAAGAGCCCTCTGGTGCCTTTTTCTCTTCTTATAAGAATGCTAATCTCATCATGGAGGCCCCATACTCATGACCTGATTTAATTCTAAATACTTTCCAAACGCCCTACCTCCAAACACCATCACATTTTGGGTTAGGGCTTCAACATATGAATGGTGGGGGACACAAACATTACTCTGTAACACTTTATCTGGCAGGCCTCATGGGGACAAAGCTGCCCTTCCTACACCAGACTTGGTGATTACCAATGCATGGCAGGCTCTGAAGGGAGTTGCAGTTGAGGCTTAGGCTCCTGTGGTCAGCCATTCTTTCCTGAATGTCTGGATTCCTGGTCCAGGTGCCTCCATCAGGAGTCTCTTATTGGGGGAGGAGGAGTGACTAGGCTGAGACCTCATGGTGGGAAGAGGAAACTTGAAGACACTTTTCTACGCTTTGACTTAGCACTGAGGACTTTTCTACTAGGTTTCCCTGCTCCCCCTGAGCCCAGATCCATAGAAAGACAGGAACCTATTGTTTGAGGCTCCCTCAGCAGTGGGCCAATTCCCCCCAGGTGTGCTGATACAGCTGGCCTTCCCCAGGTGCTGTTCCATGGGGAAAAATGGAACACTGGGGAGCCAACAATTTAGCTTCTTCCTTATACTAGGACAGTAAATAAATAAAGGCTTAACTGTTGCTTTCATTTTGCCTTGTTGTCTTAATTGACTACTTTGACACCTGGCAGATCAACTCAACTCTTGACAAATTGCTTGAGAGTGGCACCAATACAGAAGAAACATAGCTGAGAGATAGAGAGGGATAACTGGGCCTCTCTAACATCATCTGAGTTTCCCTAAATCTAGTTGTGCTGGAAGCCATTGCGACACTTAGACCTTTGAGTTATTGAGTATAAGCCAATTAAATGTGTTTTCGTGTTATTGAATCCTGAGTCAAGTACATCCTTTCAGTGCCTACCCCCCCACCTCCCCAGAACTCAGGAACTCCTCCCACTGGCTTCCTGTTCTCCTGTGTACTTGCCTTCACCATGGTCCAGATGAACCTGTACTATTCTGTTTCACATACTTGTCTCTCCAAGAGACATCTTCTCTTAGAAACCAGGGGTGTGGCTACTCTTTTTCTGTTTCGTTTTAAATGCCCACACCTCTTACATGCCCTTGCATGAAATCAGAATATTTAGAATGAATATTTAAAGAATGAAACTCCAGTGAGCTGTTTATAATCAATTAGGTAATTATAAATAGGATGAATGCTCTTCTTAATATTTAAAAAATGTACGTTAGGAACATTCTTTTTATCCCCTTAGTAAATCAAATCTGTGTTAGGGGATACAACCTGTATTAGTCATCTTTTGCTGCATAATAAGTTAGCCCAAAATTCATCAGTTTAGAATACCAAACATTTATCATCTCAGTTTTCAGGGTCTAGAGTCAGATACATCCTAGTTGGGTCCTCTGGCTCTGGATTGTTTACAAAGCTATGATCGTTGTGTCCCTGAAGCTACAGTCTATGCGAAGCTCAACTGGGGGAGGATCCACCTACAAGCTCAGTTATTTGGTTGTTTGTGAACATCAGGTCCTCAATGGCTGTTGGAGGGAGACATCAGTTCCTTGCCACATGGGCCTCTCACAGTATGGCCCTTGGCTTCCCTCAGAGTAATGAGAGAGAGAGAGAGAGAGAGAGAGAGAGAGAGATCCATGAGGGTAGTCACAATTTATGATCTAATGTCAGAAATAATATCATAATACTTTCCCTATATTCTATTTGTCAGAAACTTGTCACTAAGTCTTCATTACACTTAAGGAGAGATTATTATATAAGGGCCTGAATACAAGGAGGCAAAGATCATTGGGAGCTGTCATAGAGGTTGCTTACCACAGTCTACCTTTTGACCTCCAAGATTCACATGCCTTCCATATGCAAAACACCTACCCTACCAAGTCCCTAAAGCCTCATCTCATTATATCAATTCAAAGTCCAGAGCTACATCTAGATTAAGTTAAGGTGTGGATGAGGCTCCTTAGGTGTAGTGTCTTAAATACAGATACTCTTGACCTGTATCTAAATGGAACTAAAGAAATAAGTTATCTGGCCCCCATCTATAGGTATTGGTCAGGAAGGCATTCCTGTCCAACAAGGTGGAAAATTTGAGGCACAAGGGTTTATTAGTCCATAGAAATTCTGGAAGCCAGCCAAGCACTTGCTGGAAGCTTCTTGATTAGATCCCAAGGCCTATGATTAATTCTCCATGGCTCTTGGCTCCATTGTCTGGGTGGTTGATTTTGTCTTCTAAGTCATCTTTTCTCTTTTCTTTTATTTTCCCTTCTCTTCTTTTATTTTTAAAAAGATTTTATTTATTTTTATTTGAGAGAAAGAAAGAGAGTGAGGGATGCCTGGGTGGCTCTGTAGGTTGAGTGTCTGCCTTTGGCTCAAGGCATGATCCCGGTCCTGGGATCAAGTCCTACCTACATTGGGCTCCCTGTGAGGAGCCTGCTTCTCCCTCTGCCTGTGTCTCTGCCTTTCTCTGTGTATCTCTCATGAATAAATAAATAAAATCTTAAAAAATAAAAAAAAAAGAAAGAAAGAGAATGCACAAGTGGTGGGAGAAGCAGACTCCCCACTGAGCAGGGGGTCTGATGGAGGGCTCAATCCCAGGATCATGACCTGAGCTGAAGGCATACACTCAACTGACTGAGCCACTCAGGGGCCCCTCATCTTTTCTTTTTTATGGAAGGTAGTACATTTTTGAGGCTGAGCAGCTCTCTCAGCCTGCTTCTCACCAGTAGAATTCTGGGGGTTGAAAAAGTCTCCTTATTCTATATTGTTTCTGTCCCTTGCATACAAGTTGGCAATGCTTCCACAAATATAAATCTTTTCAGAAACTTGTAGGTCTCTTGTGAATCTCTTTGGGGTTCACTCCATTAGGCAAAAGTCATACCTACAAATTTCTTTGTGATAAGCCCCTTCTGCTTTTGCTGAGATGGTTGAGGTCCAATACCCTTAACTTTCTAGAAGCCTGATAGTTTGATTGAGAGGATTTGTGAGGCAAACCCTTAATCTCTTATGATATTATAAGAAATATGTATTTATTCTTCATCCCCAGATCATGGCCAGAGCTCCTTAGGACATTATAAGGATAATGTCCTAAGGGATAAGCAGTAGAAACATCTTTTTTTTTTTTTAGAAACATCTTTTGTTAGAATATTTGAATTTTGTCTCTAGCTCCTGAAACAGCTCCAGAGTGATAAAACTGAAAAGAGTACCTTTTATAAGTTTATGTTAATGACGTGATTTTTGGAAAGTCCCTAAGGTTAGGGGGGTGGTTGCCAGGGGAAACAACCACATGATTAGAGAATTGGAACTTTCAGCTCTACCCTGTGATTTCAGGGGCCACTAATAGCCAATGATTTAATCAATCATGTCTATGCAGTGAAGCCTCCCTAACAATCCTGACCAAAGGAATTCAGACAATTTCTGGGTTGGTGAACACTTGGGACTGCTGGGACATGGTGCCCTTGGAGAGGATGTGGGAACTCTCACCCTTTCTACATTTTTTTTACCCATGTGTCTCTTCTAGTTGGCTGTTCCTGAGTTGTATTCTTTATAAAAAATGGACAATAGTAAGTAAAGTGCTTTATTGAGTTCTGTGAGCCATTCTTGCAAATTATTGAGCCCAAGAAAGGAGTTGTGGGAACCCCACCACCACCACCACCACCACCACCACCATTTATAGTTGGTTGGTCAAAAGTGTAGGTGACAACTGGGTCTTGAGACTAGTGTCTGATGTGGGAGGGGAGTGTTTTGTGGGACTGAGTCCTTAATCTGTGGGGTCTGAACTAATTCCAGGCAAGGAGTGTCAAAATCTAGTGAAATTGTAGGACACCCAGTTGGTATCCTTATGAGAACTGGTAATTGCTTGGTGTGGAGAACCCACACATCTGGTGTCAGCAGTATTGTAAATAGATGAAAACAGGAGGATTTATTTCTTCTTTAAGGGGACTTATATAGACTCTGAGGCACCACCTTTGATCTTTTTGAGGCCTTAACAAAAAATTTTACTTTTTTTTTAATTTTTATTTTATTTATGATAGTCACACAGAAAGAGAGAGAGAGAGAGAGGCAGAGACACAGGCAGAGGGAGAAGCAGGCTCCATGCACCGGGAGCCCGACTTGGGATTCGATCCTGGGTCTCCAGGATCACGCCCTGGGCCAAAGGCAGGCGCCAAACCGCTGAGCCACCCAGGGATCCCAAAATTTTACTTTTATATATGTTCAGTTTCTTATTTATTTATTTATTTATTTATTTGAGAGAGAGCACAGGAGTTGGGGGGTAAGGGAGAGGGTCAGAGGGAGAGGGATAGAAGGAATCCCAAGCAGGTTCCACTTTCTAGTACAGAGCCCAACACAGGGCTCCATCTCATGACTCTGAGATCATGACCTGAGCCAAAATCAAAAGTCGGACACTTAACCGACTGAGCCCCCCAGGCATCCCACAGTTTCATCTTTAGACACTGTTTCCCTGGTAGTTCCCTGGATTTGATATTTGCTTGGATGCTGTCTGGAGAGGCTGAAAAATTAAAAAAAATTTTTTTTGGTGAGTGATGGGTGCTATAAGCTTTTCCCTCAGTTTATTTCTCTCTTCCTTCATTTTACTATAATAGCAAAAAGAGACCAGAAGTCACCTCCATCCCTTTGGAAACACCCATTACCTTGATCACCTAGTTAGCTAGGAATATTTTCTACTTTCCATGTAACTGCAGGTGATGGATTGTGTTGCTAAATATTCTGCTATTACATAATAAGGTCCCTCCTCCTGCAGTTTCTAATAGCATGTTTCTCATTTCCTTCTGAGCCCTCACCAGCAGTGTCTCCAAAGCCAAGATTTCTGCTAACAGTCTATTCAAGACAATTAGGCTTTCTTTAACATGCTCCTCAAATTCCTTCTAGCCTTCACATATGGCTGGGTTCCAAAGCCACTCCCACGCACATGTGTTCCAAGAATTGTACTTCTAGGAACCAAAAGTCTGTATTTATTCTTTTTCTCTTTTTACCTCCAGAGGCAACTCTTCTAACATTTAAAGCATCATTTTGTTTGTGAAGACTTCTTATAAACTTATACTCTTGTTTTACGAGCATCCATTCTTACTTTCTTAAATGGTACTGTTTTAAATATCTCATTCTGTTTCCCATTCTTTTCAACCATCATTATGCTTTCAGTGATGATTGTGGACATGTTATGTGGACATCTAGTCAGTGGCTTCCAACTGTGTGTAGTATGCGACGGGTTACTCCTTCCTCCTATGTTTTCTATGTCTAGTGCCCTAGGGGTGATTACCTGGATTATCTCCACCTTCATGCCATAAATAATGTGGCCATGAACACCCTAATCCATAGCCTCTTATGAATTTGTGTGAGGATTTCTTTGTAATATATGCATACCTAGAGGCGGAATTAATGATGCTTAAGACACACAGGCTTAATCTGACTAGGAAGTACCAAATTACTCATAATCTTCCTGTACTAGTCTTCATTCCTAGCAGCCATGCATTGTGGAATTTGTATGCCATATCTGGGATGACACTCAGTATCATCATCCAGCTTAAAAATTTTTTCAATCTATTTGCTATGAAATCATATCTCATTAATATTTTGATTGGCATTTTCCCTGACAATTGATGAATTTGGGCATCTCTTCATATACTTTTGACTCCCCTCTTCCACAGACTGCCTGCTTATATCCTTGATTTTTAAGATCAGAGAGCAGATATGATTTTCTGCATTCTCCACTGCTCCCAGCAGCATTGATGGATGTTGATTGATGATTGATGAGAAGGTCAGTATGGCTGTGTTATTTGAGCTTCTGGATTTCGAGGCCTACTTTTCTTCTACAGAGCCTGAGGTGCTTGCCTTCATTCATTCAGATCACATTCATCAAACAACTACCCCATGCCAAGTCTTCCTGTGCAACTCTCCCTCCCGGCAAAGCCCAAATGACCTGTCAGTCACTCTATCAATTGAACAGAAGAATGAAACTGGTCACACTGGTCATCTGGCATCAGATAGACTCTGGTAACATTTTAAGTGCTCTTTTTATAGACTCTAATGCTCTATGATCCTCTGATTCTAACTTACTGACTAGTTGATTTTTTTCCCCTAATTGTTGTTTTTAACTGCCACGTGCCAAAAGCAAGGCAAGATCCAAGGAATCTTGGCTATTTGTTTGCACATCAACAGGAGACCCAAAACAGCCTTTTGTTAAGTGTCTCAGCTTGGGAGGCACAATCTTACATCGTAGTGAATTATGATTGGTGAAAACTATCACGGATTTCACAGTCAAAAAGTAAATTCTCCTTACTGTACTCTACTAAGGTGACAAGTCTCAGTGTAGTAATATTTATTGGCATTTCCAGGAAGAAGTATTCTCAGCTCTAACCTAGCTATTCAGATACCCACCCACTCCAGGGCAGGGTTAAGAGCCTAAATCTGTAAGTCTTGACTGAAATACCTCTACCCCATATTGCAATTATCTGTCTATTTGCTCTTCCTCCTCTAAAGTTGGGACACATTGAGGACACAGATTGTGTTTTATTCATTTCTTTAGTTTACTATACTTAACAAGGCATTTGTTACAGAGTCAGTGTTCAATAAACATTTATTGATTGAATGAATGGACACATGAAAAAATATTTATTGTGCACTAAAATGCCACATATTATGTCAGATGCTGGGAATTCATAGATGAATAAGACACGGTTTATTTATAAAATAGTGTGGAAAATGGACAGAGGAGGAGCACTGCATCTTATGGGAAGATGAACTTCAAACAAAGACGGGATGCCATTTGCAACATTCATCTTTTTCATCTCCAAAAGAGTTCCTCTGTCTTAAATTCTGGATATGCTTGTGCTTTACTTGCAAGAAATAAGCTTTTTCTGTGTGCATGTGTGTGAGAGATGTGGATGTGGATGTTGCCTGTCCATGTGTGTCTATTCCATCATAGTCTGAAGTTGGTACAGGGAGGTTGAAGGCTATTTGCCCACCTTCCAAATGGCTGGGATAGTTAGCCATGTGGGGCTGTAGTGGACATAATAAGTGAGCATCACAATATTGGACCCTTAATTCCTTTGGGATGTGATCAAAAAATTGGGAAAATCTAAGCTGACCTAGGAGTGAGCTTTCCCAGCTCCATCTTAAATCCATGTCAATTTTTCAACTCTTTGGTCAAGTGTAAGGGACTTGGTTCAAGTTCTGTCCAAAGGATTGGTCTTTGAAGGAAACTTAGACAAGTTTGCTGAAAAGTCTATATGTACATTTTGGAAAATATACTAGTCAGACCTCTGCTGGAACCTTGTCTCACTTCGTATCAGCTTGGTGAGAAAGTTTTAACAGTGACTTCTAAAAGGGACAATAGGTGTGGGGCAGAGTGGGGAAGTATGCTAGATTTGGCATTATGTTTTCCACAGAAAAACAAATACTCATTTCTTTGTTCTCATTTTGAAAGATACTTCTTATAAGAAAGGTTTCTTTATAAAGAAACACTTAAGAGTTGGTATTTGATCAAGCAAAACAAATTTGGGTTCTCCTGAGCAAATCCCTGAAGAGATTTCCTTCTTTTCCATATATGTGGATTTTGGATAACAGCATCTAATGTGAAATAATCCTCAATAAATTTTTTTCATTGATATGCTACAGGGAAGAGTTCTTTTATCTTTATTTGCTCCATAATCTTAAAGCATTTGCTCAATAACCATAGTATGGGCTTCAGTTAAATATGCAACTCCTCCCTCTGCCATTCTTTCACAAAATTATTGAACTAGTTTGTGTGTGTGCATTTATCTCAATTTTTATGTACTCAGCCACTGGTAACCAGGATTTAGTGCACATGAATTGCCTTTGTTTGTTTTTGGAGGGTCTATAAGCCTCTCCATCAGAAACCAAAATAGTTAATAGCAGATGAATTGATGAATGCTACCATTAGTAATAATTGGGCAGTGTGAGGACAACTAATAGAACAGGGATTGGCAAACATTTTCTCTGAAGAGCCAGATAGTAAATATTTTAGGCTTGGTGAGTCATATAGTCTGTCATAACTATGCAACTCTGCCTTTGTAGTGCCAACCCAGCTGTAAACAATATGTAAATGAATGAGCATGGCTGTATTTCAATAAAACTTTATTTACAAAAACAAGCAACAGGCCAGATTTACCCCGTGGCTATAATTTACTGATCCCTAATCTAGAACAACTCTTAGAAACAAATAGCTTTAGCTATGAAAAATATCACAAGGGCCCACCCCTTTGAAACTCTAATGTTGCACTGTATGTTCCCATACAGCATCTGTTGCCCAGTGTCGTTTCATGAGCTTTAGGTTTAGAGGGGGCGAGAGGAGTTAGAGTGACAGGGTTTATTTACAGAGATATTCAATGACAGGAAGCTCTAAGTGGTGCCCTTCCCTCTTGTTTTCAAGGTGAAGCCTCCTGTCCTGTCCTAGCTGGGCTGGTAATGGGCTGAAATAGAGAAGGGTCTGGAATGGAAAACAGCCACTTTGCAGAGGATCTGTGTCTCCCAGGGGAGCAGGGGTTTGGTGCTTAGGGAGAAAGAAGGGACGTACTTCTAGGAGTCTCCTCTAGCAGCTCAGAAATAAGCAAGTAAAGAAACCAAGTTCCCCAAATTTTCCTGGGCGCAAGGTTGGTTCCGGTTTTGAAAGGGTCAATTTCAGAGCCCAGTTTCTAGGTACAGAATTTGGCTGGCAGTTTGTATTTCATTGGTAAAGAAGATCCTATGGCAGTTCTGGTGCTCTGTTTGCAGCCATTGACAGATGGGAACAATCCTTTGCCATGTGGACTCCTTACACTGATTCAGCATTTGTTGAAGCAATGATTCCACGGTCTCCATGTGATTTCAGAGGGAAGCAAGTAAGAACTAAAAGAAAGGCAAGAAGCTGAAGCTTTAGGTATCCTTTACTTGGAAGAAGGCCAATGAGTACATTAATGGGTGTATGGAGTGGATATTGCAGCTGAGACCAAATTCTAATATTGTGGTTAATTTTCTTTCTGCCCTGCATAGATCTGTAATCTTGTTTTTTGCTCTATCATTTTTTCCCTTAAGTCTGAGCAAACACAAGCCATCCTTGAGTTCCTGGCTCTGGTGGGTTCCCAAGTGAGCAGCATCTGTTGGATGGAGGAGCAGTTCATGCCCAAGATGTTTTTAGAGGGCTGACCCAGCGTTGGTGTCAGGGCCATCAATTAGACTGTGAGAGAGGGGAAGCAAAGGGGCAGCGACGAAGTTGGTAATTACACACAACAGTACCGTTGACCTCCAAGAGCAGGTGGCAGGAGCAAGTGAAATTCCAAGCTCTGTCACTCAAGATTCATTTTCGCTCTTGTGTTTAGGCCTGAGGGGATGCTCATTGATCTGGAAGAGATTGTCTATGCTGTTTTGTTAATAATAGGGACAATAAGAAAATAATGTATTTAATACAGAAGGATATTTTCCTTTCCTTAGTTGCTTGAAAGTTGCTATTACATTTTTAAAACTTCTCTCTTTATTGCTCTTTCTCTTTATATATATGTGTGTGTATGTGTACACATATATACATCTACATTTATATGTGCAAATTGGGAAGATCAGGATTTATATAAATAGTTTGACTTCAATATTTACTGCTTTTTAAAAAAATGGTTATTTATTTATTTACTTACGGGTGGGGAGAGCATGAGCTGAAGGGAGGGGCAGAAGGAGAGGGAGAAGCAGACTCCCTGTGCTGAGCAGGGAGCTCAGGGTGGTGCATGATCCCAGGACCCCGAGATCATGACCTGAGCCGAAGGCAGACGCTGAACCCACTGAGCCACCCAGGTGCCCCAATATTTACTGCTTCTATATAGAACTGGCCATTTATTGAGGCCTTTGCAGCCCTAATATTTCCATTTCTTCATGATTGCCTTTTACAGAACCACCATTATTCCTGTATCACAGGTCTAGAAAGGAGGGCCCAGAAAATGATACCCAAGTGACAGATTTGGTGACTATCCTTCAGCCTTCCTAGTTATGCTTGCAATTTTCAACTTTGCTCTGAGCTATGGTTCTGATTCTGTCCCCCTGTCCCCTGAAATGTCTCCGGCATTTCTCCCTCCCAGTGAGGCAGCTTCACCTTTGGCCTTCATTGGGGTGGTGGTGGTGGTGAGTGAGTTGTCTTGGGTTCTGAAAATCCAGTCTCGAGTAGCCAGAGTCAAGGGGGTATGGCCAGCAGGACACAACAGCTTCATTTTCCCTAGCTCTTGAGCCACGACAAACACTTTTACGATAATAGACCCTATTTGGCAATTGATGTCTGGGACAGACAGTGGTCTTGGCAGAAGCTGAGATTACTTTCCAATTTCACTGAGATTATAAAAACATTTTTGAACTTTAAATCCTAGTACTCATGAGCCTGAGCATTTTCTGTTTTCTTTCGTCCCTGCCTTCTTTGAAGACCAGGTCACCTGTTCCTTTAGCTTGAGACAATGTTTCAGGTGATAAGACCCGCTATCAGACACCCCAGAGGTGCCAACTCTCTACCCTCTTCATGCTAACAACTTGCATTTCTACTCATCGGTTTGTATAAAAGTAACTACTTCTTTCTCTTGACACTCTTGGGGGGAGTTGGGAGTGGTTTGTCTGTACCAAAGTAGCCAGATCAGACTTTTTAAAGGAACAAGAGTCAAAAAAGAATAGAAGAAAAGGTAAATTGACTTTTTACAGGGAAATAGGCCATTCCTCAAAAACAATTAAAGATTCTGTCATCCAGAATATCCCTATCCTGTTGAACTTATTTACAGATTTCATGAAAAATACATCATCATAACATTGATATATGGACCCCGTAGCATCCAATTTCTTGAAGGCGTCTGAACCTGGTAAGGATGCTGGTCAGCACTCATAAACGTGGGGGCAATATAAATGAGATGAAGCCCCATGGAAAATAATACACACAGATGCTTCTCTAAAATACACTCATATCCTTTGGAAACAAGGCAGTTTGGCTCTCTACCTTGGCTCTGAATGAAATAATGTTCTGGGTGGGAGAGGCAGGTAATAAAAGCGACGATTGTG
Source organism: Canis lupus dingo (assembly GCF_003254725.2). Taxonomy (NCBI): domain Eukaryota; kingdom Metazoa; phylum Chordata; class Mammalia; order Carnivora; family Canidae; genus Canis; species Canis lupus. The sequence continues at coordinate 39,891,294 of NC_064261.1, forward strand.
AAGTGTTACTGGCAGTTTTTTCATTTTTACTGCAAGCTGGGCATGCATTTGTCTTCATTGTCAAAGTGCCAGTGGTGTTTACAAGTTAAAGACAAGGAAGCAGGAAAGCTTATTCCATTCTCTTGGCTGGGAAAACACCACTTCCTCATCACGAATCCAAAACCACATCTTGAGCAGGAATCAGGCGACACATTGCTTTAGATTTGGTCAGATTTGGAAGATTTCTTTGTTACTTTCCCCTATACTTGCCTTGTGGTTTAGAAATGTCTGGTGATAGTTCTTAGAGGGTGATAGCAAACCAAACACAGCCATTTCTGGCCCCCCTCAGGGGTCAGCTGACTGGACACTGATAATAGCCATGGGGTCTAGACTTTGCCAGTTGACAAAACCTTTATCAACTTTTCTCACCCTTCAGAGGGAACAAAAGGAGGGTGTGATAATTCTTCAACTCCTTCACTGTAGACAGTGATGCAGGTCAAAAAGGTTTATTCTGCATCCAGGCCTCCATCTATGTATAATTGATCTTGATTATCAGGACAAAGCTCCAAACCAGGAGGCACACTATTCTCAGAGTGGCTCTCACACATAGTGGAAGAAGAACAAGAAGAAACTTGTAATCCTTCCTTGTACTTTGTAGAAAAAGCCGCTCAACCTTTTCAGTCGGAGGTTTTTTTTTTTTTTTTTTTTGCAGGGGGAGAGGCAGCAGGAGAGAGGAACACAGCTGGTAGGGAAATGTATGCACACATACATACTTCAAAACAAATCTAAAATGCAAGGAACTTCAGAGATGGGAACAGGGACTGAAAATCCCAGCCCAGAGCTTGCAAATCCTCAGCAGCTAAACAGCAACCCTCTGTGTGCCCCATCCTCATTTATGAACAGTCAACAAAGCAACTGCAGGTGATCTGGGCTGATGCCGTGGAGGCCTCTCAGATGGCCAGGCTCCTGCAAACTTATTCACCGCCTCATTAAAGCAATTTCAAAATCAATTCCAGATTTGACAAGCCGTCAGTACATTGTTGCTTCTCAGTGATGGGAGTGACATGTTAACAGCAATTAGACTTTTGCACACGCACGTTGGAGCCTGTTCAGCATATTCTTTATTAGAAGAGCCTAAAAAGCGTTATTATAATCATCTAACCTGGGGTCATGGACACATGCTCTATGATCTCTGCCTCTGTCAGCAGTCCCCTTGGTGAAATTTTGCCTATTGTCCATAGAGATTAAAAGGAAGTGCTTACCCCAGATGCGATATTGGAAAATCAGAGGTCAGAGCAAAGCTTGTGGTAACCTCCATGTTTTTTAATACAAGTTATAGGAGCAATCAGATTAGCATGAACAGATATTGCTCCTTCTAACAGATGGAGCAGGATTCTTATGCAAATGAGGGAGGACAGGCTACAGTCATTTGGTGGCAACGTTCTGGGGGGCAGGAGTGGGGATGCTGTTATCTTGACTGTGGTTGGCCAGCGCTTGGACAGTGAGGATAGCAAAGCCTTCTGTCCAGTTCAGCAGAGGCATATCAGTCCTTTATGTCATGGAAAACCACTTCCTTCTGTAATAAAATCAGCCTATCCTGTTTGGAATGGTCCCCTTCATAGCCAGCTCTATTGGTCAACTAAAGTCATCAATGGGAGCTCTTTTCCTCTCTGCTTTGGGAGCCCACAGAATCCACTGAAAACAAGTCGTGTAACCTGATCTTCCCAAGACTCTACCAGCCAAATGAGATCCAAATAAGTCTCAAATCTCATTGGATCCCATTTACTTCTGCGTAGTCCGGAGGGAGAGGCTCTCATGTGCCTACAAGCAATTCCCTCCTGGTCTTCTCTTCTGATTGCTGCTTTAACGGTTACCATTTGAAGGTGGTTTTATGCCCAGTGTCCAGTGTGAATAAAGCTAACATTTTACCACAACCCCTCAAGTAAGCACTTTTATTATTCCCACTTTGAAGATGAAAAAGTAGGAGGGCAGCAAGGTTCAACCAGCTGCCCGGTATCTCATAGCTAGAACACAGGATGCAAACTCAGGCAGTCTGGTTTCCAGTCTCCCATGGTTAGTCATTACTCTATGCTGCCTCTTGAGCAAAAGCTGATTTTGACTCAAGGGGACTACTTCCCCAGGCTCCCAATGTTGCAAAATATTCAATGTTCCAAGTAAACATGTACTGACTGACTGACTGATTAACTGATTCACTAAATGAATGAATTCTGATTGACTTCATGAGGGCCAGATTTATGCAGAGTTATATAATATTTCAAATTTTCAGGCTTTCTAAGGAAAGCCAGTTTGCTTACACTGACCAGCCAATTTAAAATTGCAAACAGCTCTCAACTCTTTAGTCCATATTTGCTTCCCATACTTTAGGTGGTGATGCTTATCACCACTGACATATAGTATATTTTGTTTGCCCATCTCTCCCACTAGAATATAAAAGTGAGAATTTTTCAATGTTTTGTTCACTGCTGTTTCCGTGCTAGAATGGTGCCAGCAACAAACTGTGGTCTTGATAATTGTTGAATAAATGAAAGGGTTATGTGTTTCAGGTACAAATAGGCTAGAGGACGTGTTCTATCTTTGGTTCAGAAATGTGTCCACAGACCCATGTGCACCGTTGATGAGAGATACAATACAAAAAGCTGGAAGGAATTTAGTGCTCTTCTTGCCTCTTCGTAATTTTTAGAGAGTCATTTGCTTTTGATAACATCAAACTGAAGGTAAAACTGGAACTGAAAATTCTTGTCTGGGAGCCTTCCCACCCTATATCCCACCCACTTAGTGTGACCAGATCTAGGGATTTCCTTTTCCACTTAGCTTGTTATTAAAGGTCTTCTCTGAAAGCCCCCAACTGATCTGATGTTGCTCCCATTCCCACTTTGGGTTGCTTCCTGGTTGGCAGAGGCTTTAGAGGGTCCCTATTGTTTTGTTGGATGAGGGGTTGCTAGCTTTTGAAGCAGGCCTGCTCATTGCTGATTTCCCCCAGGCGCTTGTTTTTGAAGACAACACTTCAAAGGCAAGCAACATTTGAAATTCCTCAGCTATTCATCCAGTTGGTAAAACTAGATGCACACCGTCAAGAAGCCATTTGTTACTTTCATCAGGGTGAACAGATAAGCAGGAAGCCACCATTTGGAGGATGAGCTGACAGGCTACCATGAGGATCAGTAGGTCTGCAGAGGGTCTGCTTGGGGTTAATATTTTGATGTAAAGTTTCCCAAAGAGGGGTTCTAGGAAAGTCCACTGTGGAAATTGTGTGTGTGTGTGTTGTGTGTATCTGTTTGATGATGATGATGATGATTTTGGATGGTGGGTAGGCAAAAGGTTAAGAAGAAATGTTAGCATTTCCAACAAGAATTAATAGAACATCAGTTTTCCAAACTGTGGTCCAGGGATCCCTGGGGGTTCCAGAAACCTTTCTAGGGGCTTTGTAAAGTCAAAACTGTTTTCAAAGTAACACTAAGTTAATATTTGCCCTTTTCACTGTGATTCTCTCATCACTGTACTGAGGAGTTTCCAGAAGTGATCTGTCATGTGATATAGCAAAAGAATGAATGCAAACACAAGAATGAGAAACTAACTGTCCTCTATTAAGCCAGACGTTAAAGAGATTTGCCAAAAACATAAAACAATGCCCCTCTTCTACCTTTGGTTAAAAAAATGCAGCTATTTTCCATAAAATTGTATTTATATGATAACATATAATAGGCTTATTATTTTAAATGATCTAATAAATTTAAACAATTTCTCGGTTTTAATTTCCAACACAATAAAGATATATATAGATATAGATATCTATATATATCACTCTAAATAAAAGCACTTTCAGATCCTCAAATTTTTTAAAAGAGTGAAGAGGTTATGAGACCAAAAAGTTTGAGAACCACAGTAATTGAGCTGTCAAAACTTGGTCTGAAGAAAGCCACAGAAAATCATACATTTCAGAATGAGAAAGATCCTGGAAGGATGATCTGGTCCAGTCCCCTTGCTTGCTGAAGCAGGCTAAGTATTATACCTTTTTATATATGGGATTATAGAGATCCAGAGGGTTCACAGACTTCCCCAAAACTCCACAACTGTCAAGCGGAGAGTTAAGGAGAGGAGTGAAATTGTGGCAATATTGGGATGGCAGGTCTTATCCCTTTTGATTCAGACAGAACTTTACCCATTTACCCAATATCCCACTCTGCCAGGGACATGAGTGGTCCTTGTTAAGAAAATGTAAACAACAGGGGATCCCTGGGTGGTTCAGCGGTCTGGCGCCTTCCTTTAGCCCAGGGTGCGATCCTGGAGTCCCAGGATCGAGTCCCACATCAGGCTCCCTGCATGGAGCCTGCTTCTTCCTCTGCCTGTGTCTCTGCCTCTCTCTCACTCTGTGTCTATCATAAATAAATAAATCTTAAAAAAAAAAAAAGAAAATGTAAACAACAAACATACAAACCTATCTTCTTTGCTTTTTTTCTTTGGCTGTTAAATCTATCTCTGGTCATTTTTCTGGTAGAGGATCTGAATGTGCTAGAAAGAATCATTTATTTGCTTAGCTTACTGGGTTTAGAAACCATGTGCTTAAGTTGGTGATGTTGGCAATGCTGGCTACAATCCTAGCAGGGCTCAGTTTATGGGGAATCCACTTCCATACTCACCGGTGAGGCTGTTGGCAAGTCTTAGACTCTGGCTGGCTATTCATTAGAGTTTAGTTCCTTGCCACATGGACCTCTCCATAGGACAGCTCACAACACGGCAGCTAGCTTCCTTCAGAATGAGTGTGAGTAAGAGGGGCTACCCAAGATGGAACCCATAGTCTTTTGTCACCCAGTGAGTGACACCCCAGCACTTTTGCCATATTCTAATTTTCAGATGTGAGTCACTAGGTCCAGCCCACATTCGAGAGGAGGGGGTTACAGATAAGTATGAATACAGGAGGTACGGATCCTTGGGACATCTTTTTTTTTTTAAATTTTTATTTATTTATGATAGGCACACAGTGAGAGAGAGAGAGAGGCAGAGACACAGGCAGAGAGAGAAGCAGGCTCCATGCACTGGGAGCCCGACGTGGGATTCGATCCCGGGTCTCCAGGATCGCGCCCTGGGCCAAAGGCAGGCGCTAAACCACTGCGCCACCCAGGGATCCCTCCTTGGGACATCTTAAAGGCTGGCTACTACAACCTCTAACCTAGCATTTGATCCTCTCACTCATCCGGTAACCTCATCACACAGTGCCTTTTAAGTGTAAATAATTTGTGCTCATTATCTATGGGACAGTCTGTATCAGAGGTTAAAACCAAGAACTCTTCCTGGATTTGATCTCAGCTCTGCCGCTCTGATAGCTTTTGACCTCAGGCAAGTGACTCTGCGTCTCAGTTTCCCACACATTAGATAGGACTGATAAACAGTGCTCCTTCATGGGAGTTGTAAATGAAGATTGAGTTAATACATACTATAGAGCCATTAAAACTGTGCTGACATGGAGTAAGCGCCTTATGGGTACTTAGTTACAGGTTTCCCCCACTATCTGAAAGTAGGGTGTTCCTATTAGGCTTTTCTGATACCTAATGCACAGAATAAATTGAGATAAAGCACAGATGCTCACAGACACAGTTCAAAGCTATGGCAGCTTGATGCTGAATCATATCGCCAGGGTAAGGAGTTTGGTGACACCGGTCTCCCTGCCTGCCTTGGTAATGGCTTACCGTAAAAACAATGCTGAACACTATTTTACTTTTCACTTTTTCTCATAAAAGCAAAGATCATTTTTGGATTTCTTTTGGTTAGCAAAAAAAAAAAAAAAAAAAAAAAAAAAAAATCCTGATGTAGGTCTTTTCATGTAAGTGAATGGCATAACATGAATTTTGAAAAGTGAAGGATACCCATATTACTACTATGTACCAGGCACATTATGCATTATTTATTGCTAAAAATTGCAGAAAAAGTTTATTGCTCCTCCCCATGGAGTAGGTATTTTCACATCACCTGACTAATGAAAAACTACGGCTTGGAGAGTTTAAGCATCTTGGCCACCGTATCATCCCTAGTTAAATGATAGGACGGGGGTTCTTTGCCAGGTTTGTAAATCCCCAGTACTGGCCTTCTACACTGTAACTCTGCACCATGGAAGGAAAATGGTCAGGGAGAGTAAATAAGAATGTACTTAGTGTAACTGCTGATATAATTACAAGTTAAAAGGAAGACACTTTTTGATCAGTCCTAAGTACACAGATGGGGGTTTTTCTAGGACTAAATTTAACTTTGAAAATAAATGGTAGCCAGGCAGACTCAAAAATAACCAACTACTTAGGCTATAATTGTTTACCATGTGATTTTCCCATCCTTTCTATGGTACTTACCTTGCAATTAAATGATCAATAGTTATCCTGTAAGTAGTGAGTATGCCCATGAAATTTGTGACCTGGAAAATCAGCCATTATAAGAGTGGAAGTGTTAAATGGTCTGGAAATGATCAGTGGGAAGGTAAGGCTGCCTCCTACTTTTGACATATCTACTGAGGCACTAAATTCAGAGATTCCCAAATAAATTCCCAGGCTGTGAATCGGCACCATCTGCAGGCCCTTCAACATAGGAGCTGGAGCTGTCTATGGCAATATCTTTCTTTAGGCTGGGAATGTCTCCTTGTACACCTAGGCAGGAAGGTGCAGCTCTCTAGACCTATCCAATAAACACTCCATCATCAATTTTCAGGGCAGCGCATGACTAAGCATGACCAATTGTGGTCTGGTGGCCAGCTGAGTTGGTTGCTCTCTGCAGAGCTGGGCATATTTCCTGTGACTTCCTTGCAGAATGAAACTTCAGGGATGTCTGTTGATGGGCCTTGGGAGATTGGGGGGTGCCCACTCCTTCTAACATTGGTGCAGGTAGACCGCACTGGGGAGAAGGCAGCCACTGCTTGTCTCTATATCCTCTACAAAAAGAGATAGTTCCACAATTACTGATTCAGGTGTAAGGAAGAAGGGCAAGACCAGTTCTTCTCCCTGAAGAACTTGCATCTTTACTGGGGATTCATGATGGAGTCACATGAGCCAATGGGACCCTGTCAGTAGTAACTCAGGATATCAGAGAGTCTGGAACATTCAGAAAAGGTCTAGTGAGAAGGGTAGGGTTTGAGCTAGGCCTGGAAAGCTTTAACTGGTCAAAAAGAAAGAAAAAAACCCAAGCTCTTTAGCTTTCTAGGGTACGGCCATGATCTTCTTTTTTTAAGCCTCAGATGCAGGAAAGCTTACTGTAGAGAAAGTGGACAGGCTTCGGATTTGGACAGACTTGGCTCAAAATCTTGGATCTCTAATAAATTGCTGTTGGGAACTAAAGAAAGTTACTTAATTTCTTTGAAGTTCTGTTTTTCCACCTACAAAACAGAAATAATAAAGCCTGTTAGAGCAATGCTAAAGATAATATGAAAACATATACTCGCACCCAGTAGGTGCTCAAGAAACATCGGTTCCCTTCCTTCTCACTGTCCCTTCAGAGACTCCACTGGACCCTCTTAGGCCTGCATGCCCAGTCAAGCCAATTCCTGCTTCATCATCTTATGTCAGCTTTAGTCTCTTAAAATCCTCCATCAAGACTGCCATCAAATGCCACCTCCTCCGTGGCCTTCCTCAGCCCTCCAGCTGTAAGGGGGCTTTCTTCATACTCTCTAGTCCTTCTGTGGGGCAGGCATTCATCCTAGTCCCAGTGGATATTTGCTACTAGATTACTTGGGCATACTCTCATCTCCTTTGCCAGGAAATTAGCTCCTTGGGAGCATTGATCGTGTCAGGTTTATCTTTCTAGATCCACAACAAGAGCAAAGAAGCAGGAGTGGGCATGGCTGTGGTGGGTTCAGAGGCATAATACCAGCTTGGCTGAGTGATGGTTTGGGTCAGGGATGTGCAAAACTTGGCAGCTTGGGAGCTTCAAGGCATTTGTCCCAATTCCTCTTCCCCGCTTGAGCATAGCACCCTTTTCATGGCTTTTGAGGTTGACTTGATATAAATCTGAGTCTGGTTCACTTTAATCTACTCAACACTCAAACTGGAAACTATCTTTCCCACAGAGCTAGTTATATCAGCTCTCTGGAGGAGAGGTGACGATATCTGGGTCACAGTTTTAATTGGGACAGTCAACTCTAGTGGAAATGCTCTAAAAGACAAGTTGGGTGTGCCCATTTCTGCCAATTAGGAAGCTGGTTGGGGTTGCCCCCAGTTGTATGTATAGTGTTTGTTAAACCTCCCATATAGTTCACATTGTAGGCCATTCCGTGCTTACTTGTTCCCAGAATTAAAACTCAAGAGAGAGGAAAGGAGCTGCCTGACCCTCCACCCAAGAGTCTTTCCTCTCCAAACCCAGGACACTTTGAGGGGAAAATTCTAAAGTAGATCTGAGACCCCTTAAATTAGAACTAGAAAAACCAGCTCCTATTGATGGGATACAGAGAACATGTTTGAATTAAGTGTCATGTTAGCCAGACAGAAAGTACCTGGCTATTTAAAGTTTTTCTTTGATTTTTCAGAGGCTTACTGCATTTTCAGAAGGGTCTATAGTGATTATATTCCTAATTGCAAAGGTCACAGAACTAGTTGGTATCAGAGCTGAATCTAGTGATGCTATTCTTCTATTTACTTTGTGCTTTTTACATATTATTTTATTTTATTTTATTTTATTTTGCTTTTTACATTTTAAAAGTCCTTTTACATACTTTTATTTCTCAAAACCAATTATAAAGCGATTACTGTCCCTGTTTTTTTATTTATTAAGATTTATTTACTTATTCTTGAGAGACACAGAGAGAGAGAGAGGCAGAGACATAAACAGAGGGAGAAGCAGGCCTGCCTACAGGGAGCCCAATGCAAGATTCAATCCCAGATCCTAGGATTATACCCTGAGCTGATGCTCAATCACTGAGCCACTCAGGTCTCCCTACTGTCCCCATTTTAAAGATGAGGCAGTGGAGATTCAGAGTCAGAGTCAGCTAAATGGTAAAACTTCTAGTGAAGAGCTGCTTTCCCTGTTCATCTCCCCTCCTGTCTTGACAGAGAGGTTGTAATTAGTGCTGGGTCTAGGGGTGGATGCCTGCAGAGATGGTGATCTGGGTGTGTGTGTATGTGACAGAAAGAGAACCTTTGGGGGACATGACCACCTCCGGAGACTGTCAGGAGCATCATTTACCCACCAATCAGCCCTGGAAATCCCCAGGCTGTGCAGCTTGGGGACCGCTGTGCCTTCCCCAAGAAGTTCTGACGGTGGCACTCCTGGCATGCTATGAAAACCTCAGGCACACATTTTCAGGCAGCCGTTAGCAGGCCACAGAAGTTCCCCAAGACACTTGGTAAACCTACGTCAAATCTGTTCTGACTTTGTGTAGGTGGCTGGGTTTCATCAAAAGGGTGCTGAAAGCAACAACCCCAGAAGTGCTGAATCTGGACAGAGCAGAGCCTTAGCTCTCCCCTCCCTTCCTCTACTGCCTTATAATCTCTCTTTCTGAAGAGCAAATACTGACACAATGCTCATGGCTGACACATGCCTTCTTATGTGCAAGCTTTGCTGGAGTGAGATATTATGATACAATTTCTCTAAATTTGTTCTCAAATTCTGTAGAATTATCTGTGAGCAAATCTACTGTGGGCCCTATTGGTTCTTAAAACACACATAAGGGACTCTATCCACTGGGCATCGCCCCTGGGTTCAGTCACTTTTCCAAATGATTTCTGCAGTTGGTACTAAAAGGCAGACAGATTGTAGTCTTAAAAGCTTGATGGAGAAGTTTGAAAAAAAAAATCTTTACTTGTCTTCAATTTTCATTTGTCATCGAGTTCCAGTTTGCCCCCAAAGTTACTAGACTTTTCTAGTTTCATCAACTGAAACAAAAAAACAAAAAACAAAACCAACCACAAGGAGCTGCTTTTGTCCACAGAATGAGCCGCTAGTACCGAAGGTCAGGGCCATCAGCATCGTGGCTTTCAGAGGCCAGCCAGATGGCTTCATGAACAGATTCCCTGGGTGGCTGGGGCAGAGGTGAGGAGAGACACTGAAGATGGGGGTGTGGGAGCAAAGCTGGAATATTTCTTAGAGACAGGAATGGGAAACAGGGGAGCCAAACATCTGTCTTGGTGTTTAAGAAAGGCTAAGTAATGGGGCTGCTGGTGCTAGACTGTTGGTATCTGTAGAGGACCTCAAGAGACACGTGTCTAAAGTTCCCATAAACCTCAGACAGATAAATCCTCTTGTCTTTCTTCCCAACTTTCAAAAACAGTATGTATTACTCAAGAAAAACCACAAAGCTTTGAGCTGGTACTGGTTAGCCCAATATAAGGTCAGATTTTGCATAGGAGATCTGGAGACAGGAAATACCCCGGCGTAAAAGCAGTCAAGAGGGCACTGAGATAACACCACCATTTCCAAGTCTTCACACCAAGATATGCTGTCATCTGTGGGCACTTTTTTTTATGATCTGTTTGCAAAATGACCACAGCACGTTAGCATTGCCCATGAGCCTCTGTTGTGAAATTCTATAGGATGAAAGGAGGGGGAATTTTGTCACGCAACCTGGAATCTATTCTCAGTTAGGAGGGAAGTGGAAGACCAATGCTGGTCTGACCAATGAGTATATATAACAACTTCTACACTTAAACAAAATAGAGGGACACCTGGGTGGCTTAGTGGTTGAGCATCTGTCTTCGACTCAGGGCGTGATCTCAGGGTCCTGGGATCGAGTCTCACATCAGTCTCCCCGCAGGGAGCCTGCTTCTCCCTCTGCCCATGGATGTCTCTGCCTCTCTCTGTGTGTCTCTCATGAATAAGTAAATAAAATCTTAAAAAAAAAATAAAAAACAAAACCAAAATAGAATATTGGGATCTTCTCTCATTAAGAGTGGTGTCAAAGTTGTTCAAAAGAGGGGCGCCTGGATGGCTCAGTTGGTTAAGCATCTGCCTTTGTCTTTGGTCATGATCTCGGGGTCTTGGGATGGAACCCCATATCAGGCTCCCTGCTCAGTGGGGAGTCTGCTTCTGCCTCTTCCTCTGCTCCTCCCATCCCTCACCCCCACTACTCCGCACTACCTTCCACGACTTCCCACCACCCCCTACCCCCCCACCATGCTTGTGCTTGCTCTCTCTCTCTTAAATAAGTAAATTAAATCTTTTTTAAAAAGTTGTCCAAAAGAAAACACCATCTTTCCATGTACTTATTAAATAGGTCTGTAGGACAGCATCGTCACTATGCCTTTAAAGCTGTCTTAAAAAAAAAAAATGTATTCGTGAGAGACTCAGAGAGAGAGGCAGAGAGAGAGAGAGGCAGAGAGAGAAGCAGGCTCCATGCAGGGACCCCGATTGGGACTCGATCCCGGGACTCCAGGATCAGGCCCTGGGTGTGAAAGGCAGGTGCTCAACCGCTGAGCCACCCAGAAATCCCTAAAACTGTGTGCCCTTAAAGCATCACTCATCTCTGACAACTCTGCCAGGTTGGCCTGCTAAATTTTAGACTATTGAATTTTCATAATCCTTTTGTAAGTGAATTTGCTCCCAACTGGCTATTACTCCTGAGAAAACTAAGAAGTGACCTGAAAAAGATGATAATTTATGATAATATAGAGCAAGACCAATTGTTCCTCTTGGATTAAACAGTTCAGAGTTGAACTGAAGTCCAGGGACTTGAATTTCTAATCAGTATTGTCCAGTGTTAAAACTCTCTGGGCCAGTTTGGCCTTTGGTAAAGCTTCCATTTAACAGATAATCTAGTGTATCTCCTGAGAAGGGTTAATCTAAATATATTTGTTGACCATTTCACACAAGATTATTAATTAAAATTTGAAATTATAATACTATATATTAACAGATATGTTATGATTTTAGGTTGAAGAATCAGATATTTCCATTCTAAGTCAACATATCTACAGATTAGATTTAATGCCATTATCACAGGAATGGTAACATCAAGGTGATACTTATGAACTTATTTAAGAATTTTGTGGACTAGGGACGCCTGGGTGGCTCAGCAGTTGAGCGTCTGCCTTCAGCTCAGCGTGTGATCCCGGAATCTGGGATTGAGTCTCATATTGGGCTCCTTGCAGAAAGCCTGATTCTCCCTCTGCCTGTGTCTCTGCCTCTCTCTGTCTCTGTCTCTCATGAATAAATAAATAAAATCTTAAAAAAAAAAAAGAATTTTGTGGACTAAACTACTATTCCCAGAGATCTGCACTCTACATCAAATCATACACATTACAGGGTACCCACATTTCACATTAAACACACATGTACACACGCAATTGTATGGATCTTTATAAACCAGATTTTAAAATTATATAGTTACTTGTAACTCATTTGTGATTGGCTATAATTGCATGTATGATTAGAAATTCTTTTGAAGTGAGAAAAATCTAACCTATACATTCTTTTCACATGTAATTACATTTGATAAATATTGAATTTAACAATTAGTGACATCACCATGTTTTTAAAATATATTTATAGCTATTGAAGAAAGTATTTATTTATATTTACTTCTTCCTTCTTTCCTTTCTTTCTTTCTTTCTTTCTTTCTTTCTTTCTTTCTTTCTTTCTTTCTTTCTTTCTTCTTTCTTTCTTTCTTTCTTTCTTTCTTTCTTTCTTTCTTCTTTCTTTCTTTCTTTTTTCTTTCTTTCTTCTTTCTTCTATTTTGCAATCAATACACTTTTTTGCCCCTTGGTTTCTAACATTTCTATAGCTTCTTGAGAAGCCTTGTGTTTCGTGGTGGCTGCTATTTATAGTGGCCTTGTTTATAAAATCCTTTAAAGTCATAAATATCTTGGGATGCCTGGATGGCTCAGCGGTTGAGCATCTGCCTTTGGCTCAGGGTGTGGGGAAATGGTTACCCATAGAAGAAAGTCACCTGTGTATTTCAAGGGAAAAAATGAAGAAAGGAAAACAAAGGAAAGGCCAATTGCCCACAGGTCTTAGAAGTAAAATCTAACGTTGGATGACTGTCTCTCAGATACTCCACTTTGTTCTGTGGGAACTCCTCCTCATCCTGCAGGTCATAGTTCACTTCTCTGGTTTCTCCAGCTCCTTCCACTTACCCTGACTCTGCAAGTTCTGACTCTTCCCCTCAGGGTCTCTTGCTCTCTCACCTGCACTCCCAAAGCCTTTGCCACACACCTTTTTTTCCAACATCTGCCACATTGTACAGCAATTTTGTTTGGCCTTCCAGTAGATTAGGGCCTTCTTTCAATTTTCCCCCCTTGATGCCTTTTCTAGCACCTCATGTTTACTCAATTTCTGAATTTCAGTCATCGTATTATGTAGAAGATGACCTCTCAGGGTCTGCTATATACCTGACACAGTGGGAGAGACACCGTGTTTCAAGACCCAGTTCCTGCCTTCAGTCAGGACACAGAGAAATCCGGTTGGCAGGTCAGGACTGATTAAAAGTCCAACACCCATTATAAAGCCTGAAATCCCAGTTTCAGCTGTTAGCTTGATAGTCCTGAGAGGAATAAACACTTGGCGTGAGCCAGGGAGATAATGGTTCCATCAGAAGTGAGGACACAGAGTAGCCAGGAGCTTGGTGACACTCCTGTAGGGGTCTGAACAGGCACATCCTACCTCATGTAGAAATGTGTGGGGAGGGTCCCCAGAGCAGCAGTTCCCCTGCCTGAGCTAAAGTGAGCCTGGGAGGGAGGAGAGAGGGATCCAGGGTATGGGCCAAATCAGATTACTAAAACCTATCCAGTTGTACTCAGAAATGCGGAACTTGTTTGTGCCCTCATTAGAACAATCATTCCTTAGAATGAGAAGCAATTTAAACAAGATCTGATTGCCTGGCTCAAGTTCTCTCCCCACGCATCTACTCTGTTCACACCTGTTGGTCTTGTACCCAGGTCATACTGTCTCCCAGAACTGAAGTGACCTGGTGTCAATAGGACCCTTCTCTTTCAAGTTGTGCTAACTAGGCCTTCCAGGCTGGGCTGGCCCACAAACCAGCGCTGTAAGCACTTGAGGAAGAAACACTCTGGAGGAAAGAGTGATTCAAAGATGCTGTTTACACTCTGAATATCAGGTCAGTTTCAATTTTAGGTCAAGAGTTGAAACAGCCCAGACCAATGGTCTTCTGCTCCTTCGAAGTCGGGCCCCTTTGTACCAGTCTGAGGTTTTTGGTTAGGCACTTGTGGAAGCTTGTCTAGACCTCACATTTCATATGGTGGAGTGTTCTGCTAACTTGGAAATTTTCATGAATTATTTTGAAAGCATCACAGACAGGTCCAGCTTGTCTGGGGGGGAAGAAATGGTCATCTGATTTGTCACTTCTATTTTTTCTAATTGAGGCAAATTTATATAACCCAAAATTAGCCATTTTAAGGTAAACTATTCAGTGACATTTTGTACTTCTACAACATTGTGCAACACCACCTCTATCTAGGTTCAAAACATTTTTATCACCCCAAAAGGAAATCCCATACTCATCAAGCAGCCCCTTCTCCTTCCTCTCTCCCACAGGCCCTGGCAACCACTGCTCTGCTTTCTGTCTCTATGGATTTATCTATTTGGATATATCATGTAAACATGATCATACAAATGTGACCTTGTGTGTCTGGTTTCTTTTATTTAGCACATTTTCAAGGCTCATCTATGTTGTACCATCTACCAGAACTTTGTTCCTTTTTATGATTAAGTCTACTATATGTTTATACCACATTTTATTTATTCATCCATAAATTCTATTTGTTGCCACTCCCCCTTTTTTAAAAAAGATTTTATTTTTAATACAGCTATTTCTGTATTTGAGAGAGAGAGAGCATGTACACAAGCAGTGGCGAGGGGTGGAGGGAAAGGGTGAAGCAGACTCCCCTGCTGAGCAAGGAGCCCAATGCAATAGATGTGGGGCTCCATCCCAGGGTCCTGGGATCATGACCTGAGCTAAAGGCAGACGCTTAACTGACTGAGCCACCCAGATGCCCCTATTTTTTTACACCTCTTAAGATCCTGGACTTTGAGGAGTCTGAAACTGCGTGATGGGGCCACTCTATGTTCTTCAAAAGAAGTAGCAACTTGTAAAGAAATGAAGACAGCCCAAGGTGTGATTCTCTAGAGTTGACACCTTCAGATGAAACACACACTCAGCTAGTCACAAATGCTTCCTTCTTCTGACTTTGTGGTTAAGGAAATGTTGGAGGGATCTTTGCTGTATTTTATTTTTTTTCTTGTTCAAGAGAAAGTACTGAGTTTGAATTCCCTAAGTGGGGGTGCCTTACCTAATTACATAGTTTTTTAATGCTCTTAAAGTGGACTTTCACAGAGAGATAAAAACATAGTTCTTCAAATCTCAATATAAATATAGCAGGGCTCAGACAGTGAGATGGGATGGACACCTGCTTGGGGGTTGGTGTCTGGGTCTGGCTTGTCTCCACCCTTGGGGGACCCAGCCTCCACCTTTAGCCCACCATTTGTGTCAACAGGGCCTAAGACCAATGAAGACCACGAGAACCGCTCTTTCTGTGACGCGTTTCCTCACTCTGCCACAAATTGCAACAGGGAACATGAGATAAAGAAGAGGAACCTCAACGGAAAGGACCAAGTTAAGGGTGGATGTAAACAGCAGGTTTGCCACAAGGTGACTAGAAAGCAGCCCAAGGGGCACCTGGGTGGCTTAGCGGTCGAGTATCTGCCTTCAGCTCAGGTCGTGATCCTGGTGTCCTGGAATCGAGTTCTACATCAGGCTCCCCACAGGGAGAGAGCCTGCTTCTCCCTCTGCTTATGTCTCTGCCTGTGTCTGTATGTCTCTCATGAATAAAGTCTTAAAAAAAGAAAGAAAGAAATCAGCTCTAGAAGGGCAAGCTGATGCGGTTAGATCTAGCTGGGAGGAGGGAAATCCTTCTGTCCTTGTGGGGGTGACTCTGGGAGATCATGCAGGGGGCACTCCCCTTTGACTTAATCCCCAAAGGATAGACTCCTGGATATCAGGGCAGAATTTTACTGCCAGATCTTTCTAGAAGAATCTGCCCTGGAGTCCATTGACCTGACACCAGCTTTACAGTAAAGCTGGAGTCTGAACTTGTTAATGAAGTGTGATTAGTAGGAACAGTAGCATTTGGAGCCACTCATGTTACAGCTGAATTGGCATCATTTTCTCCACTTTAAATATTTAAATATTTCTCCACTTTAAATATCACTCTGGGTTTAATTTACTGCTGATGCCATTCTTAACTTTGAGCTTGGGGTCCTAGCCCTTCCCTAGGACAGACGTAAATCCCCCCAGCATTGCTTTATCTGCACCTCACCCAACATTGCCATGTGGTTTGGAAAAAAGAGAAGCAAAAGGCAGGAGTGTGAGTTTTAACTTAGTTCTTGCCATGGGCAAGTCATTTACCACCTAAGTACTGTGATCTCTGAAATGAAGGGAGCTAGAGAGTGGTTCCCAAGGCCTAGTCTGTATAACCCAACTGCTGTAAGTCATTGGTTGGTGGATGATTGGAAGGAGGCTTTGATTCCCCACATTTCCAGCCTGCCCCCGGGAAGTCCTCAGGCAAAGAAATGCAGGTAAATGCAAGCTCTGAAGTGGTAATAAGGCCTGAGGGCATATGAGCTGTACTGGTGGTATAAAATTCTCTAATGTTATGCATGTAGGATGTTGTCAATTTTTATATTGAAAATAATTGTCCAATTGAACAAAAGTTTAATTTATTATTATTGTTGCTGATATTATTTGATATTTAGTGTTATTTCCACATCATGTGTCCTGAAATAGAATTACCTGGCCAAAGAATCCTTTAAACCTGTAATAGTTAAGACACTGGTTAAGTTGTTGAAAGTTAATTCTAGAATACAGCAAGACTCCAAAAATATAGTGACCTAACAAAGAAGGAAGTTTACTTTTCTTTCACATAAGAGACCAGAGTCAAGTGGTCCAGGGCCTGAGGGACAACACTGCCTTGTTCTCACCAATTTCCACCTCTGGTCCTGGATGGCTGTTCTGGCTCTTGTCATGTTCCATGTTCTGGCTCTTGTCATGTTCCTTCCACAAGGGAGGAACATGGCAAGAGCCTACATGTGCCTTCCTTAGTAGGGCATGACCCAGAAGTGGCACATTTTTCTGCTCACATCTCACTGGTAGGACTCAGTCACATGGCTACATATGAAGCTGCCAGGCTGTAAAATGTATTTTGTGGCTTGGCTATGTGCCTAATTAAAATTGGGGGGTTTGTTTTAAAGATGGAGAGAATGATTATTGGTAAGTAGCCATATTCTCTGCCAGAAGACTCATGCCAAATTATTTTCCAAAATGATTTGTGCTACAGTTCAGTTTCACCAAAATTGCATGGGCATGCCAGCTTTTTAAAAATTTTTTAAAAAAGATTTTATTGATTTTATTTTAGAGAGAGAGCACAAGTGAGCCATGGGAAGAGTGGGGGAGGGGGGAGAGGGAGAGAATCTCAAGCAGACTCCATGCTGAGTTTGGAGCCCAGTGAGGGGCTCCATCTCATGACCTTGAGATCATGATCTGAGCTGAAATCAAGAGTCAGAAGCTCAACCAACTGAGCCATCCGGGTGCCCCAGGCATGCCGATTTAACAAGTGTTTATTAAGGATCTTTTTTTTGTGTAAAACATCAAGAAACCATAGAGATATTGATGGAAAAGATGCAGGATGCGGTTCTGTACATAGGAAACATCTAGAGACAGGGATTAGTTTAGGTACTGAAGCATATGATTCAGACCCTGCCTGTCATGGAAAGGACTGGTGAAATTGGAGCATGCAAGAGTTGGTGGTGAATGAGGAAGAGGTAAATTTAGGTGGAGTTTGTGAGATGATGTTGCTCATCACCTCTTGAATGTTTCTGTTCATAGGGCCAGGGGTCACTAAAGTTAGTGCTCACTCAACCTTCAATGCCATCTAGCCAACTCTAACATTTTATTAAATCTTTC